>NC_141921.1:36760416-37364999 GCF_057802395.1 Ceratotherium simum simum | reverse complement strand
CTGCTTGGCTGACACACGCTGTGAGCATCTCATTAGCACCTGGTGGAAGGACTGGGATAAATTAACTCCAGCTCACTGCTGACGATGAGACCATGTCTCTCCCTCCACCATCCATAGGTGCCATGGGAGTGAGGGGTAGTGAAGGATCTGCCCCACTGGCAGAGAGAAATATGGAGACCCAGTGGTCACAGTTAATGGGGGTGAAGGTGGGAGGGAGCTTGGAGATGGGAAAATACCGGTGGACACCTCACTGCCTTCCCAGCCCATGGACCAAGTATCCTCAGTCTTGCTTGATATTGAATGTCACCACATCAGTGGTGGAAATCTTTCTGCAGAGGTGGCTGCTGGGCAATGCCAGTGCCAGGCCCAGGTGCGAAACAGGTGCAGGCCTCCACATAGTCAATGCTGTGCTCTCTGAGGATGGGGAATAGGGCCGGGGCAGGAGGAAAATGCCCCGCTTCCAGTTCAGATGGAGACTTTCCCTGCCCTCTCTACCCTCAAAGCTGAGAACCCCCATTTACCTGCCCACCACATCTCTCTCCACCCTAGCCTGCCATCACATTGATTGCTTTAAAATCGGTTACTACATCTCTTACGGGTGTCAGGCCCTGCATATCGGGCCATGGTAGGCTGCACTAATTAATTTATTTTATTTCATTTCACA
The DNA here is from genome assembly GCF_057802395.1 of Ceratotherium simum simum. NCBI lineage: Eukaryota > Metazoa > Chordata > Mammalia > Perissodactyla > Rhinocerotidae > Ceratotherium > Ceratotherium simum. Next base: position 37,364,335 of record NC_141921.1, on the reverse strand, counting down.
TCCTTTGACTGAGGGCCTCTGGAGCGGGGGTATGCAGATGTATGCAAATCACATGCAAATTGCCCACTGGAGCCAAATACTTGGGCCCTTTCGCTTCTATAGCTGGCTGAGGGAGCAGCTCAGCTGACTTGGGACTCTCCTTGGGACCAGGGGAGCCCCGCGTGCCCTCTCTATGGACAGAAAGGAATTCCAAGGAAGTGGCTCCATGCTGCCAGTTTTCTCTTTGCCTGCTGTCACTCTGGCCTTCCCTCCCCATCGCCCCTTTTCCTGAGGAGCCAGCTGAATGGAGAGAGATAAGAGCTTACCAAGATGGGGGCTCCCCAAGCCAAGGCTGGGACAGGGCTTCTGGAGGGAGGGGGAGAAGCAGCAACGGGGGCCCCAGGCTCCTTCCTCAGCCAGACGTCCCCCCAGAACAGACCCCCGGCTTTATCCTCCCATCTTTGTGTGCCCGCCGCCACCCACCCCCCTCAGCCACCCCCACCAAACAGGGAGCTGCCAGCATTGTTTGTTTTCTGTATGTGTGCTGGCTTCCCAAGCTTCCTTTGCCCATCCTCTGTGAATGAGCTTACAGAGCCCAGCTTGGAAGGAAATGAATAGATTACACAGGCCCAGCCAGGGCTGTGTCTACAATCCCTTTAGAAGGGAAAAGCAGGGCATTGTGATGAGGCCGCCTCTGCCCGCTCAGCCCAGTGGGCACAAAATGGCCCAAAACATGTGTAAAGCCCAGTGGCCTCCCCTCTGGTCCTAAAGACATTATCTTAGCAATGGGGTCATCCTGGGCTTTCAGAAATGCAGTGAATGGACTGGATTCTTTGGGTAGATTGGGGGAGCTGATGAAATTGTCTGAAGCAAAAGGGATTAGCCCTTGGGGTTAACAAGACTTCTGGCTGAATGTTTGGGAAGCTCTTGCCTTGTGGATCCCTTAGGGGTAGGGTGGGGGTAGGAGATAGGAGGAGGTGGCCAAGGCCTGTACCCTGGATACTTTGCCCCAGGGTCTGGCCAATTTGTAGAAGAAGATGCCAAAACCAGACAATAGACTCAAGAAACTGTGTGTGATCAGAGCCCCTGGGTCTGTGCCATCTAATAGGGTAACCACCAGTCACATGTGCCTATTTAAATTTAAATTAAATCAAACATTTATTTCCTCAGTCAGACTAGCCACATTTCAAGAGCTTACCAGCCACATATAGTCAGTGGCTACCATATTGGACAGAGCACCAGGTATAGAACATTCCTATTGTCACAGAAAGTTCTATTGGACAGCCTGCTGTGGATGTGTGAAATTTTTTCTGTGGCCTCTGGAATATACAGTACTTTCGTGACAAGGGAATAACAGACACTGTTCATCGAGCAGGCATTCCAGGCAAACTCACTCCAAAGTGATTTTCAGAAGAATGAATTTTATTTGTTTTGTAATCTGCCATTATTAGACTGTGGGGAGTGGGAAGTGGGAAAAGGGATCATCGTTGTCAAAAGGCTTCTTTGAAAACATAGAGAAGATGTCAAGAGAGTTGCCAGGCCCCTGAGATGCTGGGCATCATAATTGTCTATCAAAGCTTCAGGATGCCTCACAGCCCGTTTCCTCATCGCCCCATGGATCCCCACTGTTGCATGGGTTTCTCTCCCAGATTTGAGTTTCCCAGGCTCTATCTTCGCAGCTCGGGCACTCAGCTTTCCTTTTTTCCTGGAAATAAACAGTGGCTAATAGAGTAGAGGTGCAATTCCATAGTTGGCCAGTAGGAGGCTGTCACCTAACAACCAAACTATCCCAGTGTTCAAGTCAGGACTCAGTTCTAGAAAATAAATGATAAATAATATCCTTTAGTTAATCATTTCTGTGCATTTGTGCCTACAATTGTGGACTCATTTAGTAATGCTGCTACTACTAATCTGAGTGGCTAACATAATTGAGCCTTTACTCAGGCCAGGCACTGGATCAGATGCTTCACATAACATGACTACATCTCATTTTCATGTTGGCAATGTGAGGCAGGTAATATTGTTAAGCCTATTTCTCAGATGAAGAAACTGAGGCCATCCAAAGAGACTCTGTCTCAGCTCATATTGCCTTCCTTGTCTTCTCCAGAAAGTTCTAGACACTCCCTCCTCCATAATTCCTCTTTGTGGGTCTCTACTCCAGATCTTAGTTCATTATCAAAACACCTGTCTGTCCAGTGGGCCGTGAGCATCTCAAGCACGAAGGCCACGTCTTTCCCTACTGTATCTGCAACGGCTGGTGCAGAGTCACCTCAGTGAATATCTAGGTGAAGGAACAGTAGAGCTGTAAATACAAACATGTGCGCACCTTGACAGACCGTGTCATGTAGCCCACTTCTGTTCCAGGGGGGCATGTGTGTACAGCTGATGGTATCTGTGTGTTGGGGGAGGAGTGTGGGTGTTTGTATACTCAGGGGGCTTTGTGGAATATGGAGAAAAAGGAACATTTCTTATTAGGGGACGCTGTCTAAACTCATTTATTTGGAGGTCACCTGCCCAGCGGGCAAAGCCAGAGGTCTGTTTATATCATAGAAATCCATTAACAGCCGCAGAGGATCATGGGAACTTAACCTTTCACAGCAGTTTTTATCATCTCTCCTTTGTTTTGTCTCTTTCTTCACAATCTGTTCCCAAGAGCTGCGCTGGGCCCAGGTTACAAGGCCACAGGAAAGACAGCCACGGAGTGAGATAGAGAGAGAGGAGATCTACAAACAGCGATAACACCTCCACTTTCACGAGCCCCTTATCTCGCCTCTTTCACCTTGTGGGGAACATGTGCCTGGGTGTTTGTTTTGTGGTGTAGATGCCTCCCCCACGATGCCACCTGGCTGGGGTGAGCTCCCCCTTGGGGGCTCTTCTGGATGCCTCTGCAGTGAGGGTTTGTGGCTGCTCTGGACCATTAGAGAAAGGATTGAGCCTGGAGGCTGGGAAGGGTAGGGTAGAAAGAGAGGACTTAGGCATCAGAATACCTGACTATGAGTTTGGGGTATGTGACTTTGGGCAGTGACCTGACCTTCCTGCGTTTTAGAAACCTCATGTGAAGTTGGACATGAAAACACCTACATTGTAGACTTAAATGAGATGTCTGCGATCCATCAAGCCCAGTGTTTGGCTCATTATGGCACCTATTCGGTAAATGGCAGCCATTGTCCTGTCATGTCTCTTGGTAGCTTAAGGGATCCAGAGAGGGAAATTACAAAACAAGAGTGGAAGGTGTTTTGGGAGGATCACCAAGATCAGATTCTTTGAATTCCATCCTGCCACCTACATTGCCAAGGCAGACAGGCAGAGACAACACTTTAAGCCCGTAGCCTCTTTGTTCCTGTGTGGTTATGCTGGTGAACTCACTGGATTTCAGTTCTTGGAAATATCATCACGTGGCTAAGCCATTTCAATGGATCTTAGCTCTCTCTGAAGCAAGGACTTCTTTCAAAATGGCTTTCCTGGCGTTGGTTCTCTCTTAGTCGCAGTCCTTGACAATCTTTTCTTGTCTGAAACAATAGAGAAAGTGATGATCATAAGGGGACATTACAGTCCAATGATATCATAAGGTTAAGAAGGCAGGTACACTCTTGGTGATGAGACCAGGGCTCAAGTCCCAGAGAACTGGGCTGGACCACCCCTTTGGCCCCTCTGGCTTAGAGCCCAGCCTGGCAGCCACTCACGCTGGCTGCTCCTTATCACTCTCCTGGACCCGCATTCTGATCTTGGGCTCACACTCTTACAGCTTCAAGGTCTGGAGGAGGAAGGGAGTGAGGAAGATAAGAGACCTGACACAGAGCCAGAGCCAAGCCATCCAAGCTGCCTTATCTAGGCCTCCATCCCCTGCCCCTGGCCTTCCAAAGGGGCAGACACTCTCTGATAAGGAATATCCTGTGCCCAGTCTTATCACAGCAGTCATAAGAGGAAAGAGAGAGCCCCAGAGAGAGGGCCCACCAAAGGGCAGCGGATTGTAGGATAAATATAACACATAGAGAGGGAATAAGAACAATTTTCCAAGTCTAGTTCCATTGCAATGCTTTTATTCCACCCTCCCCCATAGTTTGTATCCATCCCAGACCCATATCACACAGCTCCTCCTTCTGGGGGTGGAGTGATGGGAGAAATCTTGAGCTCTCCCCCAGAGGTCAGAGTGTGAATTGCAATTATTGCAGCCCCAGTCCTTGGTCTTGAATGGAACTGGTTGCAAAGGGGCAGGAGTTGCCCACTCTGACTGCTCCTTAGAGTTTTCAGAGGGGCCTGTAGAAATATACTGATGGCTGGGCCTCATTCTACAGTTAGTGAATCAGAATCTCCAGGATTGGGCCTCAGGGCTTTTGTACGTCTAACCAGCTCCCCAGGGATTGTAGTGCACTAGGCCCAGCCAGAGACCATGTTCTGGTGTCTGGGAAACTCTGATAGAAGGAGGTGCTCTATTCATTCATTCAACATTAATTCGGCACATAGTTACTGAGCCGGATGGTTGCAGGCACTGGGGGTCCATCAAGGAACAGGACAACAAGATCCCAAACTCTTGTAGTTTATGTTGGGGGAGGAGCTAAAAAGATAAACAAACAAGAAAAACACCAGATAGTGGTGAGGGCAGTGCATGTCACTAAAATAGGCTGATGGGATAGGAAGGGATTGGATGGTCGGGAAATACTCTCATTGAAGCCAAGATCTCAAACACAACAAGGAACCCTCCATGCTGAGGGCAGGAGATGGAACATTCCAGGCAGAGGGAGGAGCAAATGCAAAGGGCCTGTGTTGGGAACAAGCTTCGCATGTTCAAAGAGCAGAAAGCCAGCCCACCTCGTGGCTGGGATGTAGCCAGTTGGGGAGAGAGAAGAGCTGAGGTGACACAGATGGGCAGGACCACTCATGCCAGACCTTGTGCTCCAGGGGACCGGGTCTGGAGTTATTCTAAGGGCAGCAGGAAACTTTGGAGGGTTTTCAGCAGGGAAGTTATAGGATCTGGCTTACTTTATTAAAAGGTCACTTCAGGGTGGAGAATTGACTGTAGGGGGGGCAAGACTGGAAGCAGAGGGACCACACTGGAGGCTATGATAACAGTTCAGGCGGGAGGCGACAGTGGCTTGGGTGAGGACGAGGATGGTGGTACTGGAGATGATGGGAGGGAAAAAAAATTCTGCTGTGACTTGCAGGTAGAATCTAAAGGGCTTGCTAACGTGTGGGAGGGATGAGGAAAAGGAAGATCCAGGATGACTCCTGGCTTTCAGGCTTGAGCAGCTGGGAGTGGCGGAATGATGCTGTTTACTGAGACTGGGAGGGTAGGAGGGAGGAGAAGGTTGGAAGGGATCCTCTGTCAGCCATGTAGAGTTCTAAGTGTCTCTTAGGCTTGGAGATGGAGCTGTGAGAGCAGCAATTGAGGCTACAAATCAGGAATTCTGGGGAGAGGTCAGGCCTGGAGATTTATACTTGGGGGTCATCAGAGCATGGATGGATCTAAAACCACAGGCCTGGATGAGATGATCTGGAGAGGGGGGCAAGGGAAGGGCACCCAGTGCTGGACCCCAGGGCACTCAAGATCTGGAGACAGAAGAGTAGACCAGCCAAGAGACTGACGGAGCAGTCAGCAGGAGATGAAGAAAGCTAGGAGAGTGGGGTGTCCCAGATCCCAAGGAGGCTAGTCAGCTGTGTCCAATTCTGCAGCAAGGTGACTTAAGATAAGAGCAGAGAAATGACCAGGAATTTGGCAACATGGATCCAGTGGGGATCTGGACAAGAGCAGCCTCCTTGGAGTTAGTGGAGGCAGAAACCTGGCCAGAGTGGGCTGAGGGGAGCCCTGAGACCAGCTGTAGCAGGGCCTTGAGGTTTTGACTCAAAGGGGTTAGACCTCGAACTTCTGGACAAACCTTTGCAGATAACATGAAGACACGATTGCTTCTATGTGGTTTGCATGTCCTTCGTAAGCAGCCAAGTCCCATTATCTTTTCCAAACTTCCCCAGCCTGCAATCTGGAACCCGTGGCAGCCTTGCTCTCCTCCTCAAGCATGTGAAAGTGGCTGTCCAGAGAGTTTAGGGGATTCTAGAGTAATTAGGCAACACATTTGGTATTTGGAGGAAAGATCCCAGTTCTACCATCCAGTTAACTTGGTGGCCTTTGGACAATGACAGCCATTCACACAACGCTGCTCGGCACTGGGGCTGGAGATATAAAGAAGGAGGTGGATGCACTTCCCTCCACGGGACAGCTTTCTGTCCAGCCAGGCATCATTAAGTTATCAAGATCTGGTTCCTCACGTGGCCGAAGGGCTTGATTGACTTCCTTTAGCATCTCGCAGGGGTTTGTGTGAAACAAAGGAGATGCCCATAGACCAGCCGTTTCCATCACCCACGGCGCAGGGGAAATAGGTTTCACTTACGTTCCCTCATCCTCTCTTTTCCGCCCGGCCAAATCTTACTCATTCTCCCCTCGGTGACGCCTCTGACTTCGCTCACCAAGACGGGATTCAGAGACCCTCCTGCTCATTCCCTCAGCATTTTGTCCGGACTCCCATCAGAGAGATACCACTTGGCATTTCAGTTACCTGTCTCGTGTCTGCGTCTGCGGCTGAGCCTTGTTTATCTGCTTCTCTGGTGTGTGCCGTGGTGCCGGCAGGCCCTGGACTACGGTCCTTACGTGGGGTCTCTGGATCCCGGGGGAGTACACTTCTGGGAGGTGCCTGGAACCCCAGAAAGTATGCCAATACGTTGCGTGCGTTTTTTGGGGGAAAAGGACTGACTAGTCTCCAAGGGGTCTGTGACACCCCCTGAAGAGCCCAAGGATAACAGCTCAGGTGTCCAGGTGTTTGCTGAATGGGGGCACCTGGGAGTGTGAAATGCACAAGGTGTCATTGTCTCCGCCGTTGGATCATCATGGTCCATACTCAGGATGGATCTAGGAGAGCCGGGGCCGCGAGGCTCCGTCAGAAAGCCGGGGTCCAGGAGCTTTCTGAGGACCTGGCAGGGAGGGGTGCTGCAGTAGGCCTGAGGTGGGAGGAGCGGCCGGGGTTAGGCTCGGTCCAGACACCGCTGGCTAGCTGGACGTGTGCACAGACGCCCTTGGACGGGAAAAGGAGATAAGGTGGGAAGAAAGGAGAGGCTTGCTCTGGCAGCATGTCAAGGCTCTCCCTGGCACGAGGGAAGGTATTTTGACCAGAGAAATCCTTCCTCTTTGGGGATTAAGATTAGATTTCTCATATTGGAAATGAGACCGTTTCTCTGCCTGGAGGCTTTTGGATGAGGCTGATAAGAGCTCTTGGCTCCCAGGCTGTGAGAGGGGGTGCCAACAGTTGGACACCCAAATAACAAGACATTCTATTGGGCCACACGTGGACTCCACCAGGAAGAAGCTCTCCCGTTGGATGGCTGTGACAGACCCGGTAGACTGGCAGATCCAAAGTGGACATGCTGATGACTTAGCTCACTCTGGGGAGTTTGTCCTCAGTTACCAAGTGCACAGAGCAGGCGCCTGGGGACAAAACATCCTGCTGTGTGACCTTGAGCAAATCACTTCCCCTCTCTGAGCCTCAGGATCTTTATTGCTAAAATAAAAGGGTCAATTGAGGTCGTCTCTATAGAATGTGCTGTCTCTTTCCCACCTTGCAGTCCACCTCCCTCCCTCCTTTCCTTTCCCCCAGAGGACCCTGGGCTGGGGGAGAGGCTGGTGCTCCCAGGTCAGCCCCAGCGTGAGGCTTGGACAGTTCATGAGGAGTGGAGGGCCTGGCCTGAGCTGCGGTCAGGGCTGCCGAGCCAGTGGCCTCGGGAGCTATATTAAGCCTGGAGTGGGATTTCCAGCAGGCTCTGCCTGACTTAGCCCTGCTGGGTTTAAATGCCAGGGGGGCTGACTTAACTCATCAGGAAGGATCAGAGGTGAACTTCTGCTCCAGCAGGCCAATGAAGTAAAAGAACATGACTGAAATGAGAGATGCTTCCCAGAAAACCGGCTCAGGATCCCCTCCCTCCTAAGTCCTTTCTCCTCCTCCTCTCCCCATCTTTTCCATGTTGGATGTGTCATCCTCGTATGAAGGGTGACGGTGCCCTCTCACCAGGAGACTCAGAGATGTCCCTGGGGCAGTCACACAGTCTCCCCATTGTAGACAGGCACAGCCTGGCGCTTTTCTAAAACATGCATCTGATTGTACCATGGCTGCCCCACACTTCGCAAGAGCTCCCCATCACCTTAAGGACCAAGTTTAAGGTCGTTGGCCCAGCAGGCAAGGTCCTTGATGCAAGCTCCGATGACTGATTTCTCCAGCCTTGCTTCCTACCACGTTCCCAAATGGGCCCACCACTCGAATCATATGGCCCATCTGCAGTTCTCAGAACGAGCCAGTGCTCCTTCCCACCTCTGCTTCCTCTGCCTGCGGTGCCCCTCCCCCCTCCAGCTGGCAAACTCCGACTTGTCCTCCGAGGCTCAGCTGCACCGTCACCCCCAGAGACCTTTCCCCATCCTTTTTCACCTTCTGTCTTCTCCCCCAGGCAACTGCCAGGCTGCGTTAGATTCTCATAACACTCTCAGAATGCTCAGAAGTCGGCCCTGTGACTTAACACACGGGACCCGCGTCTTCATTTCTGCAGCACGTACTTCTTGAGCTCCTGTTATGTGCCAAGCATCAGGAATGGAGCACTGAATAAGAGCAACGTGGCCTTGTTTTTCTGGAGCTTATAGTTAAGCGGGGGAAATGGGTATTACATGAAAGATTGCCAAATAAACGCTTCTTTGAAATTGTGGCAACTGCCCCCAAAAGGGACAAGTATCTGCTGGCTGAGAGCTCACAACAGGGGGATTAACCGTAATAGTTGAGAGTCTCTCTCCTAGAATGCAAACCCCTTGTTGGTAAGGACCAGGTGGCCTGTTTGTCTTTGTATCTGAGCACACAGCTTAGAGAATGAATGAATGAATGAATGAATATCTTATGTGGCTCTGAGGGACGTAGAAGTAAACTCTCAGTTGATGAGGCAAAGAATTTTCTCACAATTAGAGCTCTTCAACAATGGATGGGATGTCTTGGGGACTGGTGAGTTCCCCACCCCTGGGAATATCTAAGCAAATCTTAGAGTGGCCGCCTATCAAAAATGTAACAAAGGATTTCTGGCTTCCTGGCCCAAGTGAGCCCAAAGCAGGACGATGCTGTCCATTTCAGCTTTGGAATTCTATGCTGCCTTAAAGTCAGCAGCCCAGAGGTGACGTCATGACAAGGTAGGGATGGAGCGTCCAGCCAGCTTGGCTAGATCACATTTCAAGTGTGAGACACCAGGTATCCAGAAAGTTCTAGATTCCCCAGGAGTGGGGTAATTGTGAATGTTTTGGGAATCAGACTCATGTGGGTGCCCCACCCTTGAGTGAACATTCACAGGAGGTGAGGAGCCCGCCCCGTGGCTTAGCGGTTAAGTGCGCGTGCTCCACTACTGGTGGCCCGGGTTTGGATCCCGGGCGCGCACCGACGCACCGCTTCTCCGGCCATGCTGAGGACGCGTCCCACATACAGCAACTAGAAGGATGTGCAACTATGACATGCAACTATCTACTGGGGCTTTAGGGAGAACAAGGGAAAAAAAGGAGGAGGATTGGCAATAGATGTTAGCTCAGGGCCAGTCTTCCTCAGCAAAAAGAGGAGGATTGGCATGGATGTTAGCTCAGGGCTGATCTTCCTCACAAAAAAACCCAAAAAAACAGAGGAGGTGAGGCCGCAGACACTTGGGAGCCGAGAGGAGGGGGAGAAAGAAGGAAAGTGGGTAAGACCAGATCCAGAAGACCACTACACAGCTGACGGCCTTGCGCAGCACATCTGTCCATGTCACCCTGCGAAGCCTCCCCGTGGTTCTTGGGATAAGGACCAAAATCCCTGCCATGGCCCTGCGTGGTCTGGTCCCCGCCTGCCGCTCCAGGCTCGTCTCCCTGTGTGCTCCCAGGAATGAAGAAGCTGTGGGCATTCAGAGGCCTCAGAGAGCCTTGAGCGAAGGAGGAGGAAGGATCGGGCCTGAGCAGAAAGGACCTTGCAAACTGAACGCCATTATTCTCATTTTAGAGCCGGGGAAACTGAGGTCAGGCAGGGTTAAGCAACTTGCTCAAAATTGTGCTGCTCAGGAGAGGTCGGGTCAAGCTTTGAACCCCGCTGTCTGACTCCGGAGTGATGCTGTTTCTGGTAGGCTCCATGGAAGGCCGTACATACCACACTGGGGGGAGGAAGGGACTCCCTCTGAGTGGTGGGCAACCTGAGGGCCGAGCTCTCGGAAGGGTGGAACCCCGCTGGCTTGGGGAACCTGTCCCTTCCTCCTCCTCAACGTTAATGCATTCTCTGTATAGGTCAGGTGCTGGGTCAGAGACGTGACAAAATCACCTTGTTGAATCCACACAGGATTTGATGCTGTGCCATTGTGTATTTCAGAGTTGGGGACATTGAGGCTCAGAGAGGTTAAGTAACTGGCCCCAAGCCTCGCAGACAGTAAGGTGAACCGGGATTTGCACATCAGCCTGTCTGACTTCCCCTTACAACCCGACCTTCTCACCGTCCACACTGGTCCACAGAACTGACAGGGGCCATCCGGATGGCCCTTTGGGAAGCTCTGCAGCCTCTGCCACGGGGATGGGGCGGAGAGAGCCGGTGGGGGGGCCAGGTCAGGCTGGTTCGGGCTGTCCTCATCATCATGCAGCCGGAGCCACCTGTCTGCAGAGGCCGCGTTACAGATCCAGGCGTTACAGATCCAGGCAGAGGCTGTCAGCACCAAAGGAGGGCCTGAGGGAAAACACAGCTTCCACCCGCGGAGATGACACAGGCAGCACGGCTCAGCTACCCCGAGACAAACGTGCAGAGCAGACAGGTGGGAGGGACAGGACCTCTCCCCCCGCAGCCCCCACTGCTCGCTCCTCTCACAAGGGCGCTGCCCAGGTTCCTTTGCTGAACGTTGGAAAACGTTTGTGAGAGCCGGGTCCTCTTCGAATCCTGTCACACGGCCTTCAAGAATCCCGATGATTAGGGAGACGGGTGGCTGGGTTAGTAAAAGTTGGAACTGGAGACTCTCCTTCAAGAAATGAAATTTTATTATTATTATTTGGGGAGGCAATGGAGTAACTCAAATGAGTGTAAACAAGTGTTGTCAAGTAGTGGTTCATGGGGGACCTGCTTTGATGGTTATAATAATCATTTTAATTGGCGCATTAATGATATGTGAGCAGGTGCTTCCAAAATAATCGAGGGTGTTGGAAAGCTGTTTATTTCCTTAAGTGGTTTAAACATCCCCCTTAACCCTGTTTACTCTGAATATCAAATCTGCGAGGCCCGTTCTTTGGAGGCAGAGAGAAGCGGAGCCTGTCTGAGTTTGTGGGCGCTGAATTAGCGAGGTCTCCAGTTCATGCCTTCATGTATGGAACTAACACCTACAGACAACCTGTGCAGGGCTTGGGGGACAACATGGAGACGCCGTCCCTGGCTCCCGCTCTGCTGGGAGAGACAGGATGTCCCAGAGGCAGAGAGAGGAGCCCCAGCCTAGTCTGGAGCTGTTCCGGGATGAGGAGGGGACAGAGGGCATGGCGAGCAGAGGCCAAGCACAGGTGCAGAGGCCCAGAGGGTGGCCCTTCGAGATCCTATCGGGCGCTCAGTGGAGGAGGAGAGGGAGACAGCTGGGGGCGGGGGGAAGGAGGAGGCTGACGGCAGTCAGACCCGAGCAGTACGTGCCACGTCTGGGGTTCCATGCAATGCAGCTTGGATTATATCCACGGGGAACATTCAAAGAATTTTGAGCCAAAGAGCAGCAGCATCCAATTTACAAATCTCTAGACCCCTCCCCAGAGTGTCTGATAAGCATCTCAGCCTTGACACGCCCCAAGCAAAATTCTGGGTTTCTCCCTCCAACCTGTTCCTCCCCATTCTTCCCCATTTCAGTAAACGGCGTCGTCATCCTCCCAGCTCCTTAAGCGGAAAACCTGGGGATGGTTCCTGTCTCCTCCGTCCCTTGCCCTGCCGCCACCCTACAGCTCTTCTATTTAGTCAAGCCTCCAAAACGTGCCCCGATGGCTTGCTCTTCGCTCGGCCACCGCCCTCTCGCCGAAGCCGCCATCGCCACGCAGAGGTGGCAGCCTCCCGACGGCGCTCGCTGCTTCCGCTCTTGTCCCCCCTGCCCCCCAGTCCAGTGTCCACGCAGCAGCCAGAATGATCTCTGAGAAACAGAACCAGGTCAAGTCATTCCTCAGCTTGGCCCAACACTTGAGAACACCCCCCTGGGGGCCGCTCGAGCCCCGCCCCTCCCTGAGGTCCTCCCCTCTGCTGCTCACCCCCCCACCTAAACACCCCCCTCAAGTCCACTGGTCCTAAGAGTCCGATTCCTGATGTGCAGGACCCTGTGTTCAGTGGTGTTTCAAAGAAGAGCCTGTGCCCCAAGGAGGGTGTGGCCCAGAGGTGAAAAGGCCACTTAGCACGAGGGATGCTGGAGGCGGCAAGATCTGAGTTCAGTCCCAGCTCCGCCTCCTCCTCCGTCACCTCTCGACCTCCATATCAGCATCTGTAAAATGGGCTGGTGATAATAGCACGGACCTGGGGGAGGGCAGTGAGACTAGCCTTGCAACCCGGTTTGCCTGGAACAGTCCAGATTGTTCTTGTTATCAGAGGGTAGTTGTGAAGAGGGTCCCTCTCAGGCTCAAAAGCCTCCCAGTTTGGATGATAAATCCCGTTGTTGCCAGTTCGGCATGTGGGAAGTTCTCTTCATGAGTTAACTCTCACCATGGCGCTCCGGTTCTCTGTGACACAGGCTATGGGACAGGTTCAAGGGCAGCGCCCCATCCATTGCCAACAGTCCTATGAGATTCTGAGTAACGGTGGGAAGGAGGATGGGTTAAGAGAAGGCTGGCTTGGACTTCACCTCCCTCACCGTTTCCAGCAGGGATAGCGTGATGCCACCCAGCTGTCAGGCTGAGATGGACGAGGAAGGATCAGTGGTTTGAAGGAGCTGTTATCGATGATGCTGGGGTCTTCCTCTGCATCTGAGAGAACATGCTGGAGGGGACCAGCTGGAGCTGGAGGGAGGTCCTTCAGTGGATCCCTCAAGGAAATCCAGCTGCATCGCTGAACTCTTTTGGCCTTTCCAACCAATGCTGTACTCTTTATTGATTCATCTTGCAACAAATGGTTATCGAGAGCCCACCAGGTCCCAGGCGGGGTGCCGGGCGATGCTGTAGAGGTTCTGTCAGGTGCAATAAAGGAAACTGGTGACGTTTACATGTTTGTCTTTTATGCAGATATCTTCCTGACACTTATCAGTTCTAGTAGGCCTTTTAAAAAAATTTCAGTTTTGTGGATTTTTAAAGTTATGCAATTATATTATCTGCAAATAATGACAACTTTTCTCTCTCTTTTTTTTTTTTGTGAGGAAGACCAGCCCTGAGCTAACATCCAATGCCAATCCTCCTGTCTTTTTTGCTGAGGAAGATTGGCCCTGGGCTAACAGCCATGCCCATCTTCCTCTACTTTATATGGGACACTGCCACAGCATCGCTTAACAAGTGGTGCGTCGGTGCGCGCCCGGGATCCAAACCGGCGAACCCCGGGCCACCGCAGCGGAGTGCGCGCACTTAACCGCTTGCGCCACTGGGCCAGCCCCGCAACTTTTCTCTTTTAACACCTGAGAGACAGTATCTCATAATGTATAATAGCACATATCCTGTGGCCAGATCACTTGGATTCAAATCCTAGCTTTGCCACTTACAAGCTGTGTGACTTTGGGCAAGTTACTTAACCTCTCTGTGCCCCAGTCTTCTCATCTCACGTAATGAACTTAGGCCAGTACCTGGCACGATATAAATGTTGGTGTTGTTATTGGTTATTGAATTTATTATAATTTCTTGCCTTATGTCATTGTCTAAAACCTCCAGAATGTTTATATACTGTCTCCTTGTCTTATTCCTGGTTTTCATAGGATTGCATTTATTATTTTAACCTTGCATATAATATTTGCTGCTGGTTTCTGATAAATACTATTTTTGTTCTATAAAGGAAGTTTACTTCTCTTCCAATTTCACTTAGAGTTTTTATAAAGAAAAATTAATTAAATGCTTAAGAGTCTATTGAAGTAATCATGGTTTTTCTCCTTTCATTTACTAATGTAATGAATTATGTTGATGGTTTTCCTAATATTGAGCCTCCATTGGGTTTTTATAATTTCTTTAAACAAATATCTTGTGTCTCAAATTAAAAGAACTCTCAAGTGTTCATTTTTTATTATTGTAAATGGAATCTTTTTCACTGGATTTTCCATGGGTCTCTGGGATGTAAGAATGCAATGCAATTGATTTTTTTTGTGTGTGGCTTTATCTTGCATCCTCCAAATTAGATAAATGCGTTTATTCTCTTTAATAAGTGTGTGGTGGCTTTCCTTGTATTGTCCAGGCATTCAGTCTCCCCAGCTGACGTTTCATTTCTTTCTTTCCTGTATTTTTTGGATATATTGAGTTTATCCATGAACAAGTACGTGTTGAGCGCCTACTGCATGCAGGCACTGAGCGAGGCTCTGCTTCCTCGGTTACTCTTGTTTGGGGGGTGAGGTGGCTGGGGTACCCTCCTCGCTGATACATTGAGAACAGAGGCTTGAAGGAAGGAAGAATCCCTCCAGGTCCCAACACCACTCGCATTCCGATTGGGATTCAAACACCATTGACCTTCAGGCCAGGCCGCCTCTGGACTGCTCACTCTCGCCTTTCAGGGGCCGGAGGAATTTACCTTGACCCCAAGGGGAAGCCAGAGCTCTGAGACGCACTGGTCGTTTCTCGCAGTGAAAGTGAAAATAGATGCCCTGACCCTATAACCTGGCCTTGAACTGTCAGACTCTCTGTCCCTCTCTTTGTCCCTCAATCTGGGACTCACTTGGACTGAAAAGGAGCAAGTGTCTGAGTTCTAGTTTTTTCTCTCAAGCAGCATCTCAGCTTGAGGGGCTTGAAGTGGAGTTGCAGCATGCCGTGGTCCCAGGCTCTCCCCCTGAGCCCGTGGACGATGCTCTCCTGCTCCCTGAATGCGTGTCCCTAAGATGCTGTTGGCATCTCGGTCCCCAACAGGCTTCCCTCCCTGCCCCGCAAGCCTCTTGCTGCCTCAGGCCCCGCACCTCCTGCCTGTGGTCTTGCTCTTGGTTTTTGAGCTAATTACTCCATCTCACCATTGTGCAGACAGCCCCCTTCCCTCTTCCCAGCATTTCACAGCCCTAGGAACATGTGTCTTGTCATCGCCTTTCACCAAACACCAGTGAACTTAATCATCCTTGTGGAGCTCGGGATTCCAACCTCCAGACACATTCTCTGCTGTCACCCTCCGAAGTCTCGTCCCCTCAGGCTTTCTCTGGCCTCCTGCAAAGATGGCAGCCAGCGTCTTGCTGTGGAGTCCCTGGAGTTGTGCCCTCCCTAGGTACCCGACTGAGAAGGCAAGGGGGCCTGACTCCACATGGGCTCTAATCGCCGAGCCCCATGCTCGGGACGCCTTTTATGAATTCACGCCAAACCGCTGTGTGGGTTTGTGGCAGCCTGTCTAGCTTCTCTTTGTGGCGCCAAACAGCTGCCCTGCCCACACAAGCCACAGGCAGCCCTCGGGCCCGCTCCCCTGCCCCAGGGTCTCAGGAGATTGTGCAAAATTCATCAGCTGCTGAGGCTATTTGGAAGTTGCTTGGGACTCAAGGAGGAGAGAACAAATCCTCCTTGGTTATTGGTGCCGTGCCAGGCACTAGGCTCAGAGCTGTCTGCGCACCGCCTGAAACAGGGGCTATGTGCAGCTCCATTGTGTAGATAGGGAAACTGAGGCTCAGATATGTGGCGTGATTTCCCGAAAGTTGCACGGCTGGAATTCGCACCCAGGTCCTTCTGACCCCAGAGCCCCACCCTAGTCATTTTCTCCTTCCCTGAGATGGTCAGTGGCTGTGAATCTTCCACGGCCCAGGGGCTGCGGGCCTTGAGGGCCCGAGGATGGAGCTGGCTCTGTCAGGCTTCCAGAAACAAGACTGGTGCCCTGGCCTGTGCCGAGAGTTGGAGCAGCAGGTGCATCTCCTTCCTCCTCTGGGCCATCAAACCCCACCTGCGACCTGCCGCCGAGGTCCCACCCGCTGCCTGTCTCTACCGTCCTGGGTGGTGGCAGAGAACGAGGGCACCGTCCTGATTGTGAGCTTCCAGAGCGCTTGGCAGAGAGGGGCATCGGAAAGGAGAGCAGGAGGCGACTTCCCACCATCCGATCCGGTGCTCCGAGCTTCGGCCAGGCAGCAGCCTGCAGGGGGTGTGGCAGGTCAGTGACCTCACCTGGAAAGTGAGGGAAATAATAGCCCCCTGTGGGGTATCATGGGGGTAGAGTGAGATCATTCTAGCAAGTACTTACCATAGTGTCTGGCAAATAACATCAACAACAATAACAATAGAAGCTAATATTTATTGATCGCTGACTATAGACCAGACACTGTCTGAGCGCTTCACATATATTGGCTCATGTAATCCTCAAAGCAACCCTATGGGTAGGCACAGTCCTCGTCCCCATTCTACAGATGAGGAAACTGAGGCACAGAGAGGCGATAACTTGCTCAAGATCACACAGCTGGTGAGTGAAAGAAGTGGGATTTGAACCCCGGCAGTTTGGCTTCAGCATCGACACCCCTATTTAGTAAGTACGCAGCTCCTCCCCCATGCATCCCCTCCCCCCCCGACACACACACACACACACACACACGCACACGCACACGCACGCACACACACACGCACGCAGTCTGCCCAGGCAAGTAGAGTCAGGAGCTGAAAGGAGTAAACCCTCAGATGACGGAGCCCAGGAACAGAAGTGTCTACACAGCCTGGAGGACTGTTCCCGGCTCTGGAGAGAGATGCCCATAGCACACCGCAGGAGAGGCCACCGGCTTGGTGGGATTATAGCTTCCCGCGAGCTGAGTCTGCACTTTCTCCCTCCGTCCTGTCCCTTCCGCATTCCCCACATGGGCTGTGCACACGGTGGGGGCCCGGCCGACGCCGGCTGACCTGACTTTGAAGGGAGACCCTGAAACTCCTTTCCAGCTGCCAGAATTAAGCCCTCTGTATGTCTCAAAACTTTGCACGATGTGGGGGGCTTCGCGCCAACCGTCAGAGGCTGATTTCCGTGGCGCTGGTGAAGTTCTGCAGCGTGATTTATGGATTGCCTTTGTAGAAAAGCGACGCTGGGATTTTCCATTAGAACGGGGCAGCTTACTGTTGTGGCTTTCTAGAAAGTCAGAGGGTAGGGGGCTGGGAAAACGCTGCTAAAGCAGACAGACAGCCTCGTTCTTGGGGCCTTGAGAAATTCATTCAGTGTGATCGCTTTTCTGCCATGGTCCTTAGGACACAGATATCGCTAAGACAGAGTCCAGCGGTACCATATGGCAGAAAGCAGCTGGAGGGGTGAGCAGGACCTAGATCAGGTGTTCCTCTTGCTAAGATGCTTGAACTTAATCTTGAGGGCAAAGGGGGAACCCCTTTTATGCAGAGGAGGGCAGGCACAGTCTATTTGATGGCTGGCTGCTGTGAGGTCAGTGAACTCGGGTTGGGTGGAGGGTGGGGAGCCCAAGGGCAGGTTAGGGCCTCCAGGTCGGAGGAACAGCAGGCCAGGCGAGCAATGATGGCGGCCGAGGTAGGCAGTGGGGTGCAGCACAGCGGGTGGATGAGTGGCCAGGGGCCTGCCAGGTGCCCAGCAGAGGGAGTAAACTGCCGAGTGGGCGGGATACGAAGAGGCTTCACAGAGAAGGTGGTGTCCGAGGTGGGCTGGGGGCGTGGGTGCCTTCACCACTTCACCAGATGGAGAAGGTGAGGGGAGAGGCAGAGGTGGTCCCGCAGGGGCAGCCGTATGTGCAAAAGCATCGTGGGTACCGGGGCAGCCTCTCTGAGCTCAGAGAGGTTGGCTGGCACAGTGAGATCGCCACTCCAAAACCCAAGCCTGGTTTCTTCTCACCCTGGACCCCTAAATCTCTCTGATTGAGACCAGAGAAACGGCCAAGAGCCGCGTGGCAAGAGAGGGCGTTCCAGCCTGAAAAAATAAAACCTGTCCTCGTTCTAGATTTTGCCCCCCTTCCCCACACCTGCTCACAGAGGAGGGTGGGGCCAGTTGACGCTGTGACGGAAACCCGCTGGTGCAGGAGATGGCGACAGTCAGAACCTGCACCCCGGGCCCTGGCTCCCGACCACCTTCCCTTTGTGTGTCCGCAGACTCATTTGCTGCTGCCAGGGGAAGGCTTGGCAGCAGCTGAGTCCTCTGCCGGCTCGTCCATGAGACAATCTGTTCTCCTCCTTATGCTGGGGAGGGACGTGCGGATGCCCCACAGCTCATGGCGCTCTCTGTCTCCGTATGTCTCTCTCTGTCTCTGTCTCTGTCTCTCTCTCTCATTCTCCCTCTTCGCTCTCTCTCGGTTCAGTTTGTACAGAGCGGACTTTTTAGAGGCCCTGGTGAATGCACACGTGCTCTGTCAGCTAAATATTGCTTTGTGAATGCTCTTGTGATTCTCTCAGTTGCTAGGATTTTGTCTTCAGCCTCAGCCTGCATGTTCCTTCTGGAGAAAAGGACCGTGTCTCCCCGATCAGACTGGGAACCCTTGACAGCAAGGGCTGAATGAAGAGAAATTACTAGACAGAGTAACTTCCCTTCTGTGTGTTGGATCATAAACTCCATGTAATTAAAGTACCTTGGAAAGAGGCAAAAATGATAGAGTAGAAAGAGGATGGATGTGGGGTTGCACAGACCCAGGTTGAGATCTGTGGTCTGCCATTTACCTGTTTTAACCTCTCTGGGCCTTAGTTTCCTCTTGTGCTAAGTGGAGATAGTAACTCCTACCTCACAAGCTATAAAAGTTAATGTCCCCAGTCCACAAGCACTTATAAGTGTCTACTGTCACCAGGAACTATTCTAGGCACGGGAATATTAAGGTGAATAAGACAAGCAGTATCTGTGATCTAGTGGGGTGGGCTGGGGAGACAGACCATTAATTCATTAATTAGCAAGAAAATATCAGACAGTGATAAGTGTGGTGTAGATAATTTAGGATGATGTGACAGAGTAACTGGGTCTTCCTAGATCGGCTAGTCAGAAAAGGTGCCTTTTAGGAGGTGACATTGAAACTGAGCTCTGCATGACAAGGAGGGGCCGTGTGAAGCGCTGAGGGAGGAGCATTCCAGGCAGGGAGGACATCTACAGAAGGGATGAGCTTGGCTGCACTGTCCAGAGATCAGATGTGTGCCTGGAACGCGGAGGGCAGAGGAGAGAGAGAGCAGAGTCAGAGAGGAGGCGGGGATAGCCCACACAGGGCTTTGTAGATTTTATTCACAGTGTAACGTAGGACTTAGTGGAGACTTTTCAGTGGGGAATGACATGTTTTGGAAAGAATTCAAATTTATGTTTTGAAAGGAATTCTCTGGCTGTGTGCAGAAAGTGGACTCCAGGAGAGTGTATGAGTCAGGATAGCCAGGTTGTGCGGCATTAACAAAATAGCCCCCAAATCATGGTGGCTGGAGGCAGCAAGAGTTTTTCTTGTTCATGAAAAGTTGGAAGGGGGTCCTGCCTCTAGGGCGGTGCTCCTGCATGAGGTGACTCAGGGATCCAGGCTCATTCCATCTTGCGGCTCTACCCTCTCGTCGTGCTTGCTTACCACGGAAAGGGGGCACACAAGCAAGAGAGCCCTGTGATTGCTCTTATGGGTGGCTCTGGGAGTGGCTTAGGTCATTTCTGCTCATCTTCCATTGGCCAGAACCCATCCACATGGCTGCAACTGCACAGGAGGCTGGGAAATGTAGTTCTCCTGGGCGCCCTGGAAGAGGAGAACACCGTGAGATTTGGCGATCGCCCAGCACTGTCTCTGCTAAGGACAGGAGTGGGAAGGGTTAGAGGCTTTCACAGCCTTCTGGATGAGGGACAGTGGTGGCCTGGACGTGGGTGGTGGTGATGGGGATGTGGAGAAGTGGACAGATATTGTAACATTGATACAACACCTGGTACTCTGCCAGACCGGTAGGCCCCAGCTAAACGAACTCTCTTATTATAATCCCTGACAGTGAAAACATTTAAATTTTCCTTCGTAGGCTGAAGTCAAATCTCCAAAATGGCTTTTTCTCTGATTCTGTAAAGTCAATAGGCTGCGATAGTCTCTGACCAACACTTTTGAAAGACATGGTCATAAGACCCCAGAGCGTTAGCCTTGGAATGGACTTTCGAGATGTCAAGTCCACCCTCTGCATTCATCAACTGGAAAGAGTGGCCCAGAGGAGGCTGTGGACTTGTCCCAGCTGTCGAGGTAGTCACCAGCTAAGCAGTGTCCAGGGGCCAGAGTGCCTCCCTGTGCACAAGTGACTTCCGGATTTCTCCTTCCCAGCAAATCCAAGAGCCCAAACAGCTAGGGAAGAGCCTGGGCACAGTTCCTCTCTCGGTCGTATCTGGCAAGGTCTGAGTGGAAAGAGAAGAGGGGACGCAGGGAAGGGGGTGGGCTGCGGCTCGCTCACCCCAGCCTGCTGCTCTCTCTCCTGTCTCCATGCTTCTGAGGAGCACTGTGTGGGCTGTGAGGAAGATCCTGTGCTCTCACCCCATCTCCGCCATTTACTCCCTGTTACATCTTGAGTTAGTTACTTAACCTCTCTGAACTTTAGACTTCTTTTTTAGAAAAGGAGGCTAACGACCCTGGCCTCATGGGTTGTTACGAGGACTGAATGAGATGGTGCAGGCAAAAAGCCCTAAGCTCGGAGCCTGGTGCCCAGGAGGTGCTCAAGCAATGGGAATAATTACTGGGAGGAATTGCCAAGCCCGCTTCCCCCCCACCCCTCTCACACCCACAGCCCTGGGTGCTGACTCTGTATCGTCTTGTCAAAGCTCCTCCAGGGTCGGGACAGTTTTAGGAACTCACTCTGCCATAACGAAGGTGTCCCCCTTCCCCAAGAAGCAGGCAGCCTTCCCTGGCATCTTCATCCACTGTGTAGGGTCCACCAGCCCTTGCTGTAAGATGCAACTGAGCATCCTTGCCCCCATGCCCAGAGACAAAAGGGGCCACAGCAAACCCAAACTTTCCCGCATCGTCTGTGGGGCTGCGCTATTTCCTGGCACCCACCTTAAATGGGCTTCTATTGTTTGCCTTGGATCAAATTTAGAGGGAATAGGAGAGGGAACACTCACTCCCTTGAGGATTGGGCCAGATCCCAGGCTTCTGGCTCCAGATCTATCAGCCTCTTAGAAGGTGCAGGGGCCCCTTCATCTCTCCATGGTCCTGCCCAGGGAACCTCCAGGCTGGCTCCTGCCAGCTCCTGGGATCCAGCGTGGGCTCTCAGAGGTAGTTCAATAAAGAGAATTTTAAAGCCTTTTAATGCTTGGCAGGGAGTCTGTCCTTTGCCAAAGCACCAATTACAGGGACAGGCCCGTTCAACATGACTTTATTATTAGCATTTTTTTCTGGAAGAGGAGGCACGGGGGAGGTGCAGGCAATGAGGGCTCTAGGACAGCCATCTGAGCTTCCTGTGACAGGGACAACCATCCACAGTAACCGGGAACCTCCCACCTTGAAGACTCCAGGAAGAGGCCAAGGACTCCCCGACTTTGCCCCTACCCTTAGGAGCTTGCAAAGCAATGGAGAGAAATGAGAGAGTGGAGAGAGTTTGGTCGAAGAAGGCTTCCTGAATGGGGCATACTTTAAGCTGGGCCTTGAAAGGTAGCTAGAGTTAGGAGAAAACGGAGAGAGAGGAGAGGGCATCTTGAGTGAGAGGCCCCGCAGGAGCAAAGGCAGGGTTAATGGGGACTAATCAGTAATGTTTTGGGGGCACTTTCTGTATCCTAGGAACTGTGCTAAGCGCTTGATAAATGATCTCTAGTCTTTCAAACAACTCCACGACACGGGTCTATTATTGTGACCATTTTGTAGATATAGAAACTGAGGTTTAGGTACTTCAGTTCAGTTCATGCTTCTAGAAAGTACTGGAGCCTGGACTAGAACCCAGCAGATGATCCTAGTGCTTCTGCATCTAACCCCTGGACTGAAAAGTGGGAGAAGAGGTGTGGAGGGTCAGGACTATGGGGTGTGAAGCTGGTAGAATTTATCTTCACCTGAAGCCCACAGGAGCCCATTTCCCTCTTTCTGAGCCTCCCAAGGACATCTAGCGCTGTCCACCCGTGCACCAGCTTTAGACCTACCACCTAAACTGACCTGGCTTAGGTCCCAGTCCCTCTTATCAGCTGTCTTCTGCCCTTCTGTTCTAGCAGGTGCCTTTGGAAACTGTGTTACTCCCAAAGGAGTTTTGTTGGGTGGGCTTCTCAGGTTGTGGCTCATGGTCCTGGAATTCCTCATCAATAACGAAATAGGCTGTTGCCCACACTACCCCTGGACATAGGCTGTCCAAGGCTAATAGCTCTGCCTCACTTCTGGAATCTTCCAAGGAGGCTTTGTCCACGCCTAGAGCCCATAAGAATGTGGTGATCATTCAGGTGTCTATCCATCCATCCATCGATCCATCTATCCACCCACCCATCCATCCAGCACTTATTTTGAGCCAGTGGCCTTGTTCTCCTTACAATGGGCCCTCAGCATCATAGTCTGGGACTTTCTGGAAAATGGAGAGGTTAGTTTACCCAGTCCATCTGCCTTTAGGCTTTGTCAAGTGATAGGTGCTCTGAATCCACAAAGTGAAATCCACTGACCCCAGGACAAGTGTCAGGTCTGATCTGGCCCAGGCCTGATCTTACCATCTCTAGTTTCTTCTACTATAGAGAAGTAGATGAAGTGTCCCAACATCCATATTACAGAGTGAGAAACTGAGGCTTGGAGGAGGGGACTGACCCTGCCTCGGGCACATGGCAATCAGGAGCCAAACCCTACTTACGCTCCCCTGGCTACCTGCTCAGCGCCCACCCAACCTGTTGTTCCTGCTGGGCTTGTGGGAGTTTCCTCACCCATCCAATCAGAAGAGCTTTTGTCAAGCCCAGTATTGCCCACAGTCCTGCCTGCTGCAAGTCCGTGATTGTGGACAGACACTGACACACCCTGACAGGACACGCAGGTGACAGAATAAAGGCTTGCATCCCTTATCCTGATCTTGCTGTCCTGCCCCTCACCTCTCACGGCCCTCGCCTTTCCCGACGCTCCTCGCCCTCATTCTGTAGCTCTGTCCATCCCTGTTCTGTCACGTTCTCTCCCTTTGACTGTGACTCCCTCTTGATCCTACCTTGCATTTCTGTTCTTCCTCCCTGATTCTTATACGTGCTCCCGTACATTAAGAGTCATCCTTAATTCCTGCCTCCTCCTCACTCCTCATACTCAAGCAATCTCCCTCTAAGTCCTGCTGATTCCATTTCTTAAATCGCTCTCAAATGCGTGCGCTGCCCTCCATCCTGAGGCCCCTCCTGCTACTCCAATCCATCATCACCCGAGTCAGGATGACTGTCACCTCTTGACCTGCCCAGAGGTGTGGGCTTGCTGGGCCCCACTCCATTCTCCATCCTACAGCTAGAGGGGAATTTCAAGATGCAAATCTAATCATGTCATTTCACTGCATACAGCCCTGAAGCAGACTGCTATTGGCCTCAGAAGGGAGTCAGCTCTGTTCCATGCCATGCAGAGCCCTGCAGGATCTGGCCCCTGCCCAGCTCTCTACCTCATCTGTCACCACCCCCGACCCAGACCCTCCCACCTGATGTTCCAGCCATATGATGACAGAACTTCTTCCAGCTCTTCAAATAAGCCGCACTCTCTTTTACCTCTGCGCTGTTCCTCTCCCTGTAACGTATTCACTCTCCTCTCTCACTCGGGTTATTCCTACTCATCTTTCAGTTTGCAAATCTTTTCTCCACTCCCAAATCTGGGTGGGATGCTTCTGCTCTGTTTCCATGGTCCCCTCCAGTTCCTCTAAATCATAGTATTTATCAAAGTGATCCGAATTGCCTGTTTAACGGTTTGCCTTCACTGCTGGAGCCACAAGGGCTTAGTGTACAATAGGCTTCCAGTTTCCCGCAAGAAAACCTAAGACTGGATTCCTAAGTGGAGATCCCAGGTCACCAAGGCAGCCTGGCTCCCAGCCCATCTCTGAGAGCTGTCCGTGGTGCTGCCGGCTCCCGCCTTTCACTGAGGCGTGGCAGCTCAGACACCATCCTGGAGGTGGCTGTTCCTGGATATTTCCCAAAGGGAAAGGAGAATCTTCCGAATCTGTGGTCTGCTCCGCCTGGTGGATTTGGGTCTGCCTTTATGTGGGAAAGCTTCTAATGCCACATCTACGTCTCAGCATTTGGCCAGGTTTCTGAGAAGAGGCCACCCCAACCACAAGTAATTTAGTAAAGAGTTTCTCCATCCACTAGCCTAATCCCCTCTCCCTCCTCTGAGTATCAGGGCAACGGAGACCAGGTCCCCTTTCCTAAAAGCCTGGCTCAGGTGCCAGCAAGGGCATCCTCTCCGGTCAGCCTCTTTGCTCCATATCATGCCAAGAACTAGCTCGCTGTCTCCGTAGCTCACCCATCACCATCTCAGCTGCTTCCCCTTTTCCTTGAAAACTCAGCCCTCTTGATAATATTGGATTAGCCCACTTTCTTGAAAGCTGATTTCTATTTGCATAATCCTTCCCTCTCGGAGTTGCTAGGCCCTCAGTGATAAGCCGATGGGCCGGGAAGTCAAGCAAATTATATTCTTTTACTCTGAACAGCCGTTGAAAGTGGAGGAAGTTATTTTTTAAAGAAGACGCACACTTTATTTTTACCTCCACAGTCCATTGACCGGTAGTGCCATCCCAGTTTTGGGTGCACTAGCCTGTGCTTCCTGGAATACATAGATCTTTACCAAACCACAGCAGACAGGATGGAAGTTAGACCTGAGGAAGGACTTCCTAATAGGGTTAGTGGAGAGAAGGCATATGAAAGCCCTTTGTAATGACAATGCTTTACACTTTATATATAAAGAATATTTCCATCTGTCATCTAATTTTTTTTCTGTGGAACACAACAGGCAGCCAGGACAGGCATCTTCCCCAGGGACAGTCGAGACTGCTGAGGCTCAGAGAGATCATATGTCGAGTCAGGGACGGAATTGGCACTAGAGCTCCTGATTCCAGGTTCTATGAAGTCCGGCTCACTGAGCTCAATTCCAGCCAACACACACTTAGCAGCTACACATGATGCGCCAGAGGCACTGAGCCTGCGGGCCGGTGAGCTGTTTATTGAGTGCATGTCAATCCTCCGCTTACAGCCTTAGTGGGGGGGTGGTTAGCAGAGACCACAGACCTCTGCAGAAAAGGGGACGGAAGAATAGTTAGGAAAGAGGCCTCTTCTCTTTGCCCAGTACCGGGGGCACCGGGACAGAGGGCACCAGGACACGGGAGCCGTCTCCTCTCCCCAGGAGCCCTTACCTGAGCATCTTCTGAGAGGCCCACGGGTGAGGAGGCCTCGCTGCAGTCTCCTGCCCGCTTACAAGTGAATGACGTTCTTCACTGAGCTGAGGCGGGACTGCTGAGTTATGTTTATATGATTCGTAAATCTCCCTGTCAGGCTCTCCTGTGAAGCCCAGGATCCACCTGTGTGGGAAGGCAGGAGCCTCGGTTGATCTTTTCCAATCATAGTCACACTCCTGGACACCCCTCAAGCCTGCTGGCTTCCTAAGGTGACCCACACACCCAAGATACACAGGCAAAGATGGGAGGGATGGGAGGGAGAGGGCTTCCTTCCTTGTGTTGGGCCTTGCTCTCTCCAAAATCTTTTCTGGGGGGTGTCCCCACTTCTCTGTCCAGGCTGATTAAGGAACAGAATGTCCCAGAGGTGGGAGAGGACTCCGTGAGGTGGTGAGGTGGACCCCGTGTCTTTGGGGTTCCAGTAACCTTGGCTTTGGCAGTTGATGCCTTTGGCAAAGCCAGGCAGGAGGGTGGAAAGTGTCCTGGACTGGGAGCTGGGAAACATGGGTTCTAGTCTTGATTTTTGTCCTAAGTACACTGTTTGAGCTCAGGCATGTCTGAGCCTCAATTTCTCCATGTGTAAAATGAAGACTCCAGTGTAAGAATGTTTAAGGAGAGGCCCCTTCTTTAGGGCAGAGGTGTTAAATAGGAAGGCTCAGACCTGCATTTGAGGCCTGGCCATCACATTTGCCAGCTGTGTGACCTTGGCAGTTTGCTTCACCCCATTGAGACTCAGTTTCCCCGTCTATAAAATGGGGAGATACTTCCTTCCGTGTGATTTTGTGAGGATTCAATGCACACCGATGTCAAGTCTTTGGTACAGTGCTCGGCACCCAGTAAGTGCTCAGTAGTTCTCGTCTCTCCCCTTCCCATGAATCTGGTTCCCAGAGAAGCTTTCTGCAGCCCAGTCCTGAGGGGTGGCCAGGCCTGAGTGCTTGTCTGAGTTCCATGGCAGACAGTACCAGCCAAGGAGCCAGGCCCAGCCTCTCCCTCCCTCTGTCTCCCCTCGGCCTCTGGTGCAGCCCTTTTGAAAGCAGGCAAAACACTAATAAATATTGAAAGAAAGGAAATGGTCTGGCTGCTGAGCCTTTGAATGCATAAATAAAACAGCAAAAGGGAAAAGATCACCCCTGGATTGGGCGTCTGCCAGATCCCCTTGAGGCTGGGACACGCTGCTGAGGCCAGTTTATGAGAGAAAGCTTGGTTTACTGCAAAGACCAGGCACTTTGGGGCTGGGCCAACTTGGGTTTCCATCTTGATTCTCCTTTTGAGCATCTCTGTGCTGCTGAATGGGACCACTCTGAGCCTTAGTTTCTTCTTCTGTGAAATGGAGAGTTCCATACCTACCTCATAATGGTCAGGATTAGAGAGAAAGTGTCTAGCAAAGTTCATGGCATACAATAGGTGCCTAATACAAAGTAGTATTCCACCCCCTCCAAGACCATGGAACGAAAGAGGAGATTTTCACAAATCAAGTAGTCATCCGTGTTAACTTTAGAGGACAAAGAGGTGGTCTGGAAAATGCCAAGGGGGGTGTTGTCTGGCTTGCATTGGTGCCCACGAAGCTCCTGCTGGAAGTCCACCTGTGAGCTGCCCGCATTCTGTCTTCACGCCCCCAGAACCTTCTAGCCTTCCCCCACGCCATTTGATAGGGTCTTGTCTCTTGACATATCCTATTAAAGAAGAGAAAGGGCAGGGGTGTGAGGGAGTAGGTTCAAAGTGTGTGTGTGTGTGGGGGGGGGGGGGGGTGGGGGAGCTGTCCTCATGTTTATAGGCTGCAGAGAAGGAGCCAGTGGTTGGTGAGCTTAGAAGTGAAGGTGGGAAACAAGTCAAGAGGAAGGACCAGCACGTGCAGGAGAGCGGGGCTCCAGCCCTCCAGTGGAGGACTCACCAGGGAAGGGGTGTGAGGCTTGTGTGGAAGGGCAGGACGGTGCTCGGGACAGTGTATAGCCTCTGGTGATGGACAAACCTGGGTTCAAACTCCAGCTCTGTCACTTGCTAGAGGTGTGGCCTAGGTCAGGTCCCTTCATCTCTGAGCCTCAGTTTCCTCCCTTCTCAAATGGATATAAAAGCTTTCACCCTATAGATTTGGGGCAGCGGGTGGATTTAAGAGAAGCCTCTAGTATGTGCTAGCTTTGGGATGTTCTGAACACGTGTGAGCTCCCTTTCCTGTCTGGGTCGGAGGACTGCAGAGAGGATGAGGGAAGATAGAGAAAAGGTGGGAAGGAGGGACATTGAGGGGGGTCTGGGGAGAATAAAAGTCCAATGTCCTTTCCCAAGTGACTCCCTGTCTATGTGAAGGGAAGGGCTGGGCGGCCAGTCCCGGGGCCTAGGCCAGTCAAGAACCAAGAGGCCCAGCGATGCTGGCAGGGGGCTCTGCCTCATCCTTGGAACTTGCGTACAGTTGCCACAAGAATCCATCCCGGGCTTGGCTAGCGCGAGCCTTGTCCAGGCGGAAGTGCCTGGGGTCACCTGCATGAGGGGGGCTGTTGAGGGTGAGGGATGAGTAGGTGGAGCCACGGTGAAAAGATTAGGGTGATCCCTTTGCCTTTAGGCCAGAAGCTGCCAGCAGCGTCCTGATGTCTAATCATAGCTCTCAGGGGCTGATTCAGACAGCTGGGTGACCTCGGCGTGCTCACCTCCTTCATCACATCAAGCCGCCAATCGCTGTTCCTACTTCAAGGGGATCATGGTGACATGTGAAGCACTTAGCACATTGACTGGCCCAGAAAAAGTGCCCGATAAATATCAGGCATGAAGACGGAGGAAACGAAAGAGAAGAAACCTCAGTCAGGGGCCCCAGACCTTGGCATTCGGGG
Organism: Ceratotherium simum simum; assembly: GCF_057802395.1. NCBI lineage: Eukaryota > Metazoa > Chordata > Mammalia > Perissodactyla > Rhinocerotidae > Ceratotherium > Ceratotherium simum. Next base: position 37,336,171 of record NC_141921.1, on the reverse strand, counting down.
CCGGAACGGAAGGGTCTGGTACCTCTCAGATTTCATCCTCAACATCAGCACCCAGACTGTCTCCCACCTTAGCCTCAAAGATGTTGCAGGAAGAGTTGGGACTTGAGTCTGTCTTGGGCGGTCTCCCCTGAAGCCCCACACCCCTACCACCAGAGACAAAGATTTGACTACAAATAACTTATTTTGGACATGATCCCAGGAAGTGTTGTTAGGGGAAAGGGAAAGTGACCCAGGGAAGAGAAGACAGCCGGTAAAGAGTGTGCTGTTGAGCAGGTGGGAAATGAGGCTCAGTCCCTCGGGAAGCTTTGGGAGACCGTGTGGAGCAGAGCTGCCAGAACTTCAGTGTGCGTAAGAATCACCTGGAGAGGCTTTTAAAAGAAGATTCTGGAGCCCCACCTCCAGAGATTCTGAGTCTGTAGGTTTGGGGCGGGGCCCAAGAATTCGCATTTCTAACAAACTCCCAGCTGATGCTGGTGCTGCGGCTGCAGGGACCACACTTTGAATGGTGGTGTAGACCACACGCAGGGTTACCCCTCCCTCCACAAAGTGGGGAGGAAGCGGGGGTATTTGCCCACCAGCTCCCTGTCTGCCACTGGGGAGAACTGCTTCTGCCGTATGAACACTCTGCAATTCTGGCAGCCACAGAAGCAGCCTGGGGCGGAGGGTGGCAGGGGATGGCGCGAGTGGCCGTGTAGATGTGCGTGTGGAGGGGATGGGCGCCAACAGCGTCTGCTCAAAGTCAGAGGGTCTGGGTTTGAACCTGCAGGACTCAGGTCAAGTCTGTCACCCCACTCTGAGCCCCAGTGTCCTCATTCCATAAAAGGGAGGTTGTAATTCCCACGTCAGTGTCATTATGGGGATTTAATGAGATTAATCCAGTGAGAGTGTCTGGCACATGGTAGGTGCACCATGCCTGTTTATTGACTCTGTAGCAGCACTGTTCTAGAATTGGAAGGAGAGAGGTCTGGATCCTAGAGGTGGAGGCTGGAGACTAGCACAAGTTCTACCTGAGTCCTTGCTTGGCTCCTCATCGCCTTGAGGAATAAATCATGTATCGAGGGAGGTTCTTCCTTCTTGCTAAGAACCAAGTCCATGCCGTCTGCTGCCATCTTAGAAAAGCTTTACCGGAAACCCAGCCTCATGAGCGGGCATGTTTTCCAAAGGGGCTCCCGAGTTGAGTCTGCATCTTGAGCGGTGGTTGGCAGCTGCAACTACACAACGGATGATGTGGGGATGGGCGAAATCAGCCATCTCCCTGTCCCGTCCCAGGCCAGCCCACAGCCCTCCCCTCACCCTCCCTGCACATCAGGATCTGCTGCGATGGCATAAAAGGGAGAGTTCTGGACAGCTGTGTGATGGGGGTATCAGCATCTGCGAGACAAATCCAGACTTTTGGATTAGGGGGTGGGGGGTGGGCGGTGCAGAGCGGAGAACCCAATATAGACCAATGATGAGGAATCGGGAAGGCCCCTGAAGGGAATAAAAGAGGGGCGAGAAGGAAGGATCTGCCATATTGCGCCATTTCTCTAGTTCATGATGTCACTGGGGATTCCGACTCTTCTGCAGAATGCTGCTCAGAGCCAATTTTGGGAATGACCCTCAATGCTCAGGAGAGGTTGTGCCTTCTCGGCTTTCTTCCCCCATCACTTGTGAATACTCCAGTGAGGCGAGCCTGAGGAAGGAGAAGGAAGATCTGGGGGTCTTCCAGTCCCACCCCCATCTCTACCAGGCATAATGGTGTAATGGAACCAGTTTTGGACTGAGCATCTGAGTTCCGGGCCCAATTCTGCCTCTTACTTGCTGTGGGATCTTGGAGCTCCAGCTTCTATCTGTGATGTGAATTGTCTCTGAGACACTTTCCTGCTCTGACAGCTTCTGACTCTTCATTTTCTAGGAGTCTCTCAGAACCATACATTTCCCCAGCCAAGTGGGCTTGGGGAGAACCTGGAGCATCCTTCTCAGAAGATGCAGCAGCACCCAGAGAGTGTGTGAAAAGGGCAGCTTCCCGGGTCCTGCCAGGGGCCTGCTGGCAGACTGGGAATTTGTCTTCCACTGCCCGCCCATCCCCCGTGCCTCTCACACACGCTGCATTTTGAGAACTCCTGTTGGAAAGACAGGAGAATTTTCTCTTCTTCCCTCTCTTCTGTAACCAGTTAAACAAAGCCACCCAGCTGAGCCGGGTCATCTGAAGCTGGTGCATGTAATTTCTAAGTGGGAACAACAACTCATCAAACAGAACAGTTTACAATTGCCTGGGATAAAACTATTTTCTTTTCAATCTTCCCCAGAAAGTGACAGATAATAACCAGCCTGGAGATTGTAATATTATTAGGGCCAAAAATAAAATAAAACCTCTTAACTGCTTCCTGTTACCGAGTGAAGCCAAATATTCTTCAATTCATTTGAATAAAGTGATTGTTTTCCTTGCTCATTATCTTAAATTCCCAGGAACCTGCATCACCCTCCCTCCCTCTGAATAAAGGGGTGGTCCTGTCATCCCCTCTCCTATTGTCTCCTGGTGGGGGCTCTGATCTCTGATTCAGCTCACACTTCACGAGCATCTTGTTGAAACCCGCCAGCAAGAAGCTACGCGTTTATGAACCTGTCTAACCCTCACACTTAAATTAAATGAGATGATACACATAGGGCACACAGAACTAGGCCTGGCATATAGTAAGGGCCCAATTAATGCATAGTGTCACTATTAATAATACTATTATATGGGGCATTTGTTTACCATGACTCTTGTTATGCTAAGGCAATGTATGCCTCCAGGCAAGTTGCTGTGCGCGGAGCCTCAGTTTCTCCAGCTGTGAAATGGGGAGAGAGGTGTGGATAGAGCGAGCCCACAGCAGGGATCAGTAGGCTGGCATCTCTTTCCAGGAGGACATCATGACAGGAAAGCCCTGGGCAAAAGGTCAGAGGTCTTTAAGGCCCTATCATTCCGTTGTTTTATATATAAACAGAAACATGTAGGCCGACGGGGGCAAATTCAGCTGACAGACCATTTAGTTTAAACTAAACCCCTCTCTTCCTAGGCACTTGATTCCAGATGATTCTCTGAGTGCTATTTGTCTCTTTTATGCTCCCCTCTCCTCTTATGAATTGTGGTGACTTAGGTATTCCCATAACCTTGGCAACCCTACCTTTCTCCTTCTCTACCAAATGGAAAAGGCAGTGTCCACTTTTTAGGGTCGTGGTGAATATTCCAGCTGGCCTATGAGCAGGGCCGACCACGTGGTAGACACCCCACACATGGCAGCTATTGTAGTGGTCATTGTGCATAATGTCATAATTCTTACTCTATTTTCACAAGCCTGCAACCCCTCACCAGCAACCCGGAAATCCAAAGAGATCTGAAACCTGAAAGGTCTTTTTTTTTAATCCATTTGGTGGCCAGACTGGACCTGACTTGAATTGACTTGGTGGCAAAACCCAGCCTGAGCTGATGGGAGGTAATTTATGGTCTTTATTTCTCTCACTTAGTGTTACCATCCAGACGTTTCACTGCAGAAATATTGATGTGGGTGATTACGGAGTGATTCCTCAGCCCCCCCTGGGCGGGTTAGGTAATATACTGAACAGGCACCACATCACCTTCCAGAAGGAGAATGAGGCTTGAGTTCCAAAACACATCTGGCTCCGAGGTTTTCGGATACGAGGTGTGGGACCATTGTTACCGTCCGATGCAAACTCTCACCCCTGTGTGTCCTCTGTGCGCCTCGGCAAGCTTCTGCTTTCGGAAAACCATCATTTATAGAGCTGTCCTGTTGCTCATAGATGCACATAAATCCAGCTCAAACCCACCCACCTGGGCACACCTTCTCGCCACGCCACACACACAGATACACACACACACACACACACACACACACACTCTCTCTCAGCATCTCTGCACCCTTGGTCAGCCTCTTCTTTGGGGTGCTGAGTCTCTGTTTTAACATGCTGTACACCTTCCGCCTCATCGCCTGTTTCCAGGCTGCTGTCTGTGCCCACCGGGCAGCTGAAAGGGACGGCCTCCACCCTGCCTGAGGTCCACATGCTCGCCTTCCCCCACGCTGCACTGATGGCTGAATTCTCCACTCTTCACGGGGGTTTTTGGCACCAAATCCACACAGCTGGGGATCTCAAAACAGAAGTGTGCATTTCCCGGGCAAGCCTGCTCCTTCCCTAAGCTCGCAGGTGGGGAAGCGAGCGAGGCCTGACCAGTCTGCTCTGTCCAGGGTCCTGGATCTTCCACCGGTATTTTCTCCAGCAGGTTATTCTTCTGAGCCACGGGGATCAAGACCTTGGAGGTAGCCACTGAGGAAAGGGTTTTCAGTGATTTAATGTCACCACAATGGAGCCAGGAGTGATGGGGGGAGGGAGTTCCTTTCTACCAGACTGTGCAGAGTTGGGAATGACCCAGAAATTTAGCCTTGTAGGCTCTGGTTCAGCCCAGGAACAGCAATATTGAGTTAATATTTATTGACCACTTGCTATGTGTCAGGCTCTGTTCTAAGCACTTCACATGAACTATCTCATTTAATCCTCACAGCACCCTATGAAATGACTTCTATTATTACCCTTACTTTATAGATGAAGAGACTGAGGGTCAGAGAGAGACTAGTGAACTTGCTCCGGGTCACACAGCTAGTATACGGTGGAACCAGGAGCTGATCCCAGGCAATTGGATCTAGTGCCCAGTTTCTTAACCATATGAGTATCAGTTACCTATTGCCACGGAAATGCTGTGCAACAAATGACCACAAAGCCTCAGTGGCTACAACAATAAGCGCTTTTTGCTCACGTACCTGGAGTGATGAACTAGGCAGCTCTGCTTTCCTGGCCGTGCTTGCTCACGTGACTGGGGGTTGGTTGACTGTTGGCTGGCTTACACCTGCTCACCCTAATGGGCATGAGCTGTCTAATAGGTGAGGTGGGACACCTATGTAATCAGAAAACAAATGCCACTGTGCACTGAGGGCCAGCAGATTTGAAGAGATACAGCAAAGACCCAGTCCAAGAGAGTCAACCTGGGTGGGCATCCTGGAGGAGGTGGGCATGGCCATGGTTAGGGAGGCAGAGGAACCTCCCAGCTGGACAAGGATTATAAGGTGGGGTCAGGGAGCATAGGGGAAGAGGATGTGAGGAGCTGATTTTCCAGCTCCTTGGCCTTCTGTGAGCTTCCTGCCTGCCCTGCCCTGGCCTCCTGCTCTGCACCCACTCTCTGAGAGTCTTCTGGGTTCCCTCTGCCTCCCTCTCTCTGCAGCAGCCACTGCAGGGAAGGACGTTCCTGGGCTCAAAGGGAGAGTATGCAGGGGTCTGGAGAAGGAGGCTCCAGGGCCCTGTGTGAAGCGTGGAGAAAGGAGGAGAGGATGGAGGAGAGGAGAGAGCGTGGGGAGCAGGCCCTGCAGCTGGAACCTGCTGATTTTCCAAGACGTGAGCTCTCCGGGGGCGGAGTCTCTGTTCTTCGTCATTAGAGACGGGAGGGCTGATTCTCCAGCCTGGGTCCTCGAGAGTAGATGGAACCACAGCCCCCAGGCCAAGTCTGGCCCAACCCCCTGTATTTGTAAAGCAGAGTTTATCTGAAGACATGAGCGTTCACTTGTGTGTCATCTACACTGACCAACAGTAGAGAGTATGTGTGGCTTGTAAAGCCCAAAGCAGTTACTCTCTGGCTCTTTACAGACAACGTCTGGACGCTGCCCTAGAACGGGAGCTCCACTAGGACGAGGATCCTCGTCTGTTTTACTCGCTGCTCTGTCCCCAGTGCCCAGAACTGTGCCTGGCAGCTGGCAGGTGCTTGACCAGTATGTGCTGAGTGCAGGCATGACCCCATGCCTCTCCACCTTGCTCCCCACTGACAATTCCAGACACGTGCTGCCCCTTTCCCACTGCATGAAGCAACATCACTCCCCGCTTCATTTATTCTGGTCACTTTACAGATGAGGAAACTGAACTTGAAGAGGCCAAAGGGGGCAGCCATAGTCTTCATCCAGGTAGTGGCAGAGCCGCCCTGGGACCCGGGTCTCTGGACCCGACACCCCCAAAGCTTCCCTCTCTGTGGTTGCCTGGGCGATCAGCTCAGAGGTTTCCTTCTTGGGTGTTTGGTAGGAGGTTCCCAGGTGGTGTAAGTACTTTGGGGCTGTGGATGGGGGTCTCAGGGACTCCTGGGTCCCCGGGCAGTGAAGCTGGAGCAGAGGTGGGCCCCGAGGGCAGGCTGCTCAAGCTCCCCAGGGTTCATCCAGAAGAACACCACCTGCGCTCCGCGGGCGGCCGAGGCCATGGCTGTGGTTTTCCTCGTCTCTCCTCCGGCCCTGCTTAGGGCTGTCACCCACGTGCCTGGGGAGTGGAGGAAATCACCTGTCACTGACTTGCAAAACAAAAGCCAATTACTTCCTCCCAGAGCTCTAAGCAGATGGAGGTACAGGAGGCATCAAATCCGTAGCTGGCCTCCCGCCTGGGGTGCTCCAGGGTAGGGGACAAGGGAAGCAGCCAGACAGTTGTCCCACAGGTTTATGCGAGGGGAAGACAGTCATTTGTCACCCATGTGTCACCAAAGGCAGGAATCCTCAGCCCTGTGGGCGGCGGATTCTACACGTTGAAACACACACAGGCTTGCTTCACTCCGCGATAGCCCCAGGGCCTCCGTACCACGAACCTCCGCCTGTGTCAGTTCAGGGCGATCTCTTTCCTGAGCTGCTCAGTTGTTCTCCGTGTCCCCAGCTCATCCCCCAAACCTCTTATTCCGGGAGCAAATGAGCTGTAAACAAACATATCAGGGCGCGGGGGGAGCTGCTATTTAAGGTGCAAGGGAGGCCAGAGCAGCTCTGCGCAGGGAGGGTAGATGGAATTGGGGTGTCTGCAGCCTCTGATGGGCTCTGATACCATTTGTGGGTGAGAGAGGCTATGTGATGCTCATGAGACTGGGGCTGACAGGCCTGGGGCATGCGTGGGGCAAGTGTGATACCCTGAGGGACCTCTTGGGCATTGCCAGAGGCTTTGGGGTGACTGTGAGTCCCTTCCTATTAGATGAAGGAGGATCCAGATGGCCTTGATCCTGTGTCGTGGGATGGGATGCAAGTCCTAGGGAGGACTTCCTGGAGGAGGAGGAGAGTGCAGCATCCCTGAATGAATGACAAGTTCACTGGAAAGAGTTCACTGTGGGCTCCCCTCCACCAAGGAGTGGGCCTGAGGTCCCCTCTCGGCCTGGAAGCTTCCCAAAGCCCTCTTTGGTACAGAGCTCGGTCTCCCTCATCAGACTGGGAGCTCCATTAGAGTCAGACCCGTGTCCCACCATAAGTCTGATGATTCTGCAAGACTAGAGAGTATGTAGGTGCCATCAGACCAGCAGCTCCCGGAGGGCAGGTGCTGAATCTCCTCGGTCTGAGGATGTGTTTCCTGCACCACTCCAGCAGCAAGGAGAGGCCTTCCTTGCTCTCCCCTGATGACCTCAGGCCTTCACCTCCCTTCAGGGCCACAGGGACCACTGAGAAAGAGCAGAGCCTTCCGAGAAGGCAAGGGCAGCCCCTGAGTTAGCCACTGTGATTTGCTGTGTGACTTTAGGCTGGTCACCTCCCCTTTCTGGAGCTCAGTTTCCCCCATACGTGAACCAAGAGGCTTTCCAGCATTTCAGAAGCCTACTTCCGGCTCTCTGCACTCCCACCACGCACCTTCCAGAGGGAACCTGCTTGGGGCACTGGCCCCGCATCCTCCACCCTCCACCCTCGTGCGTCTCCCCTCCCCTGCGGGAGGAGCCCTGTGGCATCTTTGTCCTCGTGCTGGCTGCTGGCTGCTTCATTTCCCACCGCCTTGTGTCTGCAGCATTCCTGGTGGCTGAATTACCAGCCCTGCAGAGATCCAAAATTAAGAGACTCCAAACCCCCTCGGTCCCCTCAAAGCTCAGGGAAGTGGCTCCTCAATTGAAACAAGAGAGGAAACAATTCTGAGACATGGGTCCCACTCACTTGGCTTGGTCCCTGCTAACTGTTTTCTTTCTCAGCCCCAGATATTCTAGGAAGAATGGGCAGAGGATTGGGGGGGCCACGCTGGGTGACTCCTGGCCCCCAGGCGTCTGCCAACACTTGGCATCTGCTCTCCAGGGCAGCTGGGTGCAAGAGGGGGCCCTTTGTACCAGAGCTCAGATGTGAGCACATTAGCACGGAGCTGGCACCTACGAGGTGGCCCACGGAGACGGGCCCCCTTCCCCGCGGAGAGGCCTGAATCAGGCGCCCCCTCGAGGCGGCTCAGTGCCTGCCACTGACTAGTGACCAGATTTCTGACCATGACCCTGGACATTACCACATTGGCCACCCTGGAAACAGGCTGGGCTCCGTGACAATGGACTTCCTGCCCTCCAGAAAGTCCCCACCACCTGAGGGGGTGATCTCAGGCTCCTTCGTATCAGTGTCGATCAGAGATTTCAAAAGGAAAAAAAACTACTCAAACCGGCATCATGGAGGCTGTCAATCATGGCTCCCCAAGCAGGCCGCGTGTCTGATTTCACGCACTGGCAGCGTTTCTGCAAATTACACATCATTCTCCCCACCGAAGCCGCTCCTTTGACTGCTGTGATATTTCCCTGACCTGCACGTCATTCTCAGGCCTCACTTAGCGGGCTGGCGAGGAGTGGAGGCAACGGAGTGGTCATACGGCCCCCTCTTGCATTTTCTGGCTTTGGAATGAGTGGTTTGGAAGGAATCGAATCTCTGTGGGTTAAGCATGTCCTCTTGGCTCTTGCCGGGGGCCTGCTGCCCAGGGGCAGGGAGGATGGCTTTCCCAAGCCTCTCACAGTCTGGCCCACTGGACAAGAGGCGTTTTAACTCAGAGCCGCCTGAGGTCTGAAGGTCTCCAGAATCTTCTCCATTTGGCCTGTAGACATGCATTAAAACTCCTCGGATGACAGGCATGTGCAGGAGGAAACAACGAAACCACAAAAGGAATGGGTCAGGGATTTAGCCTCCATCTACTTCATGTCCAGATGGGAACCGCTATCTTTTCCCGTGACTGAGGAGCCTCTGGCCAGGTCTTCCCGCCCCCACTGGGCCCTGCAATCCCTTCCCCACCAGCAGCCAAGGGATCTTTTAAACATGTAAATAAAGTCAGATAATTCTCCTGCTTAAGACCCTCTGACATCTTCCCATTGCAGCAAGAATATGATTCAACCTCCTTGTACCAGCTTTTAAGACCTTGTGTGATCTGGCCCCAGGCAGCTCGCTGAACTCTGAATTGGCCCACCCCTCTCCACGTTGCTTAATCCACTTCCACCATTCCAGCTGCCTTTCTCACCCTCACATAACAAGCTCGGTCCCCACTTAAGGCCTCTGCATTTGCTCTGACCTCGGCGTGGCATTCTCTTCCTCAAGTCCTCTCCAAGGCTGGCTCCTTCTTATCATTCAGGTTTTAGAAAAGCCTCCTCTGGCCCTTTACAGAATCCCTAGGTCACTTTCTAGTCCCTCATGCCTGGTGTGTTTGCTTCACAGCAATATCTTCATTTGAAGTCATCTTTCTCTTTGGACTTTCTGGTTTACACACGCAAGTTTGGTCTCTTAGCACAAGGCCTGCTACCTGAGAGCAGGGGCCACGTCTCTCATAAAGGTGCGTGGCACAGAGTAGTAACCATTGACGACATCATCACTGCGTCGGCACCACAACCCCGGGAAGGAGACCGCAGCATCCCCATTTTATGGTGAGAAGACCGAGGCTCCCAGAGTTAAGTGAAGAGTCCAGCCCTCTCAGTGAGTCAGGAATCGAGCTGGGATTTGGACCCAAGGCTCTCTGACTCCAGAGTCAGTCTGACTCCTTTCTTCTTATTTTCTTTTATTAATCATCCTGCCAGTGAAATCCTAGCTCTCTGGAAACAAGAAAACAAAACACAGCCAGATCTATAATGAAAAGCAAATGGGATTTTCTTTTTGGTTGTAATAACACCAAGTGTTCTTTCAAAGCCAGGTAAAGACTTTTTTTTAATATACTGGGTGATTTTTATTGGACGGTTTCCTTCTAATAGAAACCAACACCAGACTCTTCAATTTTCTCTCCCCCAGAGGAAATAAACCAGCCCTCCCGCTGGCCTGGTGGGGAGTGGGAACGCCCGTACACCCTTCACTGGGACCCGCGATACCAGCTGCCGTGTCACCCTCCTGGCTTTGTTAGGGAAGCAGCACCTAAGTCTGACTCCCGGGTGTGACTGAAATGGGCCTGGCCTGGGGCTTTGCATCCCAGTTCTGTCACTAGTCTGCTGCTGTGTGTCTTGGGGAAAGTTGCTCAACCTCTCTGATAAAGACACCTACCAGCTCCACCTCCAAGATAATTCAGAGGCTTAAGTGGTCCAAAGGAAGGAAAGAACTATAAGCATATGGCCATGCCTTTGGGTATTGGTTCACTCATTTTGTCACCGCATAATTAAGCTAGGATTGGGAATATACAATATTGAACAAAATGGCCCAGCCCTGCCCTTTTGCAGTTCATAGCCTGGGACTCTACGGTATTTACCACAAAGTTTCGTGAAGGCTGCAACCATGCCTTCTTGCTCACCACTATAGCCCCTGTGCTTAGCAGAAAGCTGCCTCTTAGCTCGGGCTCAATAAATAAATATGTACAGATGCCGGTGTGGGTGGGGGATTGAAGAGGAGCAGCTGAGCTCTCCCTGGAGATGTTAGGAAAAGCTTTTGAATGAGTCATAAAGAATGAGCCAGAATCAGACAGGCAGACGAGGAGAGGAGGGCCTTACAATCTAGACCAGGGGTTGGCCACCCATGGCCCATGGGCCAAATCCGGCCCCCCATCTGTTTTTGCAAATAAAGTTTTATTAGAACACAGCTACGTCCATTCATTTGCTTACAGATGGTCTAGGGCTGCCTTCATGCTATAATAGCAGGGTGGATTAGTTTAAACAGAGACGGTATAGCCTGAAAATTCTAGAATGTTTACTATTGGAGAAGTTTGCTGAGCCCTGATCTAGACAAAGGAATCAGGCCAAGGGATGGCCCCGAGGCCTCTTGCTTGCTTGGAAATAGGATCGGCTCCCTAATTTACATGGGCCAGTGCAAAATGAAAATGTGAGGTCCTTCTTTCAAAAATGATTACAAACTTCAGATTTCAAGATGGCAACAGCAGAGCAGTAAACCAAGTGTGAGGGCTGAGCACAGGGCCCCGTACCATGGCACAGGTGGCACACTGCAGAGCCGGCCCCAGGTGGAGCTAGAAGCCCCTCTCGTGCTCTCTCCTGGAAGACCGCCCACGGAGCAGAGTCCTGGGGAAAAATCTAGACCCAGGGCTCTACGTTGGGGCCTGGAGTCCCCAAGCCAAAATTCCCAGGAGGACCAGCCTCGGGACCTCCTTCCCAGGCCACATGAGTGGAGGACCGGCTTCCTTTCTCAGCTCCCTGCACCCCCATTTCCCAGAGCCTGGCTGGGGTGGAGAAGCAGAGAGAAGCCCGGCTCTCTCTCCCCCGCCAGGCGCATCTTAGAGATCAGACACGAGGCAGCGGTGGGAAGAAACATGACAGTTTAAGGGAAGTCTCTCTCTCTGACAATGCTGTTTTCCACACGCTCATCGGGAACTGTCTGGTGAGAGGAGCGGTGGGGGAGGGGACCTCGCTTTTCCCAGCTCTGGGACACCCAGACAAGGAGCAGCGTCTAATGGAAACCTCCCAGCCACTCAAGATCAGCCCCCTTCATGGCTGAAGTCCATGCCATCTGTCCCTAGGTGGACATCTTCTCTTGACCCTCAAGACCCACTCTCACTCCTCTCCATCCTTCCTCGGGCCCAGAGGTGGGCCTGTATGGGTGGCATCCATGGGCTTCCTTGCCCACTGGCTTCCAGTTGTATTTGGTGAATGGGAGGCGCCCGCAGGAGCAGGGAGGGCAGGTGGAAATGGAATCAGGGCCTTTGTTCTCCAGCTCCTCCCTGCCAGGTCCCTGTGTCCCTCTACCCACGCCCCTGGTGGGTGGCATCCTCCTCCAGCTGCTGCTCTCTGAGATGCAGGTAGAACTCCCACCCCTTTGCCCCTTTCCCTCTGCTCCTTAGAAAAGTAACGGCTCCCACTGGCCCCTGCCCCAGGGACCACCCTGGCCTTGTCGGGATCCCTCAGCCCCGCTCACACCTTTGTAAATAATCCCGGTGTGGAAGTCTCCTCGTTTGCCCTCTTCGCGCGGGCCGTCTGTTTCCCGCCCAACCCTGCCTGACACAGTCATCCTCTCCCCGCCCCAAACGTGGCTGCAGTCAACCCGAGGCTTTCCCCATCCGACGGAGCTGGCAGCGGCACTTCCTGTGTGTGCAGGTGGTGCCGACGTGGAGCCCCCGTCCACAGGAGTTTGAATGCTCAGCTCCGTTATCTATTGCTGCGTGAAAACCCCCAAAACGCGGTGGCTTAAACCACAGCTATGTTACTATATCGCGCAATTGTACGGGTCCGGCATTCGAGCAGGGCTCGGCCGGGTGATGCTGATGCTTCAAGTGGCGTCAGCTGGGGTCGCTGGGCAGTGCTCAGTGGGCGGCTGGTCTGGCCTGCGGGAGTCAAGGCCGCTTCCCCCAGGTGCAGGCACAGCTGGAAGGCGGGGCCCCGCAGGGTCCCCCTCCCTCTCCACGTGGTCTCGCCAGCGCCACAGTCAGAGACGGGAGGGGGAAGCTGCCAGCCTCCCGAGGCGTGGGCCCGGAAACTGGTAGCTTCTGCCACTTCTGCACGTTCCGTTGGTCGAAGCAGTCACAGAACGTGCCCACTGTCAAAGGGAGGGAGCAGAGCCCCCTGACTCTCAGTGTGGGAGGGCCGGAGAAGGGGTGCCATCTTCAATCCACCGCACATTCCTTCCTCCCGTTCCCATGGCCTTCCTCATTCCCCTAGAGCTGGGCTCACAAAACCGCTGTCTGAGGCCAGCTTCACCTGGCACATTATGCTAAGGTGACACGCGCTGGGGTTCTTGTTTTTTAATTAAATGGCTTTTGACCTGCGTAGTCTCTCCGCCTCTACGCTGGTCCCACCACCTCCCGCCGTCGGCCAGAGGCTCACACGCCGGCTTCTGCCTGCTCCTGGGGCCCATACTTTGTGGTCCCGAATGAGCAGGCACAGGGGACAAGTTTAGTCCCTGGGACACAGATACGCCCACATAAGCAAGCTTTTGCATAACTCAGCTCTCCCCGTTTCTGGAAGGAAATGTTTGTCCCACAAATGCTGAGACCTTTCTGAAGGTCCCCAAGATGAAGTTAGCATGGCGTCAGGAAAGAGCCTGAGACGGGGAGACCCAGGAGCCTGTGTTCTTGTCACTGCACCACCTGTGTGACCTTGAACAGAACACCCAGCCTCCCTGGGCTGCTGCTCCTGCGTCCTGCAGGACAGAGGAAAGAGCAGGGTTTGGAGTTGTCCCGAGTTTGAAGCCCAGCTCTGCCACTTGTCTCAGACGGGTCACTTTATCACTCTGGCCTCAGTTTCCTCCTCTGAGAACTGGTGACAATGATCATCCTGCAGGGCCATATAAGGATGAAGCTCGGTGACATGCAGAGAGCACTTGGTTCCTTGCAGCCTCTCCTGTGCGTTCTGACGTTCTGTGCCTGCTGGGAGCCTTCGGAGCCCAAGCCCCCAGCCCAGGCTGAGATCACCGCCCCCCCGTGTCCAGCACAAAGCCTGACATGCAGGAAACACTTGTTGAGTTGAACTGACTCTTTGGCAAGCAAAGCACTAGCAAGAGAAATGAAAACATTCGTCCATTAAAAAACCATGTGCAAGAATGTTCTTAGCAGCCATATGCACGGTAGAGCCAAACTGGAGACTGTCCAGGTGTCTACTAACAAGAGAACAGCTGAACAAACTGTGGGATCTTCTTCCAATGGAATACTACTCAGCGATGAAAAATGATGAGCTATGGGTCCACACAACAACATGGGTGGACCCCAAAAACATGCTTGGAGAATAGAGCCTTTACAAAAAACTACATGCTACATGATTCCACTTATATGAAATTCTGGAACAGGCAAAAAATGATGTGAGAGAAATCAGACTAATGGTTGCCTCCAGGGGCCAGAATTGACTGGGAAGAGGCAGAAGGAACTTTCTGGAATGATGGTGCTGTTCGACATCATGAGAGGGGTTTGGGTTACAGAGATGTATGCATTTGTCAAAACTCATTGAGCAGTACACTTGAGATTCATGCATTTCATTGTATGTAAATTTTATCTGAAAAACAGAATTGTAAATTAATATTGAACTATAATTAATGATATGCATGCTGAAGCTTCTAGAAGTAAAGTGTACCATGTTTGCAACTTCCTTTGGAATGCATCAAAGAAATATGGGTGGATGGTTGGATAGAGGGATGGATAGAAGGAGAAGTATATGATGAAGCAAACGTGGTCAACGTTTGTGATAGAAGCTAGGTGGTAGGAATATGGGTGTTTGCTTTAAAATTCTCTACATTTTTCTGTATGTTTGAGTATCTTCATAATCAAACGTTTGGGGGTAGAACCAAGCCAGTACCGGGGGAGTGACCTGTGCAAGGTCACACAGTCTTTCACAAACATTAGGACTGGTTTTGGGGACAGTAAAAGTTGGTTGTGAAGACAGTAGAAAAACGATTGTCTTCCCCGAGCTGGATCTGGACCGTGGGCGCGCTGGCAAACCCGTTCACCACTCTGAGAGTCTGTATCCCCACCTGGAAAATGCAAGGAGCTCTGCCCACAGGGGTGTCGCCAGGATTAAACGAGAAGCCAGAAGCATTGCACAAACAGGATTTCATAGGGAGCTGGGGAAAGCAACTTGATTCTTTCCAAGTAAGCTGGCGCCACCTCCTCACAGGCATTCCAGCCTTACCGCCGCGTCCTGAGACGGGCCTCCCCGCCACCTCATCTGCTGGGACCCCCACCTCTTCCATCCGTCACTCTGGGTTAATTGTCTGCATGACAATTCTCCCAATCTGATGCATTTCTTCCATCTTCCCTAATTTGATTTATTATTTGTCTGTTCCCACTAGAGTGTGGACTCCAGGGGAAGAAGGACTTTGTCTTGTTCATGGCTTTATCTCCTGTACCTGAAACAGCCTCCAGCACATAGTAGGGACACAGTGACTCTTTGTTGAAGGAAGGAATAAATGCACAGGGCTGGATAAGCCCTAATGGGACCCCTCAGGCACAAAGTTCTGCCCCCAGAGTTTGCCTGTTGCTAACACCACCTGCACGGAACAGCAGGAAATGAATTAGAGATCAGCCATCTCCACCCCATTTCACAGATGAGGAAACTGAGGCTCAGAGAGAATGAGAATTTCCCAGCGTCCACTGACAGGTAGTGGCTGAGCAGAGGTGGGGTCCAGACCTCGTGGCTCCCAGCTCAGTACTCTTCTCTCCAGCCGGCTGCTGAGGCTGACAAGGGTGGCCGCAGATGGACAGACAGACAGGCTCCACTGGGCCGGGCAGCCCTTGATGCCCCGTGCTAATTACAGTGGGCAGAATATGCCAGCCTAGCAATGTTCGCTGGCACACCCCGGCCCTTGTTTAGCAGGTGGACAGGCTGGCACAGGCAGCTGATCTGCCACGTCCCCGGGTCCGCCGGCGGCCGGTCATGCTGACACAGGCCCAGTTGTCTGCAGTGCCTGCCAAGTGCGGAGGGCCAGGAAGATTGGCACAGCGAGGTCCCTCCCCTCGGACTGTAAGCCCCTCCTGACTGCACCGGTCAGCCAGACTAGCACAAGCTGGGCATCTGTCCCCGTGATGCATTCTTGCCAGACACAACCTGTGCACACAGGTGTGCTCGCTGACAGGCAGCCCAGGGGGTGGCCCCGGGACTGAGTGCTGAGCGTGGTCACTGCAGGACATCGTGGGGGGAGGGGGTCGCAGGCAGGGGACTGGAACCAGAGCCTCCCACACAGATACACTGACACTGAGCTCAGACAGGACCCAGCCGTCCCCCACCCTGAACACACACCTGCCCAGCCGGCTCATGGGATCCAAAAACCAAATTGCAGCCCTGAAAAGGGGGCGGAGAAGTGGTCTCTTCTGTCTGCTCCAAGGGCCTCTTCCCAAGTCCAGGCTCGCTTGCCCCTAGATCTATTGTCCACACTGCAGCCAGGGGGATCTTCCTGACCCTGGTGGGAGCTGTCACTCCCCTGCTTGAAGCCTTCAATGGCTCCCCATCTCCCTCCCAGAAATTAACAGCAGTAATAATATCTACTATGTAATATCTACCGTGCCAAGCATTTTACAACAATAAACTAGCACACGATTATAAAGTGTTTGCTGTGTGCCAGGCACCTTTCTAAGCACTGTATGTGGGAGAATTCAGTTCATCCTCCAGAATCCTATGAGGCGGTACTGCTGTTATCCCCATTCTATAGTTGAGGAAACTGAGGCGGGGAGCTGTGAAGTGACTTGCCCGAGGTCTTGAATTAGATTTGAACCTAAAGGTTGGACTGTTATTACCAAACCCAGACTCCATGGGTGTGCCACACAACTCTTCACACCGGGCCCTGCTCCAACAGCCAGGCTCTGCGTCCCTGCATCCCCCACATCCCACAGAACCCAGCCTGGACTCGCCATCGCTCTTCTCCTGAACCTTGCCTGCTCTCATATGTTTGCCCGGCTGTCCTCCACGCCTGGAAGGCCCTCCTGTCTCTGCTTGTCTGCCCTGCAGACTCTCCATCCTCCAGGGCACTGCTCGTGTGCCCTCTTGTGTGGGGCCTGCCCTGAGCCCCCCCGGCAGAGCTCACTGCTCCCCCTGCCCTGTGCTGTCTCCACTCCACACCAGGCCACCCATGGCCAGGCCAGCACGTGTTGCTGATGTTTCTCTCTGTGATCCCGCTGCTCCGCCCTTCCTGTGAGCTCCTCGAGGGCCAGGACCCTGTCTGATGCGCCCCTCTGTCCACAGGCCTGGCCCCCAGGAGGTGCTGAATGAACAAGTGAATGAACGAATGAATGAATGAATGAGAAGCTGAGGTCACTTGGGTTAGAGGAATGTAGGCTGAGGAGTGGCCTTCAGGGAGATACACGATGGGTGATAAAGTCCCTCCTTCCTCCTCCCCTGCCATCCCAGCCCACGGCTTCCAGAACATGACAGGAAAAGAGCTTTCTCTTTGGGGGTGATGGACATGACCCTGGAGCTCATCTCTCACGCTGGGGATCATTGTCAGGAGGAGGGGAAGAGGCAGCAGGGCGCAGGGTATGACCGCCCTGATCTGGAGGCGGAACCCAGACAGAATGTCCCCGGAGCCGCAGTTGCACAGCACTCGACGGTGAACCTTGGTTTCCGGTGTCTGGAGTCCCAGCATCAAGGGCTGTGGTGTGAGGAGGTGGTGGTTCGGGGCCAAGGACCTGGCTCCCAGCCCTGCCGCCTCCTTCCTGTGTGGCCCTGCGCGTCCCTCCCCTCTTTGGGCCTCGGTGTGGCCTTTTGTAAAGTGAGGGGTCTCTGTGGGTCAGGAAGGGTCCCTCCTGCTCTGAGTGGCCGGGCCTCCCAGGGCTCCAAGGGTCTGGCAGTTGACAGCCACCTGGGGAAATTGCAAAGAGACCCGGGTCGGAGGAGGGTGCCAGGGGTTAGGGCAGGGTCTCCCAATTGTGGTCCCCGACCCCTGTATCCAACTGACCCCGTCGGGCTCATAAAAATGCAAAATCCAGACTCCACCCAGGGCTCACTGGATTGGGACCTCTGGGGTGACCTTTGAGGGAAACTGACATTTTCAAACGCCACTCCCACCTGGCCAGGTGATCCTGCCATGCACAGAAGTTAGAGTGTCTAGCATCTATCCAGGTCCCTCCTGTCTCCCCCACTTCTTGCCTGCTAGCCTGTGCCGTGTGGGTTTCAGGGGGGATGCACAGGGGATGGAGAGGGAGGTCTCCAAGCATCCAAGCCTGTGTCTGGGGGAGTTTGGGGGGCTCGGGTGGTTGGGTCCTGACTGTGGCTTTCATTTGACTGGTGGGAGCCTGCCTGGGGGTGGGAGATGGCAAGGGGGCAGGGTTGGCGTGATGCTGTCCCCCGCCCTGGTAGATACAGCCTGGCATTTCTCAGAAACATACCCCTCACCCATGCACCCTAGCTGACATCCCCGTCCCCCTGGCCCGGAGGAAACGAGGTGTGTAAACTGGGCTTACATTGCGGGTGCAGGCATCATGATGCACACACACTGTGATTCCACAAACTGACACAAAACCCTGGACATACACACACACACACAGTCTCTCTTACACACCTATTAACCCTCATGTTCTCCAAACATCTAGAACTATACCGAATATTCTCACCATTACTTTGCTTTTCGCACACACACATGTCCATGCTCATATGCAGCCCAGAAGCACGCAGATTTGTACACTCACCCCCGCTGACACACGTACACACCCACTCCCCCCGAACACAGGCTTTCTCGTTCACACACGTGCTCACCCACACGAGCTGGCCGCTGGCAGCTCCCGGGGCTCCACGTGCGACTGTGCTCACACCAGTTGCACACACACTTCCTCACACTGGCATAAGCACCTGCCCCCATGTGTGGGGCCCACAGAGCCAGCGGCCGCTCTCCTGCCTGCCATTCTCACCGGGGCCCGCCCCACACCCCATCCCTGAGCTGCTGTCTGCCATCGCGCGGTAACCAGATGAGACAAGGCAATTTATGACACCAGCTGTCTCTGTCAAAACCGGATCTCCTGCACACCCAAGAGGAAGCCAATTACCCCGAGCCCAGCCCTACCAGAAGCTGGGACTGAGAAGGGAGACAGAGCAGGGTGGAATCGGCCGCCCAGAGAGGTGGGTGGTACCTGACTCGATGATCTCCCCCTCCTCTGCCCTTGGGATTCGGTATCCTCCTCCCCCAGGCCCAGGGGGAGCCAGCCCCTCCCTCTGTGGCTGTTCCTCTGGCCCAGCTCCCAGGCCCCGGGGGCTACAAGAGCAGACTCAGGATGGAGACCAGGTGGGCGGGAGGTCTCGGGGAAGAGTGGTCCAGGGTCACCATGGCAACAGGGAAGACAGGAACCCTGCGCCCCTCCCCCTACACCACCGGCCATGGGGAGGCTGCGTCACTGGCCCCTGCTTCCTCTGCACCTTCCTTCTCCTCCTCCCTGAGCAGGCGGTCTCATGCCCTGCACCAGCTGTCCCTCTGCCTGGAATACCCACCCCCTCCTTGCCCCCGACCCAACACTTAACCCAACTCTACTGCCGGAGCCGCTTCCTCTCTGGACCCCAGATCAGACCCAGGCTCCAGTGTCTGCTGCTCCACTCAGCGGCTGGGCAGCCTGGGCAAGTGGCAGCCCTGATTTTTGCACCTATGAAAAAGATGTTCATTTCTATAAAAATATTGACTGGGAGTTCCCTCTGTAGCAGACCCTGCTCCAGGAGCCAGGGATATAACACTGAGCAAAATGAAGCCGCAGCCCTCCCGGGTTTCAGGTTCTACTGGAGGAGTTGGAAAACACCTGTTGGGGAAACTTAAATGAGGTGATTGCGTTTCTCCACGTCTCATCTGCTGTGTCCACGGCTTTACTCCTGGACTCAAGCACAGCTCGTGAAAGGAAATCAATCAATAAACGAACGCTCGAATGCACAAGCAGCTTGAACCCTAGTGCTGGGCTTGATTTGATCTGAGGAAGCCCCTTATGAACGCTAATGTAGCGCCATCTTTGCACCGGGCCCTGGAGGGAACTTTCTCAGCATAATTTCGGGGTAGCTGGATGGAGACAGGTCTGCTTAAGTGGACTTCAGTTCATTCCTCCATTAGCTGACTCGTTTAGTCACTCCACAAACGTACATTAAGGACATACTCTGTGCCAGTCCCCATGCTAGGCACGCGGGGTGGAGTGAGATGGGGGAGGGAATTTTAGGTGATGGTTACATGGCAGAAGTTTCTAGACACGCTCTTTATCACCTACTGAAGTACTAGGAACAGAGCAGTAAATTCACGTTGTATGAGATACTTTCACATATAGTCGTTCCTTTGAGTATTTCTAACAACTCTGGGGCGTAGGTTCGATGAACATCCCTCATCTCACAGATGAAGGAACTGAACCCAGAGCCAGGAAGGGACAGCGCCCACAGCAGAATGAGTCTCCTCGTGCTCGGCACAGGGGTCTAGCCAACATTCAGCACTCTCACCATCTAATTAAATGTCCCTCCCCCCAACGACAATCCTATAGGGCGGGCATTTTACAGCCACGGCGCATGACCTGCCTGTGCTGGGGTTTGAACCCGGGCCACCTGACTCGAGAGCCCAGGCACCATCGGCCTTTCCATGTCTAATCACTTCATTAAAACCCTCCTTGCAAACCCTGCCTCTCGCTGGCTGGCCACAGAGACCTCAGCTGCTCTGTTTCCAGGAGAGCAAATTCCTTCCCGGCTGGAGAGGGGATGGAATAATGTAGGCAGGCAATTTAAACAGCTCCGGAAAAATACACCGGCGGTTTTCACTCTCTGCCACTATTACACTTTCCTGCCGCGGCGGGATTGGCCCGTAAGTGGGATATCAAGTTTATTACAGCTATTTCCAACCTGTAATTGGTTTTGTGGAACACAAAGAGAAGGAGGTTGGGGGTGGAGGAGGTGAATTTTTTCCCCCTTTCTTTTTTTCCTCTTCCGGATGATGGCGCCCAGGGACATGGGTGAGGAGGCTGCCGTTGGAGGCTTGTTTGTTTTTCAAATGAAAAACCCCAGTCAGCCGGCTCTCTTGCTTTTGGCTGGAGTAAGTCCATTTGCCATGCTTTGGTGGCTCCACTTAAAAATCAACCCAGCCTGGTCGAAGTCAGATTTGCTGGTGGGGGGGGCAGCCGGGGCCCTGTGACTGTGGGCAACTGTTGACCCCTGGTGGTCTCTAGGGCCAACTGTTCTAGAATCAGTGCATTTGGGCAGTCAGGGTAGAAATGGCCATCAGATATCACCTTGCCCCAAATCTCCTCATTGAGCATTTCGGGAAACTGAGGCCTGGAGCGGGGGCCAGTGCAGAGACAGCCTGTGGGACTCAGAACCCAGGTGTCCGTTCTCCCGGTCCCTTCCACAGAGTGTAGCTGACCATTCGGGGAAATCATGGCTGAGATGCTGTCAGCGTTGGGGGGGAAAAGCCGCCAATTCTTGAGTACCTACTCTGCACCTGGCGCCTTCATCAGAGTCTGCCCACCCTGCCCAACCTCCTTACTTTGGACCTAAGTAGAAATAAATATGTCCTCTTATAATTACACGAGTTAATGCTTGCAAACAATGCCGGGCCCGTAGCAAGCACTCCATCCGTGCTATTGTTATTTTCATCACCGTTGTCGTCACCACACGCCCAGCAATCCTCAGGCTCTCTGCATGCAGTCGTGTGTGCTGGATCCTCACCCAAGCGCCCTACAGGTAGGCCTTATCATTCCCATTTTGCAGATGAGGAAAAGGAGGCACAGAGACCTCTCCAAGGTCACACAGCAATAAGCTAAAAGTGGCAGAGCTGGCACTTGAATCTAAGGCTTGTGACCCCCCCCCAAAGCTTCTGCACTTTCCACTATACCAGGCGTCCTCACATCCCCAGTCCCCAAATGGGTCCCTCACTCCTCTCTTTTCAATGAATTCATGCTGAGGGGTCAGCCCTCCCACTTACCTGGGCAGTCCACTTGCCTCTCTCTTCGCCTCGTTTTCTTTATCCGCAAAATGGGGTTGATGACACGTCTCCCAGGACGGTTCACTGACTCAACAGCCCTTCGTTCGTGTGTCAGGCACTGGGGCACGTGGCTCCTGGAGCTCGCCGTCCTGAGAATCCAAACGACATAATGGAGGGAGGGCTTGTGTACACCATCAAGCCCGTGTAGACGCGGGTTAGGATTCGGATTCTTTTGCATAACCAGGCTCACAGCCTCCTCTCTGTGGTCCAGGTGTGCCCTTTGCACGATTAGGGTGCTCCCCTGTAGCAGACGGCCTTAGAGCTGGGCCTCTGAGAAAGAGCCGCTCAGACCCACGCCGGCTCCTTTGGGAGCATCGCGGCGTGGATGGTCCGGGCCGCCTTGCGGCTGGGCCGGGCTGCTCCCGCAGGAAGCCCTAGCCAGGGCAGGGTGTGGGCGCAGCAGGTGTCCTGGGGCGAGTCTGTGCTGAAGCGCAGCGGGAGCATTTTCCTGTTCTTCATGGCACCCTCGGTGCTCGGCACATTCATTCATTCACTCAACAAATATTTATTGAGCAAGTACCACGTGCCCAGCTCTGGGGAGAGAGCGTGAACAGGACAGATAAAGACCCTGCTCTCAGAGAGTTTATGTTCTAGGAGTGGCTCACATTCAAGGGCTTTTTATTGATTCCATCAAAATCTGTTGAAGGAATGAATGAACACACAAGCACGTCTCCCTCTGGGGGAGGAGAAACCCACGCATCCTCGGCTTTCCAGGACAGCACCTTGTCTGCCCCAGCGGACAAGCTCTCCTCTGTCTGTCTGACCTTGTGGTCGCACCCGCCTTGGCGCCTGCGACGCACCAGGGAAGTGTCTCGGAGCCCCTGAGCCCAGCCTGCCTCCAGGTACTTGCTCAGAGCGTTTTCAGCTTCCTCTCGGGGCTGAGACAGTGACTATCAGCAAGTTCCTGGGCCTCTGCTCTCCCCCGCCCCCAACCCTGCATGCACACCCCCAGCCCTCCAGTCCTTGGTTGCCCACACTGGCTTCGGGCTCCTCCCACCGCCCCCTTCCCCAGGTATGGGCCCCCTTCTTTCTTTTCTGGCCTTCTGCATCCTCTGACTTTTCAGCAAGAGATACTCTGCTCTCCAGCCCAGCGAGTGGGAAGGGACACAGAAAAAGACGTGGCCCAGGAAAGTGTTAGATTTCACAAAAGTAGCTGTCTCTGTTGAGCGCTTACCACACACCAGGTGCTCTTAACAAGCTTCGTCTCAGCTGATCCTCACAAGGAGGTGGGTCGCACTATCCCCATTTTACAGATGGGGAAACTGAGGCTTGGAAAGGTGACATGACTTGCTCACGAGCACAAAGTTAGTAACAGAAAGCAAGAGTTCGACTAGGGGTGGAGGAAGTCAGTCTTCCTTCTTGCTCAAAAGCCTCCCATAGGCAGGCAAAGCCAGCCAGGGCCTGAACACCCCCTGAAGAGGGCCCACCTCCTCCAGGAAGACTTCTGTGATCGCCCCTCCCTCCAAAGGAATTCTCGGCTCCTCTATGGGCATCATAACACCTGGCAAGTACCTGTTGCTGCAGCCACAGTCTTCCTGACTCTGGTACCAGCTAGTTGTGGGCCCTGTATCTCCCCCACTAGACTGTGAATAAGCTCACGATGGGCTGCGACCACGTCTGAAATTCACTCCTTTCTCTCCCGTGGGGCCTAGAACTGTGCCGGCATGTCTTAGGCCTAGGGAATCTTTCCAGAATTAAAGGGAAGGTGTCTTCCAGCATACCCCTAACCTAACACTCACCACGCCTGCTGCCCACAGCCTGCGATAACCCCCCACCCCCACACAGCCTCTGTCTTGGGGGCTTTCACCGCCAGGAACTACAGAAAAACCTCCTTGCAAATAGCCACTCGCCCACCGGCCTGGGACCTGAGGGTGAACTCCGTCTCTTCCTTTCCTGCACCTTCCCTAAGGCTGAGGGAGGTGAGAGCCGGGGGCAGTGAACTGGGGGGGTGATGCCGTGCCTGCGGTGGAGGATAAGCACCTGTCCCCAGGTGCCTGAGGCCAGCGTAACGGAAGGAAGCCATTATTACTCCTCTGGCTGACAGTGAGGCTCCAGACACGGCCCCAGAGAAAAAGATGTAAATAAACCCAAAGGAAAACTAGGTGCGTCCTTGAAACTCCCCTGTCCCTCGGCCTGAAACAGCGATTTATGACTCAGATAATTCTTCGGTGCTTTGTCTGGGGTGTGTGGGTGTGTGTGTGTACGTGTGGGGTGCGGGTGTATTTTCCTAGTAATAAAACCCTCAGTCCTGGCGAATAAATTTGAGGAGACAGCTTTACCGACAGATTTTTTTCTCCTTTGTATAATAAAAAAAAATGGAGTGAAATTCAAGATTGGGACGATAAGGGCTGCCGCATTTTAGGAGGAGATAAAAAGCAGTACCTGAAGGGAGTCCAGGCTGCAAGTCAAATGGGGGGACGCCTTCCACTTGATGACTTTATGAGAAAATTCCTCAACCCCTCCAAGCCAGGGCTTCTGGCATCCTGCCTTGTGAGGAGCCGGCGCTGGGGGCACGGGGAGGGGCGGAGAGGTATTTAGTTCACCCACAGACTTTTTCAGCCTCGTGGGTGGATGTGAATGCCGGTCTGGGAGCCAGAGCTTGGCCAGTGTGGGGCCTCGGCTGAACCACTTTGCCTCTCCGAGCCTCAGTTTCTGCATCCGCAAAATGGGAAAATTATTGTCTCTTCTGCTCATTTTCCAGGGACATTGTGGGTCCACGCAAAGTGGTGGGCTAAAGCAGATTTCTCACCCTTGGCACTGTTGACGTTTTGGGCCACTTTGGGGGGCTGTCCTGTGCATCGTAGGATGGTCTCAGCACCCCTGGCCTCTGCCGCTAGATGCCAGTACCAACCCCCCTGCCAAGCTGTGACACCCAAAAGCGGCTCCAGGGGCCAACACCGTCCCCCTGGGTTAAAGGTGCTTCGCTTCTCTTCCTCCCTCTTCTGCCCCTCTCGTCGTCCCCTGTTGGGGAAGCTGAGCCCCGTGCTGCGGAGGAGGCCGGGTGACAGGACGAGAGGATGGGTGGCCTGCCTTCCGACGGCACGCGGGCACAGTCAGACAGACACAAAGGCCCAGAGGGGAGCACAAAAGAGCTGAATGGGCTGTAGATAAGCCTGGAGGAGGCAGAGGGGTTTGCTTAGCGAGGGGTAGGGAGAAACTGCAGTGGGAAGTCCCACCGCTGATCCCCCTCAGGGTCCCGGAGCTTGTGCACGTGTTATCATCCTCCTAGCCCTCGCCAGCCAGGGCTCCCCGGGGCCCCCGGCACCGGTAGAGGCCTCCTTGTTCTTTATGAGCGTGCAGTCTGGGGAGGGTGATCCACACTGATGAGGCCCATGCCTGGCACACAGTTGGTGCTCAATAAATGCTGGCTGGAGTGCACTGAATCCGTGTCCCCTAAACCAGTAGCCACGCGACAGCTCCAGGCTCCAACGCCCACCTTCGTGGGGTGAGGGAAGCGGCTTTCAGCATCCCCCGCCCCAGCCCCTTGGAGAAGCCCGTCCCTAGCCGCCGTCCTCCCAGCCCCCTCTCCCCTGCCTCTGCACGCAGAGCCGCGGGGAGTTAATTCCCCTTCTCCAGGCCCGGGCATGCGGCCTCCCTGTCGCAGGCTGTGAGTGCGGAGCCCAGCTGAGCTGCGAGAGGCTGCAAGCTCCCCGTCTATAATAGAGTTGCTGAGACAAGCGGAAAACTGCAGCCGAGTAAACAGATAAATGATTGAAACAGTGACAACGCGTACCTTGCTGCTCTGTGGAGTAACACTTTCATTAGCGGGAGGCAGCGCGCACGCGGGGACACGGGCGGCCGCAGCTGGGCGCGCCGGACACTTGGGTCCGGCTTCTAATCAGCTGTGAACAGCTGGGCACCGGAGCAGCCTTTATCTTCGCCTCCTGAGGTCCCCCGCCTTCTCTGGCCTCCGTGCTCCCAGTGTAGTGGGGACCTCATGGTCTCCCTCCTGGCCTGTCCCAAGGGCAGGCAGAGGAGGATGGGTCCCCCGCACTGTCCCATTCTCTTTCTTTCTCTCCCTCCCCATGGCGGTGGATTGGGTTCTCTCCAGCCTCCTCCCGGGTCTGCTGCCCCCAGACCTGCGCTTCAGTCAGTCCTCACCCTAAGGCCAGAGGGAGCTTGTAGGTAGGATCCTAGCAGGCCCTCCACCACCACCGTTGCTTCAGGGAAGCTGAGCTCCCTGCCCAGCAGGCCGCGCCCTCCCCCCCATCTGGCTCATATTTCACTCCCCGCATCTTCTCAGTCCACTCCCTTTCTGCCCCAGGCGCTCTGATTACAGTCTATTTTCACTGAGCACACATTGCTCTTTCCTGCCCCAGGGCCTTTGCTCCTGCTGTCCTCTCTGCCTGGAAGCACTGGCAACTTTTGCCAGGCTGGCTCCTACTCTCCCTTCAGAAGGCAACTTAGATATCGCTTCCTCCAGGAAGCTCTCCATGACCACCCTATCCCCAGGATGGGGGCTGCCCCTCCTCTGGGCCCCCCTGCCATTCTGGGCCTACCCCTTGCAGGATTTATCAGAAATGATTGCAGTTTATCTCGTTTGTCTCCCCTGAGATCTTTGCACCGGTGACTGCCCCTGACCCCCAGTTCCCCTCTTCTCTTTCTGTCCATTCCTTCTCTCCTTGGGGCAGGGACGGCTTTGCGATCAGGCTGTGAGTCTGTGGCTAACTCTGCAAAACATGTCCACACTCTCTGGCCTTGTCCACGGCTCCCCGAGCTCTGCTTGTCACTTCCGCGGGGCTGACCAGTAGGTCACCTTTGCTGCAGGACCTCAGGAAGCCCCTTCACCGCAGAGCCTCAGTTTGCACATCCATAAAGTGGGGATGACCTGGGAGGGTTCCGGCGACGGCTGTGACATCTCCCACCGGAGGCTTCTCCTGGGGCACCAGGCGTTGGGCTTCCCGGCCTCTGCATCTCCCTGGTTTCCCGGGAGCCCCTCCCTGCCTGGGGGAAGGGGCGGCCAGCCTGGCAGAGGCTCACCTGTGGCCTCCTCTGTGCTCATTGCAGGTGACAGATGGCGGCACCATCAAGCAGAAGATCTTCACCTTCGACGCCATGTTCTCCACCAACTACTCGCACATGGAGAACTACCGCAAGAGAGAGGACCTGGTGTACCAGTCCACCGTGAGGTGAGGCCGGGCCAGGGTGGGGGCCGCTCCTCCAGCCCCGTCACGTCTGTCCGCTGTGCTCTTGGGGGTTCTCAGGATCACCCTCCAGGGGCCCAGAAGGCAGAGCTGGGGCTCCGCTGCTGAAGGGGGACCCGTTCCCTAGGGGACCTCCCCTGGAGGGAACAAGCAGGAAGGGGGCAGGTCACAGCTCTGGCACGTGGGGCAGACCCTTGACGTCGGCCTCCCCAGCCGGCTCCTCCAACAGTCCTGCAGGGTGGGTTTTCCAAACCCCATTTCCAGGTGGGGACACTGAGGTCCAGAGAGGGTGAGCAGTGTGCCTAAAGTCACACAGCCAGGAACGACAGAGCTGGACGTGAACCAGCTCTGCCTGACTCAGAAGCCCACGCGACACGTTCTACTGTTCCCCACGGGCTCCAAGGCCACAAGGCCCCAAGTCTGGGAAGGAAAACGGACCCTAAACAGCCAGACTCCCGGTCAGAAGCAGCAGTGGGATGGGGAGGGAAGAGTCCTCAGGATGGAGATACTTAATATTTCTACCCCTACTCCATTTCTAGAAGACTTTAAGGTCACAGATCTCATTCCAGGCCCTGCCGTGTTACAGGTGTGTGGGCACCCACTCCCCTCCTGCACACCCCTAAAAGGCCCAATCAGATTTTATTCCGCTGACCCTTTCCACTCACTGGGCCCTCTTCCCAGAGTGCCTGTCTCCTTTGCTCACCTGGTAAACTCCTCTTCAGCCTTCAGAACCCAACTCAGGCAGGTCCTCCCGTGGGACACCTTCTTTAGAGTGCCCCTCGCCCCAGCAGAGCTGATGCCCCCCACAGCCCACGGCTGCGACCCCTCCAGGACCCACCCCTCCAGGAGAGGGGGCCTCACAGGGGCACACATGGGTGCGTGTTCACACTACACGGGCAAATGCTTTGCCCGGTGCCCAGGCAGAAAGTGGCAGTCTGCTCCAAAGTGGTGGATGACCCAGCTACGCTGGGCATATGGAGAGAGGCTGCAGCGGACACAAGCCCACGCGCACTGTGCTCTGTGGGACGCCTGGAATGTTTCCTCCTAGCGCCTGATGCTGTCCCCCAGGAGGGTGAGGCCCCACTCTCCACACACACGGTGGCTCTTCTCTCTGTGACCGTGAGCATCAGGACAGAGCAGGTTCTTCCCCTTCACCTTGTATCCCCAGCTCTCAGCACAAGGCTGGGCACACAGTAGGTGCACAACGAAATTTGCATATTGACTGGATGACCCTGGGTACGCTCCTTGGCCCTTTGGGCCTCAGTTTCCCCAGGGGTAAAATTAGAAGATGGGACAAGAGGTTCCAAAGGGCGCATCCAGCCTGCAGCGGGAATCCGGCAGGCGTCCTCCTCTGCCCGCTGGGGTGAGAACGGAAGGTGGGTGTGCTTCCTGGAGGACCTTCTGGGTCCTCCTCCTCCCTGGGCTGTGTGCCAGGAGCTCCGACTCAGCACTTGTTGGGGGATCTGGTGCGAATGTGGACCCGACAGGACCGTGAGGAGGTGTGCAAGTGGCCGCACAGCCACCTTCATTCCTCTGCTTATGACTCTCCTCCTGCACCCGCTTCCCAAAAGGATTGGGGGCGCCTTACAATGTCACAGCACGCCTAAGACAAGCCAGTTACAGTCGAGGTGAAAAAGGAGGTAAAAGGTCATTTTGGAGAAGAAAATAACTATTCTGGGCCCCGCGGATGATTTTGCAGCAAGTGAACATTCAGATCCCTGCCTAGCTTCCCAGGAGCCCAGCGCCGCCCGCCCCGCCCCTGCACCGTCCGGACCCATGGTCTCTGAGAAGCCCCCCCAGCGCATCCCATCACTTCCAGCCCCCCACCCCCTGCCGCAGGTGTGGTCCCCAGGGAGACTCCTTGGCTCTGATTTCTAAGCCAGGAAGGAACCCTGGAGACCCCAGAACATCCCTGACCCCACCCTCTCGTGCTCACTGGAGCGTCCAGGACACAGCCCTCGTTCTGGAAGCCTGGGTTCAAATCCCAGCTCAGCTACTTCCTGCTGCGTGACCTTGAACGAGGGCCTTAACCTCTCTCTGCCTCGGTTTCCCCACCTGTAAAGCAGGCTTAACATGATTAGCTTCATCCAGTTGTCGTGAGATTTTTTTTTAAAATGGAATTTTCCTCCTTTTTTTTTTTTTTTGAGGAAGATTGGCCCTGAGCTAACATCTGTTGCCAATCTTCCTCCTTTTTTCCCCCAAAGCCCCAGTAGACAGTCGTATGTCATAGTTGTACATCCTCCTAGTTGCTGTATGTGGGACGCGGCCTCAGCACGGCTTGATGAGCGGTGAGTAAGTCCGCGCCCAGGATCCAAACCGGTGAACCCCGGGCCACCGAAGCGGAGCATGAGAACTTAGCCGCTGTGCCGCGGGGCTGGCCCTGTTGTAAGATTTATGTCCGATGGCCTGAGTTCAGATCCTGACTCGTCCACCCCTCGCTTCGCTGTAATCTTGGGTTGGTGACTGTGCCTGAGCTTCCCGATCTCTGAAAGGGACGACAGCAGTAAGACGCTCCCTGCAGCCTCGTGAGGATCCCCGAGTTAATCCACATACAGCGCCGCAGTCACTGAGCCGTGCATGTTATTGCCCAGAAAAATCCCTCCTTCCCTCACCATAAAAAAACTCAGCTTTTCTCGAATCTCATAAAGCCTCCTTATATGCACTCTTTCGTTTTTGATCGTCACAAACAACCCCGTGAATGCAGGCAGGTATTATTATTATTTTTTATAGTCTTGGTTTTACAGACAGGGTCAAAGTTCAGCAAGGTCAAAGGAATTGCCCAAAGGTCTCCCTCTGGAACAACGTGAACTTGGTCAGCCCCAGCCCACTCCATCCTACCCCTACACCATGCTGTCTTCCTCATTTTACAGTTGAGGAAACTGAGGCTCAGAGAGGGGAAGAGACTGCCCCAAGGCGGCACAGTAGCGCTGACTCACGGCCAGTGCTCTTTTCTTCCCCAGCCTTCTCCCCGAGCCTCGGTTCCAGGAGTGGCCTCCCAGCAGAGAGCACCAGGGGAGAGGGCCACAAGGAGGCCGCAGCGGAAGGGAAGGAAGCAGCAGACTCTCTGGGAGCCTGCAGAGCTGCCAGCCGGAGCAGCCATGCCGCAGGGCGCTGCTTCCCGAGGCTGCAGGGCCCCGTTAGGGCTGGTGGTGGGGCTTGGGACTCCACATTTACATATAAATGAAGATATTCACAAATTAATGCATCTCAACTAGGGAGCATCCCCGCTCCACAGCTGCCTTAGCCGCTTCCCCTTCAGCCGGGAAAGTGGGCCAGAAGGGAGCTGAGAAGATGAGATGAATTGGCCGCGAGAAACTTCCCAGGCAGCTGAGAGGAACCCCAGGGACTCCCAGAGCCCTTCCTCCCGCTGCTGGGGTTCCCAGAGGGATGGGAGTCCGGTGGGGTGACAGGCTCCTGCCCCCGGTGGGGAGGGTACAGGTGGGGCCCCCCAGTTCCGTGACCTTGGACAGATCACTGCCCCTCCCCGGACCCCAGAGGCCTCGTCCTGAGCCTCAGGACCCAGACCTCCCAGCTTGGAATTGACAGTAATTTATTCCTTCAAAGCATATTTAACTGAGCACCTACTAGGAGCCTGGATGGTGCAAAGTGCCTGGGGTCCAGGGGGAACAAGAAAGGCAGAGCTTTGCACTCTCGTGGGGAGACAGTCACCAAGGGAGGTTGAACATAAATAAGTTTATCACTATAAGTTCGAGTCCAAATGGCAATCGTGTAGCGAGGGGGCAGGCAGGGTGCAGAGCTGGGAAGGACTGGGGTCAGGCCGGGCCTCCCGGGAAGGTGGCACTTCCGCTGGGACCTGAGGGGAGGGAAGGAGCCATCCCTGGTAGGGACAAGTGGATGTGGCAGATGTCTGGCCCGCCCACAGCACCCGTGCCTCTCCCCCAGGGCTCTCTCCAGACACCGGAGCCCACTCACCTGCACAGGGACAGGCCAGAATGCCAGGGAGTCCCCGTCCCCGGGAGCAGCCCCGGCAATGATGGAGGAGTTGACAGAGCCCTCAGGACCCTCCCACCTCGGGTGGGACAACGCAGATGCGTGTTTTCCTCTGTCGCCCCTCCCCCTGACCCCCCCCCCGAGTTCCCCAGCGAGGCTGAGGCTCAGCACCCCCCACCCCTGCAGAATAACCTCCATGATGCACCTGTGTGGGCTCCCCTCCGTCCCGCTCATTCTTCCCTCCCCTTCCAGCTTCCCGGGACGCCCTCCCAAACAAACCCCTCGTTCCCGAATCCTGGTCTCAGGGTCTGCTTCTGAGGGGTCCCCTAAGTGGGCAGGTGACATGGGTACAGTCCCCCCTGCTGGCCTCCTGCACATCCGCCGTCCTGCACACCTGCCCTCTCAGGCCCTGCCCCGCCCCATCCACCTGTCCTTCCAGGCGCATGGGTCAAGTGGGTGGATGGATCCCCCACCGAGGGGAAGACTGTGGGCAAAAGTCCTCACTCCCTGCAGACTGTGGCCGTCCCGGGGGCAGCGTGCTGAGCCCTCAGCCACCCCGCCCCCGCATGCTCTGCCTTCCGTTTCCCGAAGCGCTCTGCAGTCGCCTGTCCCGTTCCACCTGCTCAGGATGGCGTGAGGAGCCCCGCACAGGCCTCGCTGGCCCCATCTGGTGTTACGGGAAATCTAGGCTCAGGGTACGTGCTCCCGTCCCTCCCACACCTTGCCCAACTCTCTCTGCCAAGGCCCTACTCCTCCTTTCAGGTTCTACTTAAATGCCGCTTCCTCCAGGAAGCCAGTCCTGACTGCCAGACTGGGTTAAATATCTCAGTGCACTCCACACACTCACTGCTCTGACACTGGGTCTTCAAAGCCTGCCCCCCCCCCACTAGCAGGGACGTCCCATGAGGACAGGGACTGGGTGTGATGTCTTCACCACTGTCCCCCCAGCCCCCACCCAGCACTGTCCACCCCTCAACATGCACACGTTGTGGCCGATTTGTAAATATCTGGGGGCGGGGAGTTAGTGGTGGGAGCGGTGGTGGAGCTCCTCCCCTGCAGCACGTCTGCTGCTGGATGAGCCCAGGAAGGAGCGATTCAGGCCTCCGTTCCTTCCTCCCACATCTGCATCGGTCGTTCCTCATAAGGGAATTGAGCACTTGCTGTATGTCAGGATGGCGCTGGGGATAAAATGGTGAACGAGACATAACTAGACCTGCTCTTGTGTAGGGGGTGAGGAGAGACAGAGTATAAAAATATGTTTAAAATAATAAGGAAAAATATTTACAATCAGCAATGAGTATGGTGAAGGAAATAAAGTCATGTGACAGAGAATGATGAGAATAATGGAACGGGGGACGCTACAAGGTGTCTCGTGGGAGGTGACATCTAAGCAGAGATCTAGGAGATAAAAAGAAGCCAGCCAGGCGGGGCTGGGGGTAGGGAGGGCATTCCAGGTAGAAGGCACAGCAAGTGCAAAGGTCCTGAGGTGAGAAGGAGCTTGGCATGACAGAGCTGCCAGAGCGCCAGCGTGGCCAGAGTTCAGGGAGCAAGGAAGCAAGTTGGTGTTGATTCTCAGCATCCTGGAAGCCACTGAAGGTTGTGGCCTCCGCTGTGACGTGTGTCTTGTAAAGCTCACTGTGGTTGTGAGTGAAGAGTGTGTTGGAGGTGCCAGGGAAGGAAGACACAGCCCTCCACAGAGGATCTGGGAGGCGGAGAAAGGTCTCTTCAGAGGCCTCAGGACTCAATTTCCAAACCTGAGTGAGGCTGGGAGAGGGAGCCGGACCCCCGCCTGGGGCTGGTGGGGGCGGGAGAGCCACCTCTCACCTGGGTCTGATGTCCATGCCCCATGACCACGTGAACGTGCGCTGTCCCTGAAGCCACACGAGGCTGAGAACAGCTGGGTGGGCGGGGCGGAGCCTGGGGGATTGGTGGGGAAAGTGAGTGCATGTTCCACCTTGCTAATTCGTATTTATCCGGGGAGCGAGACTGGGGAGAAATCAAGTAGATGAAAAGAGAGCCTGGAGGCTCGAGGACGCGGAAGGAAATGCCACCTCCTTTGTTGCTTTGAGATGCCTGCGTTCACTGTTCACCCGCCACGGAGCATCTGCGGCCTTCAAGGCACCGCTGGGGGCACGGGGCCCAGAGGAGGTCAAGGTGCCGCCCTGCCCCCCGGGGGGGCTCAGAGCCTGCCCCCGCCCCACCCCCGTTAGCCTTTAAGCTCCTCTGAGGCTCTGCTCCCCCTTTTTCATCTCAGTAACCCCAGCACCTACTTGGCATTTAAAGAGGAACAATAAATATTTGTGGAATGAAAAGAGGAGATAAAACACGGAGATAAATAGCTAACAATTCAAGTAATAAAGGGATGGCTGTCACAGGGAAGATTCAGAGATAATGCAGTGAGGCAGCAGAGAGGGAGAAATCGTGGAGAGGGTGGCATTTGAAGTGGCCCTAGAAGCGTAAGTAGGTTTTCGACAAAGAGGAGCCGGGAGCAGATACTCTGGGGCCGGGGTTGGGGACGCCGTGCAAATGCACGGAGGTCGGGAAGGGCTGGCGTAGGCAGGAGGCAGACAGAGGTTCCGAAAGAGAAGCCCTCTGGAATCTGTTCAAACGAGAAAATGTAGCTGGTTTTTAAATAGACACGTGAACTGTTTGGTGCAAAGCGCAGAGGGGTTTATTTCCCTTCAAAACGTGGAACGTCCGCTCCGTAGTCTCCTCTGTTAGCGCGCGGGGCAAACTCTGTCCTCACTGTTGGTGCAAAGATCAGTGCTGCCTGCCCTTTGTTGGTGTGCAAGTCTGAATTCTATACTCCCTTCTCCGTCTGCATATTATCATGAACCACACATCTTTTTTCTCCAAAATATACATCATACGTGTTGCTTGCCCACGAAAGGTCCTTCATTTGTTCATTCATTTGACCACTCAGCAAAGACACATTGAGCACCGACTGTGTGCCCGGCTTGTGCCAGGCGCTCGGCAACGGGACAGACGCAGGCCCCACCCTTATGGAACTGACAGCCAGGTTACGCCCAGTTCTGGACCCACTGCAAACCCGTTCCTCTCTGTCCCACCCAGAAGTCATCCAGGGAGGTGGAGGAGCCCGAGTGACATTGTAAGGGTAAGCTTGAGCCCTTGCAGCGCCTCATTCGTAACCGATTGTGCCTCTCCCTCTCCGTCACCTCCGAATTGAACATCCCAGGCCTTCCACCCCACAGGGAGTGGGGTCCCCATCTCAAAGCCAGGAGCTGTTTTAGGAGCGAAGGCTGCAGTTCTCCCCCCAGCCACTAGGGGGCCTTCCAGTCGGGTGCTCCCGAGGCTGCAAGTTATATCACCTGAGCAACAAGCCACCCTCTGGGGGTGTCTACACTGCAGGCCTGTCCGTGGACCCCCTGCATTAGGATCACCTTGGAAGTTGCTTAAAAATACCAGTTTCTGGGGCCCACCAAGACGGAATTTGATTCAAGAGGTCTGGAGCTGGGCCTGGGGCAGCAGTCCTTTTAAAAGTCTTCCAGGTAAAGATGTTGGCAGCGAGATCTGGAAAGCTCTGCTCCACACAACACCTTCCATCTGCTCCGATATGCAGCCTGGGGCCAGGGAATTCAGCGGGAAGCTGCAAGGCGCAGATAATTCTGGTTGCTGCTGGCAGCCGGTGGCTGACAGACGATTGTCCTGAGGCCCCCCAGGCCAGACCTGTTTGGGTTGAAGATGAAGTAGTTGGACCAGCCAGTGACCTCCCAGTCCAGTGACCTCACAGGCACCGCCCATTCCAGAGCCCGGGCCACCCTAGTTATCCCGGAGAAATTACAGCTGCCGTGGGCCCGGCCCTGTGCTAGGCTTCTCTGGAAGTGAGGCCTTGACTGGGGGCAGGGGACCGGGAGCAAGATGCTCTGTCTACGACTCCCTGCCCACAGCAGTTTCCTGAAGGTGGAGTGAGCCCCTGCCTTCTGAGCCCGATGTCCGCATGGACCTCATGCAGAGGCTTCTGGAATCTGCTCCCCGCCTCCCTCCCTGGGTCCTGTCTCTCAGGGTGGGACCCTCCCTTCTTCATCTCCAGGTCCTCAGCGCCCAGCCCAGGGCCTGGGATGGAAGCCCAGGGCCTCAGTACAGGTTTGTTGAATCAATAGGCTGACAAGTTATCCAAATGTGGAATTATCATTTCAAACAGTCAGCAGAACTCTTTCCCAACCGTCCTGTTGTTTAACCCTGACAATCATCCCGCAGAATGCAAATCTCAGACTCATTGAATCCTGATGTATAGATGATGACTCAGAACAGAGAGGTGTGGTCACTTGTCCGAGGTTACACAGCTTGTGCATGGTGAAGCCTGGGTACACACTCAGGCTGAGGCACTCCATGGGCCATTGGGGTCACATTGGGTCCCTGGGCCATTGGGGTCAGGCTCATTCAACACACAGTCATTGAGTGCCCACCCTGTGCCAGGACCAGTGCCAGGCACTGGGACTGGAGTGACTTGGTGAGGATGTGTGACCTTGTGTCTCTACCTCGACACGCACATGCATGTGCGTGCACGCGCCCACACATGTGGAACTGTGGTCGAGGATGCTTGGTGTCTCCAGGTGGGAAGTTGCCGGCGTCAGTCACCACCTTAAAAATAGCCACTGACTGGCAGTTCCAAGGAGACCAAGTGGTACCAAATCCTGGCTCCGGAACTGGGGCTCCAGGAGCCACCCAGGTCTCCTCTCTGGCCTCAGCTGGCAGCATTGGTTCTATTGACTTGCTGTGAAATCCATTTAACTTGACACATTTCCACTGCGCCGTCTAAGTCCCCCTTGAGTGGGATGCCCTCCCCGCTCCCCACTCCCCACCTGGCCCTGCTGCCTTCTCCCCCCGTTCTCCCTCCTGCTGCTGACTTCTCAGCTCCCCACTTCTCCCGTGGCTGCCTGTCCTTCTCTGCATTTTTGGATCCCAGTGGTGCTTCCAGGCCCGGCTCTAATGCCCGGCTCAGCCAGCCCTCCCCTCCATGGCCCTCTCCCCGCAGGCAGAATCGATCCTGCCGGCCGTGCTCTGGGAGCTCTCTGCGCATTGCACTTGAGCTCTGCTTGCGCCGGCTTGCAATTATCCACTCCCGCAGGGCCCGACTCCTCTCCACGGCCCAGCACGGCTCTCACAGGCTGGTCCTCTGTGTGCTCCCAAAGGATGGGTGCCCACCCTCCCGAGTGCCCTCGCTGCCCGCCGGTAAACGTAGACCCTCTTCTCCTTTTGTTCCTTGAATTTCAGTCTTTCCTTCCCCTTCTATGGTTTTCCTTCTGTAGCTGATAGATATTCTTCTTTTCTTCATTTCTCCCGCTCCCAGTATCCCACTCCCGCGTGGGGCTTTGTCCTCCCGTTCTGTGCACGCGTGGACATATGCGTGCATGCTCGCACACACACACGCTGCTGTCGCTTCTCTTCTCCCTGCACATTCTCGCATCTCTTGGCTTGGAGCCCCTCTCTGGCCCCAGAATCTTCCCAGCAGCACAGATCTTAGATCCCGAGGCCCCAGAGGCCCCAGGAGCTTCAAGGGGGGTCTCCATTCCACACTGGGTGGGGGGACACTTCTCCATGGTTGGGTCTTGGGTTAGTGGAGGCTTTTGATGCAGGGGAGTGAGATGTGCTCTGTTGAGTGCATCTGCCACTGAACAGCCTCCTCCACGCACCGGCCCAGTCTCGACTTGCCCCCGGGCCCACAGGAGTCCTCTAGGACTCCCAGAACGCACCCTCATCTCGTTTCCCCAGTCTTTCTCACCCGGGGGAGGGAAGTTCTTGCAAGGCTGCCTGCTGCCCTCTGGTGATGCACCGGGGTATTGCAATGAGGGGTCCCCCACCTGGGGCCCCCAATCACCAAGGATGGGTCTTGTCCCTCCGGAGCAGGGACCCTCTCTTCTTCATCTCTAGGGCCCCGGCGCCCAGCACAGGATCTCAGGGGAGATTTGTTAAGTTAATGAGCTGACAGGTTATCCAAATGTGGAATTATGATTTCAAACAGTCAGCAAAACTCTTTCTCATTCATCATTTGATTAAACTCTAACGACAATCCTACAGAGTGCAGATCTCAGACCCTATTGATGGCAATCAAGCTCGGCTGAGAGAGGGGAGGTGCCTGGCCTGAGAGCTCCCCCATCACGCAGAGCTTTCCTGCCCTGGGGCCTCCCCAGTGAATGGGGCTGAGCCCCCGTGCTGCTGGAGTGGGGGCCTCTGGGGTAACCCGCTTCCTCCTCTGGGAGCCAGGGGCCTTCCAGAGACAATGTCTTCACCCAGAATCAACCACAAGGGATTGCAGCCCAGTGTCAGGCAGCCTCTGGGCAGGGCAGGGCGAGGTGGTCCTGATGACGGTCCCAAGCTCCACGTATGTTTCGACCACCTCGGGTAAGGGCTTGACCTAATTATCCATTTGCCATTTATGCTGTGTTTCTTAACTGTAGACCTCGAGAGACAGAGGTGAACAAGGGAGGTAAGGTCCCTGTGCCCCTGGAGCCCACATCCCCGGGGCTGTGCTGGCAACAGAGGGAGAGGCCGGGGGCGGGTGGCGAGATGATGCAGCCACGCCATGGCCAGGGAGCGAGCATTCCGGCAGAGGAGAAGGCAAGGGCTGAGACGGGAGGGAGCTTGATGTGTCAGCCACGAGGAGAAAAAGCCCGGAGGGGCTGGGGAGTGGACGAGCCCTGCCCTGCGAGGAGTGTGGGGACGAGGGGGGACGTCAGCAGAGACGCCAGCCGGCCTCCTGGAGCAGGCCTCTTGAGCTGACTGTGCACGGGAATCGCCTCGTCAGGACGCAGATTCTCATTCAGTGGGTCTGGGATGGGGCCTGGGATGCTGCTTGTCCGACCGTCTCCCAGGCGAGGCCGGTGCTGCTGTCTACAGCCCACACTAGAAACACCCAGCGGGGCGTCACCCTCCTGCGCCCAGGCTGAGCCCCGGCCAGTTACAGCAGAACTTGGAAGTTGGTGGGGGGTACCCAGGCATCAGCTTTTTAAAGCCCCCCAAGATGATTGCAATATGCAGGCAAGTTGGAGAGCCGCTGTTGTAGAACGTTCTGGCTCATTACAGCGAGTTTGGGTTGTATTCTAGGAGTGATGAGGGGTCATCGAAGATGATCTCGCTTCTATTTTTACATTGTTGAAAGTTCCACCTTAGCTATCGGGAAGGATGCGGAAGTGGAGGCAGGGAGACCAGGGGGAGAGGTGGCGATGGGCTGGCCTGGGGCAGCTGGAGAGCGGTGATGGGAGACAAAGCTGGCAGGACTCACTGGTGGACTGGAGATGGGGGGACATCAGAAAGAGGGGAGTCAACGATGACGTCTAGGGCCATGATCACAGCACTGGGGGGGTGCTCCTTCCAAGATGGGGCGACCAGTGAAGACCGGCTAGGGCTGGGGGTGGGGGTCCAGTTCTGTTTGGACCAGGTTAGACATGTCTGTTAGACACCTGAGCAAAGGCAGCAAGTGAGTCAATGGAAACACAGGACCATGGAGAGATTTTGGTCACGGATACAAATACAGGAGCCACCAACACACGGATGCCATTTAAAGTCACTGTCCCGCCCAGACTTGGGACAGATCTGCCAGTAGCCTTCAGGCATCACCCAGGCCAACCTCCTCATTCTCTAGATGCGAAAACCAAGGCCCAGAGACTGTGGGTGACTTCCCTAAGGTCACACAGCAAGTCAGCTATGAAACCAAAACTCAACTTCTGACTCCCGGGGGGGGGCCATTTCCACTGCGCAGAGCTCGCTGCAGCTCCCCCCCGACCCACAGCCTGCGCGACGGGGTTGCTGAGATGGCAAATAATTTATATATCTGCAATCAGAAAACCAGTGCTGTTAGAAATTATCTACACACACACACACTTTATCCTTCCACTTCTAAGTAAAAAATCAGTAACCGGCTGTCAGCTTTATTACTAATTATGCAACTACTTTATCGCTGGTATTAAAAAAAACTGAAGGCTAAAAATGTCCGGGAAAGACTTAATTTAGTAAACAGTTCAGAACAAAGTATTTCTCGCCGCGATATTTCTTCGCATTAGAATTTGCTCCGGGTGACTCAAACCTCCTCTTTAATATATTATTGCAGTCTAATAAAGTTCCCAGGTTCTGGGAGACTCTTCGCCTCGGAAGGTAATTGTGTTTCAGGAGCGGAGGATTGGGTGGGATTGATAGTGAATGGGGGAGTCGGGGAGCCTGAGGGTCCTGGAGAAGCTTGACTGGGAGAGGGCAGGAGACGCGAGTGCCACAGCAAGCTCTCGATGATGGAGGGATGAATGAATGAATGAATGAATGAGTGAATGAATGGAGGAAGAGCTCCCAGCTCGATCACCACATTGTTGCAGAGCTAAACCTTATTCAAGGAAAAGGAGTCACTTAAAACTTGCCATTGATAGAGATAAAGGAGAAAATGTCTGTGGGCCGTTGGCCGTTTGTACAAGATGGGCACCCGTCACCTCTGTTTGCAAATAACACAGACTACAGCGGAGATGATGAAGCAACACCACACAAGGCTGCAGGGCTGGGAGGTCTTTCTCTTTTTACAAAAAGCAAAGAGACAGCCAGAGAAGTTGAGTGACTTGCTCAGGGTCACACAGCGCAGTAGCGATGGAGAAGCCAGGACCAGGCTTCCTGACGTCTGGTCAAGGGCTATCTTTTTCTTTCGAGCTCCCGACAGCTTACGTCCCGTCTCTGCACATGGGGGGTCCCTCGCCACCAGGAGTCTTTCTGCACCCAGCAGCCAGGGCGAGCTTTTCTAAAGTGACATCAGGTCACTGCACTTGCTGCTTGAAGCCCTCGAGGGCTTCGCAACTCACTCGGGAGAGAATCCGGCTTCCTGTCAGGGCTACAAGATCCCAGAGGATCCCAGCCACCTGGGCAGCCTTGTCTCCCACCCTCCCTGTCCCTCACCATCCTCTGGTCACCCTGGCCCTGTCACCAAGCTCGTTCCACCTCAGGACATTTGCTTGTGCTTTCCCTCTGCCAGTACATGCTTCTCCCATCACAGGTCTGGGATCAAATGTCACCTCTGCAGATGCCTCCCTGACCCCTCATCTGGAGGAGTCCCCACCCACAGCCGGTCGCTCTTATCCCTCTGCTCCCGTTCGCTCGTTTGCTGTTTGCTTGTCATGGCATTGACCACGCCCCAGTGCGACTCTCATGTACGGATCTGAACACGTGCTTTCCCCTTGTGTCTCTATTGCAACCCTGAGGATGAGGCCTCGGTCCCTCCGGCTCTCCTCTGTCCCCCCAGCATCCAGGACGATACCATCACCTCCACAGTCGGCGGCCGAGAAGTATTTCTTATATGGATAAGTGGACTCCTGGTCAGAGGGCTGGGTTGTTAGACCACTGCCTGGCATTGAGCCAAGAGCCCCGGGGTCTAGTCCCGAGTCTGCAGTGAAGCCACGGTGTGAGTTGGCCAGCCACTCGACATCTCTGAGCCTCAGTTTCCCTCTTTTTCCATTGCACACATGGGAGGGGGCACCCGGTGATGGGCAGCCCTCCTGGCTCTAACCGTAGCTGCCCCTTCCTCGCTGCACTATCGAGGGGACCAGACAGCGGTCCTGGCCCCCAGGGCGACTGGGCTCCGTGTGCAGCCAGGGCTGGGCCCGGGAGACAGAGGCCCGGGGCTCTGAGACATGCCGGGGACTGGCCTGGCACCCGGTGGGTTCTGTGCATTTGCTTTTGGATTCTCAGGGGGGCGGCTTGTCCCTGCTGTGACAGCAGCCTCTTCGTGCGCTGGGCTGACACTCCTAGTTATGTCTTGCAGAGGTCCGGGGAGGCTCAGTTAATTGATTACATGTTTCCTTCCGTGACAGGACATTGGTTTACTCATGTCTTTTGTTTTTTGTTCCCCGCTAGGTTAATGTTCGCAGGCATGTTGAGTATTTTGTGGGGACCGTGGGACTAAAGCCAGTCGTAACTCTCACCCCCATTCACCAGCCCTGCCAGGGGCTTTTGGGTACTTGAATTTAACTTCCCTGGACTTTTGCTTCCCCCTCGAGAGTGATGCGGTGGCCAGAGCCCTGAGATCTGAGGGCTAAAAATAATGCTAAGACTAGTATTTATCAGGCTCTTACTCTGCGCCGGGCCCTGCTGTGAGCTCCTTCACACCTGACTCGTAAATCCTCACAATGGAGGTGCTGTTACTATCCCCATTTGTAGGTAAAAAGATGAAGCTCAGAGAGGTTGGTGACTTGCCCAAGGTCACACAGCAGGTAAGTGGCTGAGCTGGGATTCACACCACCAGCTACACAAGAGGTCAGAGGCAGGACACAGGCTCTCAGCCACTGCTCTGTGAGGGCTCTGGCAGGCTTGGGGTGCGGGGATACAGGACCCCCTCCCCCTGGGCTGCGGTGCAGGCAGGTGGGCAGCTGTGGTTTCCCTCTGCCAGGTGCTCTCTACGGTGACACTGGGCAGCACTTGGAGACGCAACTGCTTCACGGGTGAGAGGAAAAGGATTCCAGCCCCCCAAGCTTTCATGAGGGTTGTAGGAATTCTCATCTTCAAAATGCCTAATGTCTAGCACATGTGGTGTTAAGTGAGAGAGAGCAGAATCCCAGGTGCTCGTTATAACACGCTCCATACCGTACATACGTGTTATATGTATGCTTCTGTGTGAGACGAACTTCATATCGTAACGTAAAGTAACCACAACAGTGATAATAATGGAGGGGAAAGGTCATGGGTTCACAGGAGTACCCAGCAGGGACACCCTGCTCCCAGGGTCTCAGGAGCCTTTCTCCTCAGCCTTCCATGGTCTGACTGTTGCTCTTGGAGGGAGGGACCATGTCTGCACCCCCCTCCCCACCCCAGGCCCTGCAGAGCTCAGCGCAGAGGAAGTGCAGAGGGGATGAAAGAATGAATGAAAGATCTAGCTTTTCCTTCTGATCTGGGGACCCTTTCTGCCCCTCCCCCAGGTGACCCTCCTAAGAACAGCTCCTACCCCCAGTCTGGCCCGGATGCTTTCCAGGAGTGAATGGAGAACGGAATTGCCAAACATTTTGTTTGTTTGTTCATTGAACAAACATTTATGAGAGCCTCTGGTGAGCCAGCCACCAGGTTAAGCAGAGCAGGGTGACATGATTGCAGAAAAAAGCCAGACCCCTCCCCCAAAGGAAGAGCTTCTATTTGTTGAGCGCTCACATGGTTTTAAACATTTTAGTGCGTTGTCTCATTCAAGCCCCACAACACCCCAGGAGGTGGGCTGTGTCCCACCTCCCATTTTACAGATGAGGAAACTGAGGCCCAGACAGACATGTGAGGAGACGATTACAGTACAGGGTGCGGAGCCTGGATGGGCTGGAGGGCCCAGCGTGTGCAGGTGGGGCCTTTCCACGCCCAGGCTGCTCACGTACCGGGGTTGCAGAACGGGCATATGCGGGCAGCCTGGGTGTGGGGGCAGCAGTGGGGGCAGTAACCTCCTTCGTGAGCCCTTCTCCGAGGGGTCAGAGGCCCATTACCTGGAGCCTCCATGTCAGTGCCTGCCCTGCTGCCTCCTTCAACAACCAGACAAGCCTGACCACTTGTGCCCGACCACAGCCCCGGGCTCCCCACCCTCCTCCTCCCCCAGGGACCCTCCTCTGCAGATTCAGACAAGGGGCAGGAGCCCCCTTTTCTGGCTTGGCGTGAGTGTGGAGGGAAGGCAGGGGGATGGCCCGGGTGACCCTGTGAGGTCTATGGGGCCGGCAGAGCCCGAATCCACACCCAGGACCCATGCAGCCTGCAGGGCAGACCTGGGATTTTAAGGAGGCATCAAGCTGGGTCAGGGCAGCAGGGAATGGCCAGAGCTCAGGCCAAGGGGCTCACGACACTGCCTGGAGGGGCTGCAAACAAGAGGCGTCTTTGCAGGCCCCCACTCGGGGCCTGGAGGCACCACGGCCCCACTGACGGTGCCACACTTGAGGAGGAGCTGCGGCTCAGCCGGATCCGGGCTCACAGCCCCACCAGCCAAGTGCGAGGGGCCCCCTCTGCTGTGGGCCCTGAGCCGACCCCACCCTCACCGTGCCCTGCCCCCACCCCCCTTCTCCCCATCAGAGTCATTGAGAAAGAGGAGGGGGTGCCCACAAAGGGTCTGTCTGTGGGTCTGATGCCCTCAAAGGGCTCCCGGGGAGAAATGTGACCCTTTTGGCTTTCGCCTTTATAGCCGCCTCAGGGCCCGTGATAACAACACTGATTACGACAGCGAGCACTGTCTGGCCTCGCTGTGTGCCAAGCGCACGTGCGTTACGCGTAAAAACTCATAACCGTGGAGAAGGTGCCACGTCTGTCCCGTTTTACAGATGGGAAAACCGAGGGGCCAGGAGGTTAAGTGTCTGGCCCCAGGTTAAGCACATGGCAGGGCCAGAGCCAGGGTTTGAACCCAGGCATCCTGCAGCCAGGGTCCTTCTCCACTGGACCACACCGCCTCCAATCGCCACTGGCCTGGGGGTTCATTCACTTGGCGTATTGCGCAGTCAAGAGTGGGGAGCACGGAGCAAGGGGCCAGGCTCTGGGGTTGAGCAGACCAGAATGGGGAGCCCAGATCTGCCCCTTCGGGGCTGTGGGACCTTGGGCAGATCACTTGGCCTCTCTGAGCCCCCGCATCACCCGTCCCATGACAGGGACCCCAGTCCTGCCCCCGATGGCCGTTCCATCCGCCGTCTCCAGCCGGCTGCCGGAGGCCTGTCTCCTTTTTGCCCCTGCAATACGCCGGCGGAGGAGGCGGGCAATGAGGTCTGGGCCCCAGAGCAGTCAGCGTGGAGGTGCTGAGGTCTGACGGAGTGAATACCAGGGTGCCCTGGGAGGGAAGGAGCTGACGAGACCAGAGCAGGGCCCAGCAGAGCAAGCTGATAAGGCGAGGCTGGCAGCAGGGAGAGAGACAGCCTGGACTGCGTCCCTGCTCCGTTAGCTCCGCCTGCTCTGTTTCTCCTCCACTTGCTGTGACGCCAGCCCACGAGATCCGGGGCGGGGAGGGGCACACGAGGCCCTGCCAGCTGCTCTAGCTGCCGAGGGGCCAAGGGAGCCCCTGGATTCACCGTAAATCCTCTTTAGATGCCACTAAATGCCCCCAGTCCTGCCCATGGCTTCATCCCGTTCTCTGGTCAACAATCCTCCATCCCCAGCCTCTTGGAGGCCAACAGAACCGACTCCAGGTGCCTCTGGGAGACTTTTGAGGCTCTCGACCAGGGGGTCCACATCTATTTATTTTCCTTTTACATTAAGGTATAACATACACACAGTCAAGTGCTTAATCCAAAGGGTCCAGCTCAGGGAATCACACAGACACACCCTGGTGCCCACCTACCTCCCAGATCAGGATATAAAACATTTCCAGCATCCCACGAGGTTTCCTTCCACCAAGAGGGAAACATGATTCTGACTTTCAAATCAACTTAGACTAGTTTTTTCTGTCCTTGCTCTGCACATAAATAGAATCACACTTTCTGTGCATGGCTTCTTTGACCCAGCATAATATCTCAGAGATTTGTTCATGTGGTTGCCTGTGTCAGTGGTCCATCCTTTTTCATTGCTGCACACTACTCCATTGTGTGGATCTATTAGAGGTTATTTATCTATCCTCCTGTGGAGGGACATTGGGGTTGTTCCTTCCGGTTTTGAGGAATGACAAGTAAAGTTGTTCTGAACGTGAGCATTCATTTCTCTTGAATGTATCCCTGGGAAAGGAATTGTGGGAGCAGAGAAGGCAAATGTTCAGCTTTCATAGAGGCTGCTTATATTAATTTGCTAGGGCTGCCATCACAAAATACCACAAACTGGGGGCCTTAAAACAATGGAAAATTATGTTCTCACAATTCTAGTGGCTCGAAGCCTGAAATCAAGTTGTCAGCAGAGCCTTGCTCCCTCTGAAAGCTCTAGGGAAAAATCCTTCCTTTCCTCTCCAGCTTCTGGTGTTTGCCGGCATTCCTTGGCATCCCTCGGCTTACAGAGGCATCACTCCCATCTCTGCCTCTGTCCTCACATGGCGTCCTCCCTCTGTGGGTCTGTGTCTCTGTGTCCAAATTTCTCTTTTCCTTTAAGGACACCAGACACTGGATTGGGGTCCACCCTAATCCAGTATGACCTCATCTTAGCTTGGTTACATCTGCA
This sequence comes from Ceratotherium simum simum, assembly GCF_057802395.1. Classification (NCBI taxonomy): domain Eukaryota; kingdom Metazoa; phylum Chordata; class Mammalia; order Perissodactyla; family Rhinocerotidae; genus Ceratotherium; species Ceratotherium simum. The sequence continues at coordinate 37,291,434 of NC_141921.1, read as the reverse complement.
AAGACCTCCTTTCCGAATAAGGTCACATTCACAGGCTCCAGGGCTGGGACTTCAACGCATCTGTCAGGGGGACACAATTCAGCCTCACACACTGCCTGTTCCCAAAGTGCTTTTCCCTTCCACACTCCCGCCAGCAGGGTATGCGAGTTCTGGGAGCTCCATATGCTGTGTGTCCCTACTCTTGATCCAGCCTTGAGGGTGACTCCACATTTCTTAAAGCACCACCTACTTCTCCGCCCCCTGACTTTGCAGAAGCGGGGCCCCCCCACCTCTGCCTGTCAAAACCCTCCCCACCCTTCCAGACCACACCCACACGTCTCTGCCCCGGGGAACCTGCCCTGAGGCCTCCGCCCAGGCCCAATTCAACAGACCCTCCCTCTGCTTCCTCTGCACTCTGATCGTTCTGGACAGACTCCCCGATTCACCTCACCGTACGATGTGGGTTAGGACTGAAGCTCAGGAGGGGCAGAGCTGGTGAGCTTCGACCCAGGCGAGCAAGTGCCTCGGCTGTCTGCGATCGGTTTCTTTGCCTGGAATGTTCCAGATGTCCGCATGGCTCCCTCCTCAGTCCATCCGGTGTCTGCTCAGATGTCACCTCCACAGAGAGGCCTTCCCTGACGCCCTCGTCCAAAGCAGCATCCCCACCCCCATCTTTACCTGCCCTCTTGCTTTTTCATGGACCATCTGTGTCGCTTCCTGGTGGTGTGTGACATGTACCTGCACGTCTGCTTGTCCATTGTCTCTCTCCCTCCAGAAATCAAGTGTCCTCCTGTCGCTTGCTCACTGCTCCATCTCCGGCACCGGGAAGGTGCCTGGGGCCGTCAATGAACACTTGTTAAGTGAGTGAATTAACTGCATCTGTAGAATGGGGGTAAGAGCATCTTCTTGCCGGGGCAGGAGTGGTTGTTGGGAGATTAAACGAGACCACGCTCACTTGGGTTTTATCACAGTAGGCGCTACTCCATCAGCGTTAGCAGTCGTATTAATTCCTTATTGCTTCTGTCACAAATCACCACAAACCTGGTGGCTTAAAATGACACAAATTCAGCATCTTACAGTTATGGAGGTCAGAAGTCTGGCTGGGCTCACTGGGCTAAAATCAAGTGTCGGCAGGGCTGAGTTCCTTCTGGAAGCTCTAGGGAAGAATCTGTTTCTTTGCCTTTGGAAGCTTCTAGAGGTGCCCACAGGCCTTGGCTTGTAGCCCCTACAGCAGCGGCATCAGTCTGACCTCTGCTTCTGTCATCACACCTCCTTCTCCGTGTCTGACCCTCCTCCCTCCCCCTTATAAAGACCCTCGTGACGTCGTTGGATAGTCCAGGAGAGTCGCCCGTCTCTAGATCCCTAATCACACCTGCAAAGTCCCTTTTGCTACGTGTGAGGTACGAGGACCATCCCTTCTTCCTTCCTGTCTCTCCAGTTCCCTCTTCAGGGTCCGGCGCACAGTAGGTGTTCAGGAGTTCGGAGTGGGCTCCTTGGGGCAAGAGCCCCTGTTATCATCCCCGTGCCCCCACCATCCAGGGCTGGGCCTGCCAGGCTGAGGGGCTCGAAGGCGTTTGTTGCACTGAGCAGACCCACTGGGTGCTGTGTGGGGCCAGCGAGGAGACTGCCTGAGCAGAGAAGGGAGGGCCCAGGGGGAGGCAAGAGAGGGGGAGGAAGGAGCGAAGAATCGCAGCCGGCGAGGGAAGGAGCGGCCAGACCCCAGTGGGCTCGGGCTGCAAAGAAAAGGGTTCGGATTCAACATCCTCACAGTGTCATGGGACTGGACCTTCATTATGAATAATAAAGCTAAAACATAAAGAACGCTGAATTCAGGAGGGGACATGATAGAGTCACCCTGGAGCTAGGCTCCTGGCATCTGAATCCCAGCTTTGCCACCTACTGGTCGTGGGACCCTAGGCAAGTCAGTACCTCTCTGTGCCTCAGTTTCCCTATCTGTAACATGGGGGTGATGATAATAGTACCTACTTTGTAGAGTGGCTTGAGGCTTAAAGGAGTTAGGAAAGCTCTTAGAACTGCACGATGTACAGGAGACAGGGGCTCAGTGATGATTATGTGCTAAGCGTAATGGATGTGACATGGATGTTGGCCTTCGCCACCTTCCTTCAACAACAGTTACTGAACGCCTCTGACGAGCCAGGCACAGTGCTGGGCGCTAGGGAGACCGGGGGGAACAATTCCACTCAGGCCCTGTCACACAGGGCTCTCAATTTCCATATGGGTAGGAATTATTATTGCCCCCATTTTACAGGCGAGAAAACCGAGACCTGGAGACACTAAGTCCTTGAGGCCGCAGACTAGAAAGTGAAGGAGCTGGGATTTAAAACCAGACAGTCTGCACTCCGGACCACCGTCTTCTATTGCCTTTTTAATTCGCAGCCCCAGAACCCAGAGTCCTGGAACTCTGCCCTGAATCTTTCTGGAAAACCTGGAAACAGCTTTGAAGCAGGGGTCTCTTCGCTTATTACGGCCATCTCGGGAAGACGTGAAAATTTGGCTGTGATCAAATTAGGCCCATGTTGTGGTCTTTGGTTCTATATTCACCATAAAGCTAATAAACTAATAAATTAGACAGAATGAAAATATCGTTGGGCGAGACTGCACGCTGAAGCATTGCCGTAATTACTCTCACGGCCGGGGCCAATTTCTCAGATTTCGCATTGGCCAAGTTTCCTCAGCTCACCGTGTCCCTAATAAGGCATAACTCACTCTCCAAACATTAAATTGACTTATTTATTTTAAATTACAGTGGAGCTGAAAACCACCTTGATAAACCTATTCTCATGCACCTGCCTTCCTCGTGAATGTAGCCCAACATTTTTTTTTTTTAACAAAGAAAATGTCTAGTCTGTTTCAGCCCTTCTCCTCCAGCCCAGCCTGGCCGCTCTCTCCCGCCACGATTCCAACATTAGAGATTTGACTCGCTCCCTGGAGGCGGGTGGAGGTCATCCTTTATGTGTAAAGATGATTCGAGCCTAATTAATAATAATTACGGTACTAAGATTTATAGAGTGTGTATCGCTGGTACTGTGGGCTGAGCCCTCTGCGGTGGCCTCCGTACACATGAATTTGTTTAATCCTCATAATACGCCTCCAAGAGCCATCCTTTTTTTTTCATCATATATTTTTTTTTTGAGGAAGATTGGCCCTGAGCTAACATCTGTTGCCAATCTTCCTCCTTTTTTCTCCCCAAAGCCCCAGTAGATAGTTGTATATAATAGTTGTACATCCTTCTAGTTGCTCTGTGTGGGATGCTGCCCCAGCATGGCTTGATGAGTGGTGTGTAGGTCCGCACCCAGGATCCGAACTGGCGAACCCTGGGCCACCGAAGCAGAGTGCGCGAACTTAACCACTGTGCTACCTGGGCCGGCCCCAAGGACCATCCTTCATGAGCCCCACAAGAGATCAGAGAAGGGGAGTGACTTGCTTGAGGCCACACAGAGAATGACTTGTAGCAGAGCTGGGACTCAGCCAGGGTGGTCTGAGGCCACTGTACCATCTCACCTCTCAGCAAACTTGCACTGATGCCAATGATACATCAGGCCCCGGGAGAGCAGCTAGGAATTCTGGCTGCATGAGACGCATTTCTTGAGCTGTGCGAGGCACTCGCAGCCTGTTCAGGGAGGGGGCGGTGAAGGGGAAGATCTGGGCAAGCAGACCGTGGCTCCGGGGGCCCCAGGAGTCCACAGGCGTCTACCTGGCCTGGCTGATGGAGGTGCGGGAGGGTAAGGGGCTTAGGCGGCTTATCAGAGACCGTGATTGGTGGGGGAGTGGGAGATGGACAAAGGAACAAGAGGAAGGCATTCCGGGTGGAGGGCACAGCAGGGGCAAAAGTCAGGCAGTGCATCCAGAGATCTGTGGCTGGAGAGAAGGGAGGGAGCGTGGGAGCGCCTTGTGAGAGGAATCTCAGCAACGGGGAGCATTTGCCTGGTCCACCCACAATCTCCCGGGCTATTCCCACCCGGCCCCAAGGAGATGAAACCGCTGTCAGCTGAGAGCTGTCTGTAAGCAGACACGAGCTGGCCCACATGGAACCATCTGGAGCCAAGGAAAGAGGGGAACTCTAGCTCCTGCCAGGAAGCCTGGCTGCACGTGAATCCAGGGTTTGACAATGTTATTCTTCCCAGAGATTAACTCGGGTAGGCCCGGCACCTGGACACACGATGGCACCGCTCTGAGGCCAGCTCCTCGTGTGGCACATGGGAGTGGTGGTGCCTGCAGCCAGGGCCCTTTGTCCTCAGCCCGGAATCTCTCCAGACCCGCACGCCCAGGCCCTTGTTCAACATTTCCCTTTGGAGGTCTCTCAGGCAACGTGAACTCACGCCGTCCCCTCTCAGGGGCTCCTTGCTGCTCGTCTTGGTGAAGGACCCCGCTATCTGCCAGCCGCCCAAGCCAGAAACTCGGGAATTTTCTGGGCACCTCTCTCTCCCCCACTCCCCATGTCCAATCAGTCACTGTGTCCCATCTCCAGTGCCTCCTGAATTGGTTCCAAGACAGTTCATTCCTCTCTATTTCCTCTGCTAGATCCAGCCGCCAGTGTTTCCATCTAACGCCATTGCAGTGGCTTCCTAAGGGGCTGGCCTCTGCCCACTCTTGTCCTTCCTCATCCTGGTCTTTATTCAGCAGGGTGACAGTGCAGACTAACCATGTCACGCCTCCATCCTCACTCTCCTCCGGTTTTTCCAGTTACTGCCACCGTTCTTGGGAGGAAAACCAAAACCTTCAACCTGACCCAGGAGGCCTGCATGGCCAGCCCTGCCCGCTCACCCTTGGCATCTTGTACCACTACCCCTCTCTCCCGGGACCTGCCTTCACTTCTTCAGTGACCATCGCCCCTCTCTTCTCCCAGGAGTTTTGCACAGCTGGTTCCCTCTGCCTGGAACCCTCCCCACCTGTGCTCCCCCACCGCCTCAACTGCCAAGGCCTGCTCCTCCTCTGACCTCTGTTTTCATGTCCCTTCCTAGGAAAGCTTTTCCTGACTTTCTAGTGCAGCTTGGTCAGGTCCTCCCACTTCGACTCTAGGATGTCCCACGGAACTCATCACATGGTTAATTAAACATGTATTTAGGTGGTTAGTTCCTCTCCATCTGGAGCACTAGAAAGTAAGCTCCATGAGGGGAGGGTTCACGTCTGTCTTATTCACTGTTGTTTCTGTAGTAATTACTCCATGTGCCATTGAGTGGCACATGGTAGATACTCAATGTAGAATTGTTAGATGGATGGATGAGTGGATAGATAGATGAATGGATGGATAAATGAGTGGTTGGATGGATGGTTGGATGGATGGATGGAGGGATGGATGGGTGGATGGATGGATGAATAGACAGATGGATGGATGCACTGAAGATTTAATGACATCCTCTATAGAAGCCCCCAGCATAGAGCCTGGCACAGAAGAGTCATTCAGTGTTTGTGAGGTTGGAAACGCAAAGCCCTCCCATGCTCCAGTGCAGGGATTCCTGCTTGCCTCTAGGCTCACTTTCTGGAAAGCAGAGTCCATGATGGGAAACCAAGACCCAGAGCCAGCCCAAGACTGAGGCATGACAGAGCCCAGTTGGGGTCCTTGGCCTATGCCAGCCACCAGGCCTAGGCTCTGCCAGGCAATGACGCAGAGCAGTGGGGGCAGGATGCCCTGGAGACCTTGGGCCATGTCAGAGGAGAGCTGTCATCTGTCCCCTCCTTCCCAATATGGGTGTGGCCACTGCCAAGGCCACAGAGAGTGAGTTCCAAAGCTGAACATTGGGGAATGGGGTCCCTCCTGCCATTGATGGGGATGGACCCCCAGTCCTTCCAGAAACCACAGCTACCCAGCCCCTTCCTTCCCACTGCTCAGAGACTGAGAGTGTCCTACTCCTGCTCAGGGCTCCACAAGGGCTGTCATTTTTATCAGCCCTCCTCTCTGACCTTGAACACTAGTGTGGGCAACTCTCCCACTGTCTCGTGTGCAAGCCCCTGCCCCTCAATTCTATGAACAGATCTCTAATTGAACCCCTGTCCCTAAGTCCCGGCCTCAGTGCCTCCCCAGGATGCCAGTTCCTCCCAGACACAACCTTGACTTGATCTTGCCTCTTGCACTGACGATGGAATAGCCAGTCTTTCAGCGTGACCTTGGGCACATTACTAAACCTTTCTGTGCCTCAGTTTCCTCAGCTGTAAAACAGGGATGTTAATAACAGCACATAATATAGTAACAGCACAGAATAACAAGCAGAGGGTTGTTCGGGGATTCAGTGAGCTAATGGGTGTAACGTGTTTGGAACAGTGCCTGGCACACACCATGCTGTGTGTTATCTATTGTTATTCCACAAGTAGACAGGGAACACCAATATGCACCTAGCAGTGTTCTAGGTGCTGGGGACACAGGTGGACAGACTGGCCTTGGAGTTAACCTTAAAGGACAGAGCCCACCCTTGGTTCCATTTTGCAGAACAGTTGAACAACTGTCTCTACCGCTCCCTCTGTGTGTGACCTCAGGTGGGTCATATAACTGCACTGAGCCCCAGGTTCCCTGTGTGTCTGGTGCTTGTCCCTCTGGGGTTCAGTGAGGATTAGAGATGGAGTGGATGGAGTGCTCAGAACGAGGGCATTCTCAATAAATGGTGGCTAGTGTTGTTCATGCCAATGTTTTCCAGGAGTGGCATTCCCTCCTCTACTCCAGGGTCTATGAGCAGGGAAAGAACATTCCATCCTTTCCGTACTGTTATCTCACTCCTCACCGTAGTCCTGGGAGGCGGGCATTGTATTACTTGATTTTACAGATTAAGAGACACAAGCACAGAGAAGTTCAGCTACCGGCTCAAGGTCACAGTGCTTCCAAGTGGCAGAGCTGAGATTTGACCCCACTCCATCAAATGCCACCACCTGTGCTCTTGGCCACTAATCCACACCCCTCCACATAGGAGCCACTCTTTAGCTCTGAGAATCAGGACCACCACATCCAAGAGACCTCAGAGCCAAGACAAAGCCTCGAACATCCACAACTCATTTGAAAAAGTGAGTTCTCAGTGTTGGGTCTGAGTGTTGCAAGAGCAGGCCCCCCCACATTCTCTCTGCGTGCACCCCGATGGCTCCACGTTCCTGGGACCTCCTGCTCCTTTTCCTTGCCCCACTCAGTCGCTGGGCATGAATCCGAATCCCTACCCAGGCCTCTCAGAGAACAGCAGAGGAGAACCGAGTGATTGGAAGACAGTGCAGACACCAACACTAGTGATGGCGATCAAAATGAAAAGGCGACTGTGGGGCAGGGACTGTCCAAAGTGCAGTCCGTATATTATCTCACTTAATCCTCTCAACAGCCCATAGAAAAGATACTATTACTATCCCAAGTTTAAGGTGGGGAAATGGAGGCACAGAGTGGTAGAGTAACTTGCTTGAGGTCACACAGCTGGTCAGTGGAGGAGTCAGGATTCAAAGCCAGGCTCAAATCCGTGCTCTTAGGATCGCCATCCTTGGCATCCAGAGTATTCGTGCAGGCACTCGGAGTGGGTCTGGAGAATCCACGGGGAAAGTGAACCTGTGAGAGGAAAGACCTTCCTCAGAGCTGGAGGTGGGCACGTTGACTCTAGGTGGCTCTTCCCGAACCAGGGTGGTGGGCCAGACTGCACCCAGCTGTTGGCACTCTCCTGGGCCAGTGTGACTGTTAAATGACATTGCGTGGACATGAGGGGACCCCCTGACCCTCCCCTCCAAACTCACAGGGGGGTGGTCAGTCGCTCCCTTGCTCATTCTCACCTTCCCAGCACCACGGCCGAGAACCTCTCCTCCTTACTCTGGCAATTAGCAGAAGGAGCAGATGGTGGAGGCTTCGGTTGAAAGCAACACATCCATTAAAATTCACCAGCCTGCCAAGCCACTGCTCACTTCTGCGGGCCTTGTCTCCACTGATAAGGGGTGTAGTCTGTGTGTGTGTGTGTGTGTGTGTGTGTGTGTTTGGTTAAACAAGACTGTTTCTGTTGTGGCCTTGGTGAGAATCCAAGATGCTCAACCCGGGAGCTCAAACCCAGTGGGGCTCGGAGTGGGGCCTCACCCAGCAGGTGGATGCCCCCTGATGGTCCCAGCTCTGCCTCTCCCTTGGTCATTCAGTTTCTCTTGTAAGTCCTTCCTCTCGTGGGCCCTCACTCACAAACCAGGACTCACAGGCCAAAGGCAGCAGTGAACAAGTTCTGTCTGACCAACATTGAATTTTTTTGATTAAAGAAAAAAGTTTAAAATTAAATCAATGACAAACTTTTGAAAATTAGGAGATTTCACTTACACATCTTTATTTTGGGCTTTTCTTTAAAAAGCTGAAGATGTGGCCTTTTAACTGATTATTCCAGAATTATAGCAGTCGACTGCCAAAAGTAGTGGCTGGATTTAGCCAGGGAATGGCCTCTCCATTCCCTATAGTCCACACCACTCTGTTGTCTGAAACTGTATCAGTTAGAATTAGTTTGGGTTACATGCAAGAAAAACACAAAATAAATGTGTCAAACTAGATAAAAGTTTACCCTTCTTTCTCCTGAGAGTCCCCTGTAACCTGTCCAGAGCATGTAGGGTGTTCCATGGTGTCAGGGACTCAGGCTCCTTCACTCCTGATGCTCCACTGTGCTGGCAACATTCTCAGGGTCACCTCAATGTCTAAGAAGGCTGCTCCAGCTCCAGCCCTTAGGACTACATTCCATCCAGGAGGAAGTGGGAAGAGGAAGGAGAAGGACACAACCTCTTCCTTAAGGACCCTTCAGGAAGTTGTACATAACGCCTCTAGTTACATCCCATTGGCCAGAATGTAGTCACATGGCCACCCCTGCTGCAAGAGTGGCTGGGAAATGTAGTCATTATTTCAGGCAGCCACGTGTCCAGCTCTCAGGGGCTCTATTACTATGAGAAGAGAATGGCCGTGGAATTGTTTAACTTCCTTACACAGACCGTGAGCCAGCGAAGAGGAGACCTTGTCTTTGACTTTGTCTGAGATTCTGTTACTTCATTGGTAATTTACACACTGCTGTTCATCTCATAAAGCTGTTCCAAGGAATTCACAAGGAGATGACGGAGGCCAACATGCCTAGCGGTTTGTGGCACTTAATGTCAGTTCAGTGATGGTCAGTTTCATCCCTTCTTCCCCCAGATGTCCATGTGGCCCACTCACTGCCCGCCTTTGCTCTTCACTCGTACATCCCCTTCCCTGACACCCTGCAGCTTAGCATCTAAAATTTAAACCCCACCCCTGCTCCCAGCACTCTCCATCCCCATCCTGTCTTTATTTTTGTAAATACCCACATAACCTCCAACACGCTATTTGTTTAAAGCTGTGTTTTGATGATCTGTCTCTCTCAACTGGAACATCAGCTCCATGAGGACGGAGGTTTTGCCTCTATTGTTCACAGCTGTATCCCCAGCACTCAGGACAGGCCTTGGCACACAGCAGGGACTCAGTAAACGTATACTGAATGAATGAATGAATGAGCAAACAGATATTTCTCGAGTGTTTTCTACATCTGAGGCACTGCACTAGGTGTGAGAGACAGAGAGGGAACAAGACACTATCCCGTGTCCATGTCCCCGTGGCATCGAGCCCACACTGAACACACAAAGATAAATACCTATTACCGTGGATGGGATCTCGTGCCAGTGGGAGTCCAGGCGTTTTAATTTTGTTTTGACAAAGAGGCTGATGGGAGAGGCTGGCCCACTCCTCTGTCTCCCATCTGCCGGCGGCCTCGGCGCCCCGGCCTAACCTTCCGTGCTCTCACGTAGCTCAGGACACTAAAACATAATTGGCCTGCCCTACTTTTTAAAAGAACCCAGATTGAAGGATTGGGTTTTTGGTGGGCTGACCTGTTTAAGAGCCTTAAGAGGGAACGGGGAGATTCAATTTTCCATTGTCAAAGCAAGGCTGTTTTTAGCTCAGCTTTGATGAAACAGCGGGGATCGGTTCGGCCCCGGGTCACCCATCAGCTGACCTGGTTGGGAAAGGCCTCCCGTGGGGCCCCAGGCCGGGCTGCAGCTTTGCAAGGACAATTAAGGTTTGTTTTACTCCACTGGGGTGACTGTCCTGCTCTGAAGCGGCCCCCCAGCCATCCTAAAGGAGAGGGGGACTCTAGGCCACAGTCAGATGTTTTGTCCTCTTGATGGCCTCCTGGAGCCAGAGAGAGCTGAGTGCCTGCCCCAGCTCTTGCAGGCGTTAGCTGCGTGACCTTGGACAAATTGCTTGGCCTCTCTGGGCCTCAGTTTCCTAATCTGCTAAGAGGTTCGTCACTTTGATCTCCCTGGGTGGTTGTAGGTACTCGATGATAGAGTGTCAGCTGGCTGCGCGTCCATCTCGGACTTTGAGGATATTTCCCCTGACTGTCTCCCTCCAGGAAGCCAGGCTGATCGACAGCCACGCCCGAGGGCCAGGCAGGCTCCGGCCTCGGCAGACAAGGCTTCTCCAAGTTGCACTGCTTTGGCGTGCTGCCTGCCTTTCTAAGCGTCAAGAACTATCTCTTGCAGCCTCTTTTCTGAGCTTTTGTCAAACTGTGGTGGAAGAGATTGGCCTCTGGGCCGCTCTGGTCCTCTATTACAGGGACCTGTGTGATGGATTCTTGCTCAAGTTTGCTTCCAGGAAAAATTTGGTCCCTGCAGACGAAGGGGTCTGCTCTTGGTCACCAGAAGGGACAGCCAGGCCATGCTCCCAGGGCCCCAGCCTGCCTCCGCTGGCGGGAGGCCCAGAGCTGAAATCATTGCTCTAGAGCCGCAATCTGCCACCTCGCTGACCTCGGAGTGCTCGCTCCTTCTGCTCCCCCGTACGACTCTCTCCAGTCTGCAGGAGTTTGTTTCCATCCTGCCGCTGAGCGGGGTCGGGGCGTGGGGAGTGGGGGGTGAAGGGGTGACCTTGCAGAAGCCCGGGTCACTCCCACCTTCAAAGGCAACGAGCATGGGGGTTCAGAGCATCCGCTCGGGAGCCCGACTGCCAGGGTCCACGCCCCAGCCCTGACATCTTCTGGCTGCGTGTTGGTCAACAAGTTCTAAACAACATTCCTGTGCCTCAGTTTCCTCATCTGTGACACTGGGATGATAATACCAAGACCTACCTCATGAGGTTGTGTTGAAGGTTGATCTTTGCAGATGGGGAAACTGAGGCACAGATATTAAGTTGCCCCAGATCACTCAACTGTAGCATGTTAGAGCTGGGAGTACTGACACACAGGAAGCTCTATTATTATTATTACTATTATTATTCTTATTTCAGAGAGCTTATGTAAGGGTTGAAAGAGATCAGTGTTCTAAATGCCTCCCACGGGGTCTTGCACACAGTAGGTGCTCAATGAACCATTGATGCACAGAGATGAACAAGGCACGCATTGTCCCCTAGAATCTTTTGCCTTGCACACAGTAGGGGCGTGGCTGTGTTCACTGAAGAAGATCAGGGAAGTGCAGGGACCTGGGCCAGCCACCTGCCATGTCTTCCTTCCCCTGCTGAAGGTCTTCATGATGCCAGCACTCACCCACCGCCAAGTCGAGAGACCAAGACAGAGAGGCAGAGATTCCTGTTAAAAAGCAAAGCGCCCACCGGGATAGAAAGCAGGCAGCAGGCACAGCCAGGTGCCTTCAGCCTCTCTGCCTTGCTTCTAGTTGGCTCGCTGCCAGCTTGCTCGGTCTGAGTTCCCTTTGGCCCGCTGCCTGGTTTCTAGTTCCCTACCACCCAGTGTCTTTTTCCACGGGGCACATGCCCCTGTGCCTGCTGGGTCTGGGATGGCGTGGGGTGGAGACAAGGTGGAAGGAAGATCCTGAACCCCTGGCCCCCCCGCCCTTGCCGTCTCCCAACCCAGACCCTGAGTTGAATGAGCTGATCTGAGGGGCTAAATGGATCAATCAGGATGTGGAGGAGAAGGTAGTTTCCATGGCAGCGGCAAGAGAAAGAGAAGAGAGGCCTGGAGAGAAAGGGGAGGGGGAGGGGGAGTCAGGATAGAGGGACAGGGGAGGGGGAAGCAGTGGGCCGGAGAGTCTGGGGAATGGGGTCAACAGAGAGAGATGGAGGTGGGAGTGGGATTTGGGCCTGAGGCTCAGGGTAGCAGCTGAACAGAGTAGGAAGGGCCAAGAAGGATGGCACAGTGACCTATCGTCCACCGACCAGGCATCAAGGCGGCCAGAGCGGCATGGGCCAGTGACCCCAATTCTGTCATCACCCAGGGTCCTAGTTACTAGCTTCCTGGGTGATGTAGGGATCCCAGGCTAGGCTGTGGTTTTCCTTTGGGAATTCATCATTGGAAGATAAAATCTGATTTCCAAGAAGTGTTTCCCACATTGGAAACAGGTCAGTCCCAGTTCGCTCACCGGGAGATCATGGCTGCCCTCTCTGGAGCTCCTCTCTGGGCAGGAGGGAGGGGCCTTCCACAGTGACCTGGCTTGAGCCTCAGAACAAGGGTATCCCTACTGCCTTGCTGCAGAAGTTGAGGCCCAGAGAGGCGAGTGACCTGCCTGAGGTCACACAGTCCTGGGAGGCTGAGCTGGCCTAGGATGAGCTCCTGGCACCTTCCAGGCCGGCACAAAGGGTCCCCTCTCAGAGTGAAATGCTAGAACGTAGGAGGGTGCAGCTCAGGGTGGGCCAGTGGCAGGCGAGACCCTTCCCTTGGAAAGGCAATGGAGGGGCAGAACGAGGCCTCGCCCTCCACTGTCGGTCTGAGGGTCTGGCCAGAGAGCTGCAGCAGTTGGGCCCTAATTATGACTAACGCCTTAATGCTCACAGCTGGGATTGCCAATCCACAGTCTGGGGCTGGGGGCAGGGCCTGAGATGAGGGGTCGGGGGAGGTGGCGGGGGGGGGGGGAGGGGACAGGGATGAAGGGAGGGAAACAGGGGACAGGGCAAGAGGTGCTGCTGGAATGTTCTGGAACTTCTCCCTCCCTCCCTTTGCCGTCCTTCTCCATCATTCTCCCCACCAGCCCTGCATTTGATTGGAAGCCACAGATGTTTTGCACCCACTGAGCGGTTTTATGATGGAAACCATTTTCAGGTTGAAACGGGAATGAAAATCAGGCTAATGGCTTTTTAAAGGCCCCAGAAAAAAAGAGTTCAGGCAGTTTCTGGAAAGAATGAAAACACAAGGAAGAAAGTAATAAAGCTCTGTGTGCCGAACGAGGGGCTCAGCTCTGAGGTCAGGGGGCTCTTCTGGCTGCCTGGGCCCCCTGCCCCGAGCTCCCTCTCCTTCCCGCCAACCTGGCACCTGGCCCCCCCAGTTTGAGACAACCTGTCCACCTCTGATTGGTGCTGCCCAAGTATTTTCAGGGAAGCGTACCGCATCCAGACCCTTGACTGTCTCCCCAGCCAGGGGGAGCAGCTAGAAGTTGGGGGGCCCCACTGTGGGCTCCCAGCCCCATGGAGCAATTCCAACATGGCCTTCTCTGCTGGCTCGGGGGAGAAGTCAGACCCAAACTCTCCAGCTTTGTGTTGTGAAAAGAGCACCAGATATTTCTGGCCTGTTGAGACTGGACTCATCGAGACTTCTGGCTCCTCACAACTTCAGTCGCCATTCAGTGAACCCCTACTATGTGCCCTCCACCCCCACCCTGTGTGAGGGGCTTTGTGACACTATCGCCAGTCCTCAAGTCACCTTGCAGGGGGCGGTCCCTGCAGGCATCCCAGAGCCTGGGCTGGATCCCCTGGCACGGCTGGCCTGGCCTCTCCATCCTTGATCTGTGCTGACTGCTGCCCAGCCTGGGGCAATCACTCCTCTCTCTTTTGTTTTCTCACTTGTTAAATGTGAGGTGACCAACTCTCCTGATTTGCCTGGAGCTAAAGTGTTCCTGGGACTTGAGACTTTCAGTGCCTAAACCAGGAAAGTCCTGGATAAACCATGACTAGTTAAATGAACAGGCTGGACTGGGAGATCTGATATTAAAACAGGAGTCCTAGCCTCCTCCTCATACATCCTGTGCCCATAGGAGGGTCCCTCAGCTCAAGGGAGAGTCTCCTTGGTCCACCAGGGTCTCGGGGTGAAACAGTCCCCCTGGCTCCACACCTGCCCAGGGGAAGTGTCTCCCCAGTCTCCTCCCCTAAAGGGCTTGCTGGAGCAGAAAATCCAGGATTAGTCAAACGAAGGCGAGGGGATCGTTTCTGGGTTTCCGATTGTTCTGTTCCTGCCCCAGTGGGGCTGAAACTTCTCTCTTCACGGGCAGCCTCTCCAGGAGAGTATTGACGAGGGGCGGCTCAGGTCTTTCCACTGCAAGTGACGATAGCCAAGTTCACACCAAGCAGAGTAAGACCATTTGCGCCTGATCTAAATCTAGGGCCCGGGACCCCTTTCTGGGGTGAGCTTGAGCAGAGACCCACCTCCAAGGGGGCCAGGAAAGACTGACATTACATCATCGCTTTCAGAAGCTGGAGGACAGGGAGCAGGTGCAGGCAGGACCCAGGCGGCCCGAGTGAGATTCAGCGTTAAGTCAAGACAGAGGAAGAGGGATGGAGGCCATGGTCTGTGTGTGGCCAGCTTTGTGGCAGCCCCTGAGGGTTCAAAGGACTCGTGCAAAGCTGCGAAATCTATCCTGAAATAATCTCCACCCAGCCATACTCACTAGGGACATACCGTGTGTGAAGGCCTTCCCAGCTCTGGGTTCTGGCGTTTGAGGTTTGGTGAAGCCAGTGGAAGGGGACTACCCAGCATGTCTGGTGGGGGAGGGCAAGGTTAAACGGATGGATGGACCCATGGGGGTGGGAGAAGGAGTGAGTACCCGAGACTTAGAGTGGGGTCATCCACTTAGAGTGGAGCAACGTGGCCCCAGCATCAGGGGGCATGACCCATCAGTGGGCAGGTGTTGAGGGTGGGAGAAACAAAGCCCAGGCCTCAGGGACGTGCAGCCCATCTAGGCGGCACGGCAGATGCTCGAACGGTAAAACTTTATCACTTCCCACTGGAGATCTTTCCAGCAAGGATGAAGGAGAGCAGGGCTGAGGCAAACTCGGGGCTCATAAGATTGCAGGGAGTGTGTTTAACCTACTTGAAGAAGGAACTGTTTCCTGGCCCCTTAGAAGCTTCGTTTCCATGCAGACCGTGGTGATACAAATGAAAAGGCTCTCTCATCTCTTCATTAAAGCAGGGCCTCAGAGGACCAATCGTTACCTGAATCTTCTCCGTTAGCCCAGAATGGGGTACTGTGTGTATAAATGAAGACGTTTGAATTACAAAATGCTTTTTAAATAGGGTAGATTATAAAACTTTGGTCCTGACAAGTCTTCTTATTTGATTGCTGAATTTTGGCAAGAGATACGAGGCCACACGTCCCTTTTCTTCCTCCCTCCCTCCCTCCGTCCATCTCTCCTTCTCTCCTTTCAGGGTCCTGGCCAGATCAGGGAGGGTCTTGCAGTCAGATTAAGTTTGGGCTTGATCCTCCAGTGAATGGAAGCCACGGGAAGATTTTAATTTGGAAAGGACAAGCCAGATCCTCACAATGATAAGGTCACTCTGGTGGCAGGGTAGGGAGGGGACGGACTGGAGGAGGCCTCAGGCAGGGAGACATGGCAAAAATGCAGACTGAAGTGGAGAGGTTCCAGATGGAGCAGAGGGAAGGAAATGACCGTGTGTCCCCAGCCCTCAACCTCTCCTCACCTGAGAAAAGATTAGAAGAAAAGAGAGTCAGAGGCATCCCCACGGATGTCGTGCACGCTCTTCTCAGAGAGAAATCCCATAGCCCCCAGCATCCCTCCCCGAGCCTTTTAATCCATATGCACACACCATCCCAACAGGACTTGTGATGTGGGTTTGAGGCTCCCTGCAAATGGAGAACAGCACTTTAGACAGTAGGGATAGGGTGGGGGTGGTGGGGGTAACGTGGGGTGAGCTGCTTCTACAGGAAGGCACCCCGAGAGGTGGGCAAAAAGACAAAAGTCGTAAAAAGCCAAAGGGTCCTCATGCAGTCACTGTAGAAAACAGCTGGGCGATTAAATGTAAATATACGCTCAGCCGTGCCACTCCTCTGTATTTCCCCGAGAGAAATGACAGCACATGTCCACACAAAGGCTTGTACCCATGTGTTCATAGCGGCTTTAGCTGTAACAGCCCATACTGAGAGCAACCCAAGCATCCCCCGACAGGTGAATGGACGGACCAAGGGGGTATATCCATGCAATAGGATGCTGCTTGGCCATAAAAAGGAGTGAACTATTGATACAGGCAAAGCATGAGTGAATCTCAAAATAGTGATGATGAGTGCAAGAAATGAAACCAAAAATGGCGCATGCTATATGATTCAATTTATATGATATTCTAGGAAACAAGATTTACAGTGACGGAAAGCAGATCCATTGTTGCCTGGGGTTGGGATGGGGATTACACAAGGGCTCAAGGAAGCTTTTGGGGGAGATAGATAGGTTTATCCTCTTGATTGTGGCAATGGTTTAAATGGTACATCATATGTCAAAACCCATCAAATGTGTAAACTTTACGCACAGTTTACTGTTTGTCAATTATGCCTCAATAAATCTATAAACGTATTTTTTTTTAAAAAAAGGCAAGGATCCCAGGAGACATATGGTGTAGGAGCAAGGGAACCTAACACGTTGCTCTACCCTAAGATGTGGCAGGCTGAAGCTGACGTTTGTTATGAGGAACTTAATCCTGGGGCAACTTAATGTCCAGCCGATTGTTCTAAGAAGGAAGGAGGCATAAACGCAGACTCCGTAGAAAAGATGCCTTCATCGTGTTGCTGTTTAGAAGTATTGCTCTGTCTTCTTCCCTGCTGCAGACTCAACATTGCAAACAGTGCCTGGTATGTGGTAGGCACTTAATAATTAGTTGAAAAAAATTAATCAATTAACAGTGTAGGGGGAAGAATCTGACAAGCACCCACAGCACACAGGCTCTGTTCTAAGTGTATTTGCATATATATTCATTAATTTGGCGTCAGTTCCCAGCAAAAGTCACTTACTGGATCATCTGATTCCCCAGTGCAGGAAGAGTAACGCAGAGAACCTTCTCCGTTTCCTCCCAGCCCCTCCCTCTGCCCCCAAGTCCAAGGTCTAAGTTCTGTGTCAATCTAGGATCTTCCTCGTGGAAAGACCAAGCCAGGGAAGGAAGGCGATCAGAGGCTACAACATGGTGTGGGGTGTGGAGAATGTGAAGGCAACTTGCTCAGCAAACTCCAGTCATCAGAATTAAGGGGCCCACCGGAAGCTGCGAGAAGGGAATTTAGGAAATAAAAGGCCATCCTGTGTCTCCCAGCAGGGAGGAAGCAGATGGCTCATTACCTGGAGAGGTGGTGGCGAGGCTCAGCACAGAAATGCCCTCGCTCGAGAGCAGTGGAGACTGATTCCGGGACCAGAGAGCTCCGATTACCGAGCTGGTGAAAGAGGATCCGAGGAGCAGCGTGGGGGTGGCGGGAGGGGTCGGAAGACAATCAGTGGGCTCTGGCAGCCACCCGGCTTGGTTTCGAACCATGATACCCACCGCCTCACTCTGTGACCTCAGGCGTTACCTCTTCTCTGGGAGCCTCAGTTTCCTCATCTACACAGTGGGGATAATAACATTATGATTGCAGTGTAGTACATATTAGAGCGTGTTTTATATGCTGCATTGTAATAGGGTGATGTCAAGGATTCGGTGAGATAGGGTGAAATGCTTAGCATAATGCCTCTCACTGTAAATCTGTGTAAATATCAGCATTCCCCCAGAGGCTGTAATCCCACCAGGCAGGTGTTATAATGCCCATTTGTCAGGTGGAGAAACTGAAGCTCAGAGAAGCCCAAGGACCTTGTCCAACCTCACGCAGCTAGTCGGGTGCAGAGCCCCAACCAGAGCCCGGGGTCTCTAACTCCTGGGCCAGGCTGCTTCCACTGCCCTCATTCACGCAGTGGACAGTCCCTGAGCACCTACCACGTGGCCGGATTCACCTTCAAGAAGCTCACATGCTTCCCTGGGAGGGAAGACAAATTGGTAACAAGCATGATATGGACAGGTAGGTGCTCCCAGACAGACACAGTCCTGGGGAAGTGGCGGGGAACTCCATCTGCACAGGGAGCCGGCAGCCAGGGCAGCCTGTCTGGCAGAGGCGGCAAATGTAGAGCCTGTAGACCACTATTTATCTAATGGTTCTAGTCAATTGGACTCGCACACCACACCAGCTCTGAGCTGAGCCCTTGAATTATCCCATGGAATCTTCGCAACTGTCCGATGGGGTGGAATCACAGATGGGGAAAGTGAGACTCAACTGTCAGGCTTTGAAAGATGGCTAGAGGCTTAAGAAAGGAAGAGTGGTCCAAGCAGAGGGAACAGCCTGGGCAAAGACACGGAGGCACGAACCAAATCCTTTGCATTTCTGTATCCACCCCCCACCCCCACCCCTGCAAGGGCATGGCACACAGTAGGCCTAAATGCTTGTGTGGAATGTGGACAGCCCACAGTCCCAGCCCCGGGCCTGGCAGAAGCCCCAGTGACTAGCCCTTGCATGGCCTCACCTGAGCCATGGGGGCCACAGGGACTGCCAAGGGGGTCCCTGCTGTTTCTGTGCCGAGCTTTGCAAAAACACAGTTACTCGCCCTGCAGAGCCACTGTCAGTGCTGGTAAACTCCAGCCGCTATACTGCATCACACTCATCTCTCCAGAAACCTCTGCAGTTATTAATAGTCTATTGACCGCAGCCCATTGCTGATGAGAGGGGGTCTCCTCAACCCGAGCCCCTCGGGGCCCCGCCATCTGCGGAAGGCCTTCTATCCGCTATGCGGATCAGTGCCATTCAAGTCTGGGGAAAGGGGGTCTTGGCCACTCCATCCACTTCAGAAGGATAACAGTGAAGACACAAGCTCAGATGGGGTGCTGAGAAGAGGCAGATTGGTCCAAATCCAAGCTGGACCTGGAAGCTGTTGGATCTGCAGATGGGAACCAGAATCTTCCTTGGGTGGGCAGGGGCTGCACCTGGTTTCCAGCCCAGAGGGAGACAAGGTTCTGCCTGCTCACGCCACAGCCTCCGGGAAGGTCTCCCCTCCATTCATTGAATAAATATTGATTGAGTCCCCACCATGATGGCGAGCACTGCTCAGGGCCCTGGGACACACTGATACCAAATGGCTGCAGACCCTGCCTTCGTGGAGCTTACTGTGTGTGCATGGAGTGGGGAAGGAGGACATTTGAGAGTCACAAACATAAGCTCTTAAATTACAATTCAGACAAAGACTGCTAAGGAGAGCTATGAGGAGACCTGCTGTATCAGTTAGCTATTGCTGTGTAACAAGCCGTCCCAAACCTGGATGGTTTAAAGCAACAACCGTTGCTTATTGCTCACGAGTCCAGGGGTTGGCTGGGCTCACTCCTGAGTGTGGCCTTGGCTGGAACGGCAGGGCCACCTGGAGCCTCTCTCCACGTGCTCTCATCCTCCATCAGAAGCTAGTTCTCAGGGCAGAGGCGGGAGAAAGAGAGAGCGTGCTTTTGAGACTGAGGCTTGGAATTTATACACCATCACTTCCACCACATACTGTTGGGCAAATCAAATCACAAGGCCAAGAATGGGGAACTAGACTCCACCCCTGGATGCAAGAGCTGTAAAGGCATAGGAGGCGCAGATACAGGGAGGCTGTTAATCCAGGCCATCAGTACGATCAACCTACCACACCCACCTAGTCCAGGTTGTCACTGAGAAAGTGACCATTCCTTTGTAACTTGAAGGACGCAACCAGGGGAAGAAAGTGCAATATTCTCAGGAAGAGAGGATATTGCAGGCAGAAGTGCTGAATGAAAAAAGGAACTTGGCTAAATGCACCCATGAGTGTCACCTATGAGGGATCCTGGGTGGGATTCTGGAACAGAAAAAGGACATTAGTGGAAAAACTGGTGAAATCTGGATAAAGTCTGGGGTTAATAGTGCTATATCAATGTCGGTTTCTTCGTCTGACAACTGAACCATGGTCATGTGAGACGTTAAGAATGGGGGAAACTGGGTGAGGGGTGTATGGGAATTCTCTATTCTCTGTGCAACTTTTCTGTAAATCTAAAATGATTCCAAAATTTAAAAATTGCTTTAAAAAAAGGAACTTGGCACATGGGAGGAATGGAAAGAAAGCCATCGTAGCTGGAGGAAGGGGAGTCTGAGATGTGGCTGGAGATGTGGCAGGAGCCAACCCTCCTGGGCCTTGTTGGCCAAGGATTCTGGTCTTTGACCTAAGAGCAGAGAGAAGCCTTTGAAGAGCTTTACGTAGGGAAGTACCATCAACCATGTGCATTTGAAAAGATCAGGGTTCTACCTGGAGAATGGATTAGGAGGGAGATGAGCAGGGCAGAAAAACTAGTGAACTGCCCACTTCCACATTCCAGGTGAGAAAAGGTGGTGGCAGTGGAGATGGGGGGAAAGGGATAGTTCAGAATATATTTAGGGCTTGGTCACTGACTGTATGTGGAGAGTATAGAGGTGGGAGATATCAAGGATGGTGCCCAGGGGTGTGATCGGACCAATGGTGGAGGGCAGGACCATTTGTGGAGCTGGGGAACCCAGCAGAAGAGCATCTGAGGCTGTGGAAATTGTCCTAAGTGGGAAGCTGCCTTCTTCATAAAGCACCAATCCAGGTGTCCCCTGAGCTATCTTCTATACCACCTGTGTTGTGTCACCTACAGGTGTCACCCAAACATATTGCTTATGTTACTGTCACCTGAGCATATCCTCAGTGTAGCAATTGCCTAAACATGTCACCTGTGTTGCTATCACATAATCACATCTTCTGCATATATCACCTATGTAGCGGTTACCTGTACATTTCCACCTGTGTGTCAACCATTATCATCTTATTACATCACCTGGGTAGCTGCCAGCTACACACGTCCCCTGAGCCTGTTTCTTTATGGAGCTGTCACCGGAGAGTGTCACCTGCACACCTGTCACCTACACAAGTGACTTAAGCAGGTCGCCTCTATAACTGACACCCCTGAGTGCCCCCTAAACATGTCACTCCGGGTTTCTGTCACTCAGCAACGGTGCCCGATGGAGAGGCTATTTTTTCCGGCCAGCTGAGTTACAAACAAAGGAAACAGTTCCCGGAGGAGACAGTTCACTGCTGGCTCCGCTGTCACCACTCTCTTCTGAGACTGGGGAGGAGAGGGAGGCAGCTTCTTCCCCACAAAGTCTCCCTAATGAAAAGCTCCCTGTTCCTTAAGTCCTTCCGTGACAGTCAGTAGACCAGATGTCAACCTCTGTGTATTCTATGTAAATGAAGGTGTTTGTTTATGCTAATGTGTGCTGGGTGGTGGGAGGGAAGGGGGAGCCTTAGAGGGGCTGGCTCCAGAGGCAACAGCACAACAGTGAGGGAAAGAGAGGCTGAGAGCCCAGGTGTGTGGGGGGCGAGGGGGAGGGAGGTGGGGGACAGTGAGTCATGAGGGAAAAGGAGCTGGAAGACAAAGATGGGGGGACAGCTGAACTGAGAGAGAGGAAAGGAGTGAATCTGCAGTTAGATTGCTCAGCAGAAACAGATGGGAGAGAGGCTTAGCTGAATCGAGTGGAAATGTGTCCACGAGGGGGTGGGAATGAAGAACTGGATTAAAGGAACCTCCCTTCTCGGGGTGGCAGGGCTGGGACTCAGACCCAGAGCCTGTGCCCCTAACCACAGCCCTCTTTTCCCCCACCGGGGTCTCTCGGATAGGACTGTTGGGCCAGTTTGGCGGGTAGGGCGCCGTGCCTGGCATTTACTAGGGGTTCCGTGAGTATGAACTTCTTCCCTCGGTTTTCTGCTGCAGCGTGAGAACCTCCAGGACCCAAACACAGAGACCCCACTTCCTCTAAGTTTTGGCGGGAATAGGCTCTCCTTTGACGGCATGATTAGGCCCAGAGAAGGCTGGAACTTGCTGGAGGGCACACAGACTCCCTGAGGCAGCAGCAGCCCAGCCTCTGTACCTCCAGGTCAAGGCTCTTCCCCTTGAAGTGTCCAGATCCCACTTGCCAGGCATTCCTACTCCCCGCGAGGCTTCACGGGGTGAAGGAACAACAGTGATGGTCCTTCGTCCATCTAATGCGACTTTGCTGCTGACAGAGGTCTTGCAGTGACATCGTCACATTTAATTCTCCCTGCCGTCCTGTGAAGCATCAGTGCCATATTTTAGATAAAAAGACGGCTAGGCTCAGAGTGAGACGGCGTGACTTACACAAGGTCACCTCGCCCACCAATAGCAGGGGCAGGATTGGAACTTGGCTCTCTCTGACCCCATGTCAAGGCTCCTTCAGGGCAGGAGGGAGGAAAGAGCTGCCCTGTTGGCATTTTCCACAGGGAGAGAGAACCCACTCACTTTTAGCGTGGTCTGACCCTGTAGAAGGATCTAGAACAGGAATCATCAAACTACAGCCTGTGGAGCCAATCTAGCCTGTTTTTTAACAGCCTGTAAACTAAGAATGTTTCATAGATTTTTAAATGGTTTGGAAGAAATAAAAACAGAAGAAGAAGAAGAAGATTTCATGGCACATGAAAATATGTGAAATTCAAATTTCAATGATTATAAATAAGGTTTTATTGGAACACGGCCATACTGATTTGCTTACATACTGTGGCTGCTTTTGCTCTACAAGGACAGAGTTGAATAGTTGTGACAGAGACCGTTAAGAGCAACAAAGTCTAAAATATTTAGTCTCTGGCATTTGGGAGGAAAGGTCCAGAAGGTTTGAGGGGGTCTCTCCCATCCTGATGGGTCACCTCCTCCGAGAAGCCCTCCTGACCACCTCAGGCAGAACCAGCTGCTCCGTGTTCTGTGCTGGGATAAGCTCACCCTTTTCCTCATGATTTGGAGCACTGATCAACTCTCTGCCTCCTTGTGCACTGGGAAGGGGCTCCTTGGAGACAGAAATTTTACTGTATTTCTCCTCAAGTCCCCAGGACTGGGCATAAAGTGACAGAAGGCAGAGTGGAAAGAGGAATTCAAGTTCCCATCCCGGCTCTTATTAGCCATATTAGGGGCGGGGGCAACACAGCCCCCTCCGGAGCCTCAGGCTCCATGTTTCTGAAATGGGAATAGCGATCCTCCTCCTGTGTGGAGGGTGGCCCTGAGGGATGGGCGAGGTCATGCGCAGGGTAACAGTTTTGAGCCTGTCCCACACGCCAGGTGCCTCTTAACCACGTCATCCTCAGGGTCCCCTGGGGGTAGGCACCGTCACCAGCCCCAGTTCTTGGAAGCCACAAGGAGCACAGATTTAACTCCGGCTGAACACACAGCCCACAGCTTCCCCTTCTGAAGCGCCAAGCACAGGGCCTGGCATACAGTCGGTGTTCCAAAAATGTTGCTTCTCCTCCCAGCACAGCACACGGGCATGTGGTCGATCAAGGAGCGTTTGTCGAGCGAAGGCTGACCGGTGGGGCTTTGGGGTTGGTTTTCTGGAAGCTGCACCTTCCAGCCCCGATGATGGGCCCTCACCCTTCTCCTCCACCTCCCCCCAGGCTGCCCGAGGTCCGCGTCTCGGACAACGGTCCCTACGAGTGCCATGTGGGCATCTACGACCGCGCCACGAGAGAGAAGGTGGTCCTGGCATCCGGCAACATCTTCCTCAATGTCATGGGTGAGTGCGGGGCCCCAGCCCCGGCATCACGATGAGGAGCTCTGTGTGTGTGCGTGTGTGTGCGTGCACACTGCACAGAGGGGCTGTCCTGGGAACCACCTGCCAAAATGCCTGTGGTTCTGGCAGTGGACGCTCTTCATTCCCACCCTTGCCCTCCAGGGGCAGGAGGCTGGCCGTGCCAACGTGTCACCCGTGTGGCCTTCCCAACCAAGGATTTGTTCTCGGGAACCCCTTCTCCTACTAGCACTGATACCCTGACCCCAGAAGCCAGGGCCTTGCCTCGTCCCTGGATGCTCATGGACCGGGCACTTGGAGGGGCTCCGACACGTTGATTGGAATGAATGAGGACCTGGAGGAGTGACGAGAGCTTCCCGAGGGGCGGCAGACGGTCGCATCCCTGGGCCCCAGTTTCCACTTCTGTAAGATTGGTGCGGGATGCAGGCCTAGTGGATCATTCGTGAACCACTGAGCTCCAGGCTCTGTGACCCGGTGGGGACACAGGGAGGGAGGTCCTAGGCACTGTGGGAGCAGCCGTGTGGGCAACTTCCCCAGGCTGAAGCCAAGAGCCACATTCATAGAAACACCCACGGGGAAAGTGCAGTGGGGGTGAGTGCTCCCCTGGAGGGGAGGACAGTCTAGGAGCACCCCCCAGTGGAGAGGTCTGAGACAGCGTCTCAGCAGTGATGCACACTTGCTGCAGAGAGCATGATTCTGACCCGGCCACATGTGCCCCTGGGACCTCCCCAGGCCTGTCCCGAGACGTTGAAGTGGTGAGTGATGCGTTAGCAGGTGCGCTGGGCTGGGTGTCAGGGCTCCTGGGTTCTGACCCCTCATCTGTGCCTCAATTTCTACATCTGCAAAATGGGGGTAATAATGCTGGTGTCTGTCTTTGGCTGGCTGTGTCCCCCACCCCAGCCTCAGTTTCCCCATTTGTAAAAACAAGGGCTTTGCTCCATGTGGTCTTGGAAGCCCCTGCCAGTGCTGAGCTCTTGTCAGGCACGCTCTTGGATTCCGCTGCCAGAGTTCTAGGGACTTGGCTTCAACTCCAGGCCCCGTGTTCTCTGATTTTCTTATCAAATGATATTTACCAGGGAAACAAAGCTTGCCGTCCTCGGGCAATCAATGAAAGGATAAAGGCCCCGTGGAAAGCCGCGGCTTCTGGGGAAATTGAAAACCTCCAAAGGCCAGACCTCCGGAGGGACATTGATTCCCGCAGTGGCAGCACGTGGTGTGTTCTGCTACCTGGGGGACGGGCACGGTGGGGAGGTGGCGGTGTCAGGGAAACCCCGCCTCTTGCAGCCACCACCTCCCTGAGCGGCTCCTGGAATATATGGACAAGGGGCATTCTGGGCGCCCGGCCCTGAGCTGGTCACACCAGGGAACCCGGTGAAGAACACAACTCCGTTTGTGCCATCAGGGGCTCCAGTCTGATGAGGGACGTGTACGCATTATTTATTCATCAGGTATTTATGGAGCACCTACTGTGTACCAGGGGTTGGCCACACGCCCCCAACAGGACAACGTCTTTGTCCTCGGGGAGTTTGCACCCAGTGCAGGATGAATAATGAGATGATTGTGGATAGTGATAAATACGGGGAAGAAAATCAAGCAGGGTAATGAATGAGATTAACAGTGACGGTAGGTGGGGTGGCAGCTGGGTTAGGGTGGGGACTGAGGGAGGGCCCCTCGGAGGCTGCTGGGTTGGGCGCTTTCCACGTTATGTCATTTAGTCCTCACAACCAACCCGAGGGCAGGTACTAGTATTATTGTCCCCATTTCGCAGATGCAGATATGGAAGCACAGAGAAAGCAAGTAACTTGCCTAAGGTCACACAGCTGGGATCACAAAATCTTCCTATGATATCAGGCAGTTCAGTGTTGGGGCCAGAACCCAGGCATCTTGATTCCCGGGTCAGGTCTGTAGCTCTGCTGGAGGCAGTGTAGACACTCCAGCTGAGGCTTCGTTCTGTTGTGCCTGTGAGCAAGGACATGGTCCTCAAAGCCAACTCCTCCATGAGGCCCACGATCTCACTAATTCACCAAAGGTCCCCGAGCAGGTTACTGTCCCTCTGTGGCCTCAGTTTCCACCTTCATACAATGATGATAATCCTAAACTCTCTCCCAGCTCTGGCATCTGTGAGTCTGTCACCCCACCTGCTGGGCAAGGATGCTGAGGGGACAGAGAGGTCTCATGGGACCCACCTGGGCTGCACAGCTGGCCTGTGGTCCTGGCTGAGCAGGGCAATGTACTCTGGAAAGGCCCGGCTTCTCTGCTGCCCGTGGCTCGGCTGGCTGAGGCTTCGTTCCTCCGTCTCACTGTCTGCAGAGCGGGAGACTGTGAGCCTCTAGGTTCCTCCCGATGGAGAGTGGCAGCCGTCTGGGGATGGGGCGGACAGCTGACTGATCCCAGTTACTCAGCAGGAGGCTGAGGCTGCCAGGAGGGACCAGGGAGGGGCGGGGCCAGGGGCACATCCTCCGCCCTCCCCCCAGTGCCCCCAGACTCAGGGTAAGGCTCTGACCTCTGGAAACTCAGGGCATCCCGGGCGGGATTCTCCCCGAAATAGCACCCACCCATCTCGGCCAATCCTCTGACTGACCCCACTGCTCACAGGTCATTGTGCTTGTCATTGGTGTCCTCAGCCCAGCTATCCCCTGGTGGGGCAGGCTCACCCATGCTCGCTAAGCCCACAGCTAAGCTGACGCCGTAGCTACTGTCCCTCCCTGGCGCGTGCCTGACAGTGCGTGAGCTTCTGGCCTCACGCGCATTATCCTGTAGAATCCTGGCGCCAGCCCTGTGAGCCGGCAGATGTTATAATCCCCGGAATATGAGGGACCGAGGCTCAGGGAGGGGAAGTGACTCGTCTAGGGTCATAACAGCCATCTGAGGCCAAAGCCTGTGGTCTAAAGCAGGGGATCTGAAACTCGGGCGTGCATCAGAACCGCCTGGGGGCTGCTGAAGATGCAGATTGCTGGGCCCACCTCCAAAGCCCCTGACTCAGCAGATCTGGGCACGGCCTGGGAATCTGCATTTCTCACACGTTCCCAGTGATGCTGATGCTGCAGGTCCAGGGACCGCACTCTGAGAACACTAGTCTAAACCTCTAAGTATTCAAAAAACACTAATTCAGTGTACGTCTATATTGATATCTACGTCAATATATTTATCTATATATCTACAGCTGTGTCTATACTCTTGTCCATGAACAAATATATTCTCCTTCCTCCTTCCAGTTCTCAACTCCCCTTACCCCAGACACAGGAGAATGCCCCCATCCCTTTAGCATTCAAGTTAAGGACACACAGGTTTCGGTCCGAATCCCACATCCATCACTGTGTTCGTAGCCTCCTTGGGCCGCAGTTTCCCCATCTGTGAAATAGGGATAAAAATGCCTACCTCCTAGGATGGCTGTGGGTTTAAATTAGATGAAGTTTGCCAAACACCCAGCCCAGCACGAGGCAGCCAAAAGTTTGTAGGTCAGACTTTACTGTCTTGATTTTCTCTGTCTCTGGCGGCCCGCTCTTGGGCACGGCTGTGGCTGCCTCTCTCTTGCCCCTGGTTTCAGCCCCGGCACGGAGAAGTCTGGTCCACGATTCATGACTCCGAGGAGCTGTGAGCCAGTCTGAGAAATGAATGTCACAGCTCTGTGCACTGAGTCCCTGGAGAGGGGCCCAGCTCTGCCCAGTTTCTGGGGGTGGCGGGCACCTGGCCTCTGCCTCTCCGTCCTCTTGGCCTCCTCTCTGAGCGTCCGCTTCTCCTGGCACCACGCGCCCAGGGGAGGAGCCAGGATATATCCCAGCTTTGCTGATGACTGCCACACCTCACACTTAGCCGCTTTGTGCCAATTCCAACGTGCTTTCCGTGGAGCATTTCATGCCATCCTCACCACAGCCCTCAGGGCCGGGGTTACACAATTATTCCCAATTCACAGATGGAGAGACTGAGGCTCAGGGAAAGGAAAGGATTTGCTCTGGGCCTGTGGCTGTCCCTGCCCCGGAGCAGCACAGCTTCTGTGGCTCACTAAGGTCGAGAATGGTGAGGGAGGGCTGGGAGAGACAGTGGGCTGAGGATGAGGAAGCTTCCCGTGCTCTCTCCTGTAATCCAGCGGCCGCAGCAGCCTGAGAGGCAGAAACTGTGCTGTGCCCGCTGCACAGACCCAGGCTCCGAGAAAGAAGTGACTCGGCCAGGGCTGGGAGAAGTAAATGAGATAATCCATAGAACAGAATGTTCTGAGCCCAGGGTCTGGCACATTCCGAGCACTCAATAAACAGTATCTCTTAGGACAAACAGTGGTCACGTCAGTTAAACGTCAGGCACAATTAGAAAGGCTTAAAATTGTGTTACTCCCTCCCCCCCTCCGTGAACCTCTCTGTTAAATATATTTCAAGACGGGTTTCAAAAATTACAATCTACTCGTTGTGTTGGCCTGTCTGTGACATTGCGTAGACCCTTTCTTGTCACATATGCACACAAAGACCCTCTTTCCGAGCCAGTGGACGTCATTGAAAGCTGGAGTCTCCTTTGTGTCACTAGGGGCTCTAAGGACCGTGGCAGCCAACAGTGGGGCAAGATAGCCCCTCCCCAATTTGGGGGTCACAGGGAAGCGTCCCAGAACAGTGGGAGCGCGGGAAGCCAAGGAGCTGGGTACAGCTCAGGGCCCCACTGCATCAAAAACACAAAGCAGTTCTGCCGGAGAGCCAGGCACCCCGGTCTGCCATCACCGCGTCTGCATCCAGCGCATTCTAACACGCCGTTGCCAGAGCCCTCCGGGTGGAGATCAAAATGCGAGAGCGGCTGTAATTTCACGCCTATAACATCCCTGCGATGTGGTGGGGACACACATTCGGGAGCCCCGTGGGTGACACCAAGGGTTCGTGCCGCACACAGTCATTAAAATGTTTTTATCCGAGCTGCAGATAAATTGTAAGCCGATTTGAAAGTCGCGTGCTGGGCCTGGGAACACATTATACACCGTCACGGGAAGATCACGGAGGCTCTTCTTGGGGGTGCAGGTTATGGAGGGGAGCGTGTTAAGTGTGCGATGTTGCAATCAATTAAATGTTGTGAGGCCCAGACACCCCGAACCTCGCCAAAGCCAAAAGACGCTGTGCTTCGGGTTCCGCAAGGAGACCAAGGGTTTTTCTGCCACCCGGGGGGCCCTGCCAGCCCAGAACGAATAGTCAAGGCCACTTCCTATCAGGCATGGGCTGTGTGCTGGCATCGTGTGCTGGGTGTTCAGTCCACAGTTAATCACGTGACCCTCACGAGAGCCCTCCGAGCCAGATGTTGTCATCCCCATTTTATAGATGAGGGAACGGAGGCTCTGAGGTTTAAGAGGCTCACCCACGTGAGTGAGAGAGCTCGATGTCCCACCAGGTCTGCCCGGAGCTCGTATTCCTAACAGCAACTCTGAACTAACTGCTGAGGGAGATGTCCCTACCTCTGACACAAAGGCTGTTAGTAACGCAAATATCAAGCAAGCATGGGGGGCGGTGCAGAGTGGAGAGAGTGGGGACCCCAGTAAGACTGAGCCCTAACCAGGAGCACGTGGACTCAAATGCTCAGACAGCTGGGGGCCTGGGGAGTGTGGAGGGGGGGCACATCCGTGCCCCCCATCGCTCCATCCATTCCTGTGCCCCACACCCCATGGGCGGTTCACTCACCCACTACCACCCAGGGCACCATCACTACTCAAACCCTCTGGAAGGAGCACTGGACTTGGAGTCCAGCAGACCTGGGTCCAAATCCAGGTCAGTGTCCACTTGTGACATGGACAGTCCAGTGCTAAACCTCCTTTCTAGTAAAAACAATATCAGAATGTCTTTTTTATTAAAATATATTAGAAGGTGACTTGAATGTCCACACACAGAGGCATTCTAACTCTCGTTCATTCATTTTTCATTCATTCATTTATTTAACAAATATTTGCTGAGCACCTAGGACATTCCAGGGGCTCTCGTATGCATAGGAATTCAGCTTCAGCAGTGAGACAGACAACATTTCCAGTCCTCGTGGGATGCAGAGTGTGGGAAGGGAGGCAGACACAAACGCTAGACGGCTGGAGCCTGTGGTATGTCAGAGGGTGGTCCAGCAGAGCAGAGGCAGCTACAGCCAGAGGGAAGCGGGGCTGTTTTGACAGAGTGGTCAGCAAGGCCTCTCCGAGAAGGTGACTCTCAAGGAAGGTGAGGCCTGAGCCGTGTGGACTTCGTGCAGCTGATTCAACCACTACTTCTTCAGCATCTCCCTGCGCAAGCACAGTTCTAGGTGCTGAGGACACAGTGGAGAACAAGGCAGAGTCTTTGCCTCCTGGAACTTTCGTTCCATCAGGGAAATAGCTCGTGGTACGGATGCAGAAACCGAGGCTCGGTAACTGTAAGTCCCCAGGTCTGCCCTTAATGAAGGATCACAAACTATGTGGCTTAAAGCAGAAGAAATGTATTCTCTCACAGTTCTGGAGGCCAGAAGTTCGAAATCAAGGTGTCGGCAGGGCCACGCCCCCTCCAAAGGCTCTGGGGAAGAATCCTTCCTCCCCTCTTCCAGCTTCTGGTGGTTGCGGGCAATGCTTGGCATTCCTTGGCTTGTAGCCGCATCACTTCCATCTCTGCCTCTGTCCTCATGTGGCATCCTCCCTCTGTGGGTCTGTGTCTCTGTCCAAATTGCTTTCTTCTTGTAAGGACACCAGACATCGGATTAGGGCCCGTGCTTGTCCAGCACCTCATCTTAACTTGGTTATATCTACAGAGACCCTGTTCCCAAATAAGGTCACATTTGCAGGTGCTGGGGCTTAGGACTTCCACATATCTTTTTCAGGGACACAATCCAACCCACAACAGTGACTGAGCCAGGAGGGAGCAGAGCAGGAGGCACTGTCTGACTCTGAAGCCCATACTCTGCTCCCAACCACACGGGTCCCCCTTCACTGAGCATTTACTGATACGCCAGGCACTGTGCTAAGCTCTTGATAAATTAAGGTATTGAACTATCACAAAAAACTCTGTCAGGTGGGTACAACCATTTCCCCTTTGGTGGATGAAGAAACCGAGAGGTTACATCACTAGCCTAGGCCACTCAGCCAGCTAGCGGCAGAGCAGGGGTGAATGCATCCTGTACGCTTAGCCACTCTGCTCTACTAGGAGTCACAAGGTATTGACAGGCATTAATAAAATGTTCTATCTCGGGATCCCTGTCTCTCTTCTGGAGGCTTCCAAGTGAAGTTGGCAGATGAAGGTAGAATTTTGGAACCTGAGCCCACAACGGCGCCAAACCACACCATATGCATTCCAAACCTGGGGCCAAGGGACACATCTCCCACCCCAGGGCACGGTTGTTAATGAACTTTGCATAGCTTGTCTTTTTTTTTTCTCAGTATGTTTTACTGAATTTTTATTCAGTAAATATTTAAAAGCTAGTGCTTTTTTAAAAAATCGTTTTATTGAGGTATAATTCACGTAATATATAATTTATTCATTTAAAGTATACAATTCTATAGTTTTTAGCATAGTCACAGAGTTGTGCAACCTGTTAGAGAATTTTCATTGCCCTCCAAAGAAACCCTGTACCCCTTAGCGGTTACTCCCCATCTCTACCCCTCCCCTCCAGTCTTAGGCAACCACTAATCTCCCTTCTATCTCTATGGATTTGCCTGGACATTTCATATAAATGGGATTGTACAATGTGTGATCTTTTCTGACCTCTTTCACTTTGTATAATGTTTTCCAGGTTCATCCACATTGAAACATGTATCAGTATTTCATTCTCTTTTATTGCTGAATAATATTCCATTGATATGTGACATTTTGTTCATCCATTCACCAACTGATGGACATTTGGGTTGTTTCCACTTTTGGCTGTTGTGAATAATGCTGCCATGAATGTTCATGTACAAGTTTTTGTGTGAACACAAAGTTTCAATTCTCTTGGGTATAAACCCGGGAGTGGAATTGCTGGATCAAATGGTAACTCTATGTTTAACCTTATGAGGAACTTCTAGACTGTTTTCCAAAGCAGCCGCACCATTTTACATTCCCACCAGCAGCATATGAGGGCTCTGGTTTCTCCATATCCTCACCAACACTTGCTGTCATCTGTCTTTTTGATTATAGCGTCCTAGAGGGTGTGCAGTGCTATCTCACTGTGGTTTTGATTCGCATTTCCCTGATGGCTAATGATGTTGAGCATCTTATCACGTTCTTATTGGCCATTTGGATGTCTTTTTTGGAGAAATAGCTTCAGATCCGTTGCTCCTTTTCAATTGGGTTCTTTGTCTTTTTATCAGTGAGTTGTAAGAGTTCTTTATTCCAGATAAAGGGGCCTTTTAAGATATATAATTTGCATATATTTTCCCCCCTTTTGTGAGTTATCTTTTCACTTTCTTGATGTTGCCCTTTGAAGGACAAAAGGTTTTCTTTTTGGTGGAGTCCGGTTTATATATTTTTCTTTTGTTACTTGTGCTTTTGGTGTCATATCTAAGGAGGCTTTGCCTAACCCAAGGTCACGATTTACTCCTGTTTTTCTTCTAAGAGTTTTTATAGTTGTGACTCTTACATTTAGGTTTTTGATCTATTTCGAGTTAATTTTGTACATGGTGTGAGGAGGAGTCGACCTTCATCGTTTGCATGTGGACATCCAGTCGTCCCAGTGCTGCTGTTTGAACAGACTCCTCTTTCCCCATTGAATTGTCTTGGCATCCTTGTCGAGAACCAATTGACTGTAAATATGAGGGTTTATTCTTGACTCTATTCGAGTCCATTGATCTGTACGTCCCTCCTTAGGCACTTCTAGTCCTTTCTAAGGCCATCTGGCCACCACCAGTCTGGCTCTGTCACTCCCCTGCTGTGTGACTTTGGGCACCGAGTTCACAGGAGGTCCCCTGTGGCCAGTTCCTCAGAGCTTTCCCATTACAAGAAACTCACCCTGGGGCTGGCGAGGGCCCCAGAGGAAAAGAGACTACGGGCATGCTGGGGGGTGACGGAGGCTGAGCCTACTTCCATGAAGCCAGGCCAGGATTTCTAGAGATCTGGAGCTCTGCTTTCTAACACCAGATTCTTGAGCCCGATTCTCTGGACTCTCAGCCCCGTGCTCCTCTCTAGAAAAAGGAACGCATTCCCAGGACCAATAATTAGAGTGTCAAGGACCTCTCTTGACTTGGGAAGGAGAAATGTCTACGGCTTCAAGTGAGATGGGAGATCTGCGGGCTGAGGGCAGACCTGCTGGTGCTCCCATAGGCCTGAGCAAAACAGAAGAAACACAACTCTGCGTCTTTGAAGGAAAGTGGGCTTCGGTTGGCAGAATCCCCTTTCAAGAAGCCTGCTGTATGCAGGACAGCCGTGGGGGTGGGCATCTCCCAGGCAGAGCCACCGCACAGCTGGTGTAGATGGTGGTGCAGGGGGCAGATTAGGTCAGTGGAGGGAGGCTGCTGGTCTGAGAATCCCTGGGTGTCCCCAGGCAGGGTAGCTGGGATGTGAGATTCAGCGCCCAGGATGCCTGCTGGGTGAAAAATGATCAGCTCATTCTGTCTTGGAGCCTGAGTGGATGAGCCACCCGCTGGGCTCGAACTAATTACATGAGCTGGCCCCAGGTGATTGCAGTGGCCACAGGCTCCAGGGAGCACAGGCTGCTGTCGGAGGAGGCGTGGGCGGGTTGGGATCCAGACCAGAGCCGCAGAGGAGTCCCAGGGTGCTGAGGGGGAGAGGGTACGAACCCAGACCCCCACGTCCCACCCCAGAAGCCCCCAGAGTCCTGAGGACCAGCCTGGGTGCTCTTGTTCCCCAAGCAAACATCCGGGCAGGCCCAACTCCAAGCCCCTCCCCTCCCCCATCCTTCTTCCCACCCACCCTGGTTGAGTGACAGCAGGTGCCCGAGGTCCTCCAAACTGGACACAGGAGAGGACTGGGTGGTCCTCAGTTGAAGAATTGTCCCTCTATTCAAGCAGGTTGACTAGAAACAGCGTTAATTCCTTAGAGAGTTGAGGAGTGGTTAAGGGCATGGGCCTTGGATTCAGCCATGAATTTTAAACCCAGTTCTGCAACTACTGGTCATAAAATTGGCAAATGTTTCTTGAGCATTTACTGTACACCAGGCACGGTTCTGCTGGACACCTGTTAATGCATGTAATTGTCAGAACAGCACCTAAGGTGGGGTGCACTGTTGTCCCCATTTTACAAGTGTGAAAATGGAGAGGTTAATAAATTTGCCCAAGGGCACAGGTCCAGTGAGGATAGAACTGGGATTCAAACCGGGGCAGGCTGGCTTCAGAGCCCATAGGCCTACCACGATGCTACACTGGCAGGTTATTTAATCTCCTCGTGCCTCAGTTTCCCTCTCTGTGAAATGGGGGTTGCTGTAGCACCTCCCCTGTCGGGGCATGAAATGTAGAGGCCCATGCCCCAAGCTCACAGTGATCACTCATGGAAAAGGAAGTCGTTCTTGCTTCTTACCCATTGGGTCCTAACCTTCACCCTGTACATGTCAGTGGGGTCAGGAAATGAGGTCAGAGCTGCAGGAAGTGACATCGGCCCAGCGGGAGCTCTCTGAGCCAGGCAGAGACGACTCTGGCCTCCCACCCTGGGCAATGAGAGGAGGTCAGGAAAGAAGGGATCCAGCGCCCTGAGCCCAATCCCACCTCCTCCACAGTCTTGCCGTGCCTCTCCCTCTCCAAGCCTCAGTTTCCTCATCTGGAAACTGGGGTAGTGAAGGCCCCTACTGCAGAGGGCCTTTGACGAGTAAACATGTGCGTATGGAAAGTGCTCAGCCTGGGTCTGCTGGCAGGTCTGAGAGCAGGGCGGGCAATTAGAAGGAGAGAGATGACAGCAGCCAGCCCAGGGCAGGCAGTAGAGGCTCGACGTGGGAGGCCTTTCCAGACAGAAGCCACGGGACGTGGGGACCAATTGGAAAGGTGGGAGCAGATGTGGAGGACACGGCAGGACCTGGCACTGGATGAAGATGGTCCCCTGAGCAGGTACCAATAAAACTGTGTGATTTCACTCAGCAGATGGTGACCACAGAAAATGGGCCACTGGGGTGGAGAGGCCAGGGCTGCAGGCCTAGGACCCCTGCTCGCCTCCTTCCCGCCAGCCGGAGCTTCTGAGGAGGCGGCTAGATGGGCAGCGGGGGCCCTGAGACAGCTGGCTGGGCTGGGCTGCCAGAGGCGGGGCTGTAGCCCAGAGGGCTGAGGCCAGAGTGGCCAGAGTGTTCAGAGACTAGACACCACCATCTTGAGTGCCTGGACCTGGCCGGGGACCTGGAGGAAGGATGTCCACTCTGCCTGCCCGCCTGCCCAGGGGCCCCCAGCTAGCTGAGGTCACCAGCTGAGAGCCAGTTCAGAGAGGAGCCAGACAGATGGGTTTGGGGCTCGGAGGAGCACTTTGGAGCTAACTGGGTCATCTACCAAGGACGGACACTTCCCAGCTTCAGCCCCAAAGGCCCAAGCCTGCTGACCGCCTCCTGGACAGGCTTCTAGAATCTTCTGTCCTTCCCTCTCTGAACACAGCCTGCAGAGGAGTAGCGCCCTTGACTGCAGCCCACTGTGTGCACAGCAGCAGGCCCGGCACCTTCCATTAGCCACCAGTCCTCCCTCTAGTCAACCCACTCCCAGGCAGGCTCTATGCTGCCTCAGTCACAGTGAGCAAACCACAGACTGCTCAGAGAGGTCGGGGAAGTTGCCCAACGTCCCACAGCAGTGAGTGGACTGGGATTTGAGCTCATATCTGCTGGGAGCCAGAGCCCCCGATGTTCCCACTACACGAGGCTGCCTGGAAGACGGAGGGACGTGGCTCCTCTCTGAGTGGGGGGCAGTACGGCAGCCATCTGGGCCTCAGCCGCATCCCAGGGCTCCTCTCAACAGGGACAGTTCGGAATATTCGCTCCTCCCAGCCGTCTGGGAAGTAGCACGATCAGTGTCCCCATTTCACAGAAGAGAAGACTGAGTCTGCTGATAAAGGGGAGCCTCGAGTGTGCATCTGACATTCTCTGATTGCCTCTCTGCCCCCGTGGGGACCTGCGGCCCTGAGCTGGGGGTGGAGACGAGGCCCCCGAAGTGCATCCACGCGCTGGGCATGATTTGGAAAGCTGCATAACTTCTCTGACCCGCCGTTGCTGCTGGAAGGAGCAGACGGCTCAGTTGAGCAGCACGCACTGCTCTGTGCATCTTGTCCCCTGGGCCACGGTGCTGATGTCAGCAACCCTTCTCTGAGGGAAACAGACCATTTGCTCATTCATTCCTCACACTTGCAAGTCCTTGATTCACCCAATATTTATAAGCACCTCCCATGCGCCTGCTGTGGGGGCAGGACTGAGATTCATTCTAATATGAGGCAGCCAGGACATACTATAATAATGGTGAATTTTGCACTTACAGGGTGCCAAACAGTGCTCTAAGCACTATAATTACACTAATTCACTTAATCCTCACAACTCTAGGAAGAAGGTACTTCTATTATTACCATTTTAATAAATGAGGAAACTGAGGCCCAGAGAGGTTAAGTAATTTGCCCAAGGTCACACAGCGAGTGAGTAGAAGAGCTTGTTTTCAAACCCAGACCGCCTGGCTAAGGCGCCTCTCACAGAATGGCCCATAATGCCCTCCTGAGCCGGGCTGTAGAGATTCGTCTCCTCCCTGGAATTGTCCGGGCAGGTGGCTGCAGCCCCCCGAGGCCCTCACCAGCTCCCTGGACCTTCCGTGTCTCACAGGGCAGGGCTCACTCCAGGATTGCCTTCTTCACCTATCACCGCCCCCGCCTCGGCCCCAGCCTCCTGGGCCCCACCAGCGCAGGCCCGTAGATGCACCATTAAACCTTGACAAGTGTTAGGTCAGGGCGATGCTTTATCCTCTCCACCACCGGGAGCTGGATTTAGTGTCTCCGGCAGAAGGTAAACTTCCCCTCCCTGGGACAGGCCCCTTAATTACAAGTGATATGTGGCTGCTGAGACCGCAGCGCCTCGGGCCCGGTGATTTAAGGAGCAGGCACGAGGCGGAGGTTACAGGTGCTAACCGAGCTGTATCGAGAGCCGGGAGAGCAGAGACAGCGGGCTGGGGAGGCAACGAGCTGGCCCCGGCAGAGTGTCTGCTGCCTGTATTCACCCTTAGGGGGGGATGTAATCCCACCGCCTCCTGTGCAGAAGGGGAAACTGAGACCAGGACCACACTCCAAGTTGGCTTGGCCTGGGAGTCAGCAGTCCGTCTCTGCTGACAGCTTGCCGTGCACCCCTGGACTCAGTTTCCCCATCTGTACATGAGGAGGCAGGATTCGCTCCCTAGGAGTGATAATCTTAATAACAAATAATCTTAACACTCACAATAATCTTAATAACAAAAGCTGGCACGGATCGAGTGTGCATTACGTGCCAGGTGTTGGACTAAGTTTACGAGCATGCTCTGGTCTAATTCTCACGGTGGCTGGTGAGAGAGTGACTGTGGTTGTTCTCATTTTACAGAAGAGGAGACCGAGGCTCAGAGAGGTGAGCCAACCTGCCCACGATCGCACAGCTAGTGAGTGACCAAGTGGACATTCTCAGCCCGTCTCTCTGAATCTGGAGCCTGGGGGACAGGGATAACGAGGGGAATGTAAGATGTGTCTGCCCCGAAGGAGTCCCTGAGTGATGGGGGAGACAGAGAAGGGCACAGGTTTCCAGAATTCCCGCAGAAGGAAAATCAGGAAGATGGGGGAGGACGAGGGTGCGAGCTGAGGGATGTGGGGATCCCAGGAGAGAGAGTCTCCTCCAGGAGGAGGCGTCAGGAGGGCTTCACAGAGGAGGTGGCTGAGCGCTGGGCCTAGTAGGCTGGGGGTGGATAGGGCAGGAGGTTCTGTAGGCCAGGTTGCAGGAGCAGGAAAACATGGAAAGCAGGCAGCACTCCCGTGTGGCAGGACCCTAAGGCACGGGTAAGGAGTATGTAGTAAAGTGGGATAATAATAACAGCAGCAATAACAGCAACGGCTCTCATTTATTCACCGCTTGCCAGGTGCCAGGCCAGGGTCTGAATACTTTACACAATGCTCACAAGAACCCTACAAAGTCAATATTATGATGATCCCCATGTTACAGGTGGGGAAACAAGCACAGAAAGGGTAAGTGACTTGCCGAGGTCGCCCAGCTAACAGGCGGCACAGCCAGGATGCTGTGAGCCCCTATGAAGCCAACTTGGCTTCTGAGCCCCTATGAAGCCAACTGCTGTGCCAGTCCTGGCAGGAGCAGGGGGCGGTGAGGAAAGGGCCTCCCGGGAGGGCTCCTCTCTCATGCCATGCTGCGTGGGCCCTGCTGCCCTCTGTCCACCGGGCCTGGCTGTGGACAGACAGGAAGGATGAGGCCAGAGCAGGCCCTGAAGCCAGTCTGTCAGGGACGCCCCAGGAGCGGGGACGGGCCTGGGAAGCTGCCTGCAGGACCCTGGAAAT
Source organism: Ceratotherium simum simum (assembly GCF_057802395.1). Classification (NCBI taxonomy): domain Eukaryota; kingdom Metazoa; phylum Chordata; class Mammalia; order Perissodactyla; family Rhinocerotidae; genus Ceratotherium; species Ceratotherium simum. The sequence goes on along the minus strand of NC_141921.1, from coordinate 37,253,587 downwards.
TCGGGAGCAGGAGTGAGGGTAGAGAGAGATTCTCTTGGCAGCTCTGGTGCCAGCCACACCTCCCAGCTGATTCTCCCGTGGACGCAGGCCCATCAGAGGACAGGCCCCCCCTCCTGAGGCTCCCACCCGGGAGAGCCTGGGCCCTTCCCTGCTGACCAGTCCTGCTGTCTGACAGTGGGTCAGGACGGTCCTCCTCCTCTCTAACCTTGACCCTTCCTGCTGTCGCTTCCCTCGACCTCCTCCACCCAGAACCATAGACTTGCCAAACTGGAGAAGGCTTTAGGAATCGCCTAGTCCAGCCCCTCACCGGGTCACAGGGGAAACCGAGGCCCTGGGGGAGGTCCCACAGCTGGAGAGAAGCAGGCCAGGCACTGCGCTCGGGGTTCTGAGCACGGGCTGAGGGCTTAAGCCAGATGTGGGTTCAAGACCCAGCCTTGGTCCTTACTGGCTGAGCAGCTGTGGACCAGAGCCTTTGAAAACCTCAGTTTCTGCATCTGTAAAATGGAGATAATTCCTACTTCCCAGGTTCTGTGAGGCTCTAATGCGTTAGAGCATTTAGCATGGAACCTGCCCCAGAGCAAACACCCAGGAGCAGCGATGACGGTCAAGTGCCCTCCCCACCCCTCACCCCAGTGGGCTCTGGACTCAGGGTGCACACGAGGACACTCACTGAGCAAATCCACCCCCCAGTCGCTCCTGCCAACATGGACTCAGCGCATGTTGCTGAGCTCTGCCCTGGGGCCCAGGTCGCTAGCCTGAGGAGCTCCCAGGCCAGCAGTCAGAGTGAGTGGTGAAGACCAAGGCCGCCTACTGTTCCAGGCCCAGTGATGGAGGGTTCTGTTCACAAATGGGCTGGCCAGTGTGGACGTGGCCTCACCAGTACCCGGCATCCTGCACAGCGCTTCCCAAACGTGAGCTCAGTCCATCCTCCCTACAGCCCAGGGAGACGGGCGCTGTTGAGGTTCCCATCTTACAGGTGAGAGAACTGAGGCCGGAACAGACCTGGCCGGGGATGAGGTTAGAGAGGTCAGAGATGAGACATGTGGCCAAGGCCCCGGCACATGGAAAGGCTGCATTTGCTGGATCTCTGAGTGCCCTCACCCCCAAATCAAGCCCCTCTGCCCTGGATCTCATTGGGAATGAAGCTCTGCCTCACCCCTTTAGAAAGATACAATCCCATAGACGTGAGACAAAGCAAGCAGAGTTCAATGATCATCACGGAACCCGGGCGATGGGTACACGAGTGTTCATTGTACAATAATTTGAACTTTTGGATAGGTTTAAAACTTTTCCCAGTAAAATGTCAGGAAGGAAAAATGCACAGTTCCGTTCCCACCAGTGCCCCTTCTCCACGGCTCCTCCCTCCCCCCCGCCCCCTCGTCTCCCCTGGAAATTGCTTTACAAGAAGTAAGCGGCAAGAATGATTTACTCACCCTCTGACTCAGGAAATCAGTCCTAAAACACTGATGGGACGGGAAAGACTCCGGCCGCAGAGCTGCCTGGGAAACCTCCCACTGGAAGGGAGGGCTCTGAGCTGGTGGGGGGGGGGCGGGGGCGGGCTCTGCTGGGGGCTGGGGCAGGGGTGGCCCCTGCCGTGTACTTCAGTTCTCACAAGCCCCCCACATGAGAGTGTCACCCCTGCTCTGTGAGGCCCAGGAAGTCAACAACTGCCTGAGGGACACACTGCCTGTGAACAAAAGGGCGGCGACCTCGGGGCCAGGTGCCCCAGGCCCTGGGCGGGGAAGGCCAGGGATCACCCCTGTTCTAAGGCCCAGAACACCAAGGCCCCGGTGCCTGGGGAGAGACCGCTCTGCTGGAAGGGACAGAGGTTTTCAAGGGTGGGGAAGTGGGGTGATCCACCCAGAGTCTCCAAGCTCCAGCACACTGCTCCCTGGTGGGAGTGGGGAGTATAGAGCAGCCTGAACTTGAACTTGAGCAGGAAGAACTTGAGCTGGGTGCCACGGCCGCTGGCCAGATCTTGAATGCGCTTCCCTACTCGCCAGGGCCTCCTCAGGCTTCTGTGCACTTCCAGAGGCTTCTTTCATAAAGTTACAAATATGGCACCTGGTAAAATCACCCGTGTGTGTAATATATACCTCTGGGATACGTTGAAAACATCCCCCAAATAGCCAGCCTTGCTGCTGTTTAAAATGGATTCATGTCACACCCCATAGATTTCATCTTTGCAGAAATGGCACTTATCGTGGGCCTGAACACATTTGCTCTATTGCCACATAAACTACAATGGCAAGGAAGGGCCGAGGTGTTCTCACCAGCCAGCTGCAAGCAGGCTGCAGGATGGGCTGCCTCCAGCCAGCAAACCCCAGGCACAGGGAGGGTCCACAGGGGACTGGCGGCCCAGGAGGCCAATCAGAAAACTGGGACGTTGACAAGCAGCCAATCAAGGCATGAGCAGCAAGTTACACCACTTGTGAGGGATGGGGCTTTGGGGATTTGAGGTCCTTTGACCCAGTCAGTGCAGAGAGCCAGTCTCCGGGGAGTTCTACCCCTGCCCAGTCTGCTGAGGCCCCAAGAAGCCAGACTGAGGTTCTCCAATTCCCCTGAGCCTTGCCCTCTCGGTAATAATTTTCCCTACTGTTTACTGAGCACCTGCCGGGGACCAGGTCCTGCCCATACCACCCCCGTCGCATGGGTCTTGTTATCCCTAATTTAGAGATGCACTGAGGCTTACAAAAGTCAAGGCCGTGGTTCACACACTGAACTTGCATTAGAATCTTCTGGAAGGCTTGTTAAAACCCAGCTGGCTGGACCCAACCTCATCCTGGGGTTTCTGATGCAGCCGATTCGTCTGCTTCAGGATTCTGCAGATTTTGATTTCTGATTCAGGAATGAGGCTCAGGAATTTGCATTTCTAACAAGCTCCCAGGTAAGGCTGATGCTGCTGGTCCAGGGAACACACTTTGAGAACCACCAGGTTAAAGGCATAGTCCACAAAATACCACTAGAACACAAATCCAGACCCAACACGAAAGCCTGTGGCCTGGCCTCCCGTCCACCCCTTCAAGTGCGCGCGCGCGGGATTGCATTTCTCCATCAGCAGTAACCCGAGTTGGAGCCTGCTCTGCCCAGCCTCACGGGTTCACCGCCCCCGCTCTGGCACCCCCTGCTCCCCCAGAGCAGTCAGCCAGAGCCTCCAGGTGGGGTTGTTAATTTTATCTTCCACCGCTGCGAGAGCACAACAGCTGGCAGGGGAGGGGCGAGGCAGGTGAGCGGGCGCTGCCAGCCAGCTCCCCGCGGAGTGGAAGGCGGGTGGATGGATGACACCCGCAGCCACTGGGCTTCCTCCACTCAGAAAGGCCCCGATCTCCGGGCAGGGAGGGTCCCGGGCAGCGGCCACCCAATGACCTGGACCCGGGATCCCCCCAGCCCTCGCCATTGCATCAGCACACGGGTTCCCACTCGCTTTCGCGTTGGAGGGGGCGGGCGGTGGGCTCAGCAGCTGCCACGTAAAGGGCCCTTTGCAGCCTTATAAGCACAGAGGCTGCGTTTCTCTCTCCTGTCACTGATGGCGGCTCCATTCGGGGGCTTTTTGTCAGGGTTTTTTTTTCCCTTGGCTGCTGTTACTACTCAGTTCAATATTTAATTTTTCCATCAACCAAAGAGTTGTGCTTTTTCCCTCTCTCTTTTTCTTGCTGGCGCCCCCCCTCCCACTGGTGGGATCTGCCTCCTCAGGCTTCTGCTGGGAGAGAGGGCCGTGGGCGGGGCTGGAAGGGTCAGCCCTTCCAATCGCGCAGGGATTGGAGGGCAGAACACTGGGGTCCCTCCTCCTGCTCGTTCACTCATTCATTTGAGGAATAGTGATTGAGCAAATCCTTGTGTGTCAGACCCTTGGGATTCGATGACAGACGAGTGGAGGTCCTGCCCTCATGGTGCATACATTCTAGTGGGGGGGGTCAGAGAAGAAGACAAGCGTGCAAACCGATATATGAAATAATTATACATTATGATAAACTCTATGAAGAAATAGCAAAGTGCTGTGACAGAGAATAAAAGGGGGACCTAGCTTAGACTGGGAGGTGACATTTGAGCTGAGACTTGAAAGATGAGCAGGACCCAGCCATGCAAAAAGCTGAGTGAAGGAGGTCAGGCAGAGGAAGCAACAGATGCAAAGGCCCTGGGGTGGGAACGAACTTAGGGTGTTCATGGACCTCCCCCCAAAAATCTCAGTGTGTTTGGAGCATGGTGATGGGGAAGGTGGCATTGGTCAGGATCAGGCTAGAGATGGGGGCAGGGCTCACAGCCTTACGGGGTCTCATGGGATTCTTTCCACACATGGGCTGTGTGCTTGCCTATGCTAGGAGAAATGAAGGGAGGAAACAGGAATTGAAATTGAATTCCTGTGAGGCGTGCTTGCACTAGCTCTGAGCTTAGGTTGAAGAAAGAGAAAGCCCCAGACTCCAGGGAACACACAGTCTAGTGGAGAAACAGATGTGGACCCAGGACAGAATGACAAGCACTATGAGTATGACAAGAGCAGGATGCTCCAGGAACCCAGGGGATAAGCCCTAACCCAATCTGGCCAAGTCTTAGAAGGCTGCCTGGAGGAGGCAACACCCCCGGCCAGCCCTAAAGGATGAGGTGGAGTTAACCAGCAGAAGGACTGCTATGTGCAGGTCACACAGGAGGTAAGGAAGGAACCGTGGGCAGCTCAGTGTGGCTGGAGCACAGAAGACTTCCTGGAGGAGAAACTCTTTTAAGTAGCATCTTGAAGCAGCAGAGAAAGAGACTAGTGGAAAGGATGGGAAAGAAACTGAGATGTGGGACCAAAAAAAAAAAAAAAAGAAAGAAAGAAATTAAAATAGGGAACATGGAGGGACATTTATATTCATGGGCACTTTTATATTAAGAGGGTGGTTTTCTTTTCTTTTTTTTTGGAAATATGGTGTAATGGCAAGGAGCTGATTCAAAAGGAAGGCAGTCAATAGGGCAGTCATGCTGAGAGGAAAGAATGGATTTTTGCAAATAATATAATTTTGGACTTGTCTTTTCCCTCCCCCGCCCCTCCCCAAAATCTAATTGATTACCACCCCATGAGAAATGAGACCCAGAGCATGAGTGTGCTAAACACATCATGGAGTGGTACCCAGGGAACAGGAGAGCTTATCCCCTCCTCCAGACAATGGCCACTCCTGGGAGAGAAAGAAATTCCCCTATAGGTCTCTCTGGGACAAGAGACGGGTGTGGGCAATCGAAGAAATAATATACATCATCCCTTTCTGTTTATGCAGCACTTCGCAGTCCTTGTAGAAGGTTTATGTCCATTTTCTCATCTGCTTCTCTTCTCAAAAGTCCTGGAAGCTGAAATGTTGGCAGGATATGTTTTATTGAACCCATTTTGTAGATGAGAAGACTGACGCCCAGGTGGGTCCACTGATTTGCCCAAGGTCTCATGGGATGTGGGGGGCAGAGCTGGGGCTGGAAACTGGGTCTGATTCTATTCAAGCCAGTTCCCCAGGGGGAGTTGGGGGGACTTTCACAGTGGGGAGAGAATTTAACTCTAATAGATACAGTTAGACACAGGCCTACTGGGGTTTATGTAAGAGCAGGCTTGTGTTCCCGAATTGCAAAGGCCACGGGATTATTTACAGAGCCAAGAGCCATCACATTATCTCCAGAGTGAGTTACGATGACCGAAACAAAGTTCGGCTTTCAAGATAAAGACAGGCAGTATTTCAGAGTTAATTTCATGAAACCGATCACCCGTCCACTAACTCACTGTGTCCATGTTAACTGTCGAGTCTAAAATGACTTCAACTCCTGCCTCCCTCGAAGGCCATGGAGCAGGGGCCATGGAGGTTAGCTGTGAGGTGTGTCAGATGCGAATCTGCTTTACCTTTCCTGATGTCGGACAAAATCAGTCAAAGAAATTTCTAGCAGCAATTCTCTCTGCTTAAAGCAAAATCAGAAATAAACTGCAAAGTCCACTGGCTTGACTTGGGGTCAGTGGATTCAGGGGAGTTTTATGGCGGTGGCCTTTGTTTGACCATGATGGTGGACTTGTAGAATGGGGGGCCCTTCCTACCGCCCGGGGCTGGTGTTCCATGACCATGATAATGTGTCCAGAAGTGGTCTGTAAATTCTGAGTCCCGGCCCATGTCTAGGTTCTTACCACTGCCACTACTACTGTTTACCACTCCCCAAGCCAAATATGCCTGCTCTCTTCACCCGAGGAGGGTCATTTCAGGTAAATGGTGCAGAGGGGTGCACCCCCAGGAGAGCGTGGCACTGGCACAGACATCTCTCCAAGTCCGCAGAAGTGAGACACTAATGGTGGGGGCATTGGACACTGTCGCAGAAGAGTGGGGAGAGATTGGCGAGCCAGGGGTCTTTGTTGACGATTCTTTGCCATTATGTGCCACCTGGATCACAGCCAAGTGGGCTTGCTTTACACTGCTCATTCTGGAGCCCTACTTTGGACTTGGGATTATTCTTGTTGAGGAAGTCGTGTGGACTTTATGTCTGTGCCTGCAGCTGGCCTTCTGCCTTTGACTGGACACTGCTGCTGGGGCCATGGGATCTATCCCAGACATGGGGCACATAAGGGGGCTGCTTGCTTTAACCTTGGTTAGAGATTGTAACAGGGATGGGCATGGAGGTGAGAATAGAGACAGGGTTGGGGACGGGGGAGGGATGGAGACAGAAATGAGGATTGAGTTGGAGATGGGAATAGATATAGGGAGAGAGAAGAGAGTGGAAGCGGGGAAAGGACTGGAGGGAATGAGATGGAGGCGAGGATGGAGGTGGAAAAGGGAACAGAAAGGATATGGGGCGGAGATGAGGATGGGGAAGGGGATGGAGGTGAGGGTCAAGATGGGGATGGAGGTGAGGATGGAGATGGGCATGGAGATGGGGATGGAGATGAGGATGGAGATGGGGATGGAGGTGAGGATGGAGATGAGGATGGAGGTGAGGATGGAGATGGGGATGGAGATGAGAATGGAGATGGGGATGGAGGTGAGGATGGAGGTGAGGATGGAGATGGGGATGGAGGTGAGGATGGAGATGGGGATGGAGGTGAGGATTGAGGTTAGTATGGAGATGGGGATGGAAGTGAGGATGGAGGTGAGGATGGAGATGGGGATGGAGGTGAGGATGGAGGTGAGGTTGGAGATGGAGATGGAGGTGAGGATGGAGGTGAGGGTGGAGATAGGGATGGAGGTGAGGATGGAGGTGAGGATGGAGATGGGGATGGAGGAAAAGATGGAGATGGGGTTGGAGATGGGGATGGAGGTGAGGATGGAGGTGAGGTTGGAGATGGGGATGGAGGTGAGGATGGAGGTGGGGATGGGAGATGGGGATGGAGGTGAGGATGGAGGTGAGGATGGAGATGGGGATGGAGATGGTGATGGAGGTGAGGATGGAGATGGGGATGGAGGTGAGGATGAGATGGGTATGGAGGTGAGGATGGAGATGGGCATGGAGGTGGGGATGGAGGTGAGGATGGAGGAAAGGATGGAGATGGGGATGGAGGTGAGGATGGAGATGAGGATGGAGATGGTGATGGAGGTGAGGATGGAGGTGGGGATGGATGGAGATGGGCATGGAGATGGGGATGGAGATGGGGATGGAGGTGAGGATGGAGATGGGCATGGAGATGGGGATGGAGGTGAGGATGGAGGAAAGGATGGAGATGGGGTTGGAGGTGAGGATGGAGATGAGGATGGAGATAGGGATGGAGGTGAGGATGGAGATGAGGATGGAGATGGGGATGGAGGTGAGGATGGAGATGGGGATGGATGTGAGGATGGAGATGGTGATGGTGGTGAGGATGGAGGTGAGGATGGATATGGGGATGGAGGTGGGGATGGATGGAGATGGGCATGGAGATGGGGATGGAGGTGGGGATGGAGGTGAGGATGGAGATGGGCGTGGAGATGGGGATGGAGGTGTGGATGGAGGTGAGGATGGAGGTGAGGATGGAGATGGGCGTGGAGATGGGGATGGAGGTGAGGATGGAGGTGAGGATGGAGATGGGGATGGAGGTGAGGATGGAGATGGGGATGGAAGAGGAAAAGAAAATAGAAAGGAGATGGGGATGGAGGTGGAGAGAGGTGGGGGTGGGATGGAGTTGGGGAAGACTGAGAGTGAAGAAAGGCTGTAGATAATGAGCCTGAGAAACAGTGGGTTGTGGAGGAAAGGGTACTGTACTTAGTCAACGGAAGGGAAAGAGAGGAGGAAGGGGGCGAGGATGATGTGATGTGCGGGGGGAAGCAGCCCTAAGCAGCCAGGGACGCCCAGGTGTAGACAGCCCCCTGACTGCCTGCACTCAGAGCCCTCCGCCGGGAGACAGGAGGCCAGATGCAGAGTGACATTTGCCTGGGACGCAGAGACTGCGGAATGTGCTGATGGGGAGAGTGCGGGAAGCCCAGGCTGTCCACACCGATATTAGCAGCTCTGCTGTGTCATCGTCCACACAACTGGAATCCGTTATTGTCTTACGAGCTTGATTAACTGTACATATTGTGAACACCTGCTCAGAAATATAACGAGGGACAGAACACAGCTCCCAATCAGGGTCCATGTGGGAGTGTTGGTGACCTGGGTGCAGATCTCCAGAATGAGGACGTGTGCGTGTGCAGATGTGTGTGTGTGTGTGTGTGTGTGTGTGTGTAAGTGTGTTGAGGAGGTACCCACACTGTGCAAAGAACCCTGGCCAGGATGTGGAAGGCTCGGGTTCCAGTCCAGGCTCTGCCATTGATCTATAGTGTCACCACAGGCAAATCTCTCCCTCTCTCTGACCTCAGTTTGCTTACCCGTAAAATGGAAGGTCCAGACCAGCGCTCTCCAATAGAAATATAACGCAAGCCACATATTTAATTGTAAGTTTTCCAATGACCACGTTAAGAGAAGTCTTTAAATCGGTGACTAATTTTAATACTATGTTTATTAAATCCATTATATATCCCAAATAGTATTTCAATATGTAACCAATATAAAAATATTAATGATGTATTTAACATTCTTTTTAAAAATTGTCTTCAATATTCAGTGTGTCTTTTACATTTACAGCCCTTATGAACTCGAAAAAGCCACATTTCCAGTGCTCACTAGCCACGGGGGGTGAGTGGTTACTGTACTGGACATGCCAGTCCAGGGCATTTTCTGGTGCCCTCATTAAACTGAATGCCCAAAGGCAGAGACCACGTTTTATTCTCCCGGCCAGTAGCAAGGAGCTTCAAAGAAAGAATGTTAGTGAGTAATACTACTAATGACGCAGCTGACGTGCCGGGTGCACTTTCAAAACACTTTCAGGCACTGCTTCATTGCTTCCTCCCAGGTACCTGTAATTCGGTTTGGCAGATAAGGAAACTGAGGTTCAGAGAGGTTAAATAACTTGCCCAAGGTCACACAGCAGGAAAGTGGTACAGCCGGTCTTTGAACCCCGGGTAGTCTGATTTAGAGTCTGCACTCTTATGCATTGTCCTATACTGCCTCCCTTATAATAGTGATGCAAATAATATTAATTAAAAATGCTGGGGCCGGCCAGGTGGTGTAGTAGATAAGTTCGCTCCACTCTGCTTCGGTGGCCCGGGGTATACAGGTTTGGATCCCGGGTGCAGACCTACACACCACTCATCAAGCCATGCTGTGGTGGCGTGCCATATACAAAATAGAGGAAGATGGGCACAGATGTTAGCTCAGAGCCAATCTTCCTCACCAAAAAAAGAAGAAAAAAAGAAGGAAAAAAATATTGCTAAATGGCATTGCAGGCTTACCATGTGCCAGGCATCTTGTAAGCATCATCTCATCTAGTCCTCAAAGTGATTCTATCAGGAAGATTCTAGGTGTCTAATTCCTGTTTGCCCGATGAAAATAAGAAAGAACGAATGAGTGATTTTAAAGGTGCCCCCTGCAGAGTTCTGAGCCTCTAGGGTCTTTAGAGGGTATGATTATACCTGCATATATGCCACCGTGAGCCACGCCAATTATGCTCTAATTGGCGTGGTCCCTTAATCATCGGGACAACCCAGTGAAGTAGGGCCACCCCCAGGAGCACATCCCGAGGGATCTGGGTTACAAGGTGTCCGTGGAAGTTGAGATGTGCCAGGTAAATGTGTGCTCCGGTGGCTAAAATGTGTAGTTAGGGCTAAAGGTACCAACAGATATGAGCCCCTTGCTTCTTGCCAAAGATCGAGGGGGCACAGCTTCACGTCGGAGTTTGGGCTCTGGAGTCGGGGCGTTTGGGTTCAAATCCTGACTCTGTGAACCCGGGCAAGTCGCTTCACCCCTTCTTAAGTTTCCCCATCGGTAAAATGGGAGTAAATAAACCCACCTCATAGACTAATGGTGAGGATTAAATGAATTAACCCACATTAAGGACAGCTCCTGGCTCCTAAGTGTTAGCCATTTCTCGTTCTTGCTGTGGGATCCAGGTTTTCAGTCGCGTCCTAGAAAAGAGAGATTGCAGAGTCTGCGACTTCTGGGTAATTGAAGTGTTCTGGTGTGTTTTCCCCTCTCGGAATTTCTACCCGACTTACCATCTGCTTCATACCATCTTACGCTTAATTACAATTCTCCATCTATTGTTCTCCTGTTGTTTCCTGTTCGTTCCGCCTCCCTTGCCGCTGGCACGTGGCGGCTGCCTGAATGAATGAATGGCTCATACCTGCCTTCCTGTCACTAGACCTTGAAATAGAGTCGCCAGGCGTCTGTCGCCCCCGCCAGACTGCGAGCTTCTCAGCGCCGTATCTGCTTCATCACCAGGCGCCCACGGCGAGCACCTGGCACCATGCCCGACACCTAGTAGGTGTCGGGAAATGTTTATCGAATTTAATTAATCTTAACCGGAGTGAAAACCCTGTGCAGGAAGGAAAGGCCCACACCTCTTCATTTTCTCTGCTTCCCCCACTACACTTGACCCAAGGCCAGATGAGCCAGAGCCGACAGCCGTTCCCAGGTGCAGGTCTAAGATTCTGCCTCCTGTCCTGCTGATTACAAGGGGTTGGGGAAAAAACAGTACAAGTAAGAATAGCAAACTCCTTCCATGGGCTAAGCCATTTCATGTCTATTAGCTGGTTCATCCTTCAAGTATGCCTGCCGAGTATCATCCCATCTAACAAATCGGGGAACGGAGGCTCCCAGTTTTGGTGACTTGCCCAAGGACATGGAGGTGGTGTCCTAGCTGGGATTTGGACCCAGGATCCCGATGGCTCCACGTCTGCCCTTTCTACTACCCCACAGGGCCGGGGGACACCGGCTGTAGCAAAGGGGCCACTGGCAGCCAGTGAGGAGAACAGAGAGGCGAGCTGGTGGGAGGCGGGACCAACTTCCGGAAAAAAAGGGAAGAGGGCAGACTCCTGGCTCTAAATCTCTCTCAAGGTCATCTACTTCTCTCTCCACTGCCCTCACCATAGTCTAAGCTACCCGTCTCTCTAGCCCAAATCACGCTCTGTATTTCCAGTCTCTTCAAAATGCAATTCGGATCATGTCACTGCTCTTGCTTAAAACCTTCAGTGGCTCCCCACTGCTCTCAGGACAAAGAAGAAAAGCTCACAACCAGTGGTGTGCTGGCTCTGGGGGCCAGGGCAGCGGAAGGAAACAAACAAACAAAGAAGCCCCGGTCTGTCTTGGTGGCTGATTTCTGTGGTATAAAGACACCCATGGTGGCTGGTTTCAAGAGAGCAGCAGTTTAACAACGGGTTCACAAAATTCCTGATAGTGTCATAATCGGCTCTCCTGAGCTGGTAGGAACCGGCCCCTGCACACCACTGTGAGTGGTAACCCACTGTCAGCCACCCTGTTCTGTGCCCTGGGCATCTCCCCAGCCCCACTGGGCACCACATTCCCCCAGGATCCTTGTACTCCCACTACAAGGACCTGCCTCCCATCCCCCCTGCTCTGAGCTGACCTGCCACTGGGCCTTTGCACATGCTGTTCCCTCTACCTGCCACGCTTTTCCTCTGCCTACTGGTGCTTCCTCTGGTCACAGCACAGTGTCACCTCCTCAGACTTGGGCAGGGGCCCCTTTACACTCGTTATACTTCCCCGTATCTGATGCACTTTGCACGTTTAACTGTGGGATCTTTTGATTTATGCTCGTCTTCCCCATCAGCTGTAAGCCCAGTGAGGCAGGGCCCTTGTCTGTATGCCCAGCAGGGACGTCATTGTCACTGTACCTGATGCCAGTGGCACCCCCTGGAGCCGTGCAGCATTTGTCCCCACAGCACCACTGTGGGACCAGCCCATCTTAGGTATTCAGTGAATCTTCCGGAATCTTCCAGTTAAGCTTTTGTCTTCTCTTTTGGGTAGCTCCTCCCAGCTCCATCGAAGTGGTGGCCGCTGACACGCCAGCCCCCTTCAGCCGCTACCAAGCCCAGAACTTCACGCTGGTCTGCATTGTGTCTGGAGGGAAACCAGCGCCCATGGTGAGTAGCCCTGGAGCGCCCAGTCCCCCTCCGTCCCTGCTGGACCACCCTCCTTCGTGGCTCATCCAGCTGCAGGAGTCACCGCGAGGCCCACTCCGCAGAATGAAGGAGAGAGGGCGTGTGAGTTCCCCCTGCCTCGGTCTGACCCTGCGCACTCATCTGACCTGCCCAGGCGTCCGTGTGTCTCCCTTGCTCCTGGTCTCCCAGCGCTGAGAACCCCACTTTTCCTGGACCCTGGGATCCTAGAACTGTGCAGTGGGAGTGTTTAGGGGAGCCAGCATCAAGCACACCCCGACCCCCGTTACTGAGCAGGGTGGAGACGCATGAGCCCAGAGAGGGGAAGGGGGTGTCCAGAGGCACCCACAGGTTCCTGACGGAGCTGAACCCCTGTTCTGGCCGACTGCTTATCAGACCCAGCCCAACCGCTCAGAGCTCTGCCAGTGCAGCCCCTGAGTTACTGTCATGGCCATTCAAGGGGCGGGTGTGGGATGTGTGAGCACTAACCCGAGCGTCTGGAGAGCTGGCCTCTCGCCCTGGCCCTGCCCCACGCCCTGAATGACCCTGAGCAGGAAGGTCTTCCTCTGCGTCTCAGTTTCTGTAAGGGGCTTTAGGGGTGGACACTGTTCAAGTTTCTCAGCTTTTGTGGAAGCAGCAAGGACCCATTTGGTCTGAAGGAAGTACGTGGAAGCCCCATGTACAAAACACCTAAAAGGGAAGGGAGGGCAAGTTAACCTTATTGATCCTGAAGCACTCTGTGGAACCCCTAGGGTTCCCAGAACCCACATTGAGAACCTATGGGCTACACACTCCCAAGGTCCCTTCCGGTTTTGACATTGTATGACACTTTGGGTCTTGACCCTGTGAGTCTCGTACGTCACTAGGATTAGTGAGGGGTGGAGCTGCAGCCATGGGCAGGTGGGGGTGGAGTTCAAGGCAGGGAGGCAAGGGCTCTCCTCATCCCAAACCCTGGCTGTCTCACAGGCATGGTCCAGTGGGGGGACCTTGGGACCCAGGCCAGCCTCACCTCAAACTAGGCCCAGATAGACCCAGCTGCCCAGGACAGGGCAGTAGACAGGTGTGGAGAGACCCAAGACAGGGCAGCAGGCGGGGCACACGGGCACGGGTGGGGCAGCAGGCAGAGGTGCAGAGAGAAGCCTTTGGTGAGGCCCATCTCCCTCCACCACCCCTTGTAGGCCACAGAGACAGATACAAAGCAGCTTCAAAGCCAGCAATTGCTGAGAGCAGGATGTCGACGCCCCTTTTCCCCTTTGGAGAGAGGTCTGGCCTCCCTAAAATCAGACAAGCTGGGCTTTTTCTCCAAAGAGAAACTCCTTTTCCGGAGCGCAAAAAGAAAGGCTCCTCACAGCCTTGGGGCAGTGGATCCCCCTCCCCCAGCCTGCCTGCTCCTGCCATTTAAGACACAGCAATAAAATATGGCATGCATATATGCAAAAGACATATATATATAAAAGATTCTCATCTCCCCGCATTCCAGGCATCTTACGTTTGCCTGGGACGTCAGAACTTGAAAGGATTCTTTGATATAAATTACAAACCTGCTCTTGAAGCACTTTTCAAAAAAAAAAGAAAGAAAGAAAAATCCCAAAGCAGGCTATTATGTGCATAAGAGATTCTTCGTGGGAGCTATAAACTCTGACAGATTCTCCCGTCCCACATTTCATTTACCGGCCCCCACCTCTCCCACCTCCCTTGCCTGCAGCCCCCCTCCTCCTGCCTCTCCCCCATCCCCCTTCTCCCTCCCCCCACTTGCACCAGCTTCCCTGAGAGCTGCTTCCTGCCCTCCTCTCTCCTTGTCTCCCATTGATTTATTTATCTGATTTATTAAAAATGCACCCAATTCCCACAGGCCTCTGGCCGCAAGTACTAAAATAAAAAGACAGCAAATTAAATTAAATGCCGCCTCTCCAAACCTGAATTCCCCATTAGCAGAAAAAGTGAGATGTTTGCTTTCGCCTCATCCCCACACCTAGCTCCCTCCCACACACGCACCTGTTCTCTGCCTTCCATCTCCCAAACCTCCAAAATGCTCACACACAGAGATCCTTTCCCCTTCGTGCTTCTCCCCACATCTCATTTCATCTCCGGGCACATCCACCTTCTCTCTCATCCACTTGCTCTCTCCAGGTGGGCACGGACCACCCCCGTGGAGCCCAGGTGGCTGCCATGGCTGTGTCCAGGGCCCCTGTCTCTGCCCATCATTTCCTTTAAGCATCTAAGAGCCCCACGAAGTAGGTGATCTTATTCCCCTTTACCAGGAAGGAAACTGAGGCTCAAAAAGTCTCACCAGCTGGTAAGGGATGGAGATGGGCTCAGCCTCTGCCACCAGGGGCTGCGTGTCCCCGTTGAACGGAGCTGACTCAGAGTGCTGGGGGAGCTGGAGGGAAAGGAACAGAAGGAGGTCCATCTGGAAGGCCACTAGGAGGAGAAGGCTCCAGAAGGAGCTGCCTTTGGTGGCCAGTTCCTCTGAGAGCCCATTGGGACGTCCACGTCATTGGCACACAATCTTTTCCCACACCCTCCTTGCAATTTCAGGTTTATTTCAAACGCGATGGGGAACCTATCGACACAGTGCCCTTGTCAGAGCCATTGGCTGCAAGCTCTGGCCCCCTCCAGGACAGCAGGCCCTTCCGCAGCCTCCTGCACCGTGACCTGGATGACACGAAGATGCAGAGGTCACTGTCCCTGCTGGACGCCGAGAACCGGGGCGGGCGTCCCTACACGGAGCGTCCCTACCACAGCCTGACCCCAGATCCCAGCATCCTCCTCCAGCCGACCACCGAGAACATCCCCGAGACGGTGGTGAGCCGCGAGTTCCCCCGCTGGGTCCACAGCACCGAGCCCATCTACTTCCTGCGCCACAGCCACACCCCGGGCAGCGACGGCACCGTGGAGGTGCGCGCCCTGCTCACCTGGATGCTCAACCCGCAAATCGACAATGAGGCCCTCTTCAGCTGTGAGGTCAAGCACCCAGCGCTGTCGATGCCCATGCAGGCAGAGGTCACGCTGGGTAAGGCTTGGTGGGTGCCACTCTGCAGGCCCCCTGCAGAGCCGGTGGTGGGCCTTGGGGAATAGGGTCCCTGGGCTGCTGGCCGCCATGGAGAGGGAGCAAATGGGAGTCAGGCATGGAGGTCAGAGTCAGGGGTCACAGGAGGTTTACTGAGCTGGACTGGAGAACGTGGGAGGTTACGGGGGTCAAGGGGCGTTTGCTGGAAAGGGTCAGGAATACAAGAGAGAGGGGAATTTGGTCAGTCGATCAAGAATATGGAAAGTCAGAGAAGCTCTCTGGATCGTTGTAGAAACAGGAGATTTTTAAGGTTGGAAATGCAACACGGGAGTCATGGGGAGGTTTGCTGGGCTAGTGGAGAGCACATAAGAGTTTGGACCTTTCCAGAAGCGTTGCTGAGTCAGGTCACAGAAGGTCAGGCGGGGTTTCTCGGTCACATTGGGGAACATAGGAAGTGACAAGGAGGTTTTCTGGATCGCATAGGAGACCCACGAGCTCAGGGGCAGTTGCCAGGTAAGGGTCATGGACACGGCAGGCCGGGGGCTTGCTGGGTCAGGGTCGGGAAGTGCATAGGCAGCTCTGCCAGGTTGAGGTCAGGAACCTGGGACGTGGGAAGATATCACTCTGACTTGCACTTTTAAGTACATGAAAGCCGTGTCATCTGTGGGGATGTGGGAGGTGGGCACAACCTGGAAACTGGACGCCCAGGGCCAGCTCAGCCTGAGAACCCAGTCCCCATGTGCGACCCCCTTCCTCTTGCCACAGAGCACCAACTCAGGCATCCCCACAGCAGTTCGCTAGTACATCTCTTATACATCTCCCCTGATACATCTCCCCCCAGGTGAGTCAAGGCAGGGAGAGGAGACATGTGGAATCTTCTCTACCAGAAATATAAGAGACCCCTTGAGCCATTTCTCTATTGACTGGGGGGCTAGGGCAGGGAGATGGACACACGGACCCTGTACTGACCCTCTCTGCCCACAACTCTTGGGGCCTTGATCTGCAGTACCCGGAAGCTCGTTCTGGAGCCCAAGATGCCTGGGCTCGTCCTCTGAGTCTCCTGCAGTGGCGAGGGCTGCATGCAGCGATCCACAGCCCGTAACCCAGGCCCCTCATGACGGAGGACAGAGAGCAATGACTGACAAGGGCTGGGACCACAGCCTGTGTTAGGGGTTCCAAAGGGATTCTCTGTTTTCAATTGGTCCACCAGAAATTCCAGCACCTTCTCTACCCCAAATACCAAGGGAGATGATTTCATGTACATATAGCACCTACTAAGTGCCAGGAATATTTGCAGGGATCATCTCATTTGTTCCTTACAAGTAGAAGTTTACCATGCTGTCCCATTTTACAGATGAGCAAAACTGAGGCTTAGGTTGGTGGAGTCCCTTTCTCTGAGTCACCAACTTATAAGCAGCAGAGCTGGGATTTCAAGCCAGGTCTGTTGGTGCCTTCTCCAATTTCCACAGTGCCAACCACTGAACTCACCAGCCCTGGGACCAATCATCCTTGGCTGGCTAGGGGGTTAGTTCCCTGAAGACCCATTAGAATGGCCCTTGGATTCCCACAGGCCACCTGCTGACAAAGAAAATAATAATAAGGGCTAACATTTACCACACACCTACTATATACCATGGACTGTTGCTTTTCTTATATTAACCCGTTGATGGCCCATTACCCAATTGGCAATCCTCATGATAACTCAATGAGGTAGGGACTAATATTATCCCACATCACAGATGAGGCAACTGAGGCCCAGGGAGGTTAAGCTAAGTGGGAGAGGATTCAAAGGCAGGCAGTAGGGCCCCGGAGTCTTGCTCTTAGCCTCTCACTGTCCCTCCTCACGACACCCGCCCCCCGAGTACCATGTGCTTGTCATTCCATAGAGAGTTCATGAGCACCCGCTAAAGCCAGGCCCTGTGCTTGGTGCTGGGACCTTCTCAACCACAGAGCCCGCCCAGACCCTCTCTCAGCCCTCCCACCTCACCAGCCTGCACCCCCCTCTCTCTGGACCCTCCATCCTCCCCGTGCTCCTTCTTGCATTTGAACCTTCCCGTCCTCAAGATACAACCTGCTCCCAGGCTAGGGGGCAGAGCAGCCTCAACCCTTCATCATGCTGCTTCGCCCATGAACCCCACTCCCTACCTGTCTTGCCCAAGAGAGGCTTCCCATGGGATGGCTCCTTGGCCACTCCCACCAAGAAGGAGAAAGACGAGAGCTGACAAGGACTCCAGAGCATCGGGAAGGTGAGCTTGCGGCTCACAGCCTCCAGTGATGGAGAGGTGCTGCTGCTGGCCCGTCCCCCCCTTCCCGCTCCCCACCCCAAGCCACATGAAAGCACTCGCCTGCCCTGTCCTTGATCCCAGACAGCTCCCTTGATCAGAGCCACCTCTGCGTGCACCCCAACCCCCATCATCAGAGCCAGGAAAAAGCCCACTCACGGGGAGTGGGCCTGCACGGATGTGTGTGTGCAACCGAGTAAGGGGGCAGTGGGGTACACGGCAGGGCCACCAAGGCGAAGGGGCCAGATTGGGTGAGTAAGTAAGGAGATCCATGGGCTGGCTTCCCATCCTGCCTCGGCTGCTGTCAGCCGGTGAGATCTCAGGCCTCTTAGGTCTCTGGGCCTCATGTTCTGACGTGTTGAATGGGGAGAATAAACCTTTGGAGCAGGTGCTGGGAGCCAGGTTCTGTGCAAGATGATTTCCTCCAAGATCTCCTTGAAACTATGCAGTGACCGTATGAGGCAGCTGAGAGAAGCTATTGTTATTCCCATTTTATAAATGAGGGGACCCAGGCTTAGAGTAACTCTCCTTAGGTCACTCTAGCCAGGTCTGACCCCAGAGCCCATGTTATTACCACCTGGCGGGGCTGGGATGAGGACGCGTTGAGCCAGTGGGTGTCGCCAGTGGAGAGTGGTGTGAGCGGAGGGCACCCTGCACTCCTGCGGTGGGGATAGAGCGTGGGATGGGCGAGGTGACCTCGGGGCACAGAATTCAATCATCTGATCAGGATTTTGAAGGTCAGGACAACGAGGGTCGGGGCATGTCCCCTCTGCCCCTGCTGTTCCCTCTCCCGGGGGCGCCCTCCCCTGCTCAGATGCCCCCCACAAAAAGACAGATGCCGGGGGGTCCTAGAACCCATCTCTGTAGATGGCAACTACATTCGTGCCGTTGATCAAGCCAGGCCCCTTGGAGTCACCCACTTTTCTCACTCTTTCCTCAAACCCCACATCCAAGCCGTCCTCCAGCCCTGGCAGCTCAACCTCAGAATATGTCTGACACCTGCCACTTCCCGTGGTTCCCTCTCCGACCACCCCATCAGAACACCGTCAGTGCACACTCGGATTATCAGGTAGCGCCTAAACTGGTGTCTCTGCCTCCACTGTGCCCCCGTCTATTCTCCACCCTGATTGATCTGTTTAATGTATAAATGAGATCACGACACACACACGCACCCACCCCAAACCTCCGATGGTAGACAAATAGATTTGTAGAACAGAGTAGAGTCCACAAATAGACCCACACAGAGAGAGTCGATTGACTTTTGACAAAGGCCCCCAGGCTGTTCAATGGGGAAAGAGAAGTCTTTTTAACAAATGGCCCCGGAACACCTGGATAAGCTTAAGAGAAAAATGAACTGGGATCCCTACCTCGCACACACACAAGAATTAATTTGAGATGAATCATAGACCTAAATGTAAAACCCAGCATCATAAAGCTTCTAGAACAAAACATAGGAATATATCTTTGTGACATTGTGGTAGGCGAGGATTTCTTAAAGACGTCACAAAAGCACCAAGTGAATAATTGAAAATTGGTAAATTGGGCTTCATAAAAATTCAAATCTTCTGCTCATAAGAAGCACCTTTAAGAAAACGAAAAGGCAAACTACAGACTGAGAGAAAATACTCTCAATACTGATGTGTGACAAAGGATTTGTATGCAGAATATATAGTTTTTTTAATACAAAAAACTACTACAGATAATGGCAAGATAACTCCATTTTTTTAAAGAAAGAAGATATGCAAATGGCCAATAAACATATGAAAAGGTGTATAATGAAGACTAAACCCTCAGTGAGATATCATTTCTCAACCACTAGAATGGCTAAAATTGAAAAGACCGATAATACCAAATGCTGACAAGGATAAAGAACCATTAGCAGCCT
Source organism: Ceratotherium simum simum (assembly GCF_057802395.1). Taxonomy (NCBI): domain Eukaryota; kingdom Metazoa; phylum Chordata; class Mammalia; order Perissodactyla; family Rhinocerotidae; genus Ceratotherium; species Ceratotherium simum. The sequence continues at coordinate 37,234,009 of NC_141921.1, read as the reverse complement.
CATGCACTGCTGGTGGGAGTATAAAACAATGCCACTCCTCTGGAGAACTAGCAGTTTCTTACAAAGATAAAAACACCCCTGCTCTATGACCCAGTAATGTCACTCCTAAGAATTTACCCAAGAGAAATGAAAATATATGTCCACAAAGATTTGGACATGAACATTGGGAGCAGCTTTGTTCATAACAACAATAACAAAAACTATAAGTAACCCAAGTGTCCATAATTAGGAAAATGGATGAACAAATTTGTGGTGTATTCATACAACGAACTACTTCTCATCAAGGCGAACGAATGAACCCCTGAGACACACAGCAGCATGGATGGAACTCAAAAACATGACGCTGAGTGAAAGCAGCCAGACAACAAAGAACGATTGCGTTTATATGAACTTCTAGAACATAAGACTAATCTCTGGTGATAGAAATCAGAAGAGTGTTTACCTATGGAGAGTGGGGATTGACTGGAATGAGGCATAAGGGAACCTTCTGGAAGGATGGGAATATTCTAGAGTTTGAGATAGTGGATACACTTGTCTTCACATTTATTAAGATTCATCAAATTACATTCTTAAGAACAGTGCATTTCCTTATACGTGAATTTTATCACAATTTAAAAATACATGAAGCGTAAAAACAAAACAAAACAATTCACTAGACAGCCATCACATTTAAAACCAGATCCCAGTGGGGCTCGTCAGTCTCTCTCCTCAGCACGATCTGTTCCAGCCACAGGGTCCTCCTTACTCTTCCTTGAATATGCCCTGCTCAGCTCACCTCTGTGACTTTGCATTGGCTTTCTCTTCTGCCTAGAATAGTCTTACCCCAGCTATTCTCAATCCCTCTTCATTTAGGTCTCTGCTCAAATCTTCTATTCACAGGGTCTTTCCTGGACCATCCTCTCTCAAACAGCCTCCTCAGCTCCTTACCTTGCTTTGCTTTCTGGCATCGCATTTATCTCCACCTGCAAGTCTATAACATATTTCCTTATTGCCTGAATCCCCCACCAGAATTTAGGTTGCGTGTGGGCAGGGTCTTTACCTGCCTCGTTCACAAGGTATGGAGCTCAGAACAATCCCTAACATATTGCTTAATAGACACTTAATAATTTTCTGGGTTGTTATGAAGATTAAATAAGGCAGTGCAGACAGAATTCTTAGCACAGTGACAGACAGAGTAAGGACTCAGTAAATATCAGCTACTATTGTTATTCGTCATTGTATCCCCAACATTGTCCTGCATGGTGACCAACACAGATTAGTGTACAATAAAGAACTAGATGGGTAGAGCAGATGAATGAATGGATGGGTGAATGGTATGATGGAGTGGTGGATGAATGGATAGAATGAATGCTTGGATGGATGGATGGGTGGATGGATGAGTGATATGGAATGATGGATGAATGGGTAGAATGAATGCATGGATGGATGGATGGATGCATGGATGCATGGATGGATGGATGGATGGATGGATGGATGAGTGATAGGGAATGATGGATGAATGGATAGGATGAATGCTTGGATGGATGAATGGATGGATGGATGGATGGATGAGTGAAACGATGGAACGATGGATGAATGGATAGAATGAATGCATGGATGGATGGATGAATGGATGGATGGATGGATGGATGGATGGATGGATGGATGGATGAGTGAAACGATGGAACGATGGATGAATGGATAGAATGAATGCATGGATGAATGGATGGATGGATGGCTGGATGGATGGATGGATGGATGAGTGTATGCATGGGCGAGTGGTTGTCTTAGTGAACACCCAGCATTCCTGGGGGGAGCCTAGCAGGGCTTTTCCATGAGATTTCACAAGGCTGTCCTTGTAGTCAAATGCTCAGGAGAGGTAGAGAGGGCAGTTTATATAATCAGCATCTTTTGCATTCTCCTGAGCAGATGCACACCACTTTATATTTCACATTACCGTCTCATATTTCTCCCCCATTGTCATTTTCAGAGCAACTCCTCAAATAGGGTAGTAGCTTATTCTCCCCATTTACAGGTGAAAAAACTGAGGCCCAACAAACTGAATTGACTCATCCAAGTCCTGTAACCAGAGCGTAGAAGGCTGAGCCTCCATCCCGGTCTCTGAACTCCCACTCTTTCTGTACGTCCAGCGGTTGAGAGACGTGAAAGCCCAGGGACTGAGAACATTCCTTTCGGGTTCCCTCCATCGTCTGTTCCAGGAGCAGGCAAGGGGGCCAAGATTTGCCTGCCAGGAGCTGCTAATGGCCTCAGGGTGGTGGTGGAAGCTCCAGGGGGATGGCAGCTGGCCTGGCTTCCGGAAGCAACGTCTTGATGCAGCAGTGAGGGCGGGAGTCAGAGGGGGCCATCTGCTGCAAAGGCAGCTGCCAGGACCGAGCTTGGAGAAGTGAGAGCAGAGCAGACCCCCCGCCTGCCCAGCCTCTGCCCCTCAGGGTCAGCTCCATGCGGGAGCCTCAGGAACGGGCTGCTCGGGCGGCAGGAGCAGGGGTCTGGCTGCCCAGGTGTGAGAAGGCGTCCAGCTCCCCCTCTCCTTCATCCCTGGGCTCCGAGCTTCCCTCTGAGGACCTACGTGCCATCCAGTCCTGCCCCTGCCACCTCCTTGCTGTGTGACCTTGGGCCAGCCACTGCCCTCCTGAGAGCCAGTTTTGTGGCCTGCAAAATGGGTTTTGTGGTAACCTGCCTGTAAGCACCAGCATGGGTGTGACAGTCCTAAAACAGGGTCTAGCACATGGTGGCACCTGATAAATGCCGAGTCCCTCTCCCCTCGGGGCCAGGAGGCTCAGGCTCAGGCCTGAAGGTGGTAGGTAAGGCCTTTAGAAAACAGGGCAGTGAGGAATCTGACTTGGAAGGGGAAGGTGCCTGCCGGGTCCTCCAGCTTCTCCGGGACAGCGATGCCCTGCCGCGTCCTCTGCTGGCTGCGGTGGGACAGTGCCATCCCAGCGGGACCTAAATAACCCAGGACCACACTGGCCCATGCAGGGCTTCCCACCTGCAAGGTGGCCTACACAGCCCTTGAGAGTTCATAAAGAAGGCGAGAAAGTTGCCTGGTCCCCTCTAAGCCTTCGTTTCCTTATACATACATAAGGTTGGAAGGTTAAATGAGATCACGCATAAGGCGCTTAACGTCGTGCTCGGCTCAGCACACACCGGACACGTGTAAGCCCCCAAACCAACCATCTCCCATGTTCCTAGCAACCCAGTGTGGTGGGGGGGCGAGGGTTGCTATCACTGTTCCCACTGTGCACTGGGGCAAAGCCAGGTGAAGTGACTCGTCCGGGGCACAAGGACTAGACCAGACCTTGCTCTGGGTCTCCTGGGGCAGCTCCCCCTTCTCCAGCAGGTGGATGCAGCCACAGAGGCCGCCCTTGCCCTCCATGCCGTTCCCGCCCCTCCCCACTGAAGCTTCTCCCAGCCCCACGTGGCACTTCAGATGACTTGCTCATGGTTTAATTAATAGTGCTTTGGTTTCCATCTCAGAGGATGAAATTGGCAGTGCCTGGGAGACCACCCACGTCTGCCGGCTGCTCTGATTTCTGCTCCGAGAGCTCTGAGGGGGAAGGAGAGGCTCGGGGAGCAGGCAAAGGCAGATGGGGGAGGTCTGAGGCCAGCCCCAGGCCTGGGGACAAAGCTTTTCTCCTGCTGCCACCCCGTGGAATGTTCACGGAGAAGGCACAGAGCGTGGCCCTCCCATCAAAACCCTAAGGCCTTCCTCGGGCCGGGGAGGCTCTCCAGCATCTGCCCCCAGCCCCACCCCCATCAACTCCCTGACCTCAGCGCCCTGCCCTGGCTGTTCCCTCCACCTGGAACCCTCCTCGTGAGCTTCACGTCTCAGTGTCACCTCCCTAGAAGAGACGCAATGACCACCACTGCCCCTTGGTCGATTCTCTGCATGAGGCTGTCCTCCCTGACAGCTTCTGGTCTGTGCGCTTGTTTGCGTATCGAATGCCCTGGACTGAAGTGTAAGCTCTGCGTTGGAAGGCACACGGTCTTGTTCACCACGGCATCCCCAGCCTGGCCCCAAAGCCTGCTAGCACCCGATAAATGTCAGGTGGTTGGCTCAATAATCACTTGTTGAATGAATGAGTGAGGGAATGAATGAATGATTCTGGGGAAAAGATCCCTGGACTGGAAGTCAGGGAACATGGGAAATTGGCTCCGTGGGTGACCCTGGATAAGCCCCTCTGTGATCCATGGGCCTCGGCTTCCCAATCTGAACCAGAGGGGAGGGACTCAGTGACCCTGGTGGCTCGTCCGTAGCTGATAGTCTCTTGTCCACGCCCTGGGGTGTCGTCTCTCCCAAGCTCAGAGATGTGAAGGGGCTTGAAAGAAGTGGTGCCAGGACGCGAGGAAAAGCGGCAGGGAGGATAAAGACCCAAGGAACGAGATGGTCCCCCATACCTTGTCTACCCCGCCATCTCTAATCTAGGGGGTCTTTCTGGAGTCTCTAGACTCCAGATACGCCTGGTAGAAGGAGCACGGGAGCAGGAGTGAGGAGACCCGAATCTTGGTCCCAGCTCTTCTTCACTGTGTGACCTTTGGCAGATCACTTCCCCTCTCTGGGCCTCAGTTACCCCGGCTGTTCAATGGGGATGATCACGGCAGAGCCCGCCTCACGAGGGTTTGGTGCAGCTGGGAGTCTGGGGTGCTTCAAGCAGTCGCGGCTGCCGGAGCAGGCTTCTCCCCGTTCCCAGCTGAGTCGTCTCCCGGGTAGAACCTCCCCTGGGCATCCCTGACTCCACCGTCCACTGGGCCTCTCTGATCTGACCCTTGTCCACTGGCCTGTACTTCTCTTTCACGCCCACTGAGAGGGAACCCCACAAGGGCAGAGATCCCATACACTGGCAAATCCTGTACACTGTCCTGCACGCCTTTGAATCCCCAGGTCCCAGACAGGGTCTGACCCATGGCAGGGGCTCAGGGAATGTGTATGAATGAATGCAGGCATGAATGAATGAATGGGCATCCTCGGAGCTCCTATCTCAGTGGCGGCTGATCCCCAGGATGCTGACTGCTGGACCAGAACCTTCTCATGCACTTCCTTCCCCCTCCTTTGCTCCTTCAGCCCCCCTCGCCCACATATACACACACCTCTCTGACCTGGCCTTCCCCTCCTACAGTTGCCCCCAAGGGACCCAAAATCATGATGACGCCCAGCAGAGCCCGGGTCGGGGACACAGTGAGGATGCTGGTCCATGGATTTCAGGTCAGCCTCTCTCTGAGCATCTGGGAGGGTGGAGGGAGTGGGAGGGACACCAAATGGGCGCCAGCTTCCCTGGCAGCATGCTCCGAGAGCCTTCCCTTGACCTCCGGCACAGCCAGCGGGCCTCAGTCTCCTGATCTGTGTAATGGCAGAATGGGCTTTGATAAGGAAGGGCATGAGGTGCGTGTTTTTGCTCTCCCATCTAGAACTCGGAGCAGACGTAGCCCATGGACCTTCACATCCTTCCCAGCCCCAGAGTCCTTCTCTTCCTCGGGTTCCGGGAAGCCACTCCCAACCCGTCAGATGAGAATGTGTGGCCGGCCTCGGCCAGGCCACGCTCTGCCCCCTCCGGCTCTGACAGAATGGTTCCCCCCGTGCCCCGACTCTCCTCTGCTCTGGCCAACAGAATGAAGTCTTCCCGGAGCCCATGTTCACGTGGACGCGGGTCGGGAGCCGCCTCCTGGACGGCAGCACGGAGTTCGATGGGAAGGAGCTGGTGCTGGAGCGGGTTCCCGCCGAGCTCAACGGCTCCATGTACCGCTGCACCGCCCAGAACCCCCTGGGCTCCACCGACACGCACACCCGGCTCATCGTGTTCGGTACGCTGTGCCCCACTGGGGTGGGGAGGACCGCCAGGCGCGGGCCCTGGCTGGAGCTGCCCCGGGAGGAGGGAGCAGCCAGGGCCCGAGTCTTAAATTTGCCCGGAAAGGGTGCCCCGCCGGGAGGCACTGTAGTTCATCAGTTAAAACCAGAGAGCTCTGGGCTCAAATCCCAAATCCACCATGTGGCAGCTGGGCAGCCTTGGGCAAACTACTTACCCTCCCTCAGTTTCCCCATCTGTAAAATGGGCTGACACTACCCAGCCCACAGAGGCTGCGTGGCTGCACCGAGACTGCACGTGATGCCATGTTAGCAGGTGCTGGATAGAGGGGAGCTCCTTTGCTGAGTTCCCAATGCCATCCACTCTCTTGTTCTCCTTCTCTTCTTTCCAACAGAAAACCCAAATATTCCAAGAGGAACGGAGGACTCCAATGGTGAGTCTCCACTCTCAGAGCTTCTTGCTTAAGAGCAACTGATGTTCAAGGCTCCAGGGAGCTCTGGTCCTCCAAACCGCCCATTTGCATACTTGCCCCCCCCCGCCAGGCCTCAGGCAGGGAGACGTCCTCTTATTGGGCAGAGTCTGTCCTCTAGTTGGGCAGAGTCTGGGTCAGAGGTGGTCAGGAGTGGGCACTGAGGCAATAAAGGGGGACTCAGCACCCCAAAGCAGCAGGTGGGGACTTCCAGCGACCAAGTATGCCCCCCCCACCACCTCTATCCATAGTTACTCCAGCTCTCTTAGCTCAGAGGGCTCAGCTGTCCTGGCCCCAGGAGGATGTGTCCAGCAATGACTTGTGTTCCGGGGCTCTGGACCACTCCATAGGGCAGTCGGGAGCACAGACAGATGCCTTGGCTGGGGCCCTTTATATTGCCCTCCCTGGGCTGCCCCCCAATCTGAGCACCACCCCATGGGACCCAGCCACTGCTCCCCAGCCCCCCAGCCCTCTCTCCCCACACTGAGCCAATCTCACAGTTCACAATGGAGGCCCCCATTCTTAGTCCCTACTGGAGGGTCCTGATGGCCACCAGGGAGCCTGCCCTCTGCCCAGCTGGCCTAGCTCAGGAAAGGATCACACACAGTGAGGCGGGACAGGTGGCAGAGCTGGGATTTGAACTCAGTGCGTCTTGATGCTGAAGTCCAGACTCTTGCGGGGCCCTGTGAACCTCTGCTGTTCCCAGGCTCCACGCCCCAACACGCCCTACAGAAAGCTCCATGGGTGGGTGGGCAGGCCCTGACCCCGCCCCCTGCCGCCCCGCACAGGCTCCGCTTCTGGCCATGCTGGCGTCCGGCTCACCTTGGTGCTCGCCCTGACAGTGGTCCTGGAGCTGACGTGAAGGCTCGGCCTGCTCCCCGCGCCAGCCGGCACCGACGTCTCCGCCATCGGTTTTCAATTCTTTTCTAAACTATTTCCAGTCCTGTTCTTAGTCTCTTTCTGTCCGTGTCTTGGCTTCTTCAGTCGGTTTAATTAAAACAAACAGAACGATTTTCCCCACCTCGGTCTGTGGCTCTGGATTCTTCATTTAAGGCAGCAAGTGGGTGCCCCTGGCATCCAGCACTGGGACAGGCCCTGGGTGGGGAGGCCAGGAAGGACATGGAAGACGTGTCCCTCCACCGGGATGTCTGTGTCCTAACCCCCAGAACCAGTGACCATGCTACCTTACATGACAAAAGGGGTTTTGCCGATGTGATTAATTTAAGGCTCTTGAATTGGGAAGATTATCCTAGATTATCCAGGTGGGCAAATGTGATCACAAGGGTCCTTGTAAGGGGGAGGCAAGAAGGCAGTAGAAGGAGATGTGATGACGGAAGCAAGAGATTGGAGTGATGCAAGGAAGAGGCCATGAGCCAAGGAACATAGGCCACCTCTGGAAGCTGAAAAGGCTGAGATAGGTTCTCCCCTGGAGCCTCCCTAGGAACTGGCCCTGCCAACACTTTTGGCGCCATAAGACTCATTTCAGACTTCCGACCTCCAGGAGCTGAAGGAAATACGTTTGCATTATTTTAAGCCACGAAGCTTGTGGGCATTTGTTACAGCGGCCATAGGAGACTCAGACAATCACAGAGGATGTTTTTAAGGGCCAGGCCTAGTGGTGGCCGAGATCACCTCTGCCCACATCCCATTGGCCAGAAGTCATCACATGGCCCCAACCTAGCTGCAAGGGAGGCTGGGATATAGTCTTCCTCTGTGCCCTGGAAGAGGAAATGGAGAGGTGAGCACAGAGCATCGTGTCTGCCACAGAGAAGCTGGAGCCCTTCCAATGACTCATTTCCATGTAACTCTGTCCAGGCCAGAGCAGCCAGAGGAGGGAGGGCTGGGAGGCCCCATCACCAGGAATGGCCCTCACCCACCTCGGCTGCATCAAGTGCCCTGGGCTTCTCCTCCCTTCCCAGCCGGGAGAGACTTGACCTCACTGAGCCCTCCGTCCCTCTCCCAGGCCATACAGATGTCCCAGGGGATACGGACCCATCCCTACAAAACTCCAGGCCCCAGACACATGAGGCTGGGAACTAAGCAGTGGCTCTGTCCCTTGCTGCCATCATAGCCCCTCTGAATCCATAACTTTTCCCCAGAATTTCAGACTCAGATGCTTGACTTCCTGCTGTTACCCCTCCCCCACTGGATACCTAATACCCGTTTCCAACTTCATGTGACTGAAACCCAACTTCTGATTTTCCTTCCCAAAACACACTCCCTCCCCTTCTCAGGAAATGGGGCTGCCATCAACTCAGTTGACCAGGTCAACCATTTCGCTGGTATCTTCCATTCATCTCTTTCCTTTGTCCCTCCACATCCAATCCAACAGCTTGTTGACCTGACTCCCAAACTCATCCTGACTTCGCTCGCTCCTCTCCTTCTCCACTGCCGCCGCCCTACACAACGAAGCTACCCTTGCCTGGAACATTGGCCCAGCCTCCTGTCTGGGGTTCAGATTGCACCCCACCATGGTCTGGTCTCCCCACAGCAGCCTGAGGGAGCCTTGTACACATAAATCATTCCATGGGCCCCTCCATCTCTGAACCCTCCAATGGTTTCCCATCTGCTGTGGAGTGAATGTGTTGCCCCCAAAATCATATGTTGAAACCTAACCCCCAGTGTGATGGTGTTAGGAGGTGGGGCCTTTGGGAGGTTACTAGGTCTTGAGGGTGGAGCCCCCACGAATGAGATTAGTGCCCTTATGAAAGGGACTCCAGAGAGCTAGCTTGCTCCTTCCACCATGTGAGGACACAGCGAGAAGTTGGCAGTCTGCAACCCAGAAGAGGGCCTCACCAGACCCTGGCCCTGCTGGCACCCTCATCTCGGACTTCCAGGCTCCAGACTGTGAGAAATACATTTCTGTTGTTTGTAAGCTGCCCAGTCTGTGGTGTTTTGTTATAGCAGCCCAAACGGACTAAGACACCGTGACACAGAAAATAAATCCAAACCCCTTACAAGTCATACAGGACGCAGCCCTGCCTGCTGACCCTGTCTCACACACACACACTCACATACACACACACACACTCTCTCTCTCTCTCTCTGCTTCATTCACACTCATCTCTCCATTCCTCAAACTCTCCAGCCCATTCCTGCCTCAGGGCCTTTGCTCCACCTGTTCCCTCTGCCCGGAATTCTCCTCTCCTTGACCTTTGCAGGGCTGACTCCTCCTTGCCATTGAGATGGCAGCTTAACTAGCACCTCCTCAGAGGGCCCAACTGGACCGCCCTGCCCCTCTCCATCACACCATCCTTAATTCCATTCTCTGCATGGCACATACCACTGTCTGATGCTTCTCCCCTTTGCTTATTTATTTGTTGACAGTCTTCCCCCACCCTTGGCCAGAATGCCAGCCTATGGGTGTGGGGACCACAACTGTATCACCCACTTTTGTGTCCTCAGCGCTTAGACCAGAGCCTGGCACATGGCAGGTGCTCAGCAATTTATTGAGTGAATGAATGAGTGAGCACCCCCCAAGGACCTGCTATGGACCAGGCCCCACGCTAGGCACCCAGGCTACAGAGATGAGAAACACATGCTCGCTGCCCGGAAGGAGCTCACAGTCCAGTGAGGGGAGAACATCGACCCAACTGACCAGTATAACTCACACTGTGAGTGTTCAGCAGAGGCGCCTCCCCAGGGCTCTGGAGCATCGAGGTGGAAGAGATTCATTCTGCTGAGGTGGGAGGGGTGGGTCAGAGAAGACCAAAGAGAACAGATGACAGATGAACAGAGCGTGGGAGGAAAAATAGAGGTTGACCAGGCAGAGAATGAAGAATATTCTAGACAGAGAGAAGAGCGTGAGCAAATGTTTAGAGGTGGGACAATTTAGTATATATTTTGGGAAAAGACAAGTAGTTGTTATCAGTGCTTCCGAAAGCACATTAATTCACTCAAAAAATATTTATTAACCACTCACCATGCATCAAGCAGTGCGATGAATGCTGCAGATTAAATAGGAACGCTGTCACGTGTCTCTTGTATCAGTTATCTATTACCACAACATGCTGTGTAACAAACATCCCCAAAACATAGTGGTATAAAACAACAGCTATCCATTATTTCTCATTAGGCTTTGGTTAGCAGCTGACCTGGGCCAGCTGTGGTTGATCTACTCTGGGTTCCCTCTAGTGTCTGCAGTCAGCTGGGGGGGTCAGCTGGGGGCCAGCTGGTCTAGGGTGCCCTTCACTGGATGACTCAGCCCTGCCCCATGTAGTCTCTCATCCTCGAGCAGGCCAGCCTGGTGCAGCAGAGGAGCAAGAGAGAGAGCTGAAGCAGACAGGCTTCCTGGGCCTCGGGGAACCTGCTCTCTGTCACTTCTGCTACATTTTATTGGCCAAAGCAAGTCACAAGGCCAGCCCAGACACGAGGGGTGGAGAATTCCACGTTTTGATGAGAAAAGCTACAAAGTCGTATTGCACAATGTGTGGACACAGGGCAGGAGGCAGAATTAGGGCCATTTTTGTAATCCGCAATAGCCCTACCTTCTGAACGTGATACTCTAGAATCTTTGTTTTCCATCCACCATTTCACACACTCTCATTTACACTGGTAAACCCAAATGACTCCTTATAACAATTTCTCTTTTAAAAATATATCAAATAAATGATTCATTCATTTAATAAATGTTTGTGTGCTCATATTTTGCAAGTTGATAGCAACACTGAAGCAGATGATTTTCAAGTGTTGAAGGCTCTCAGATATTCCTCGGTATAAACATCCAGGCCTGATCAGCAGGCAACAACCATACAGCACCACCTGCCTCCTCAGCCTACTTCCTCCTTCCCCAAAGCCCTGCTCTGTCTCACATGAGCCACTGCCCCCTCTGCTGCCTGCCAGCAATCCTGCCTAAGCCTCTGTCACACAACGCCTTTGCCTATTTTCTGGAAAGAATAAAATAGGTTTGTTCCTTTTCTTTGCCTTAATAGAGGGAGTTCCATGTAGGCATGAAATTGGAATTGCTTTGCCCTGTTAACGGTGAGGTTGTTGGGCTCCACTGACCCCTGCAGTGCACTAATATCTCAGCAGCAAGTGGATGAACCAGATAAAGTGATAGGGGACACGCCCGGAGAGGGCCGAGTGGGAGGTGTGAGGGCCAAGGGGAGGGGGCGGCCAGCTGTTTTCAGCTCTGAATTTGAGGATTTTGAGCCCTGAGCAGGCTGGAAAGGGTGATTTGTTCAACCTGGGAGTGAAGGGAGAGAAGAAAGGATGAGTAAGACAGAGCCCAGCCCGAGAGGGGCGGTGGAGCCTTCCTTCATTCGTCCACCTGCTCATTCACACTTCTGACAACCCTGAGCCTCCCCCCGCCTGGCCCTGTGCCAGGCAGGCGAGACACAAAGACAAGCTGGGCAGAGCCTGCCACTGAAGAACCCCTAATCCATCCGGAAATACAGACTTGAGGGGAAAAAAGAATTGAAATTCCATGTAATGAGTATTGGAATAAAAATATGAGAGAGTACAAGAGGGTCACAGAAGGGGTGAAAGTTCATTCTGCCAGGGGAGTCTGGGCAGGCTTCCAGGAGGCAGTGAGTTACAGCCAGGGCTAGAAGGAGAAGACGGGGCATCGAAGTCAGTTCCACCACCTTCACAGTTTGGCCCAGGTCTGTTCAGAAGCCTCAGCTGTCTCTCGGGCACCAGCCCAGATGCTGCAGTTCATTGGGAGGGAAAAAGCCCGAGTTCTGGCCCTGGAGGGGGCGTAAATCCATCATAGCTTGAGCTCTGCACCCCAGCTCTGTGACTTCAAGAAAGCAGCTCCCCCTCTCTGAGCCTCTATGTTCAGCCACAGTGACATATGATTATGTATACATGTATCACGAAGATCTTATAAGGGTCTTACTAGATAGTGGATACGGCCGTGTCATGTTAATGGTACAGGGCATTTCACATTGTTAGGGCCACAGAAACGTCAGGCATTTTGAGCACAGCCCCCCACACTGGGCCACCTGGTGCCACCTGAGTTCATGCGGCTGCTGGTCCAGGCCTGACCGCCGAGCTCCTGACCCCCTGGAAGCTCCACCTCTGCTCACTGCTCTTCCCGACCATGAGTGAGTCCTGGTCCCCTCCAGCATCTGCAGACCCCCTGGTGCCCCTGGCAGAGGCCCCTCAGGCTGGTCGGCTGCCCCTGGGCCACTGTGTCCCCGATGCTCACTGGTCCCTGTGCCCATGTGACCAGGGAGGTGGACCCCTGCTGGGCCTCAAGAGGGCCACCCCCACCCCCAGCATATCAGCAAGGGTCTCGGTCCACCTCCTCCGGGTCCGTCGAGCTCTCAGACTTGGGCTCATAAGGAGGAGTGTCCACAGCTGCGCTCAGCAGTCTCGTGTGTGGCAGCTGCCAGATGGGGCCACCCTTTCTCGGGCCTGGGCTCTCGAGCTGTGGACAGCTGGAGTCGTCCCCCTCACACCGAGAGATGCAGAGAGAGACAGAGACAGGCGAGAGATGAGAGAGAGACAGACAGAGAGAAAGAGGCAGATAGAGAGAGAGAGAAACCAGTCTGGACAGAGAGACAAAGAGAGTGAGACAGAGAGACAGTGAGGAGAAAAAGGGGACAGAGACAAAGCAGGAGACACTGGCCCTGCAGTCCAGCCCAGCCCGGGAGCCGGAGCCACAGACCAGATGGGGTGGGGGGGAGTTTTCCACAAAGCACTTAAGCTGTTATGTCAGCGATTACACCCTTGGCCTCCTCCGGGGAACGAGGAACGACAGCCCTGAGTGATGGGTGGAAGGAAATAGATGTGTGAAATACACGTATTTTCTCCAGTGGGCCCAGTCGTCACCCACAGGCCTGAAGGCCAGCACACAGCAGAGCCCCGGGCCGCCGGCCGCACCAGCCTCGGGCTGAGCTCCCTGGCCAGCCGCCTCCCGCCTCCCCTCTGCCCTTGTCCCCTCTCCCTCTCCTCCTGCCCCGGCAGCTGCCGTGCCAGGTCTCGCCCGCCTCTAATTCCATTGATGCTGGGGTTCCAAGGGCCACAGGTGCCCGGGGAACTGCCCACAGGTGCCCCACTCCCACCTTCTCACCCTCGACCTCCCCAGGGACCTTCCTTCTCGGACCATAGTGAAGGTCCTTCCTCAAGGCCCTTAAACGGCAGGCCGAGGGGATGGGCCTTCTCCTGTGAGAGGAGCCAGCAGAGCGGTCAAGTATAGACCAGCCTGCGTCTGAAGTCGGGCCCTGTCACTTTCTCTGTGACTTGGGCACTTTACTTACCTCCCTGTACCTCTGCTTCCTCTTCTGTAAAATGGGCGGGCTGGTGTCCACGGTGCTCACCTCAGAGGACCGAACGAACCAAGATATGGAAAGCTCTTAGAACAGAGCCTGGCGCATCGTAGGTATTCATTGAGTGTTAGCTGTTGGCATCCTTCCCAGGTAACAGGGAGCCAGCAACAGCTGGGGGGCGGGGGTGAGAGCATCAGAGCCCAGAAGACGCTTGGAAGCAGAGTCCAGCGGGGAGCACTGGAGGGAGAGAGTTCCGGATCCTCACTACTCAAAGTGTGGTCCCTGGACCAGCAGCAGCTCCTCTGGGAACACGAGAGACACACAGAACCTCAGGCCCCACCCAAGACCTGCGGACTCAGAATCTGCCTCTTAACCAGATCCCAGGTGTTTGCGTGTCTAGTCGAGTTTGAGGAGCCTGCTGCTGGCAGAGGGAGCCCAGTTAGGCGGTTACTTAGGTAGTTCCGTGAGAGGATCGTGAAGGTCAGCGGCGCTCGCTGGACAGGAAGGTCTAAGGTGTGCCAGGCCCTGACTATCCACCACGCGTTGTGCTGGATGCTTTAGCTCTTGAAACAACCCTGCCCCCTGCTTTCCAGATGAGGAGAGACAGCTCAGAGGGGCTGTGTGACTCGCCCAGGTACAAACACGCCGTGTCTGGCAGCAGCCAGGGCTGATCACAGATGGCAGGGCCGGGCAGTGGGGCTGGAGGAGGGCAGGTTCAGAGGAAGCCCCCAGCCCTCCGGGAGTGGTGGTCGTGTGATGTGAGGGAGAGGGAGGGGTGTTAACGTGCCAGAAGTCCTTGGCCTGCACAGTCAAGAGATGGACTAAAGACCCAGGAAGGAGGACACCGGAGGACGGCAGGAAGTTCAATGCTGGACAAGCTGAGGTTGGGGAAGGAGGGACGTGTCCAGCAGGTCTGGTGCTCAGGAGAGATGCCGATTTGGGATCATCTGCCTTGAGAACAACAAGCATTCATTAAGTGCCGACTGTTTGCCAGGCACTCCATCTCACTGGCTCTAGGAACAGATAGATGTTCCTTACATTATAGATGAGCCAGTAGAGGCTCAGAGAGGTGAGTCATTTGCCTAAAACCACACAGCTCACAGGCACAGCTCTGAGATCTGAGCCTACATCTGCCTGGATAAAGAGCTCACCATCCTTCCACTGCACCGAACCACGGCTAATCCGATGCTTGAAGTGGCTGAGGGTCTTCACACTGGTTCCCCCAAAAGCAGACCCCGAGACGAGGGTTGGGTGCACGTAATTTATTTGGGAGGGGATCCAGGAAGCACAGTGATAAATAGGCAGACGGGACAAGGAAGGGAGGAAAGCCCCAGTGGGTTCAGGGGCCTTATCAGCCTGAGCAACTGGGGCTTTATTCCGAGCAGACCCTCGAGAGGCTGCGTGCACACACTTCAGCCTTCAGACTGGCCCCACTAAGAGGCAAGGAGCTGGACTGGTTATCCACCGGCCGCTGGAGTGTGAACTCCAACACCTCTGGGCTGACCCTCTGAGGGCTGAGCACACCCCTGAAGCCAGAACAATCCCCTGTAGACAGACACAGGTGCTGTGCGAGGAAGCACAGGCTTGTACACCACAGGCGGCCCCCGGGGCAAAGACGGCGTCTGCTAGACTGAGCCTTTGGGCTTTCCGGGGTCCTGTGGTCCTCTCTGAGACCCTGTGGGAAGGGAGAGAGGGCCCTTGGGGTAGAGGGGCGGGGCTACTGTAACCAAAGAATGGGGTGCAGGGAGGGGGGTGCAGAGAGAGAACATCCGGATAGCCCTATGCCCCTGGGATCAACAGACCTGCTCCTGACCCTGGACCAGCCCTGGGGAGGCTATGCCCACTCCCAGCTCCGGCTGGAATGTAAATGTCACTTACCCAGAAAAGGGTTTCGTTATGAAGATGATGTCATCAGGGCTGAAAGGCAGGCAGGGAGTGTGCCCTGCAGGCTGACGCTCTCAAGCTCACCCCATCAGCAGTGACAGGCAGGGTTTTGAAAGACTTCGTGTTGAAAGTTTAAGGGCTCAAATGGCAACTTTGCCGCATTCCCTGTGGGATCTTGGGCAAGTTGCTTAACCTCTCTGAACTCAGTTTTTCCAGCTATAAAATGGGGATAATTACACTTCACTTACAGTATATGTGTGACAAATCAAATATCAATATTTCCATATACAACAATTTACATATGTATCAAGATTCCTGTATTTAGGAATTTACCACATACCAGATGTTCTCTATGTGCCAGGCACTCTGCTAAGCACTTTGTATACATCATCTCGTCTGATCTTCACAACGAGCTTTCAGTATACGAAACATTATCTCCTTTTTAGAAACAAGGAAACGGAGGCTCAGAGAGGTTATGTAACAAGCTCAAGGTCACACAGCAAATAGGTCCTGGAGCTGAGATGTGTACCTAGGCTGGATGCACCAGGTAATTTTTGCCTCCACAGGTGAGAAGCACCTGGCGCAGACCAGGAACTCAGTAAATTCGGCTCCTTCTCCTCCCTTCTCCTTGAAAGCTCCACCACGGCAGATGGTTCTCCTAAATATTCTAACGTCCTCGAGCTGGTCACTTCAACAGGCAGTTAAATGCGGTGGTTAAGAAGATGAGCTCTAGAGCCAAACTCTTCTGGGTTCAAATTCTGGCTTGGCTGTTGACTAGCTGTGTGACCTCAGGCTATTTACATAACCTCTCTATGCTCGCGTAGCCTATCTGTCTGTATAACGAGGATATAACCAGACCCACTTCTCAGGGCGGAATAAGAGAGCGCATACAAAGTACTTAGAAAAACGTCTGGCATATAGTACGTGCTCAGTAAATATTACCTGTCATCATTACTCACTTGGCACCAGATGCTAACATTAATCTCCATCCTTTGGTGCTGGATAAAAGAGATCACGTGGGGCTCCTTCCCATTCCCCCAAGGTCACTCTCTGCCTCGAAATCATCCCAGCATAAGGGGAGGGAATGGAGATGAAGGAAAAGAACAAAGAGGAGAGAAACTTACATTTACTAACTCAGATTCTTTCCAAGGTTGTTTTAATCTGTCCACAAGACGATCGTATCAGATAGGCACTGGTTACTCACTCAATAAATGAGACAAGATGTGAACCTCGAGGGGGAGAAGGGACTCGCCCAGATTCACCCAGCCGTGGCTGAGCAGCGACCCAGCTGGAAACCCCGTCTCTCCCCCCGTCCTGCCTCCCACTAGGTGGGACGACATGGCACGGCACCACCGCCCTCTGGGGCACGAGCCTTAAACTGCTGCCAGCATGGGGATGAGTGCGGGCAGAGAGCCACACTCTCCTGTGGCCAGTGGCACCCTCAGGGGGACAGAGAGTGAGCCGACAGAGCAAGGAGAGAACATTCTCCATGGATGCCCAGGGCAGGCTTGCCCAGCCCCTCTGTGTGCTGCAGAAGTCCACCCCTCACCCCAACGCCAGAGAAAAGACCTCTTCCTTCAGCTAAAGCAGAAAGGCACATTAAGTCTCAACCCATTTTATAGCTGGGAAGACAGAGGCCCGGAGCAGCTCGCCAGGGTTACAGCAGGTTAGCGACAAAGCGAAGCCCGGAAGCCGGGATGGCTCACCCCCATCCCTTCTTCTGGAATTACACTCATTTCTCTGCCTGGTCAAGAAAATATTAACTCAGCGAGCAGGTGCCCCTTTCACCCCGTTTGGGGTCTTGGAATCTGTACCAGGGAAGATTCCAGGGTGGACCCATCTCACGGTGGGGGGGGCGGGCAGGAGCTTCTATAGCTAGGGCAGCCCTCCCCCAGGGGTAGGACCCCGGAGGAAGGGCTGAGGTCTGAGCTTGGTGGCCCCTCCTGCTGCCACCTCCTGAAGATGGGAGCAGCCTACCAGAGGAGGTACCCCACCCTCAAAGACGATGGCCCTGACTGTCACACGCAGCTCCACGCCCAGCCTTCAGGAGCTCTGAGCTCTGATCTGGGTTCTAACAACTCCAAGGGCTTTTGTTGGAGGCTCTGGCTGAGGTGCTGAATGAGTCCAGCTTTTAAACAACTGTCTCCCTATGAGCCTGCTTCCACATTGTTCTTTTTTCTCAATTTCCCCTAAAATATATATGTATGTGTGTGTGTGCGTGCGTGTTGAGGTTGTTCCTGGGGGACTATTAACTAAGAATAATTTATCCAAGAAATTTGTTATGTTAGAATTACCAATTAGATATGATTATAACTTACCATGGCTAACACTGCACTACTGTTGGAAATCTGAATCCCATTAAAATCTAATTAGCATATATTAAGTCGAAGGCAGTTTTACTGCAGTGCGCCAGCAGGTTTGAGCCGCGCCGGGCCGGGCGCAGGGATTCGCTGCCCACTTTGGCTGGCCGGCCACATTGCCCACAGTGCCCAGGTGCCTGCCGGGTGGCCTCTGGGCAGCTTTTCTCTTCCTAAGCTGGGACCAGATGGTCCATGCCCGTGGAGAGGGCAGCTGAAAAAGTGGACATGACAGTTGAGGCTCCATCCCTGGAGGGGTGGCTAGAATCCACAGAAAGGCATCTTTGACTGTGGCTCACACAGTCAGGGTGCTCTGGGGTCAGTGCTCTGGGCTAAGAGGACTGGGAGTGGTTTTGGCAGCCGCTGGGAGCCCGTTATCTTGGCGGCTGAGTGTTAGCATCGCGGAATTTATCCTTCCCTGAGCTGTAGGGCACTGTGGGTCCTGATGTGAAGGCATAGCTGCTATCTCCTCATCCCTAGCAAAGCCCCTGGCGTAGTGACAGCAAACGCTTATTGAGCTCTTGCAACGGGGCTGAAGGCTTTACTTTCTTATTCTCACTTAATCCTCACAAGAACACCAAGAGATAAGTCCTAGTGTTACGCCCATTTTATACACAGTGAACCTGAGGCTTAAAGAGGTCAAGGAACTTTCTTAAGGCCACATAGCCGCTAAGTGGCAGAATCAGCATTTGCACCTAGGGTCACTGTTTTAAAAAGCTCCTTCTCCTAACAACCTGTTGCCGGAATAAATCAAGTCCATTATCCAGATCCAGGTCAGGCCTCGCCAATGCCCTCCACTGCCAGTAGGGGGAGGCAGTGAGAGGGTAGGGAGCCCAGAGCATAACTCGCTGTGTCAATGGGTGTCGGTTACAAGGTCGCTAGAGGACAGCCATTCCAGGTGCAGACTAAGACCCCAAGACGATGCTCCAGAGAGATTTGCTAAATGCAATCATCCCAACCAGTGGTTTTTGAGTTTTTTTAGGGAAAAAAAATCCTTCTTTTGTTCAAAAGCTTATTGAATGTAGTAGATTAGATTATTGTGCAGTAAATAGTCTCTCCCTCCCCACCACCTCCGAGACGGTTGTGTACTTCCCCTTCTGGGTCCCATTGATTTGGGACATGGCCACAGGACTCGCTTGGGCCAATGGGATGTTACGGAATGTGCCGTGAGCCAGAGCTTCAAATATGCCTGCCCATTAGGCTTCCTGACTGGCACATCTGCCATCACCATGACAACAGGCCTTGGGTAGCCGAGGTCCAAGAGGATGAGGGATGCACGGAGCAGACCTGGGCCAGACCCTCAGCTGGAAGCCAAGGCCAGCCAAGGCCAGCCTAGATCAGCTGAAGCCCAGTGGGCCCAGTGTAAGAAATAAATGCTTGTTGCTAAATGCGACTGAGGTTTTGGGTGGTTTGTTACACAGCAAGAGCTGACTGATGTACCAGGGGACACCCGTCTGTGAAAAAGACGAAAAGCAAGCCATTCCTATGAAGCCTAGAAGAGGGACCGAGTCCTGCTCTCACCACATGCCACCTCCCTGTGCATCATCCCCAGGCTTATTTCTAATCCGCATCTTCATCAGATGCTTTGCTTCAGCTAAGAGGCCCCCCCCTCCACCCCCAGGCCATACCTCTCTTCTGGACTTCCTCCCAGACTCTGTGCAGGCTCCCCCACGGCCCACTCCGCATCCCACGAAACACGCAAACTCCGTAGGGAGCTGGGACCCACCAGCCTCATCAGTCACTTCCTCTCTGAAGCCTTCGGCTTCAACCCCACCCAGTTTTGAGGTTCCCCTCCACCTTTGCCAGCCTGCAGGCGGGGGCATGAAAAGTGGAGGGAAGCCTCCTGAAAAGCTACCGTGAACAATCTTGCACACTCCACACTCACACCGCTACCCCATGTAGGGTCACACCTCTGTCACCAGAGGGCTTCACATCTTCCTCCAGGGCTGGCAGACTCCCCGCCCCCGGCCCAATCCTGCAGGAGGAAGGGGAAGCTCAGAGAGTCAGGGTGGCCCGACCGAGCCACACAGAAATCCAGAGATGCACAGCCTCCCTGGTGCCCTGGAGAGATCTGGTGCTTGGGCTGATTTATGATCAGGGGACAGCGAGGTGACCAGAGGGTCAAGGCCCAGGCCTGAGTGGAGCAGGTGTCGAGAGAAGACAGACGAAGGAACATGGTGGGAGGGGAGAGCCAGATAGAGTGAGGAAATGAAGGACCAGCCTCAGGACCCTCTGGAGGCCTAACCAGGGCGGCCCTGCCCCTCTTGTGGGATCGAGGGAACATCTGAGCAATTCCTACTCCTCCAGCCTCCGTGCTCAGCTGAAACTGCCAAGAAAAGAGATGCTTAAACCTCCACTGGACTCACTTTGCACGAGGCTTGGGACGGACAAGGAGGCCAAACTCTGGAGGACACAGTCTCGTGTCCCGGTCGTCTGCGGCCACCAGCCCAGCGGCTTATGGGTTACCGAAGAGAGAAGATGACCAGGGAACAGACACCTGTATTAGTGTGCTGGGCTGCCATAACGAAGCATGACGGACTGGGGGTCAACAACAGAAATTTACTTCCTCGCAGTTCTGGAAGCAGCAAGTCCAAGGGGTGGGCAGGGCTCGTTTCTCCTGAGGTGTCTCTCCTTGGTGGCCATCTCCTCTCCCCGTGTCTTCACAAGGTCTGACCTCTGTACCTGTCTGCATCCTAATCTCTTCTTATAAGGACGGCAATCACATTGCATTAGGGCCCACCCTAATGACCTCATTGTAACTTAACTGCCTCTTTAAAGGCTATCTCTAAGTACAGTCACATCCTGAGGTGCTGGGAGTTAGGACCTCAACATAGGAATTTTGGGGGACACAATTCAGCCCATGACAACACCCCTCAGACTGAGAGGCCATAAGGCCAACTGCTCTGACTGCCCTGGGGCAGGGCCGCGGAGGACCTCCCTGGGGACGAGGGTGGGGGCTCTGTCCCCAGGTCACACAGGGTTGTGCCCTTTATAAAACTCTCTGCCTACACGGCGGTGGGAACGAGCCAGTTACAACTACACACTGCAGCGTGGATGAAGCCCCCAGACAGGAGGGTGAGTAGAAGATGCCGGACACAAAGGATTCCACGCGTTCAAAGCGCAAAATCGGGCAAAGCGAATCTCTGCTGTTGGAGGTGAGGACCCACTGTGGTCACCCTGGAGGGGGGAGGTGACTGGAGGGGGCACTTCTGGGTGCTGGTCACGTTCTTCTTCTTAATCTGGGTGCTGGTTACAGGGCTGCATTCAGTTTGTGAAAATCTATTGACTGTATGCTTAAGACATGCGCACTTTTAGTTTAGTTGATAATATTGTACCGATGTCAATTTCCTGGCTTTGACAACGTTCTGTGGTTACGGGACATGGCATTAGGAAAAGCTGGGTAAAGGGTATATGGAAACGCTGAGCTATTTTTGTAACTTCTTGTGAGTCTTGAGTTATTTCAAAGTAATTTTTCAATGCTTTAAAAAATACAAATAAAAGCCAGACCTTTTAGGTTTATTTTAAGGTTTTGTAACATTTTCAGCCCTGGAAGAGTTGAAATAAATTTTAAATTAAAAAATAAAGAAAAAAGGTGTATACACTTTTCCATGTGTATGTTATACTTCAATTAAAAGTTTTTAAAAAACAGTGTCTCTGAATTACCCAAAGGGAGAGGAGAGAGGAGGCATTCACAGAGCACCTACTGTGTGCATATAGTTCTAGGCGTTGGGCCCAAGTTATCACGTTCGTTACTTAGAGAGAGATTACTGTCCCCATTTGCAGATGAGGAAACTGAGGCTCAGTGAGGCAAAGGAACTGCCCAATGACACAGCTCATTCAGGGCTCAGCTGAGGGTCAAACTCAATGCTGTCTGCCTCAGAAGCCCTGCCCCTGTCCTGACCCACACTTGGGTCACTTAGAAGGACGCCTCTCCCCCATCCACTGCCCTGGTCTGCCCTGCCCAGCCTCAGGACGAGGCACCGAGGTCCCCAACCACCCCTCCCCACCACCACCCCCCAATCCCACTGGCAAAGCTGCTGGTGCAGGTTTTGCAAGGAACGTCCGCCCCACCTGTCAAGCTCCCAGGCTGGGACTGACCTCAGACCATTATTAGCACCATTAATTGCAGATCTGAGTAAGCGGCTGGCCCTCCTCAGGCCCCCATAGACCCCAGAGCACATTCCATGCCGGGCCCACTCCCCGCCCAACGCATATGCACACCCTCAGCACCAACGGCC
This sequence comes from Ceratotherium simum simum, assembly GCF_057802395.1. NCBI lineage: Eukaryota > Metazoa > Chordata > Mammalia > Perissodactyla > Rhinocerotidae > Ceratotherium > Ceratotherium simum. The sequence continues at coordinate 37,212,049 of NC_141921.1, read as the reverse complement.
CAAGATGCTTGCAGCTTGGACAAAATGAACTCACTTTTCCAACCAACCCACTGGGGAGGATGCCTGCTCATGGCCATGGGCCCCAAAATTAACCTGGTTTACCATGTCCTCTGAATTTCGGCTCAGGCAGCACTTTGAGGAACTTTCAGGCGATGGGAACAAGAACAGCTGGAGGTGCAGCTGATGACCGTGATTCCGGCCTCAGAGATCATCTCCTGAGACGGACTGAGGCCAGGGGCCGAGGCGGGATGCCGCCCGCCTGTGGAGTCGGTGGATCTGGGTTTGGCGGGTGTAAGCGGGATTCAGCTTGCGGGGTCCTCCTGACCTGACAACCACCGAGAGAACGCCATAGACTGTTCTCAGGACGCTGACAGGGGTTCTGCCCCAAGGAGGTCCGTGAGCATCCGAGCTGGAGAAAATGTCCTTCCTGCAGGACTTCTCGGAGTCCTCGCTACGCCAGTGTGCCCCGGGGGCCTCCAAGAAGGGCCCATTCAAGACAATGTTTTCCGCTCTCCTTTGGGATGTTCTTCAGAGAAATGCTGGTCCAAGGCCTGTAGCACAGATGTGTCTCAGGGGAAGTTCTGGAACACAAAAGAAAAGAACCTGCCGTGGTGGTAAGGTGACAGGCAGGAGTGTGACTGCTCCCATTTTGCAGATGGGAAAACTGAGGCCCAGAGAGGGAGAGAGACTTGCCAGGTCAGCAGGCAAATGAGAGACAGAGCCAGCCCTTGATCTCCACAAGGCGTTCTTTCCTCTGCCCAGGGCCGAGGTCAGGTGGATGGAAACGTGCTCACAGAAGACTTCTAGGGCTTCCATGGGGGGAAAGACTTGGTGTCCACGTTGTCTACCGTGCCTGGAAGGAGGAACCAGCAGAGAAGCATAATTTGATAACTCGTGTGTAACATTTACAAAACTCTTTCAGGGCCAGACCCCGTGCCTAGTGGTTAAGTTTGACGCGCTCCACTTTGGTGGCCCGAGTTCAGTTCCCGGGCACAGAGCTACACTACTCATCTGTCAGTGGTCATGCTGTGGTGGTGACCCACATACAAAATAGAGGAAGATTGGCAGGGTGTTAGCTCAGGGTGAATCTCCATCAGCAAAAAAACCCAACTCTTTCAAAACTATTCATTATCCTTCTAAAAATATTGTCATTATCTTTTTTCATCTTTGTAATCTTTTTTCAAATCTTAGGCATTAGAGCCCCACCTTTTTTTTTCTTCCTGTCTCCTCCCTGCTGCTTCTCTCTTCTTCCTTTACTACATCCCTGCCAAGGTCAAATTCTGCTCCAGCAGCCTAGGCATGGCGGGACTCCTGAAAAGAGGGGTCTGCTCCTTTCTGCTTAGTAAAGGAGGAGCTTGGGAGGAAACGTATCCTCTCTGTTGTAAATCAGAAGTCAGGTCCGGAGTGATCAAGTAACTTATCTTGAGTCACACGGTAACCAGAGATGGAGTTGATCCACCCAGCTTTACCCATCAGACCAGTGAGTCTCAAACTTCACAGCACATAAGGAGCCCTTGGGAGGAAGTGGGTGCTGCAGACAAGCGTTCGCTTAGCAGGCCTGAGACCGCTGCCCTTTGAAAAGCCTGCTTGCAAGGCTGGCCCTTGGCTGACGTCCAGGAACTTGGGTTTTGGGAGGGCGCCCACCACCCTACCTGATAAGAGCAGCTCGTTGTGCCTGAACTGTTTGTGCAAACAACGTGCTTTACACTGAACATCTGCTTTCCTTCTGGGAGTCTGGATTTTGGGACATGCCAGGCAGAAGGTGCCTGCAGGACCAGCCCCCAGTAAAAACCCTGAGCGACGAGACTTTGACGAGCTTCCCCAGCAGACAACATTTTACGTGTGTTCCTCGTTGCTGGAGGAATGAAGCCCATCCTGTGCCACCCCACAGGGAGAGGGCTCTTGGAAGCTTGCGTCTGATTTCCTCTGGAACCCCCCATGCCAGCCTTTCCCTTGGCCGATTTTGTTCTGTCTCCTTTCACTAGAATAAATCAGAGCCCTGAGCACAACTACGTGCCGAGTCCTGGGGGTCCTCCTAATGAATCATCACAGCTGGAGGTGGTCTTGGGGCCCCCGAATCAGAGAGGTATCACGATGATGATGATGCTTATACAGACTCTGGGCCTCTCAGAGCGGTCTTCCAAATCTTTTCTAACTCCACAACTAATGTGATCAATTGACAAATCGGCCAGGCCACCCATCCTGGCACAATAACTTTGGGGTTGCAAAAAGTGCCGTTCTCCCGGGCTGCACTCAAGGACCCCAGTCTGGCTACAGATAAGATGCTCACAGGACACAATCAGGGAGCAGATCCATGTCAACCTGGGGAATGAGGACAAGGAGTCAGGAGGGTCAGAGGAGGGGAGAGGATGCGGCAGCAGCACTGACATAGGGAGGCGGAAAGGCTTTGGGCCAGGCAGAAGTTTTTAATCGGAAGGAGCATCAGATTCACCCGAGATGAACATCAGCAGAACATAAGCCGCTACCTTTTAACAAGCTCCCCAGGTGATAGCTGCAGGTGGCTCTTCCCGTCCCCACCTCACCGCCCTCAGCTCCCTGGAGAGCTTGCTCTCACGCCTCCAGGCCTTTCTGTTTGCAGAATCCCCTGCCTCAGTGCCCTCCCTCCTCTGCCTGGCTGTCTCCTGTGCACCTTTCAGGACCAGCCTGGGAAGAGCCAATCACACCCTCCCCGCCACCACCATCACCCCTGGGCACACCTGCACCACGTTCATCTCAGAAGCAAACACAGGCTCGGGGGTCAGGCTGGCTCCAGCTGGAATCCCCGCTCTTCTATTGACTATTGTTTGGGCAAGTAAGTTAACTTCTCCGAGCTTCAGGATCTTCAGCTGTAAAATGAGTATAAAATATTCTCCCAGAATTATTGTGAAGATTACAGGAAGTAAGGTATGCAAAGTGCTTCGTACACGAAATGTTCAACAAATGTTAGCTAACATATCAGGAACATTAATAGTTAGAGGAATAACAATGACATCGCTTGGCACGCATCTCGCCCACTAGACTGGAGATGCTCAGGAGACTGTATTATTTCTCTTTATTACTCCTGGCTCCTAGCCTTGGGCTTGACATACAGTAAGCATTCAGTGAATGAATGAACTAATGCATCAATGAACGTAAGCAGGTTGGGGAGTTCAGGGAAGGCTGCCAAGGAGAGGTAAATATTGAACCAGGCTGGGGAAGACTTGGAGGATGGTGGGGTATCAGTTAACTGGGGCCTCAATTATGCTGTGTAACAAACACCCACCAGACCTCAGTGATGTACAAAAAGTATTGATTACGCTCCCTCATCTGCTGTGGGCTGGGCTCCACTGGGGTGGCTCGGCCAGGACCGCTCTTCTCCACGTGTCTCTCATCCTCCTCCCCGGGCCAGCGGGCTAGCTCAGGTGTGTTCTTCTTGAGACTATGGCAGAGGACCAAGGGGGCAGGCAGAACACGTGAGGCCTCTCAGGACCTAAGCCCAGAATTAGGCTCCGTCACTTCCAACTGGTTCTGTTGGCCAAAGCGAGTCATGTCGCCCAACTCAAAGTCAGAGGGTGGGAAATATCCTCCGCCCGTTGGTGGGAGAAACTGCAAAGTCGCATGGCAAAGGATAAGGAGACAGGAGGCTGAGGTAGTGGGGCGAAATCCCAGTCTCCCCCAGGTGGGCACGGGGTGGGGGGGTGCAGTGTGGGGCAGCAGGGGACAGAGGAAGAACTGGACGAAGCAGCCAGTCCAAGATGCCCGTTATGGGATTGGAAGGGTTTGTAGGGATGGGTCGCAGTGGTCCTTCATGATCGCAGACTGCATCATTCATTCATTCACTCATTTGTTCATTGAACGACAATCGTGGCGCACTTGCTGTGTGCCGGGCCCTGTTCTCAGCATCATGGATATAACGTGAGTAAAACGAGACAAGGTCCCGACCCTCAGGATGAAGAGGCTCCACTTCTTTTTCCGGATCCTGCACAGTTTGCTCTGTGACCTTGGGAAAAACCCCTCCCCTCTCAGGGCATTGCAGCCACCACTAATAATACCTTACATCTGAAGAACACTTTTAACTCTATCTAATTGTCCTCACGGAACGTTCTCCGTGAAGCATCGGAGACCGGCTCTGTTACATCCCTGATTTGATTGTAATGGATGTAAAACGCACAGCTCCTTGGAAGCGCTCTCCAGAGAGGCTTCCGGGGGCAACCCCCTTATAACAAACCCTAGGAGTCTCTCTACAACAAAGCGGGTCCCTGGGTAAGGGCCGATGGTTGTCATTTCAGACGATGTTTGGGGCCACACAATTCCTGTGTGACCCAAGGACTGGGACAGCTCCCTTTATCTTCCCTTTTATTTTAAAGAGCCACTACTCTGAACATTTCAAAGATTCCCGTAGAACTTTCCCAATTTAATAAAAAAGAAAAAGACTACCTCCTCCTAACAGGCTTCACAAATGAAAGAGTTGAAAATAGGACGTGAGCCAGGCCGCGGAGCACGCCTAATCACTCCAGCTCCTCATTTAATAAGGAGACGCCCTACCACCTCCGGAAGCAGGCTGCACATCTTACCGGGGGAAAGAGAGGCAGAGGGCCCCCTCCTCCCTGTCCGGTCACATTGGCCTCTCAGCCCAGGGCTGGGGTCAAGTCCAAAGCAGGCTTCTCTTGCAGGGAGTCTACTCTGGGCTACGTACTTAACGGTATCGCCTCTCCTCGTGCCAACCCTGCAAGGTGTATATGCCATCCTACAGGTGAGGAGACAGAGGCTCAGCCAGAAAGTCGCAGCCAGAAAATGGCTGAGCTGGCTCCAAACTCAGACCACCTGAACCCAAATCCCGTGTTCTTTCCCCTAATGCACACCACCTCTTTGCTATGGAGCGGCAGTGGGGCGGGCGGTAATATTGCAGGGGAGCAGAGTGCCAGGTTCAGTGAATGCAGAAGGAAAGAGGGAAGTGGGGAGGGAAGGAAGGAAGGAGGGAGGAAGGGACGAAGAGTAATATTTACTGTGTAGCCACTATGAGCCCGGCACTATTAAAAGCTAGCCACATAGTGCGAAGCGTCATAATTGAAGTCAGAGAAAGGCACCCTGGGGACCGAGAGGGGTCCCCCAGTGTTGCCTGAGTGGGATGTTGGTAAAGTCTCCCAGTGATGATGCTATTGGAAGACGAGTCAGGGAGGAGCGCAGGCAGGGGCTAAGGTGGGGCTGGAAGATCACAAGCAAACCTTTGTCGAGCTCCTGACTGCTTCAATCAAGACCTGCTGATTCCCCTCTTAAATATCTCGTGTCCGTCTGCTTCTGTCTATTTCCAAGCACCATCCCCTCCGCCTGGACCGTGCAGTGACCTCCTCTCCGTCTCCTGCCTCCCGTCTCAGCTCCTCCAGGGCTGTCTCCAAAGGCAGAGTGCTTTTTGCTAAGGCTAATCTGATGATGCCCTGCTCTGGGGAGCCTTCTTGGGGTCTCCACAGTCCCGCCTGGTGTCCCCCAAGTTTCACCTCCTACCGCACTCTCCACCTTGACTCCTGCCACTCTGGCCTGGGCAGGGCTGTTCTTCCTGCCCGGAAATGTCCTGCTTCTCCTCCTCACCTGGTTAATTTCTACTCAGTTATATTTCATTCATTCCTTCATCCAACAAATATTTACGGAGCTCTTAGGCACTGTTCCAGGTGGTGGGAATACAGTCCCCGTCCTCATGGAGCTGAATCCTGGGGGGTGCCTTCCGCAGGGCAGCCTCGCTGATTATCTTTCAGGGCCAGGTGGCTGTAGAGGATGCTGCCAGTGCTCTGCGCCAGCACCGCAGCCCACGTGGACATTGCCAGCAGCTCCAGCAGATGGTTCTCATACAGCGACAGGATGCCCTGCCTCAAACAGGACATCCCTCTGCCTGAAGCCTTTCTCTGGCCACAGGAGTCTATGCGGGGCCAGCCAGGAGCGTCTGGGAGTTAGTGCCCCAGAGCAACGCACAATAATGAAGAATGGGAGCCGTGTGTATCAGTTATCTACTGCTGTGTAACAAACAGCCCCAAGCTCTGCAGCTTAACACAACCATCGTTTATTTGCTCATGGTTCTGCAGCGGGGCCGGTCTCGTCTGGGGTCACTCCTGCAGTTGCCGTCATCAAGCAGCTGTCCTGGACGGGATGGCCCAACACGTCTGGCAGTTCAGTACAGCTGGGGGCTGGGCACCTTGCTCCTCTGCATGGCCTCTCAGTCACTAGCCCAGGTTGCTGGTGTGCTGGCAGCAGCGTTGCCAGAGGTCCAGCACTCAAGTTCTGCTGACATCGTGTGTGCTCATGTCTCATTGGCCAAAGCGAGTCCCGTGGCCCCGCCCAGCATCCATGTGGGAGGGGCCTCTGCCAGGCGCAGACATAGGGAGGCGAGGTTCACCGGGCTACGCCAGCAGAGAAGTACGCCAGCTTCCTCAGCCCTCAGTGGGAGGATTCCGTCTCTCGGAGAGTCCCTGGAGGGCTGGAGGCCAGTTGCCCACAGCTGTCCTCTCACTGACACAGCTTTGATGGACGTTTCTGTCTTCCCTGGCCTGCTCCCCCCATTCCCTCACTGAGCTCCCTGAAGCCCCCTCCCAGATAACCTACCTCCACCCAAGTCCTTGTCCCAGAGTAGTTAGACTCCTAAACGTGTGATCTATTCTGCCATGCTGGCCCCTCAGAGGGACCAAAGGGGACAGGAAAGGATGAGATGGGACCATGGCAGCCAGGGCACTGGGGAGCCTCTGAAAGTTGCCTGCAGAGCGAGGCATGGTCGGCAGACAATTGCGGCCCCTCTGGCCTTGGCCTGGCCTCTGGGGATGGGTTCGGGAGGGGGACCGGCCCTGCCCAACAGGGATAGGAAGGCAAGACCCTGCAAAGCACCTCCAAGTTGGGGAAAAATCCCCCACCCACCAGCCCTCCCAGGTCCACTGGGGTCCCCAGAGCTGCGCTTCCAGTTCGCTGGCCTGAACCCCACCCTTTTCTGAGTTCCATTTCTACTGAGTATGCAAATCTCTCATCCCAGCCTAGGCAAAGCAGGCGGGAAGTGGGGCAGCCCGACAGGATGAGACGGGCAAACGACAGATGACAGCCGCCCACTCTGGTAAACACGAGTTTAATTGCTTTTTCAGAGGGGAGACACGGAGGGGGGCAGGCACGGAAATAAAACAAATTCCCAGTCAGCTGTGTCAGGGCTGCTGAGCCGAGCCGACGGCAGGGAGCACGGGGCTGGGAGCAGTGGACTCCGCCCTAGGCGGAGGGAGGAGGCCGGTGGTGGAGAGGAGGCACAGAGACCTGGAGGCGCCTCCTGGCGGAGGCGGTCTGCCTTCAGGTCAGTGCGGGTCAGGGGCAGGGCAGTCTATACCACGGGGGCGGGGGAGCTGAGTGTCGAGATTCTCACCTGGATCTTTAACAACAACGATGAGAATAATAGTGCATCATACTTACTGAGGGCTGACTGTGCGCCAGGCGCTGGACTAAGTGAATTAACCACTTCATCCTCACAGCAGCCATATGGTAGTGTTACCCTCTCCGTCTTACAGACGGGAACATGGATGCTCATGTTAAATTTGCTGAAGACACAGGGAAGAGTGTTCATTGGTCCACCCAGAGCCCAAGGGCCTGTTCATTCCACAAATCCCCGTTTACTGAGCCCTTGCTCTGTGTCAGCTGCTCCGAGCACAACGGATGATAGCAACCCTGTGTAGAAGGTGGAGTTCTTTCCCTCATTTCACAGATGTTCAAGTTAAATAACTGTTAGAGAAGTTAAATAACTGTTGAAAGTTTATATCATTAATAAAGAGTGAGGCTGGGATTCAAACCCAGGTCTGTCTGATGCCCATGACTATGCCTTTAACTACTAAGCTAGACAATGTCCCTGAATACCACTACACACGTCCAAGTAATAACTCCTATTTGTTGGGCACTTGTTCTGTGCTAGGCCCCCAGGCCTACATGCCAGCCTAGTAATAAGTAACGGTCCCTGCCCTTGAGAAGCCCATGAGCTAATGAGGAAGGGAAACACATACATAAAATGTTGCAGTGATAAGGGCTTGAGCAAAGTGGAGGGGGGAACATAGGCAGCACCTGACTCGGCCTGCAGAGGTGAAGACAGGCTTTGCAGAGGAGGCCACATCTGAGTTGAGACTTAAAGGATGAGTCAGATTTCACTGGACAGGCAGGGAAATTGTGTGCGAGGTCCTCAGGTGAGGCAGCAGCTAGCATGTTCTGGATCAGCCACGCAGGCGGCTGGGGCCGGGACACAGGGGGCCTGTCGAGGAGGAGGACGAGGAGACTATGGTGGGTGGGCCGGCAGGAGTCGCATCATGATGGGCCTTAACTGCCAGCGTAAGGCCCGCCCCTAACCCCCAGAGCCAGGCTCCCTCAGCGTGCCAGCTGGTCTGACGAGCCGCTCCCAGAACGGGGAGTGTCCACGGCCGAGGAAGGCTGGGAGCACGGCACACTCCTGTCTCTTCCGGAAGATGCACTGGGGTCTGAGAAACCTTGTAGTCAAGACAGCTGCTCATTTCTGCGGCGCCCTTCTGTCCCCAAACCCTTCTGACCCCAGAAGCCACCTCTGACCTGCGACTACCCCCTGGGACCAGGATCCAGGGACAGACCCTTGAAGCAAGGGGAGTAACAGGGAGAGACCAGAGTGCCCATTGCTCCTTCTCGTGTCTTCAGTCCCCCAGAGGCCTTCTATCAGAGGGTGGCAATAATAATAATAATAATAATAATAATAACCACTGACATTCACTGAGTGCTCACCAGGACATGAGCTGCACCCTGTGCACAGTGCTCTGTGTGTATCATCTCACTGCATCTTCATACTATTTTTATTCCCATTTTACAGATGGGGAAACTGAGGCACAGAGAAGCAAGAACTTGCTTACTATCTCTGGGTTAATAGTGGAGGAGCCAGGATTCTGCCAAACCGTGAGGTCCAAGCACCTCCCTCTGGACTCTAGCTCAGGTCTGTGGTGAGGGCCCTGGCCCTCCACGGGGAGCATGGGCTCAAAATAATACCTGACATTTCTGTGGCACTGACGATGTAGAAAGCCCTGTACCGTTAACACGACACAGCCACATCTACTATCCAGTAAGAACCTTGTAGAACCTCATGATACGTGTATCGTTATCCCCTCGTTGTGGATGAAGATACAGGCTCAGAGAGGGAGAGCCGCTTTCTCGAGGTCACACAGCTGGGGTGCAGAGCTCAAGCCTGGTTGGGTTTACCCCTCTCCAGAGCTGCTCTCTGTGCCCGGTGCTGCCTTACGCCTCACACAGGAGCACAAGGGGATGGCACTCATCATAGGTTCATCACTTACAACAAATGTACCCCCCTGGTAGGGGAGGCTGTGCATGTGGGGGGCAGGGAGTATATGGGGAATTGATGTACCTTCCTTTCAATTTTGCTGTGAACCTAAAACTGCTCCAAAAATATAAAATCTTAAAATAAAAAGAAAAAAGAAATTTGAAGTCAAATCCCCAAATTTAGAACAGACAGAAGCAGCGTTGTCTGCTTGACCTGGGGTGGGAGCCCTGGCCCACGGCTTGACTCTCGCTCACCCCTCCTGAGGGCTCCAGGCAGGAGCTGCAGAAACAGGTACAAACAAAGCATGATGAAGTCACGGGAGAGGGACCTGGGTTTGCACCGGGAGAGCTCCTTCAAAGAGGCGGGCTTGCCCTGAGCTGACGAGTGGATGGGCCGGTCAGGCTGAAGGAACAGCTCTGCCGTGGTCTGTGGGCAGAGCCTTGTGTTCACAGAGGACGAGTCCCAGGAGGTTGGGGGGACGGGCGGAGGAGGGTGGCCAAGGCCCCATCCTCACTCACAGCCCATCCACTTCCAGCATCGTCCCCAGCCCTTCCCGGGCAGGGAGGACAAGGCAGATGGCAGGGCCAAATCCCCGAGCCTCAGCCTCGCTGCTCTCTCCCACCAGCATTTGAGTAACTTCTCTGAAATTGGAGACGTTCCTTCCCCGGCTCCAGACTGACCTGGTTGTTCAGGAGAATTCCGGGGGACAAAGGAAGACTGGAAATGCCACCTTGGAAAGGTCACCTGTCCCATCCCAAACCCTGGGATCCAGCCAGGTCAGGAACACACCTGCCTCCTGTCACAGCCACCAGCACAGACCAAGAAACACCCAGGACTGACAAAGTCCCTCTTAAGCCTCTGGAGGCGGCTCGGAGTGGACAGTGGGTGAGCACACTGAGGCCAACGGGTCCCCCCAGTCCTGCAGCCACCCTGCCCGAATTTCAGAAGGGCCCCGGGAGGGACGACTTCCAAAGGCAGAGATGATCAGGAGATGAAAATCCCTGCTTCCTCCCTCAAAATTGGAACAAAAGAACTCTAAGAGGCGGAGGTGCAGAGCATGTTTCAAATCCAGACGTTCCTGAGAGCGCCTTCCCGTCACACTCCTGTATGAGGTGGCACAGGGCACAGGGAGCAGCCCTGGAGGGGGCTAAACTCATCCACCACACCCCAGCTGTGTGACCTCGAGAAAGTGGCTCTCCCTCTCTGAGCCTCTGCCTTCATCCACAATGATATGTGATTATGTATCTATGTATCCTGAGGCTCTTACAAGGATCTCACCAGATAGTGGATGTGGCCGTGTCGTGTTAACGATACAGGGCTTTCTACACCATCAGGGCCACAGAAACATCAGGCATTATTTTGAGCACAGAGAGCACAGCCCCCCAAACTGGGCCACGTGCCACCTGCATTCATGTTCACACAGTAGGACAAGTCATTGCAGCTGGGGCTCATGGCAAAGACAAGTACACAGAGGATGCTCAAGTGGCCAAATGAGTGTCATTAACTCTTACCACAAAGCTCCCTCCCTTTCTCCCAACTCCGGGGGGCAGTCAGAGTGGGGGTGACGGCTTTTTAGATACGTTCCCCAGTAACTCACCTCCCAGTCTGAGAATCACAGCCGTGAAGCAGGCCCCCGGGGGCCAGGCCCTCTCAAAGTTAAGAGCAATTCGGAGTTATACTGACTACTGTTCGAAAGGCCCCTACTGTGTGCGGGTACTTTGTGTACATGATTTGGAAGGATACTCTGGTGTGTTCCAGATGCGAACGGGGACGCCCAGAACAGTTGAGTGACCTGCTGCCCAGGGCCACCGTTGATCGGGGGCAGGTCAGGCTTCCAGCCCACGTCTCTCTGAAGCCACATCTCAGCCACCGCTTCTCCTCTTCTCGGTGACAGCTCCTTCTGAGCAATCCCAGGGGCCTCCCTGGAAGGAGCGGGGATCAGGGGCCTACCTAGGTCCGTGGAGAGCACCAAATAGTCTGCCCACCTCCCCAGCAGTGCGCTGGCCCGGGTGGTGAGGGAAGAGCCCTTGACCTGAACGTCCCTCATTTGATCCTTGTCTTTGCTGTGTGGATTTAAGACGCACCAACCCCCAGTGCTCAGGGGTTCATCCAAACATGATTAAACAACCATTAGGCCTCCGCGGTTGGGAAATGGAGATTTACAGACTTCCAAACCTCCATTTAAATGCAAATGCAGCGTTGTAGCCCGGAACCACAGATCTGAGCAGCATTAAAGTCACCATGGTCCTGTCGCTCCTGCTAGGCTGGGCCACCTCGGCCCCTTAATCCAAGGGGCGCTGTGGGCACCGGTGGGAGCCAGGCCAGGGGAGGACGGGGGACGGGGCCCGCGGTGATGATGGACGTGAGTCAACGCCCCGCCTTCCTTCACCCACTGTTAACCCTCCTGGCCTGGGCAGACGTTAACCTCCGGTTCCCGCAAGCACGACCTTGTCAAGGTCACCCACACAGCTGGGAAATCCTGGAGCCAGGACTCAGTCCATGGCCTGCCTGGAGCCTTCGGAAGGCCAGGCTCCGTGTAGAGTGGCACCAACTGGGTCCTCAGAACAAAGGGCCTGGAGAGATTCAGCGGGTTGAACTGGGTACGGCTCCCTCCCACCCCCAGCACTGCTGCTCGCTGACGGGGCTGAAGTTTCTAGTGTGGGAGGCTGGGAGAAGGGATGGTCGGGTGACCAACTCATCCTGGCTTGCTCGGGACTTTCCAGGTTTTAAAACAAGGTCCCGTGTCCCTGGAAACTCTCTTGAGCAAACCAGGATGACTGGTCACCCTAGTGATGACCCAGAAATGGGACAAAGGGCCAGGGGGTGGGCAGCTGGGAGAGTGATGGGTCAAGTTTTTTGACATGTTGAGCTGGGGGAAGCCCTGGCCACTGCTTAGCACAAGGTCAGGCCAGAGGCCCAGATTTGGGGTTCACCCAGAGAGAACTGGGGAGCTCCTGGGCACTGCTCAGTGACCTGAGCCATGCCTGGAGAGAAGGATCCATGTCGAGGAAGGGAGCTTCCTTCCCAGGACGGAGACGGCACAGAAAGACCTGGACTCTCGGTCCTGCCTGCCAGCAGCTTGCTAAGTGGGGGGTCCAGGAAGACCTTTCTCTTCTCTGGACAACATCTTAGCTACTGGCCCTCCCGGGGCATTTGCTCAAGGCTTAGATTCCAGAAATCATGTTCCCCTGGGGGCATTTTCAGGCATCAGGCCTTCCCCATGTTTCTGGAATCTGTCCAATCAGCCAGTGGGCGCTGTCTTGTTCAGTGGCATCAAAGAGGAGAAATGGCAAGTGGTTGCTGTTTCTGTCCCTGCCCTCTCCACTTCCTCCCAGCTCACTCCATCTCGGGCCACCGTCGCTTCTGACCTTTGGCCTCAGAGACAGAGAAGGACCACAAAGGAGGACAGAAGTCAGGGCCAGCTGTGCACACAGGGTAGCACGTCCTCCGGGAGAGGCCTGAGCTGGGCTTCCGGGGGAAGAAAATGACAGATTCCCCTCTGGCCTCCAAGTACAGACACACTACTGGGGCAGGGATGGGGGCTTCCCGTCCACTCACTTGGCCTGAGGTTTGGGGGCCAGAGCACAGGTCCAGGAGACCCCAAACTGTACGTCTAGCTCTGACTGCCACTGACTTGCATGGTGACCTTGAGCAAGTTGCTTCCCCTCTTTGGGCCTCAGTTTACTCATCTGTCAAATGGGGCCTATACCATCTCACGGGACTTTGGCTGCGGGGCCAAAGGACAGAGCTGGGCCAGAAGAGGATGTGAAGTAGTGTCACAGACGGGGAGAAAGGAGGGGAAGGTGAAAGGCAGGGAACAGAGAGAGGGGTGCAGATGAGGGATTTGGAGGGGGGCAAGCTGGGCGGAGAAGACAGGCGATGACGAGGAGCCGGATGTGGGCTCATCAATCAGTTTTTATAACCCCTGCCCTTCCCTCCCACCCCTCCCCGCCCCCGTAGATAATTACAAGGACACCGATTAAGACGACCGACCCCCTCGGCTTCTGCGTTTGAAGCCCTCCTGGTGAATTATGCAGGAGGCTGCAGAGAAGCGGGAGCTGGGATCACTTCATTATTGATGAGAGATGACGGGCCCTCCACTGACAGCCTGCCCGAGAGATATGATTAGCTTGTAAAAAATTAATCACTGTTCTCTGGGTGGACACAGATTAAACCCTGAGGAGTGGTGTTATCGATGTTCCCTAATTTCAGGGGACTTTGAAAAGGTTTTAGCCCAACTCCGAGGAGACAATTAAATTCAATTAGAATCACAAGTATCGAAATGTCACTGCCTCCTGTGCGGTGGGCACAGGGTGGTCCAGGAGGGAGGGGGCTGCAGGTAGACTTGGGGCAGGGGTGGCTCAGAGGCCAGCCTACTCTCCTCCCCTCGGAGGCTCCTTCCGCTCTGTTTTCTCTCCAGGTGATCTCATGCTCACCTATGGCTTCAATTTCCACCAGACTCGGATGACTCACACATTTATGGCTCCAGCCCCGACCTCTCCCCAGGTCTCTCCATTCATATATTCAGCGGCTTTCTCAACACCGTCTCTGGGGTATCTCAAAGGCACCTCCAACTCCACGTGGCCGCCGACCATCCCTACCCTCCCCACCCTCATACCTGGTCCTCGCCCAGGATTCTCTTTCTTAATGAAGGGCACCACCCTCAGCCAAATCCATCACCAAGAACTGTTGTGTCAACTCCTGAACAGTTTGGAATCCACCCTCTTTCCTCCATCTCCCAGACCACCGCCCTAGTTCCTACCTCCTTCGGCTCTTACCCAGATGACTGCGGTGGCCCCCATCACAGGTATGGAGTACACAGCTCCTGCAGGATTTGATTCGCTGCACGCTGACAATGTCTGGCCTCAGGTGTGTGCCATAATTTTGTTTCCTGCCTGCCCTGGGGCTCCTCTGATGTTGGGGGGCCTGTGTTCATGCACAGCTCAGAAGTGTGGGAGCACCCCGATGGATAATGTCCCGGCCTGCCATTTGGGGTGGGTGGGCAGTTCTGGGAGGCCTTGTGTTCACTCCTCTGGAGGTCCCAGCAGAATGGCGCCCTGTGACCCAGCCTCCTGACCCTCCGTGACTTGTTCTCCCTGCTCGTCGCTCCTGCTCCCAGAGGTCACTCCCAGATAAACGGCCTGCCCCTACATCCTGGCATCAGCTCTGCTTTTGAGTGACCCTAAGCTAAGACGTCCTGCTTCCTCTCTGGACCCCTCCTCTCTCTTGTCCCCACCACACTGATGATCTTCACAAACACACATCTGATCACGTCATCCTCCCACTTCCCTCCTCCAAGATCTCCCAGTACTCTCAGGAGAAAAGTGGAGCCCCAAACGTGGCCTCCAAGAGCCCAAATCATCTGACTCCTCCAACCCTGTCTCCTGTCACACACCCGCCCTGCAGACCCTCGTGTTCACTGTGACCATCCTGCCACAGAGCCCTTGCCCATGCTGTGCCCGCTGCCTGGAATCCTTTTCCCAGCCTCCTTTGCTCTGTGGCTCATGTTCATCCTTCACGTCTTTCCCAGGGGGCCTGCCTGACCCTCTAGCCGAGGTTAGACCCCCTCTCTTATGAAATCTCAGCGCACCAGACCCCTGTCCTCTTACAGCTAATCAGAGTTGCAATTTCACAAACTTCACATCTCTTGGAGGGATTATTTGATTAACGTCTGCCTCTCGCATTAGGAGTGAGCATCACGAAGACAGCTGTGTCTGGTAACCCCGGGGCTGGCATGGGGACTTTTTAGGAAGGAAGGGAAGGAGGGAATGAGGGAGGGAGGGAGGGAGGGAGGGAGGGGTCCACCTTGAGCTGATTACAAATCTTCCTCTACTCCCCACTCTTCCCCAGTGCAAGCAGAGAAATCACAGCTACTCTGCGGGGCTTTTCCACTGCAAACCCCGGCTTCTCCCCACCGTTGTTCCCTTTGCTCCCTGTACACCCCTGGGCTCCAGCCAAGCCAAGCGGCTTGCACTTCTCCATTTGGTCCTCTTTGGTGAGTGCCTATTAGAACGTAAGCTCCGGGGCCGGCCCCGTGGCTTAGCGGTTAAGTGCGCGCGCTCCACTACTGGGAGCCCGGGTTCGGATCCTGGGCGCACACCGACGCACCGCTTCTCCGGCCATGCTGAGGCCGTGTCCCACATACAGCAACTAGAAGGATGTGCAGCTATGACATACAACTATCTACTGGGGCTTTGGGGAAAAAAAAGGAGGAGGATTGGCAATGGATGTTAGCTCAGAACCAGTCTTCCTCAGCAAAAAGAGGAGAATTAGCGTGGATGTTAGCTCAGGGCTGATCTTCCTCACACGCACAAAAAAAGAATGTAAGCTCCGTGAGCCAGAGGGTCTCAGGCACACAGCATGAAAGTTTGTTGACCGAATGAAGGATCTTCTACACGGGCCCTTCTGACTCTGCCTATCCTGCTCCTGAAAAACTGTCACCGTTGTGTCAGGTGCTCTGTGAGACCATTCTGGGCACTCTGCATAGAGGCTTTCTATTTTACAGATGAGAGAAGTTGGGGCTCAGAGATATAAAGCCATTTGCCAAAGGTCACACAGCTTGAGAGTAGCACAATGTGAACATCAACCCAGGCTTTCACACCATGCCCATCGCCCAGTGTCCCTGCCTCCTGTCACCTCCAGCGTCCAAAGTTCCCACATTCCTGGAGTTCAAATGCCACCTCTTCCGGGGAGCCTTCCATGATCACCACATCCCTGGCCATAATAAGTGCTTCCTATTCCGAAAGGCCCCCAGAGCCCTTGTTTATTGGTTTGGGTTTATTTTAAGAGCTTTATTGAGGGATAATTTACATGCCATAAAACTCACCTGTTCTAAGTGAACGAGTCAACAATCAAGGCTTTGTTTTTACACGCCAACCAGACACATATTGATTTCTAGCTGGGGTCATTATTTACACGCAGCTCTCAGCTCCCTGCTGAGAGTGGGACCAGGGCATCCTCATCTCCAGGACCCCCACTAGCAGGGCCTGCACCCCGTGGGTGCCGGGCAAGGTGAGTGAGTCTGCAGGCACATCGCCTCCCTCTGGGGGAAGGGGATTTGAAAGAGTACCAGCAGCTGATGTTTCACAGCAGACGCCAGACCCGGTGCTCATGCTCCACAGGCGCGACCGAGCCAAGTACACAGGGCCCCGCAAGGTGGGTGCGTTACCTCCGTCTTACCAACAAGGACACCGGAGCGGAGCAAAGTCCGTAACTTGCCCAAATCACGCAGCAAGTCTCAGAGCTGGGACTCAAGGCCAAGGGTCTGGCTTCTAACCCAAGGGCCCCGATGTGAGTGACCAACCGTTCTGATCGGCCCTGGACACAGGACGTTCAGTTTCAAAACTAGGACAGTCCCAGGCAGACTGGGACACGTTGGTCACCCTCTATGATGTTCACGTGTGCTCGGGAGACATATAGAACGAGGTGCTGCTGGGCATGACGAGGCTACTCTGAGGTCGTAAGGGGCTCTTGAGGTGGCCGTGTCCCCACTGCTCATGGCCTCTGGGGTCACCGTCCAGGGCTCTCTCTCCTCCTTTCCTCTGCGTCAGCTCTTTGGGGATCACTTACGCCTCTCCCGGACCCCACCTGGGGTTAATGATTCCCGGGGCTGCTGTGTGTCGAGATCCTGGGGAGAGCCGGGTAGGAGCTCGGGCCTAACCCCAAGGTCGGGGGCTCCCATGGGGCTGGAGTTCATCAGGACAGGAGGCTGGATGAGCAGTCGGGGCGGAGGAGGCGACTCTTTTGCTCATTGTCGGCTTGCTGAGTGGCCTCTGCTACGAGACCCCTCACCTTGCCCATCTGCTCAATGGGTGGGTCCCTGCTACTCAGCCTCATCCTAAAGAGCTTGACAGTTTGCTAAGCAAGTCTGCATCCATTGTCTGATGGGGTCCACAGCAGCCTGAGGAGCTGGGAGGCCGGGAATGATTATCCCCATCTGACCACCAACAAGACGGAGGCTCAGAGAGGCGAGGTGACTTGCCTGAGGTCACACAGCTCTGCAGTGCTCACCAAAGCCACGGGACTCAACAATCTCTACCACTTCGCTTCCTGTGAAGGGGAGGGCGGGCAGCAGAGGCCTTGGCTGACCTCGGGGCCAGGCAGCGGTGAGGGTGGAATCCTGTAGAGGAATTGGTCCTGCTCGAGATTTAAGATGATCGACCCACTCTGAGGTCAGCCATGTGGCTGCATGAATGAGGTGAGGTCCCGAGAGAAGAGGGGGCCTACCCCGGTCACGTAGCTAACCAGCTGCCGATATTCAAGTTCCGCAATGGACTGAACCTAGATTGACAGGAAAGGAGGGCCCTCCTCCCGTGGGCTCCTGTCCTCTGCGTTTCCAGTCCTGCCCCAGCCTCATCATGTCATGGGTCCCCATGCCTCCCCCACCAGAAAGTTCCTTTCCTTCCTAGAACCCACCAGACGGCTCCTGGTGACAGTAACAGATACAGCTGACACGTATGGCGCATTCACTGTGTGCCCGGCACTGGGCTATGAAGTTCCGTCATTTTTCTATAATTCTCCCAACAACCCCGTGGGAGGTACTGTTACACACACTCCCGGCACACAGACAAGACTGAGGCCCAGGGAGCTGCTAAGTTGCCCACCGGCTCTCTGACCACCTGTTTTACCCCCTCGGGCCTCATCCTCAGGACAGGAGGAGGCCGATTCTGTTGGTACAAGTGGGAACCAGGAATCTGCATTTTTAGCAAGCACCCAAGGCAGGCATTGTTCTCTGCCTTTCACACCTGGGGAAACTGAGGCTTAGAGGGGCGAAGAACCTGTCCAGGATCACCCAGCTCATAAGCTGTAGAGGTGAGACTCAGAGACAGAAGTCCAGGCCACAGTCACCTGCCACCCCGTATAACTGAGTAACAGGGACACGTAGTACCCACTGCCAGCCATTGTCAGGAGCCCGGTTCTCCGCTGGGAGCCCAGGGTGGGAATCAGCACCCCCCAGACCCCAGCAGCAGGCTCAGGCCAGGGTCCAAGCACTCTGTCCTCCCAGAGGCCAGGAAGGCTCGAGAAAAATGGCTGAGGTCCACCTCCAAGTGCAGCCACCAGGAGGAAAGTTCATTTGCTGGAATTGGAGGGGCGCCATCCATCTGCTTGAGGAGTTGCTAATAACGCTGGGTTTAATGATGTTAAGTTAGTGGTGACAATGATGCAGATCTGAGGGTGCTCCTGGAATGGAATGCATTATCCGGGAATGGTTCCCTGAGCATCTTTGCCTCAGGGCTGGGGAGGGGGGAGGAAGAAAAGATACCAAGGGTGGGTACGAATGGGAGCATCTGAAAGGGGATCACTGGGCACGCAGACCTTCAGGCTGAAGGAAGGGACAGATTCCCCGCCCAGCACTTGACCTGGAGCCTGCTCCTCCTCCAGCAGACTGGGGGTGTCTAACAGTAACAACAATGACAGTCACCATAATAGCTGCATTCACTGAGCACTTATTAGATACCGGGCCCTGTTCCGAGTGCTTTCCAGGTATTAAGTAATTAATTTAATCCCCACAACCACTCTATGAGGTAGGTACCTGTGGCTGTTATTAAACTTGATTGCAAACTCTGACATTCAGCCCATCAACAAGATGGGCTGCTTTGAGTCTGCTTGCTGCTCAGCTGCTGCTGAGTTTGCTGCTTTGAGTCTAGGCGGGCTTGCAACTACTTCAGCTCACAGAACACAGTGGGAAGTGACACCACGTGACGTTCAAAGCTAAAGCAGCAAAGCCCAGGCAGCTTCTGCCTGGTTGGTGGGAACCCCAGTTTCCGGAGCCCTGAGCCCCCACATATGAAGTCTGACGACTCCAGGCCCCCACGCGGCAAGGAAACTCAGGCGACACGCAGGTGCTCTGATGCGCGGTCCCGGAGGAGTCCCGCCCCCCAGCCGCTCACGTCCTCCCAGCTGAGAGCTCAGAGACAAGCCACCCCTCTCTGCCCTGCCCCATGCTGACCTAAAGAATCGTCAGCATAATAAAATGGTGGGTGTTCTACGCCATAGAGTTCTGGGGTGGTTTGTTCCACAGCAGAAGATAATCAGAACAGTATTTGTATCGTCCCCGCTTCCTAGTTGAGGAAACCGAGGCACCACAGGGATTAAGCCCCAGGCAGTCGGGTCCCAGAGTCCATGTGCTTAAAACCCTCCATAAAAGGGAGCGGTTGTCATTGCTACAGCCCTGTCATTATTCACGCTGCTTCTGTGGCCCAGTCTCAGAGCCACATTGTCTCCAAAAGCTCACGTTAGCAGCAGAGATAATTAAAAGTAACTGCCTTCTTTACTGAAGTCTGTTCAAGGTGACCCCCAAATTTAGTCTCCAACCTTATTAAGTTCCCTTTTCCTCCCCCATCTACCTCCTTCACAGCCCCTCCGGCTGTGGCATGCTTCTCCTCAACTCCCTTCCCCCATGCAGTCCCCCTCCCCCACAGCCACCCCTCAACACCCCACTCCCCGGCAGGAAAGAACGGTTCCTCTTTAGGAGAGGGGGCCGGGGGCACCGGGCTGACAGCTGCGGGGGTCTCTGCAACGAGCAGGGGGAGTGTGCACAGCCTGGTAAGGCTCCCACCTCCCACTTGAGTCATTTTTGTCCTGCCCCGTTGCTGAAAGCCCTCAGCCCTTTCTGATCACTTTGGGAGCTCTGACGAATATCACGAGTTTCCCAGAAGCGCCCAGCAGGTTGAAGAAGCCCCAGTAGTCCAGGGAGGCGGTGGCTCTCAAGAGCTGACCTCTGCGCCTGGATGTCCCCACAGGCACCTCTAGTTCAACATCCAACACTGAAGTCCCTCCCTCCTCCTACCTGCCCCACCTCTCCCACGTCCTGTCTGTGACAATGGCATTCCTCCACTCAGGCAGCACCGCCAGCAGCCGAGAGTCTTTCCCAGCCGAGAGTCTTTCCCGGCCCTCTCTCCTCCTCGCTGTCCACATCCAAGCAATAGCCCGGTGGATTCTCCCTCCCACACATCTCTCATGTCTCCCCTGTGCCCTCTTCCCCAGCATCACTTACCTTCCCCTCAGTGTCCAAGCCAAGAACCTGGGCATCTTCCTTCTCTCCTTCTCCATCTCAACTGCTGTTGGTCCTATGCCCTTAAAATCTTCTCATTCCAGCCTCCTCTCTCCATTCCCACTGTCCCCATTGTCTGGGCCCTCATCCTCCCTGGCTAGACCCTCAGCCTCTATTATCTCCCCTCTCCAGCTCACCCTCCACGGAGGGGCAGGCAGAGGGTCTTCCTTCAGGCCACTGGAAGGTAAGCGCCTTGAGGGCAGGGGCCCTGTCTGTCGTCTTCCTGGTGCCTGTAAGCAATGGAGCTGTGACTGCACCCAGCTCTGGTCCCCATTCGAGGCCCACTGTCTCGGCAGCCCTGTCTCTATGATGAGGTTGCAGTGCCCCCCCGTGGAGCGGCTACGTCTCCGTGCCCATTCCGTGGATGCAGAAGTGCCTCGGCCCCAGCACTACCCTGACTCCCAGGTCCTGGACGTTGGGATCTTTGCCCAGAGCCAACTCTGGCTGCCTGGCAGAGGCCTTTGCTCTTTGGGAGGCTGACTCGCACCCCGGCTGGCCCAAATGCAGCTCTTCCTGAGTCCCCTCCCCGCCAACAGCCCAGCCCAGCTGCAGCTCCCTGGGCCGAACCAGAGCCAAACGTCCCGGACTGAGGTGGCTTCCGCACCTCCCCAGGAAGGACTCCAAGTCTCCCCTCTCCACTTGCTTGATAGTAATCCCTCCCGTTGGCAGAGACTGTTGTGTCCAGAGCACTTCTGATGCAGTGCCTTTCTGTTGTTCAAAAGAACATTTGTTGAGGCTCTTATGTGCTGGGCACCGGGCTGTGTGTTTTCTCCTCCATCTCCCCTAAATTCCCACTGTCCCCTGGCCAGGTGGACATTCTGATCCTCATTTACTGATGAGAACTCAAGGCCCTGGAAGGTTCTATGTTAATAAGAAAAGGAGGGACATGAACAGGCAATTGACTGAAGAGGCACCAGCAACGCCCAATCCACAGACGAAGAGGCGTCAGTCCTGCGGTCAGTGCGGTGGGGGAGGAGGTGCTTTACGAAGTGGTTTCGTCTTTAAACCCTGGAGACAGCCCTGGGGTCAAATTCCTGCCCAGCACTGTCTGGGCGTGTAACCTTGTGCCTCGGTTTCCTCATCTGTAGAATAGGGATGCATCATCATAGTCCCCACCTCACACAGACCAGTGCCTTCTACAGTCGGTCATCGGGAAATGACAGCTTTGAAAATGGCATGTAATTGACACACAGGGAAATGTGCAATGACTATTAGTCACTAGACAAATTCAGCAAGGATTTCTTATTTTTTTAGCTCTCAGATTTATGGG
The DNA here is from genome assembly GCF_057802395.1 of Ceratotherium simum simum. Taxonomy (NCBI): domain Eukaryota; kingdom Metazoa; phylum Chordata; class Mammalia; order Perissodactyla; family Rhinocerotidae; genus Ceratotherium; species Ceratotherium simum. Next base: position 37,190,449 of record NC_141921.1, on the reverse strand, counting down.
GGGAAATTAACATCTTCTAGCTTTGGCAAAAGTCCAGGGGCAGTGGCCTCATCTTTCACTGTTTAGACACGTAAATTGGCACCAACTTTCTGGAGGACAAATTTGACCGAGTATGTCAAATGCTGTGTTGTGGATCACTGGCTTTGCTTGTTGTCTGTTACCCACGAGCGCCTTGGCCTGCTTTCTTCGCAGCTGTGACCCCAGAGCCTTGGATGGTGGTCGGCGTGTCCTAGGTGCTCAGTGTCTTGAATGAATGAATGGGCCAAATTGACTCAGAATTTCTACTCCTGGGCATCAATGCCAAACCAGCGGGCAAAGTTGCACGTGCAAAAAATTTAATGAGCATTGTTTGTAATAGTAAAAAAAAAAAAATGGGAATAACTTTGTATCCATCGAGCAAAGGTGGATGAAATAAATGACAGCACAGCCAAGAGGCCCTGCCCGGCCATTAGAGAGGATGGTCACGTGTCCACTTGTTGATACTGAATGAAAGAAGCAAATGGCAAAACACGGTGCTTCATTTGACTTAATTTGTATAAAACCGTGTGTGTGTGTGAGTGTGCGTAGCAAAGGAGAAAGTCTAGGATGGTGGTCACTTTTTCTGGGTGATGGGACTCCAGGGAATTGCCTTTCTGATCATTTGGATTTTTAAAATTAACAATATATAAGTTTTGCAAACAGATAAACTAAAAACAGCTTACAAGAAAGATAATGAAAAGCAAAGGGAAGGAAACAGAAGAGAAAGGCTCTGTGCTGAGGCCAAGGCCTCCCAGGCCAGCGTGTTCGTGAGGGGCTGGACCTGCACACAGGGCCCTGTCCTTCCTCACTCTCCACCCGCCCTTCTCCTCCCCCACAGAGGGGCAGCGGGCACAGGGTGGCGACAGCTGTACCTGCAGGGGTTCCTGCTGGCGGGAAAGGCAAGGGCATCATCCACTGAGGCTTTCCCCGCAGCCAACGCTCTACTTCCGTCCTCCTCTTTAGAGGGAGGAGGGCAGCACCCACTGGGCACCAGCGTCGTGGATGACCGTGCGAGGAGGACGGCTTTCGTTGTTGTACAGCAACTGTAACTGTAAAGTATGATATGATAACAATAAAATCAGTTAACACGAGTTGACTTCTTGCTCCGTGCCTCGTTCCAGACTCTGCTGAATGTGTTACCAAATGTAATTCTCACCAGACCCCCTGTCAGGTGGTGCAACTGTGGGTATTAACTCAGCTGATAGCCATTTGCACGACTAATCGTGACAACCACCAACATATGTGTGTGTGCTATGGGCTTTGTATCCCATGCCTACACGGAGTGCCTTATATGTGTTGATGTATGTGATCATTACAACCACAGATGAGATTGATACTATCGTTATCCCCATTTTACAGATGTGGAAATTGAGGCACAGAGAGGTTTAGTAACTTGCTCAAGGTCGCCAAGCTAATAAGTGGCAGAGATAAAAACTGAACCAGGAAGTCTGGTCCAGACTCCAGAACTGTGCCTCCAAAGCTGACCTGAGTCTCAGGTTTAGGAAGTATAAGTTGACAGCCAGGGTACCTCTGTGAGTGGGTGGCAAAGCCACAACTGGCGGAACCCACAGCCTCAGGGCCTCTTTGTGCCTCCATTTCCCTGGCTGCCCCTGCTGGTGCCGATCGCTCCCCTCCCCTCCCAGCAGTGCTCAGCCTAACAAAGCCTTGGGATCTGCTAAGTGCCTTGTTTGACAGATGATTCTAGAGCCCAAACATTTTTCTTCTTTCCTTCTCAAACTCTCCAGACAAGCAAGTGCTTCCTAGTTCCGAAAGTGTGTTAAATGTATTTTATTACTTTCTCTAGCTTTATTATTTTCTGGATGCTTTAACATCTTGGGGGCCTTGCTGACGGGGGAGAGACAGTCCTCCCAGGGCTGGCTGATTCTTAGAGGCAGCAAACAGCTCCCCTTCTTCAAGTGTTCCCTTCCTATGCTCACCAACCAATCCAGAGCCCCTGCCCCCAGGCACCCCCTTCATGGAGCCCTCACAAGTCACCCCCGCCCTGATCACCCCAGGGCCAGGCACCAGGCAACAGGGGGCATACCCTCTACCCCAGAGCCTTTTGAAATTATGCTACCAGCCAATCCTGAACCTCCTTAGCCTGCTTATCCTACCTCGTCTATTCCTTCCCTCGAAAACCACAATAAAGGCTCTTGTTTGTGATTTCCCCTTGCCCTGTCTGCCCCCTGACTGACCCTGGTGCTTCCCCATGTGGCCCTGCAGGGCGTGACCCTTCCTCCGGGCAGCTGTGAGTAACCGCTGTCTTTCCAGTGGCATCCTCTCCTGATCTGTTGGCCTCAGCGTCCCTGAATAATTATGAAAGCTACATTTTAGAACACAATGTTCCAGCCTGCCTCAGGGAAGAGGTGGCCGAGTCAGAGGGGCATCTATAACATCATGGATCTCTTGCGAGGGATCCCCTCTCTCACCACCTCGAAAGCCACCTTCTGCGTGGCATAACCCCTCAGACCCAGCTCTCCTTATCTCTGCCTCGGTGAGAGAAGTTTCACATAGTAGTGGCTAAGAGTGTGGGTTCAAGACCCCACCATGCCATTTCCAGGCTGTGCACAGCTGGGCGAGTTCATGAACCTCCCTGTGCCTCCATTTCCCCATCTGTAAAATGGGAAAATAATTTCAACCTCACATTTTTCTTCATTGCTGCCTGGGCCCCCCAAGAAGGGAAGAAGGGAACCAACATTGTTGGAACCAACTATTGCAAGGACGCTGTGAGGTAGGCATCAGCATGCCCATTCAGCAGATGAAAAGCGAAAGTTCTGAGAGACGTATGTCTTCCCCAGGTCATGTAAGAGAGAAACAGTAGAGCCTCAGTACCAGCCTATTTCATGGAGCCTCTCTTGTCCCACTAACAGGGCTGGGACTAGGGTGGGGCAATGAGACATCCAGGATGCAAAACTCAGGGTGGCTCTCACTCTGGGGATTGGGCAGCTGAGAATGGGTGTCTGCTTAAATTTTAGACCCTAGATCCCTCACTGGCCTCACCCTAGTTCCAACCCTGCTCATCAGACACACTCAAGGCTGTCTTCCTCTCCCAACCCACCCCGACGTTGGTCTGGGGTCCTCATCTTAACCTATAGGGAAAGAAACAGTCTCCCGGTGACAACCTCCATACTCATGGAAAGCTAAGGCTAGGCTTGCTTTGCATGTGTTGTTGGGGGATGGTCCTCAACAATTCCTGGGCCTGGGGGGCAGGGGGAGTCAGGGTGCTGCAGACCGGGATGGACTCCCCCTGAGAGTTGTCAGCCCAGAACCCCACCCACCACCAAGGATAGAGAGGTGTGGCCCTGAGGGAGTTTGTCCCATGCTTTTCCCCATTTCAAGGTTGGAAGAGTCCCTAATAACAACAGCCACCACTTGCTGCTGCTTCTGTATGTAACCCTAATAAAATAGCGGCCTCCACGGTCCAGTCTCACGGCAATGTTGTGACTGAAGGAACCCAGCCCAGCAATGGGAAATAATTTCAAAAGAATTCAAGTCTTTGTTTGTATTCCTCCACCACAGGATACCCGGATCACAGCAGCAATTCCTAACTGCTCCTTTACCATCCTCACCTCCTGAGGGTTCCTGGTGTCTCTCTCCCCCCAGGCCTCCAAGTCCCTCCTGCTGAGCTGCTGGTCCTTCTCCCTCCTTCCCTCTTCTCCATCCACATCACAAAAGCCCACGGAGTTGATCTGGCCACTGCAGAGCCCACCTCAGAGGCGGAGCTTTAAAGACCCGAACAGGCACAGCCAGAATTCTCGGACAGCCTGAGAGCATGCAGAGGTTGGTCATTTCTGCCCTGTCACACACGCATGGCCTCTTGATGTCATCCCAGCAGACCAGCTCCTTCTGCTGCTTCCCCCCTTCGCAAAGGGCAACTCCATCTTCACCGCGGCTCGGGCCAAACCCCCAGGGCTCGGTTCATCTCTGGTCCTACCGCCTACATTCAGTCCATCAGGACACGTGGTGCCCGTGCCTCCAAATATGTGATGAGTTTTGTCCACTTCTTGCCTCCTCTGCTGCTGCCGTCGGTTCCCGCAATAACCCCCTGCTGGGACTCCCTGCTGCCACCATTCCCTGCAGGTAGAGGCTGCTCTCCCCACAGCAGCCATGGCCATCTCCTACACATGCAGCCAGAGCATGCCATTCCTCTGTCCAGAAGCCTCCACTGGCTTCCCATGTCCCCAGAATACAATCCAAGCCCTGACCACGACTTACAAGGCTTTCCGTGATCTGCTCCTGCCGTTTCCCTCTCATTCAACTTTCATCTCGAACGTCGCTTCCTCGAGATGCCTCTTGGATAATTCTCTCTGACAGTGATGGTCCCCCTGCCTCAATGCCCCCCTCAATCTGTCACATGTCACCCCATTTTGTGGTCTTCATATCCCTGGTCCCTGATATTTTCCTGTTCTGTTACTCATTTCCAATCTGCCTCTCCAAACTAGAGAGTAAGTTCTATAGGAAAGCCCCTTCACTCCTTGAATGCTGCCTCCTCAGTGCCTGGGGCATTGTCCGGTTCTTAATAGATGCTCAATGAATGCTTGTTGACTGAATATATGAAAACAAGAATGAATGACCTGGGAAATATACATTTGCATTCATTTGGCTGCAGTAACAGAGAAAGGACTCAGCCTGGCTTAAACAATAAGGTTTTCACCTTTCACAAAACAAGGTCCAGAAGTTGGGTGGATTCAAGGTATAGTATGATCAGGGCTCTGGCTCAATTTCTCTGTGGTTGCCTCAGCTCAGCCCTTCTCAAGTGTGGGATTTATCCTAGGACTGGTTTCTCTCATAGGCATGTGATGGCTGCCCACAGCAAGGGAGCAAGAGGCTTTCCTGTTCCTGCCCCATAGGAGAGAAAGAGAGAGAGAGAAAGACTCCACCCCCATCCCCCCAAAATGAAATGTTTCCTCCAGTCTGCCTCAGCCACCCATTGGAATGCCATGTGCTGACTGGCTTAAACCTGGACTCCTAACTGATCACTGGAAACTATGACCCTGTCTGATGGCTCTCATGAGGATCACCCGTGCCCAGCCCTGGAGAAAGGGAGAGGTGAATGCTTGAATAAGACAGGAGCGTCCTTAGGAAGGAGGAATGAGGGGTGGCTCTTAGGAAGGCAGCCGACAAGATCTACCAAAGTGTTGTCATCCCTGTGTTACAGATGAGGGAGCCTCTGCCCAGAGAGGTTGGGTTCTGTGCCCAAGATCACAGAACTCACATATGGGGAAACCTGGATTTGAACCCACACCCCTCTGACTCCAGGGCTCTTAGTGACGAGGCTCTAAGCCCTCCCAGCCTGCTTAGATCCCAGGATAGGGGTGTTCCTGGTGTGTTTCACTCTCCAGGACACGGAGAAGTGGCAGGACCCCTCTAGTGATGCAGCACTGGGAGCCTGACTCAGCCGTCCCCCGGCATGCTCCTCCCTGGGGGACTGGGCTTCTCCCTCATCCTCCCAGGGGCTCCAGTCCTCCCCTACCTAGAGGTCTGGGCTAGGTCCCTGGGCTCGGGGGCATCCACAGTCAGCCCAGGCCTGGGGTCCCCACCTCCACGTTCCCAGCCTGTGGTCCTCCCTGAGTGGGGTTCATCTCTGGGACTTACCTTCTCTCCCCCGCCTCCCCCAGACTGTTGCCCCTTCAAGAGAGGAACCATGAGGATCTGCCCCAGCCTCTCTCCCCATGCTCCTCCTTGTACTCTGTTGCACTCCTGTTCCGTCTCACCTCCATGATTTTGCACAAGCCGTTCCCTCTGCTTAAAGCATCATATCGTTGCTTCTCCATCCCTCTCCCCACCTTCACCTCTTCAGCATCCCTCACTTCTCAGTTTGTGACCCTGACAAGTTACCTGCCTCTGCTTCTGTTTTCTCATCTGAAAGGAAAGGTAACAATAGAATTGTTGTGGAAATTAAATGAGAAAATGCATGTAGAGAGCTTAGAACACTGTTTGAAACATAGTAAGTGCTCATGGAAAGTTTGCTATTATGATTATTATTATCCATATCATCTGTTGGGTCTGAGCTTAAACATCACTTCCTCCAGGAAGCCCTCTCTGACTCTTTCTCCCAGGTCAGAGTTTCTTGCCCTGCTCTGTGCCCCCATGCATCACGTTTAGGGTAAGAACCCATCACTTGTAGCACTGAGTAACTATTTACTGTATTCATCCCTGAGAGTGGAGATGACAGTCTCTCCTGTTTACTCTTGTACCTTCAGTGCCTAACACAATGCCTGCCACATTGTTGCAAATGAATAGACACTTACAAGAAAGAGAATGAATGAGCAACAGAACAAGTGATAACTCTTTGTGCCGCCTGAGTCATTGGGCCACCGGTAGACTCCCCATGGTGGTGGCGAGGGTTTTCTTCTGCTCTGAGAACGGCTTCCTTCTCCTCTTCTGCCCTTCCCTCCCCGCCCTGCCCCCTGGTGAACACCAGCCTGGAGTGTAGCCTTCGTGGTTGATTAGCACTGTTTCTTCTCCCCAGCCCGCCTCTCAGAACAGATGCCTTCTCCCTCCCAATCAGTCCCCTCTGCTGCCACGCCTGGAGCTTCATCAAAGGACCCTGATGCCCCCCTGCACCCCGAACCTGTCAGACTCATTTTGGTTGCCAACAGGGACCGACCCCTCCCCACCCGGCCAGGCCCTGCCCATCACAGGCCCACCACCCCAGTCCTTCCAGGAGCCATGGGTGCCATTCACACAGGTATAGATAATCCACGCAGCCAGATGAGAATCCAGGCAAAGATAATCCAAACACCAGTGGAGGGTCCAGAAGACATTTCCATTTGGCTTTGAAGTGCATTCAATGAACTGATTTTTCTTCCCTAACCACAGATTTCACCTCTTAATCCTCTTTTATTTCAGCTAATATTGAAATGAGTTTGCCTGCCCTGTGCACACACGGTGGGGGACGACCCCAGGATGCATCTAAGAGTCGCAAGTAGCAGCTTTAGGTTTGAATTTGGCCGACGCAAAGAGCCAGGCCCTACTGGGGTGCAGGGACCCCAGACACAGACCCTGAAAAGGCCAACTGTAGTCCCCAGGTCTGCGAGGCCCCTGCCCTGATGTCTGCCATTCAAGCCCCTCTGGATGAGCAGCCCTGCCTGTGGAGAAACTGCGCCTCTGCACCGTCACACATACGTGCATCTGTGTGTGTACACACACACATATACACACCACACACTCAGGCACTGGACCAGCTTTTCCCAGAAAAAAAAAGCAGAAATCACTTCTCATTTCTCTGGAAGAACTTCTCAGAACCCTGGTGGAGGGCAGAACTCCCAGCACGCCCGAGAGGAGTGGAAGCTTCCAGTCACCCCTCCAGCCTCCCTTCTTCCCAGCCACCGGAACGTTCTTTCCTTGTGAGTAGAAGGAGGCAAAATTTCATTCCTTATTAGCTGGCTCACCTGGAGCATGTCACTTAACCTCTCTGAGCCTCAATGTTCTCTGAAAAATGGGTGATAGCACCGGGTCTGCTTACCTCACCAGGTGGTTGTGGGGTAACCAGGGGCCGTGCTGGTGAACACGGAGTTAGCAGTGGGTGTCATCTCAGTGACCCCACCGCTGTAATGGTAGCTCATGCTAGTTGAGGATTTACTATATACCAGCCCCTACTTGCAGAGCTTTGCAGATATTGACTCACAGACTCCTTAAATGACTTCCTAAAGCAAGTATTATTATTCATCTTCCTTCCACAGATGCAGACATGTAGACTTGAAAGTCTTGCTGAGCAGCCCCAGGTGCCCCAGGGCCAGGATTTGAACCCACGTCTGGGCCCTGGGCTACAGTGGGAAAGCCATCCCACAGGCCCACAGTGTGGTGGGGATGCGAGGACAGAGAGAGCAGGACAAGGAGCCACCCACTGGTAAGGAAGTCAGCCATGTCCTTTGGAAGTGAAAACAGCCCAGCTGCTTAGGTCGGCCAGGTGAGGTCCAGAAGGAATACAGTGACCCGATGACCGGGCCTTGACAGGAAGAAGGAACTGTGCCGATTCTAGACGGGCACTGGGTATCTCTGCCTCCCTTCGATTCCCATCTCCATCTGCCTTGGACTTTTCTTCAGTCATTCAACAAACCTCCACTGGCTCTTCTGACAATCACCTGCCCCTTCCCCATCACTACAGTCAGAAAGCCTCCACTTAGGTCACCAACACTCCCAGGGGCCAGTTGGACTTCCCTGACCTAGCCCCCAGGCCTGGGCAAAGCTGGAGGTGTGTGAGGGGCACAGGCATCTTGACCCTCAGTGGGGATCCCCTCACTCCACTCTGCGAGGCCTCCCAGGAGGGAACCTGCAGCAGATGAGGGCATGAGGCTGACCTGCAGGACGCAGCGGGAAGGCCCCCTGGAGTGTGGAGGGTTTAGTGCATGGAGGCATGGGGAGTAGCTTATCTCCGCGGGAGCCCTGGAAGGCTCTCTTCAAAGTCGGTCTTGGCAAATAAGGGACAGAGCCTCTTTCTCGAGCAGATGGTTCTCCTCTCCTGATAACTTTCTGCTCCTCTTCAATTCCCTAGTCAGACAGGAGAAGGAGAGTTTGAGCTGAGAAAGTCAGAAGATGTGTGCTTAACACTTAAATATGCCATTTTTGGTGAGGAAGATTGGCCCTGAGCTAACAGCTGTTGCCAATCTTCCTCTTTTTGCTTGAGGAGGATTAGCTAATATCTGTCCCCATCTTCCTCTATTTTGTATGTGGGAGGCCGCCACAGCATGGCTTGAGGAGCAGTGTGTAAGTCCATGCCTGGGATCTGAACCCATGAACTCTGGGCCACTGAAGTGGAGTGCTCGAACTTAACCACTACGGCACTGGGCCGGCCCCTGAATATGCCACCTGTTAATCAGCTGTGTGACCTTGAACAAAGTCCTCTTGGGGCCTCCATTTCCTCTGCTGTGAAATGAGTCAGCAACAGTGTACTTCTCCCATTGCTGTGCCCATGGCAGACATTGCTAAAAGATCATTCAGTCATTCAGCAAATGTATTTATCATCACAGGAGACTGCCTATGTAGCACGTGGTGTCCTACGCACTGGGGATACGATAATTGACAAGATAGAGAAGTTCTCTGTTCTGTGAAACTTGCATTCACTTTACTCTTACTCATTAAGTCTAGATGTGGTCTCAGAATCCTTCTTAACACAGCTTTCAAGGCAGACACTACTAATCACATTAGCGTTAGAGATGGCTTCTGTATTGGTCAGGGTTCTCCAGAGAAACAGGACGAATAAGATATATAGATTTATATATATAAATATAGACTTATTTTACAGAATTGGCTCATGCAATTGTGGGGGCTGGCAAGTGTGAAATTTGCAGGGCAGCCCAGCAGGCTGGAAACTCAGGCAGGGTTTGTATGTTACAATTTTGAGGCAGAATTACTGCTTCACCAAGGAACTTCAGGTTTTGCTCTTAAGGTTTTAACTGATTGGATGATGCCCACCTACAATTACCCCATTATCCAGGGTCATCTCTTTCACTTAAAGATATCTGATTGTAGGTGTTAATCACATCTACAAAATACCTTCACAGCAACATCTAGACTCATGTTTGACCAAACAACTGGGCACTGTAGCCTAGCCAAGTTGACACAGAAAATGAACCACCACAAACCCTATTTCCCACCCCTAGGAATAATTTCTAAGCAAACATTCAGCTGACAGTCTAGGATTCAAAGCTTCTGATTCTATGTGGTTCTTGGGAGAACACCTCCAGCTGGCAGTGGGCTAAGTCATCAAAGAGTCCACTTAAGTCTCTGCAAGAGAAGTTGGGAAGGAGTATTTCTGAGAGGACAATTTAGACAGACACCTCCATAGAACCTTCTCAGGATGTTTTGTTTCAATTATCTGTTATTGATTATCAACCAAGAACACTTCTTATTTAACCCAGAAGTTGGGAATGTACAGCCCTTACAATTTTCAGGCTCTGTCTCAGGGCAAGAGGATTTTTGCAGGTCAATGAAATCTTCCTCCACTATACCTGCCCCTTCTGTGTGGGCATGTGGTTTATGCCCATCTGAGTCACTAAGAGAGGGACAAGGAAAAAGCATGAGCATCTACCATGGGCCAGGCCCTGTGCTAGGGACTTGCATTAGTCAGGAACAGTCTGGGTTATGCTGCAGTAACAAATATCCCTGGAATCTCAGGGACTCAACACAACAAAGGTTTATTTCTCTCTGATGTTATATGTCTGATGCAGGTTACCTGGTGGCTGTGCTCCAGAGTCACGCAGGGACCCAGGCTGATGGAGGTGCCACCACTTAGTGAGGCTGCTATGCCAACTTGTGGCTTCCAGAGTCTCCATAGTAGGGTAAGAGACAGTGTGGAGGATTCACACATGCTTTAGATGCCTTGACCTGGAAGTGGCACACAGCACGTCTTCTCACATTCAATTGGCTAGAACTAGTCACATGACCCCACCTGAGTTCAAAGGATGCTGGGAAATGTAGTCATCTGTATCCCTGGAAGGACAGGAGAGCCAGATTGAACGAGCATTATTCCTCTCTATCACAGTGCTTTTTTACCTATTATTATTATTGCCTATTACCGTACTTCATACTCACAGCAATACTCAGCAGGGGATACTGTGTCTGTTTTACAGATCGGGAAACTGAGGATCTCTGCTCCGATCCAAATGCAGGAACTTTAGTGGAGGGATTTTCAAGGGCTATTTTTGGCAGCTCCAAGATCTTTTGTAATTTCCCTGTTCTCAACCTGGGGACTGACACACCAGGAGGGTTCCTCAAACTATTGGTTATTAACAAAGAGCAGGGTATAAAAATTTGCAAATTTTTGCTTTGCTAAAAAGTGTATGAATTAGAGTAAGTTCAAGGTTAACCCTAGGATGGCAACAGTCTCTGGGGGGGGGGGGCGGTGCAGATGGGAGGGGCGTTAGATAGGAGCAAACGGCCACAGGAGTACTTTTCCTTGGGGATTTGAATCTCCCCAGACACAAGGCTCCGAACCACTGCTCTTGGCAGCTGAGTTTTCCACTCAAATGCCCCCTGCAGAGCAGTAGAGTCTTTATGTGACCATTTGGGGGAAAAGGCAACAGTCATCTCATTGGGTTACAACTGTGATTCTCTGTCCACACTTGGGAGGGGGCAGCGTGGGACAGGGAGAGGAGCATGGACCGGGAGTCAGGCTGATCTTAGAATCCTGGCTCTGCTCAGCTCTAAGCCTGTGATCTAGCCCATTCACCTCCTGAGCCATCATTTCTCCCACTGTAAAAAAGGGAGAGCTGTGTCTACCTCCCAAGATCGATGAGAGGACTAAGTGGGAAAACTCTGAGGAAGCTTCTAGAACGTGCTTGGCTCTCCCTTCTGTCTTTCCCTTCTCTGTCTGATGGACGTTTGGCATGAGGGCCAGATGGGTTGGTGTGTGTCATTAGAAACCTGCTACATCCAATTTCACCTGTCAGGGGATGTTTCAAATGCTGTCTTGAAAGACAAAATGGAAATGAGTTAAACATCCAAGTACAGGAGATTGGTTAATAAACTCCTTCAGATTGATGAAGATTGTGCTGCCAAATGTTTACAGGGAACTTGAAGTAGCAAAGGAAATGTTTATGACACAAATTGGAAAACAAAAAAAAGGGGCACAATATGGTACATACAAGATGGTATCAACTGTGCAAAAATAAGCGTTCTGTGGCCTAGGAAAAAATCTACAAAGATGCACCGTAAAACACGGCATGAGTCTTCAGATGAGTCATCATCTTTTTCTTTAAGTTGTGTTTAGTTTCATGTTTATTTTATGTTGCAATTTCCATTTTTCTTGCATTTGATTTCATATTTTAAAATATAACAAATTATAATGAGAAAAACTATCCCTTCTTTAAAAATGTGAATGTGGAATTTCCGTAGGTGCCGGTTATCATTAAGGATCTGCCTGTTAGATGTTGCATGTACTGGGACAAACAAGGCTTGGAATGGGAAGCAGCAAGCAATGCAGGGAGGGCAGAGCTGAACTTGACCCCTTCCCTACCCCTTTCTAGCTGTGCGACCTTGGGAAAGTCGTTTAAATCCTCAGAGCTCCAGACTATTCATGGGTCAAATGGGGACGAGGATTCCCACCTCTCCAAGGACCTAGCCACCTAGTGCAATCTTTGGCTCAAACTAGATGGAGAGCAGGGTCTCAATAGATGCTAATGCTTTTCCTTCTCTACATCCGTGGGTATTTCTGAGGTGGGGGGGCTCCCTCCGACCCGGACCAGGACACTGACAGCGGCTGCAGAGGCCTCTTGCCTGGGATCGATGGGCAAGGTGCCCCGCATCCGTCTTTACTTCCCGCCAACATGGCTCCAGTCCTGGCATCACGCGTGCTTCCCCCAAGACCCTCGGGCTCCCGAAACCTGACTGCAACTCTCTGTGCAAGTCAAGGAGTGTTGCTGTCGACAGCTTCGTCTTCAAAGGGATGTTGAGTTAAGGAGCAGCTTCTTCCGTCTTTGAAGTCCAGGCTCCGGCAAGCAGGGCAATTGGACAACATGACCTTGAAGGGTCCCTTCCAACCCGAGGGTCTGAGATTCTCTTCCGCACCTGCATGACATTCTCCGAGAGGTGAAGCGCACTGAACCGGGCTTGCGCGAGCTCTGGCCGCAGCCTGGGATGCCCACGCCCCTCCTCTGACTCCCAAACTCCTGGGCGTCCTCCGAGGCTCCACGCCGGCATCGCCCCCTCCAGAAGCCTTTCCTAACCTCACCGCCCTCTTCCTGACTGGGCTGGAGCCCGCTGCCTCAACGCTGCTCTAGGCCTTCAGCGTAAGTGCCTTGCAGGGGACTGCCAACCCCCAGAGCCAGAGCTCCTGGAGGGCACGGACCGGGTCTTGTTCCTCCTCACATTCCAGTACCCAAGGCAGGATCTGGCACAGCTCAGGTGCTCAAGAGATGTTTCATGAGTTAATTAAACCCATTTCCTCCCCAGAGATAATGTCTCACCAGTAAAGCCAATGCTTAGTTGCGGCTCTCCTAGAAGGGACCAGAGTGTATAATGAGAGTGTATCTCTGTGCTGGGCACCTGCTAAAGCTTTTATTACCCCCTTTAATTCCCAGAAGTACCCCAGGAGGTAGGTATTATTGCCCCCATTTTACAGATGGGGACACCGAGGCTAGGAGAGCTTAAGTGATTGCCAAGGAAGTGGCAGAGTGGGGCCTCAACCTGGGCTGTCGCCCTGAGGTTGCGTTCGCCAACATTCCTCTCTGTCACCTCCCTGTCAGAGGCTGGGGGCTCTAGCCAAGAGTTTCTCAACTATTTCCCTTTGACGACATGTTATGGGCTAAAAATATACCTATTTTTTAACAACTTCATTGAAGTACATTGACATATCATGAAATCTGCCCACTTTAAGTGTAGAATTCAATGATTTTTAGTAAATTTTATAGTTTTGTTCAACAATCACCACAATTTAATTTTAGAACATTTCCATCATTCTAAAAAGAAATCCATTGCCCATTAACAGTCACTACCCGCTCTCACTGCCAGCCCAGGAAACCATGAATCTCCTTTCTGTTTCTATAGATTTGCCTTTTGGGAACATTTCACATAAATGGACTCATACAACATACAGTCTTCTGTATCTGGCTTCCTTCGTTTAGATAGTGTTTTTAAGGTCCATCCATGCTGTAGTATATACGAGCATTTTGTTCCTTTTCGTTGACAAATAGGATGCTATCGAATGGGTACACCATTTTTCATTTATCTGTTAACCACTTGATGGACTTCGGGTTGTTTTCAATTTGGGGCTAATATGAATAATGATGCTGCTTTGAATGTTCACATAGAAGTCTTCGAGTGAACTTAAGTCTTCATTTCTCACGGGTAGATTCCTAAGATTGGAATTTCATGGTCATATGGTGAAGTTGTACTTAACTTCTTAAGTATAACTGCCAAAATATTTTCCAAAGTGGCTGCACCATTGTACATTCCCACCAGCAGTGGATGAGGATTCCAATTTCTCCACATCCTCACCAACACTTGCTATTGTTTATTTTTTTTATTATAAACAGTCTACTTGATATGAAGTGGTATCTCATTGTGGTTTTAATTTGCCTTTCTCTAATGACTAGTGATGTTGAGCATCTTTTCATGTGCTTATTGGCCATTTGTATATTTTCTTTGGAGAAATGTCTACCAAAACCTTTTGTCCATTTTTAATTGGGTTGTCTTCTTGTCGTCGAGTTGTGAGAGTCTGTTTTTTCCTGCTAAAGCCGCATTCTCATCAGTGCTTTGGGGCGAAGAGAGGAGCTTATATGGTGGGGAATCAGATCTGAGTTTAAGTCTTGGCTTTGCCACTTTCGTGATCTGGGATTTCAGATAAGAACCTTCAGTTCCCTCTGTTCCCATCCCCTCTGCTGCAGAGCAGGACACAACACTCTCTTGAAGGGCCGTGGGGCACATTGATGGCGATCACGCAAACACAGCCTCAGCACCCAGTAGGGGCTCATGTTCCATTTGCTCAGAAGTATTTCTTGAACCCAGCTCTATGCTGAGCACCCTTCCTGGAGCTGGCCCACCCTTCCTGGAGTGGGCCGCCAGAGGGAGGAAGTGAGGAGGAGGAACTCACACCCTCCCTTCAGGAAAGGTGCAGAAGTTGCTCAGGTACCCAGCTAAAAGCAGGGGAAGATATTGGAGGATATCACACCACCTCTCTGCCACAAGTGGGCAGGGAAGGCTGCTCTGAGGAGTTGAGCACAACTCTGAGTGGGGTGAAGGAGCCACGCCAAGTTCTGCGGGATTAGCATTCCACGGCAGAGGGAACAATGGTTCCGACGTTCCTGAGTCAGGAGCGAGTCTGGGGAGTTGGAGGGAAAGCAGGAAGGCCACGGTGGCTGGACCGGAAGAACCAAGGAATAGCTTGGTAGAGAAATGGGTCTAGAGAAGCAGTCAGGCCAGATAATAGAGATCACGGTGAGGAGCGTGGGTATCACTCCAAGTGAAAGGGAATCCTCTGGGGAGCTGTGAATCCAGGACCAACACAATCTGCGCGGTCTCATCTTATAAAGACGGCTCAGGCGAGAGCTCGGGCTCGGGTGGATGAGGAAAAGCAGTCAGCGTGGGGTGTATTTTGGAGAGAGAGTCGACAGGACTTGCTGAGACGGATTGGGTGTGGAATACGCAGAAACAAGAGGAATCAAGAGTGACATCTATTCTTCAGACCGAGCATTTATTCTCTTATAGATCTGATGGTGACCGACCGTGATGACACTAGTGCTAACAGAATCCACTAAGTGCTAACGGAATCCAAAACTCAGGCCACGCCCCTCTTCTGCTCCAAACCCACCAACGCACTCCCGTTTGTAGAATAAAATCAATGCCCTGTGCAGGGTGCCGGGTCCTCCCATCAGATCCTCAGGTCGTCCGTGAGGCAGATGCTGCTCCCTGTTTTTCAGATGAAAAGACCAAGCTAGGAGGGGCGAAATGATACCCGAAGCCGCACCCGTGTGGGTGGAGGGTCCAGGATTTGGGGCTGACTCTAAGGCCTGAGCTCTGACCCATGTCCCCTGCGAGGCTGGGCAGGTGTGCACTGAATAGCTGTTGCTGCTTATTCTGGCTGAGGTCTTCCAATGTCTCTCCAGCCTCCACACACACACACACACACACACACACACACACATGCATGCGCACACACACACATGCAGACACACAAGCACACAATGCATCACACACTCATACACACATATGTACACATGCGTACACACGCACCCACGCACTCGTGTATGCACGCGTGTGCACACCCATGCATGCACACATGCACACACACACCACCCCCCGGCCCCTCTCCCCTGCTGCTTCTTCATCTCACACTAGACGCCCGGCAGGGGTGCGGCATGTCAGGCTGAAATAACCACAAGTCCATCGTCTTCAAAGGCACGGTGTACTTTCCCGTTAGTGGCGCGGGAACATCCAGAACTGCTTTCCGCACAGCAGGAGATCCTCTCCCAGCCCTCGGTGGGGGCCGCAGTATTCCCGAGACCCTCCAATGGGGCTTTGGGGATCACGGGGGCCCCTTCCCAAGGTTCCTCAAAGGGTGCCTTGCCCCTGGAGATGCAAATAAATGCGGTTGGGGGTGCCGTGATTCTTTCCCCGGCTGCCACCTCTGCCTGGTGGTCCCTTTGTTTGGTGGCTAAGAGTGACGCCCTAGAACCAGACTGTCTGGGTTCAAATCCTGGCTTGACCACTTGCTAGCTTTATACCACTGGGCGAGGAGTTTAATTCTATAAGCCTTACTGTCTTCATC
Organism: Ceratotherium simum simum; assembly: GCF_057802395.1. Classification (NCBI taxonomy): domain Eukaryota; kingdom Metazoa; phylum Chordata; class Mammalia; order Perissodactyla; family Rhinocerotidae; genus Ceratotherium; species Ceratotherium simum. The sequence continues at coordinate 37,174,224 of NC_141921.1, read as the reverse complement.
CGTCAGCTGTTGACCGTAAGAATGTCCAGCACGAGGGATTCCTGAAAGAATGAAGTGCTTGGATTGGTGCCTAGCACACATAGTAAGTGCTAGATCATATCATTATCATACTGATGAACTCTTTCCGGGGTTGATCCTGAGAAAACCTCCCTCCACCTTCGTGTGAGCCAGACAGAATAATTCTCAGTTTGTGTTAAAATCTCCCTTTGTCCATCATTCTTCCTTGAAGCTTATCACGACCTATTTGAAGTTTGCTTTGCCTCCCATCCTCAGCTTTAACCAGACTGCCTCTTTCTTTCTACTCTCCAGCCACTCTGGCTCTCCCGTCTGCATAAGTTATACTCCTGCCTCAGGGCCTTTGCACAACTCTCTAAGTCATGAACTCTCTGTCCAAGAAGAAGACATCTCAACTGGTAAAGCCAGGATTTGAACCCAGCCCTTCTGGCCCCAGAGACTGAACACTAACCCACTGCCCCAGTGGCCTCCCTCCTCTCTTCTCCCCTCTCCTGGTGTCATGTATCCCACCTTTAGGGCACGTCCCTCAGGTGTACAAATATCTGATGAAGGTCTGTTTCCCCCTGGAATGTGAGCTCATGAAGGCTGGGCTGAGGTCTATTTTGCTCATGCAGCATCCCTGGTGCCCAGCACATAGTGCTCAGGCAGACATTCACTCATTCAATAGGTGTTATTGAATGAATGAATGTCTGCCTATCGCTGCTATAAGTGTGATCCCCAAGAGCAGAGACCATGTCTTCATCTCTGCATCCCCGGTGCTCAGCAAAGTGCTCGGCACTGGAAGTTACCAACATGCTCCTTGAACTGAAACTGACCCATCTTTCCAGCACGTTCACCAGCCACACCACCTCGGAGGCCCGCTCACACGTGGGTAGGACAACCACCGTCACGTCCCCATGTGTGTTCATGCCTCCATACCTCGCTCATTCTGTTTCCTCTCCCTAGAACGCCCTTCCTCCTCCATCTGCTGGAAACTCCCTCACAGCCTGCAAGGCCTTGGGCGAACAGCCCTCCCCTACTCTCCCCTGCCCCCCGGGCAGGTCGCGGGCTCTCTCCTCTGCGCGCTTACAGCACATTCATACCACTGGTTGTTCCCGACGGGAATGGTATTGTGACTTTTTTTCTGTCTGCTAAACGTGAGCCTCCTGAGGGCTCTTAAGAGTTGTATCTTATTCATTTCTACACCCCACCTGGAGGCCTGGGGCAGGGGCTCCCCGAGAAAGTGTAACGCACACAAGATGAACAGATAAAGATAACTTGGGCTGAGCAGCCCTTCCGAACACTCCTCTGCGGCAGGTGTTCACACACAGAATGCTCAGGAGGTGGGTGCTGTTCTTAGTCCCATTTCACAGAGAGGAAAACAGAGGTCCAGGGAGTCAAGTAGCTTGTCAACTCCTCCATCTTGCGGGGCAGCTGGTGGGTGTGGGCGGTGCCATCCTGAGTGGCACAGAGTAGAGAGGAGCTGGAAGAAACTTCTGTCGTCCTTCACTCTCTACAGGGCTGTCGGCAGCTCGTCATCCTCTGTTCCAGAGCCGCGGGGTGGGGGATCCCTGCCCATCAGGAGCTCCCCACCACGAGCAGCCCTGGGGAAGAACAGTGCCCCCCTGGTGTTTCTTGTTTCTTGGGCTAAGACTCCAGGGCGGCCTCAGGAGTCGCTGGCACGAGATCCAGCCTTTGTTTGTGGCGATGAGCAAATCCCAGTGCATGCAGTGGGAGAAGCCTGTTCTTGGGCCTTTCAGAGCCAAAAGGGCAGGAGAAGGGCTCTCCGGGAAGCTCGGGCTGCAGGTCACAGTCTGTCCTCGAGCAGATGCCAAGTCAGACAGAGCTCCCCGGAGCATCCATGCGGGTTTATTTACAGGGGGTGAGGGACAAGGCTCTGCAGCCGGGTTTTCAGAGTCTAGGCAGCTTCGGGGGACTCTGCCTTTTCTGCTGAATGGAGAGGGAGGCATGCTGGCAGCAGGGCATGGGGAGATATATGAAACAGGAGCTGGGGTCACCCAGGTGAGTCTCTGCTTCCCAAGGAAAAATGAGCCTAGGACAAAGGGACAGAGGAAACCAGGAGAAATAAAACATGAACAGCTTCACCTGGCACCTCCCTTGGCTCTCAGATCCCGCACGACCCCCTTCCACCTTCCGTGCCAGGCCCAGAGGTGGCTCCTCCCCAGAAGGGGTGCAGTGTGAGGGAGGGGGTGTCTTTGGAAGGTGGGGGCTGACCACAGAGAGGCTGGGGCCTCAACTAGCGCCCTCCACAGCTGCTGTTTCTCTACACCTCCTGTGTTAGCTTCCTACTGCTGCTGTCCCAAATTGTGGCAGGCGAAGTGGCTGGAAACAACACAAATTTATGACCTTACTGCCCTGGAGATCGGAAGTCTGACACGGCTCTCGCTGGGCTAAAGTCAAGGTGTCAGCAGCCTGTCTTCCTTTCCGGAGGCAGTAGGGGAGCATCCGATTCCTCGCATGGTTCTAGATTTTAGAGGCTGCCCACGTTCCTTGGCTCGTGGCCCCGTCCTGAATCCTCAGAGCCCATGGTGTCCAGTCTGGTCTTTCTCGCATCTCAGCTCTCTAACACTGACTCCCCTGCCTCCCTTGTCTACTTGTAAGGACCCTTGTGACCACACTGGGCCCACCCAGATAACCCAGGCTAATTCCCTGTTTTAAGGCCAGCTGATCAGCAACCTGCATTCCCTCTGCAGCCTCAATTCCCCTTTGCCACGTAACCTAACACAGTCACACATTCCGGGGTTTAGGATGTGGACGTCTTGGGGGCCATTACTCTGCTACCACACCCCTCACCCCAGAGCCAGTCACTGTCTGGGGGGCGCCTCCTGGGCCCCAGGCACTTCACACAGAGTTACCCCATTTCTTCCTCCCAACAACCCTGAGGGGTCAGGTTCATCGCACGTCTCCCCGAGGAAGGAACCCTGGGAGAGCTGGGCCGTGTACGACTTTCGGGGGCCCTGGCACTTTTACCTTCTTTCATAAAACATATCTAAAAGTATGTTTTATGGCTGCACTGGTATAAACATGACTATAACCGAGGTGGATTATCTTCTTTTTTTATTTCTGATTTTAAAAAGAAATCAAAACATTTCCCAGGCCCCTAAAAGTGTCGTAGGATTTTGGCACTGTGCCCACTGTGCAGGGTGGATAAGCAGAGCCAAGGAACCAGTGAAGGAATCGGCCCAGCGTCACACGGCCAGCAGCCAGCAGAGCCGGGGGTCACACCCGGATCCCTAACCACCCACCCCTCCACTAGCGTCCACACAAGCCTTTACAGAATCCGACTCAGAGCCCTGGGGACACCAGGGACTATTCAGCCTGAGGCTCTTCTTTTACTGAGGGGGATCCATGTGCCCAGAGAGGGGGTGCGGCCTTCTCAGGGACACACAGCAAGTCAGTGCTGCGGCCAGGATGAAGACCCGGTCTCCTGATTGTCCGTCTGGGGCTCTTCCCCGCCCTCTCTGTCTTTCATCTGCCAACTCCTCTGACCTGAGAAAGCTCCCAGCTCTTCCCCACCCTGCCCACACACTCACACACACAAACACACACCTCTCCCCGTCGTCCTGCAAGGTCAACATAAACCTTGGCCACCGCCGCGCCGACTGTGCTCTGTGTCTGGGCTGATTGGGATCTACCCAATGCATTCATTTGGCAGATGGGAAAACCGAGGCCAGAACGGGAAGCCCTGACCCGAGGCCACTCAGCAGCTCAGCAGGAGAGCTCAAGTGCCCGCCCAGTCCTCCGACTCCCAGGCCTGTGCTCTTTGCTCGCTGCCACGTGGCCCACACACGCGTTCCACGCCATTGAGGACAGATGTCAGGTGCCAGCCTGTGGGGCCTCCCTTTGCCCTCGTCCAGCCCTTGGAGGCAAGAGAAGGTTGTGTGACTGGAAGGTTCTGAAAGAGAAGTTTCCAAGTCCTCGGTGTCCAGACTTGGCAGAGCAGCTGCCTTCAGCTCAGACCCAGAGCAAGAAAAACCAGTTCCAGGAGGCTCCCCTGGGGCTGCTCCGGGCAGGGCCGACTTTAATCCTGCAGTGGGGAGGGCGGTGGTCAGGGGCCCGGGATGCGGGCACTGGGCCGAGCCTGGGGTTCAGGCCTCGCACTGCAGAGTGGCAGGTCCCCCCAGATGCCTCTGGTTTCCACTCCAGGTCTATCCCCTCTGAGCCTTAGTTTCCCCACCTAGGAATAATAATAGTACTTACCTCTCAAGATGTTGTTGTTCAGGATTAAATGAGGTGCTTAGCCCAGTGCATGGCATGTGCTAAGAGCGAAATAAATGTTCTGATTTTCATCGTTAGGGTTAATGACGACGATTGCAATACATGAAGGAACCGATACTTGAGCTGGATCCTGACGGCCCAGAGGAGTTGTTGGGCTGGCAGAGGACTAGCACGGCCTCTTGGGGGAACGGTGCAGGAGCAGAAGCCAAGGCCAGAGAGGAAGCAGAGGATGGGGGCCCCCGGTGGAGACCCCCACCGTGGCCTCCAGCACCACAGGGAGGCCTCTGATGGGGCCCCAAGGCCGACAGAATCTCCTAGTCTCCACCCAGCGTCCTCTGCAGGTTCCCACTGGTAGAACGTACATTCGGGATCTTGCCTCTCAGGCAAGAAATTTCCAACTCTCCACCCATTTTATGGATGGGGAAACTGAGACCCAGAGAACAAGAGTCACTTGCCCAAGAACACACAACCATTTCAAGATGAGGCCAGGACAAACCCAGGGGCTCCTCGTCTTTTGAAGGAAATGATAGACCACTGTATTGTGGGGACGACAAACCTTCCAGTCACTCAGCTGTCCTGGGAACAGTTTTCTTTTCTTTTATTTCCAAGCCTTATCTGACATCTGACTCGACACCATGAACTTGTCCCTGTAGCCCTGGGAACAGCCTGAAGAAAGGATGGATTGCTGAGCCAGCTCTACTCCCCTGCGTCCTCTCATGCCCCGACACAGTCCCCTGCTCCAGCCGTGACCACTCACCTCCCTCCGTCCCAACCCGGCTGCTCGTCCCCACCCCGAGCCGTTGCCCAAGCTGTTCTTCCTCCCATCGCCCTTCCTCAGCAATCTCTTTGCGAAGCCACATCCCCTCCTTCTGGGGGCAGCACCATCCGGTCCTCCTCGTGCATCGTGGCCTTGTCGACACCAGCGCATCGCCCGCTCCGTATTGAAATGAACTAAAGGCTCATCTGCACTGTATTCCTTTGCTCTTGTTAACGTGGCAATTTGTCTGTTCTCATTTATTCATTTGTTTATTCAACAAAAGTTCACCGAGTACCAACTATGAGCCAGACAGCCCCGTCTGCGCGGAAAGACTGCCCTCCAGCCGCTTCCCTCCTCGTGGGGAGAGAAGAGTCACAGGGACATCCCTACAGTTGTTAAGTGCTGAGCGTCACTGGAGATGGACTGGGGCCCCTGTCCTTGTCTCAGGGTGCCTTCCCAGTCAGGCACCTTCCCAGATGGGAAAGGGTCTCTCCCATGATCGCCGACGCTACCTGGAGATGAGGACTCTGAAGGTTTCTGAACCATCTTGCATCCCCTACTGGGTCACTATGGGGTTCAGTGGACAGCGATCTCAGCTCTGCCTCCCCTGAGCTGAGGGACTTGGTCAGGATCGCTTCCCTCTTGGGCCTCAGTTTCTTTGAAACAGCAATGGGGGCTCCCAGCACGCCTGTTTCCCGTGGGACGCGGGCAGCCGCCGCCAAGCAGCCGGGGGAGTGAGGACAGTACAGGGTGTGGGGCCCCGAGCTGACCTTCAGTGCCTAAAGCAATGGCACTGGCAGATTGCCCCCATTAACGCGAATTTGGGGTCGTCACCTCCCTTTGTTCTCCACCGGCAGTATGAGAGGGTTGGACTGCGGGCCCGCCAAGGTCTCTTTCAGCTCTGAGAAACTCTGGTTACTGGAAAAGCGAGCCTGCTGCCCGGAAACAGCGGACGTCGAGGCTCTGCCCTGGGAGGTCTGTGCTTCCTCTGTCCCCCGGGCTCTCGGACAGCGATGGAAATGGAAACACAACACCTCCGAAGATGGCAAATGAAATAAGCAGCACTCACCCATCAACAGCTAGAGAGACATGAAAGAAAACCACTAGGCAAACAGCCCCACCACCTCACGGAGCCCTGAGTGCAGAGCTGGACACAGTCTTTAAATGATGCACCTTGGGAAATCAGAACTCAGAACACAGAAAAGAGCCATGTGCCTGGGGGGCGGGGGGACAGGAAGAATGGGGTCACTCCTGGGGGACATGGACAAGGAAACAGTTTAGGTTCCCCTCTCGCCACGCTGGAACTGTCACCTCTCTCGTTTTCTCCCAACGCTTAGTGACTGCTGATGGAGGGCCTTGCATGATTTGGAATGTTCCAATCAAAGGAAGTCCTTCCTTGGTTCTTATCTTAGTCTTTCTTGCTGTAAGTCCTAGAGCTCATTTGGTCTCCATGTCATTCCTACCCCAGCGGAGACTAATTCTGGCCACTTCAACATCCCATACCGTTTCCAGTGCTGGGAACCATCCCTGCACATAGACCTCTGATGGTCTCCAGCCTCAGGGGCTTTGCACCCAGTGGGCCCTCGCCTTTGACTGTCCTTTCCCTACCTTGTCCACCTGTCAAAGTCTTCAAGACTCAGCTCTGAGAAGCGCCCCCCAAAGTTCTGGCTTTTTCCTCCTTGTTTCCACAGCACCCCATGCACCCCCTGTCGTGTTTCACCATGATTTGCTCTGATGTTCTCCTGCCGCACGAGACCGTGAGTTTCTGGAGGGCTGGGGCAGGTCTAATAGGGCAGAGGGCCTGAGGCTAAGCCTGCTGGCTGGGGGAGTCTGAGCATCTTTGAACCTCAGTGTCCTCATCTGCAAAGTGGGAACAATCCCTCTATCAGTGAACTTAATATTAGCCCAGGAAATCGACACTGGCTTCTGCAACCAGCAAACCCAGGAATCTCAGTGGCTTAACCCAATAACAGTTTATTCTCACAATCTTACGGGGGCTGGGGGCCCTCGTCATCTGAGACATGTGGCCTCGGAGGTCACTGCAGCAGAGGGAGTGAGGGGAGGAGACAGCACACTTCTTCACTGCCTCAACCCAGAAGCTGCTCAGGTCACTTCTGCTTGCCCTCCCTAGGCTATAACTCCATCAAATGTCCCCCCCACACTGCAGGGGGGTCTGGGAAAGGTAGTTTTCCTGGCTGCCCAGGACAAGGAAACCGAATCAGGATTTGGTTGAACACACAGCCTTGTCTCTGCCACAGGGTTGTCGTAAGGATTAAATGACAAAGAATGTTCCCAGCCCAGTGGCTGGCACACCGTAGGCATTCAAGGAAGCTGCTCATTCCCCATTTGTTTCTCCATCCCCAGAGCCAGCCCGGATCTGGCCCCTAGCAGAGGCCGTGTGGATGCTCCGTGCAGCCTCGCCATTCCCTGGCCCGGGTTTCCCTGGCTGCTCTCCTAGCAGCCTCCCCTCCCTCCTCCGGCTCCTGGCAGCCTGGATCCACCTTCTGCACCTGGGTGGCTGTCTCTTTTCAGAGCATTGATTCGCAATCGGCCAGAGCAGCCCTAATGGGCCAGTGAGGCCCCTGGCTGCGCTGAGTTAGCTGCCTTTAGAGGCTCAGAGCTGTGGAACACAAACCTGCCTGTCCTCTCGGGGGCCAGCACCAGCTCTCCAGCCTCTGGGAGAGATGAGAATGGGGTCCAGACTCAGGGCTGCATCCTCTCCCAGCAAGGCCCACCCTCACTCTCCCCCACAGCACCCCCCTACTGGTCTAGGGGAGCAGCTGGGAGCCACAGCATGCCCACTGGGCTCCCAGCCCCCTCTGGGCCCCCACTCTCCACTGGGGGAGCTGGAGAGGGTCTCTGCTTCCCTCCTTCCTGCTGGTCTCTTGAAAACAGCATAAGATGTGGGGCCTTCAGTGCCCCTTAACTCATCTGATCACCACGACAACTTATATAGAAGCTAGTTTTATTGGTCTCACTTTACAAATGAAGAAATTGAGGCCCAGAGGCCACAAAGCAGTATTTTCTAAACTTATCTGGCCAGGAAAGCTTTTAGTGCACGGAGTTAACTCACAGCACACACTGCAAAACATGCCGTCCTCGGCTGGCCTATATCTCACCCCAAAAGCCAATCTCATACATATTTGCAAAAGCTCAGTATGCGCCCTCCCCTAGCTCAGGGCTTCTTAGCCAAGACTCCAAGAGCCTGGGGACTTCCAGAGCGGGCATGTGAAATATGATGTGTATGTGCATTTTTCTAGCAAGGTTCCATAACTTCCGGTATATCTTCAGAGGGGCCTGGGACCCAGAATGAGTGAAGAGCTGTGTCCCTGGCTTGAGTGCTATAGAAAAGGCTCGATTTTGATCTAGCGTTTTGCAAAAGCGACCAGAACAGCAGAGATGTAGGAAAGAGAGCCATGAGTGAGAGAAATGGCCCGTGCGACAGCAGGGACGAGGGGACAGTAAACAGATGAGCTCGGCTGGAGCAGAACCGGTGTTTGGGAACAGTGACAAATGAGGTTGGGGCGTCGAAGGGACCTTGGAGCACAGGCTGAGGCGTTTAGGTTTGATAGGAAACGCCATGGGGAGCCACAGGACGTCCTGGAGCTGGCTAGTGGCAGCTCAGACCAAGGGTTGCAGAAGAGGCAGGCGAGGGGGAGGGGAGAGATGGGCTGCTAGGATGGGGCCATGGGCAGCCGGATCCAGGGAGGGTGCTGCCCTGGAATGGCACGCAGGGCTGGCGACTGTTGCAATATTGCAGGAGGAGGAGAGAGCAGTGGTACGGGGGGACAGCCCTGCGGGGAGCATGGTCTTTGGATCTGAAGGTGCCTGGTTTGAACCTCAGGGCTGCATTTCCTAGCTGTGTGGCTTTGTGCAAGCAACTTAACCCTTCTGGGTTTCTTCCTTGTAAAACAGGGATAATCATAAGGTTGTGAAAATTCATTGTGATGTGTTCTATCACGATCCATCACCTGATCCTATAAACACGTATCGATCCTTGCCATGCACCTGCACCACAGGCCCTCCTAGGCGTCCAGGGTGTTTCCTGACAATAACCCCATAGATGGATGGCACCGTGCCTATTTGAGAGATAAGGCCACGGAGGCACAGAGACTGTTTTCACAATCAGAATCAGTAATGTTTCCATGCTGGTTGCAGAGCTCAGATGTCAGAGGGTCAGTGATGGAGGTGTGACCTCTCTCTGACCCGGTGGGAGAAAACACATGCTCTCGAGGATGTTCAAGGTCATACAGTTGATTGATTTTGGGGATTGTGGGTGAAGGGGATGCTGATCCGGGTGTTTATAGTGCTTCATAAGCTGTAAGGTGCACGGGAGTCACCTGGGATCTGGTTAACACGAGGATTCTGATTGTTTGAGGCTGGGGTGGAGCCTGAGATCCTGCATGCTGACAAGCTCCTAGGTCATGCTTCTTTGAGTAGCAAGGGTTTCTAGAGAATGGCTTTGGGGTAAAACAGACTTGACCTTGGGCAAGAAACTGAGCCTCAGTTTCCTCATCTGTAGAATGGGTCTTACCTCCCCCGCAGGACTGGTGCGAAGATTAAAGGAGATGCTGTCTGCAGCCTCGGCGGAGCACAGGGTCTGACACAGAGCGCCCAGCACATACTGGCTATTATTATTACTGTTGCTCTGGGCTCTGAGCCCTCTGTGAAAGCTCTCTCTCTGTGTGCAGGCAGGGGGTTATGCCATATACTCAAACCTCAGGATGCTGCCTTTGCTTCAACTCCTCCCACCCCAGGAGAAAAAAATCTGGATGCCCTCTGCCATCTCAAACAGCACCCATGAATTGTTTCACATTCGATTTCCCCATCAAATTCACAGGCACGTATCACATGCCATTCTTCCATTTCCTAATGATCTGTGCGGTGGAAATTGTAAGTAGGACATTTCTTCACGCCCTTGGCATTCCCAGCTCTTCAAAACTCCCTTTCCAGGCCAGACTCCCTTTCTAGCGGCTGCAGCATGCCTCGCCCTCTCCACAGTCCTGCCATCACCCACCTCTGGCCTCTGCTCATCCCAGGATGTAAAGGAACAAAAGTAACGTGTCTCCTTGGAGAGCAACATTGGGCCCTCCTCGGGTTTCTGGGGAGGTGAGCTTTGGCAGCAGGCAGAAGGGTGGGCTGGATGGGTGCACAGTCCAAGGTCAAAGAGGAGACTGATCTGAGCCCCACCTGTGCACCACTCACAAGCTGCGGGACCTTGGGTGTGATCACCTCACCTCCTGGGAGCCTCAGTGCCCTCATCTGTAAATTGGGGATAAGAACACCAACTCAACTGGGTAGTAGAATAGGAAGTGCCTGGTCGGGGGCTGTGCCCGTCACAGCCATGACAGCTATTTGTTGAGGTCACGTGAATGGAAGTCTTGACGGGACGCTCTGGAACGGGTGAGCTCGGCAGGCGGCGTTCACCATGGTGCGTCCACCAGGGTCCCCGTTTGGCCTCATCTTTTGCAGGCTCAAAATTCCGGCTGAAGTGGCAGCCTCGCCCAGTAACTCCTGAGCCAGCATCACCCTAGATGGAGCAGAACAGGGGCCTGGGGGAGGCAGAGCCAGGGGGAATGTTCAATATTTTACCTCCTGGCCAGGCATGGAACTGCCCTGGCTGAGTGGTGCAGAGGTGGGGGGGCCCTGCCATACCAAGCATTGACTTCTAGTTCATAAATGGGAGGGAGGACGGAGGGTGTCCTGGGGGGATGGCAGCCAGGCTGGTGGGGTTGGGCAGTGGCTATTCATCAACCAGAAGGGAAATATTTCAGCATTTTAACAACCAGTGTGGACATGGCAGTGCACACCAGCTGGGACGCAGCCCGGGGACGCTGAGCACAATAAAGTCCAACGTATGCCTGGGAGAGTTTATCCAGTAAAGGCCCCTGGGTAACACAGAATGGCCACCACCACCAATACTCACTGATCACCCCTTAGATGAGCAGGGATTTATCCTTGACCTCCTCCCCAGCCCCCAGACCCAGTCAGATGCCCTGTGTTCTAGGCCCAGCTAGACAGACTCTCTCTCTCTCGCTAGGCCTTAATCTCCCCATTGGTCAAACCAGGATCCATTTATCGCTGACCCTTCTGGACTCAAAAGGTGACACTCTCCCTCCTGTGTGTGTGTGTGTGTGTGTGTGTGTGTGTGTAAAAGGCCATACTCCTCCCTCTCTCCCTCTCTAACATCTCCACACCCTCTCTGCACACACATCTCACTTCCCACCTCCTCCCAGCCTCGGGCCCAACTCAGGGCCTCACCTGCCACACCCACCTGGTGGGGGCCTCCACCTTGGAAAACGCAGACAGAGGCTGAGACCAGGGGAGGCACCAGCACGACAGAATTCAAAGCTAATCACTCGAAGATGGGCCTGTTTATTTGCATGGCACGCATTTGTCTCTGACTGTTTTATCCACCCCCTGAGCCAACCCAAGAGTTCTCAATTTATCCTGCCTGCACGGAGAGACCAGATTGGCGGTAAGCAGGCACATTTGCAGGAGCCCAATATAGACTTCCAATTATCTGTTAATTTTGCTCCTGTCTTCATTTGTTCATTTCACTTTTTCCAAATGGACTAAAAAAAAAGCTGTAATTGATGGGGTTTGAAGTCAGCGGGAGTGTTGTGTTCACCTGCTGGCTGGATGGACTTCACACCTCCCTGCAGGGCAGCCGGCCGCCTCTTGGGGGCCCCGAAGTCCCTGTTCTCCCGTCTTCTGATCTTCTGACTCTCCCTAGTAGCTATCTCTTCTTATTTTCTGTATGCTTGATGCTCTGGCATCTGGGGCCCTTGGTGAACTCCCAGTTAGCTAGTTCCAATGAGAGATAGCAAAGGACTTGCCTAGGAGCGCACCTTTCATATGCAAATGAACCAATCCAAAGCCATACCTCCAAAATCTCCCTTATCAGGCTCTCACAAGGCTCTGATACACCAGGACCAACAGCCCCCTTCACTAATCACTCCAGGTCCAGGTATCAGACACCTAAACACAGCACTGGGCCCCCTGAAATTATTCAAGCCAGCCAATCCTAAAGCTGTTGACCCTGCCTTGCCCATTCCTTCCACAAACAGCACAGGAAAGGCCCTTGCTCCCATTTTCCCTGTGCCCCCTCCGCCTCCTGACCGACCTGGTGCTTCCCCACATGGTCCTGTGTGGCACGGGGTGGGGGCTTCTCTTAGAAACTGTAACAAACGATCTTTTCAGTAGCACTCATCTCTGATATGTTGGCCTTGCCACCCCTGAATAATAATAAAACCTACCTTTTAAGACAATCTCAGGTGGCTGTGTTCACTGAGAACTAGAACGGAGGGCAGACAGCAGGAAGTCTCATTACTGAAGGCCTCCCCTGTGCTCAGCTGTTTCACAGGTGTTACTTCTGCCCTCAAACCAGGGAAGGTCACAGGAAGTGCCAGGATTCAAATCAGTGCCATGTGACCCCTCCCATACCCACCCACACACACCTGCGCCCAGGCCAATATGGAGGTCTTCAAACATTGTCCTGGCTCTCAAGTCCCCCAGTTTTCCTTATACCTTACCATCTTTCCCTTCTTGGCCTTCCCTGTTCCTGCCACGTCAAATGCCCCATCCACTCTCTCCTCCCAGCCTGGCGCAGGGACTCCTGTTTCACTCTTCCACCGAAACCCTCACCTCTGAGCATCGTCACACTCCGCTATCTTCGTGCTCAGCATCTTCTTCCCCCAGAGTCCACAGTCTCCAGGGGTGCGGGGGCCACATGTGTTTCCTTAACTGACATCCCTGTAGCCCAGCGCAGGGCCTGCTACATGGTAAGCATCCAGTAAACATTTGTTCAATCAGTCTATGCCCCCTCCTTTTATCGACACTCAATGCCAACGCCTCTTTCTGGACTCCTTTCCTGACCTCTGTTCTGACGCCCCTTGCTCCAGCATCCCTGGCTGCCCTATAGCTGGGCTGTTCTTTGTCAGTTAGCATCTGTTGACAAATCACCTCATTAATTTTTCCCTTGCAATTCATTGTAATTTGATCATATCTCAGGCATATGCCCTGTCTTCCTGGTAAGGACAGAAGTCCCCCCGGGGCTGGGACTGTGTCTTCTGCTCTCAGTTCTCCCATGTTCCCCCTCCTGCCCCGGGGGCTGGCTTGGCCACACCCAGTGCCCAGGAACGTAGTTCCAAATGGAAAGACTGATTGTCTGACTTAGTGTGTTTAAACTGGAGCTGCAGGTAGGGTGTGCTCCGGGTGCAGCCAAGCCTTCATTGGGTGGGAAGCAGCACGACACATGGCTGAGACACTGATTGCTTGGTGGCATCTGAGAGGACAATGCCAGGTCACAGCACACCAAAGGGATATGCCACAAGTCTGCTCCCCTCCAAGGGCACAGGAGCCCCCAAACTGCCACTGCTGCTGGAAAAGTAGCCTGATTGCTGGGGGACCCCACATCAGCCCCCAGAGACCTGGTTTCCCCACCGGACAGATCGTTTGCATTACCTTTCCACCTCGTCCTCTCCTTCCCGGAGGAAGACGAGTGGGCCATGCAGCTAGAGACCTGGTTATAAATCAAGATGCTGCCACCCACAGCCTACGTGACACATCCCTCTGAGCCTGTCTCCTCACCTGCAAAGTGAGGGTGACGACAACACCCACCTCTCTGGGTTGCTGCGACGATAAGATGATTCTACTTATGCAGAGCACCCAGGACTTCATTCCCTGTGTCCTGTCGCTCACCTTGATGATGGAGGAAGGAACTGCTCACCCAGCACCCAGGGGTGAGGAGGAATTCTCAGCAGACAAGTAGAAAAGCTGGCTTTTCATCCCTAGGCCCACTGAAATCTTCTGAGGTGACTGTTAGCAATGAGGATTTCCTGGGAGCCCCCCCAAACCCACTGAATCAGAAAGGCTGGGGGTGGAGCTTGGCAATCTGCATTTCTAACCAGCACCCGGGTGATTCTTGTGCCTGTTCCATTCGGAATCACTGTTTTGAGCATGATGGAAGAAAGAGAACCCAGGAGTGCCTGCTGCTGGTCACAGGTGCGGCAGGCCGAGGAGGCCTGACTTCCGAGAAGTCATACTTGTTGGATGAATTCAGGTCTGTGAGACTGTGGAGCCTGCAAACAGGGACAGGAGGCCCCATTTATTAGCGAATTGACATCACCTTGGAGCTGCCGTAAAATTGGGATGACAATTGTACCTCTCCCAGTCAGGGCGGTGAGCAGTGGATGAGATTTATCCAGCGTGCCCGCCCCATTCTACCCGTACAGAGGCACAGTCCATGCGGGCTGTTGTCCCCATCGTTCCCCACCCCGTATCGGCCTCAGGGCCCAAAGTCGAGCAGGACACAGTCTCTGTCCTCGGACCGAGAACCCAGTAGAACACAGGGCACTTTAAAGGCTAAAAGAGGTGCGTAGAACAGAAGACCAAAATGGGAAAAGATGATCCTGGAAGGATGGAGGCGCTGGGGAAGAAGGCCCGGGAAGCACAGCCTTTGACCCGACTCTGCAGGGCCGGAGGGATGCGGACCAGCAAAGATGAGGGAAGTCGGCCTCACCCCGGCTCAGAGGTGGCAAAGCCGGGCACACGGGGCAGCGACCGGGAGATGACTTTGGATGGGTAAACTGAGGCTGGAGCGTGCAGGGCTATGAACACCAGCAGAAGGAGTCAGAACTTTCTCCTCACGTCAGAGATTCAGGGGCAAATTCCTCCTGTGCACGTGTTTCCTTTGGCCCACAAAGTGCTTTGTATTTTCTTTTTTAATTTGATGCCAACATTTAGAAACCAAGAGTGATCACATCACTACCAGACTCGCAGTGTCTCTGAAACAGTGGCACCAGGCGGTGCTGGGCCCGGCCCCCTGGCACCATCAGCCGAGTGACTGTGTCTGCCCGCAGCCCCCTAGGCCGCATGAGTTTGAGATGCCTGCACTGGCCATTGGAGACTTAGAGGACTGCGGTCTGGGGAGGGGCAGAATTAGGTCTGTGCTTTAGAAAGACCAGAGGATAACAATTCACATGAGTGATGATGAGGCTGATGATGAAAATGGGGAGAGGAGAGGAGAGGAAGAAGAAGGGCCATTTACTGAGCTTCTGTGAGGTGGAGTTTGGCCCTACGGCCTTACACACATTCACCCATTTTGTTCTCATCACAACCTTATGAGGTGTGTATGCTGTTACCCCCATTTTTCAGATGAAGAAACTGAGGTGAAGTCACTTGCCTAAAGTCACACAGCTGGTAAGTAAGTAGCAGAGCCAGGTAGTTGGGATCCAGAACCCACAGCGCTGGTGAGACAGGGGCAGGGGAGTCTCCCTCGGCCTCTCACCGTGTGAGGCTGTCTGGTTTTGAGGGCAAGGATGTGCCCCACGTCTATCCCCAATCCGGGTAGTAATGCTGTGCATTTTCCCCAGCTCCTCTCGGTAAGGCCAGGTCTCTCAGTAAACTCGTCAGGCAGGGAAGGAGGGCAAAGGGTCCAAGAGCCAGTCAGGTGGCTTGGCTGCACTCCCCGGCCCAGCCTCTCCTGCTCTTAACTGCGGACCCCACCGTGGGGACCAGCAGACCCAAGGGGAAGGAAACAGACGCAGAGAGATGTGATGCCACACCTGCCGTGGCTCCACCTGCCCTACTACTCACCACACCCAACCCTCCCGGCCCAGTGCATTTGCAACAGAGAAAATAAAGCACACACACAAATAATAACCAACCCCGTGCGCTTCCTGGCATCGGGTGACTGCTTGGTCAAGCGCTCCCTCCCTCTGCGCATACCTGCTGGACGCTCCTAACATCCTCCAGCTGCCGCTGGCTCAGGGGGCCGATCACAAGCTCAGCCCCCAGGCAGACCCCCCGCTCCCACCCCCAGGGAAAGCATCAAAAGATCCAAGGAAGTTGGCTGCCGAGATCTGCCAGCCTGGGCCCAGCTGCTGCCCTCTGCCAGCTCAAAGTCACCTTTGCTCCAACTCCTCTGCTGGCCAGCCCGAGCGGGCCACTCAGCAGGAACCAGGAACTAGCCCCTATTGGGCAATCATTAATCGGATTCTTGACATTCCTCTGCCCCAGGTCGGCTTGGGAAACATGCTCCCCGGAGGAGGAGGCGCGGAGGCCCAGGACCCGCATTTGGACATGCAGCTGACGGGCAAGGTGGTGCTATCTGCTGCTGCCCTGCTCCTGTTGACAGTCGCCTACAAGCTGTACAAGTCGAGGCCTGCCTGGGCCCCGCTGTGGGGTGGGAACGCCAAGGCCGGGGCAGAGGAGGAGGCAGAGGGCTCCTGGCAGCCTTCCATCCAGGCTGCTGCTCCCGGGGCACCACACTGGGAGCTGAGACGCCGGAGGGGAAGCAAGGGGGCAGGAGCACTGCTGGGCTGCAGCTGGGAGAATCCCAGGGGCTCCCGAGTCCTGGAAACAGGAGCCTCTTCCAGGGACTCAGAACCCCTAGAGACTCAGAAGCTGGAGAGGACAGGCGCAGGTGAGGAGGGGAGTGGGCAGTGCCCGGACTCTGGCCTGGTGCCTCCCCGCTGCAGTGACCAGGAAGCCGGAACAGCTGTTGGCGGTAAGCCTGAGCCGCCCCCCCACCCCGATTTGGGCAGTGAACCCGAAAGCTCTGCCGCTGGCCTTGCTGTGGCAGACGGCAGCGGTGTGGGTGGTGAACCCGCTCCATGGCAGGACGGCAGACCCCCCGAGCAGCCAGGGGCTGGGGAGCAGGAGTCCCCCCATCACTGTTGGATGGCCCACATGGAAGGCAGCAGTGACATGAACAAGAGCTGGGTCTTCACTCAAGTGACGGGCGTCTGTAGGGAAGAGGCTGGGGCCCTCCAGGCTGCCTCGGACATGGGCCTGGCCCTGCGTCAGCGGGAGGGAGCCATCAACGCCTCCTATACCTTCTCATCGGTGGCCCGGGTTCGAGTGGAGGAGAATTTCATCCAGAAGGTGGAGGGGACCAGGCCCAGGCTGAAGGGCAAGGTGTACGATTACTATGTGGAATCAACCTCTCAGGCCACCTCCAGCGGCAGGCTGGCCCCCAGGACAGCAGCCCTGGCTGAGGCTCTACTCCCTGTGCCACTGCCAGGGCCCCCGGGAACTGGGGCGGCCTCGGGAGGCCATGCCAGTGACACAGATGGTAGAGCTGAAACAGCTGCCTCCCCCCAGCCCGTGCTGTCGCCCTCCATGCAGGGCTTCAACAGGAAGGCGAGCCTCCTCCAGATCGTGGAGCACCCGGAGCTTCAGCTGCAGCTCGACGGCTTTGGGGCCCCCACTCCATCCTGCCCAGACCAGAGTGCCCCGCCAGGCTGCCCCATATCCCAGGATTCCCTCGGGTCCAGCTCAGCTGGAAGCAGTGGGGAGCCCCAGGTGGAGCTCGTGGCCGGGACCAATTTCTTCCACCTCCCGATTGCCCCCGGCTCAGCCCCAGGCATCCACCTGGATCTGGGCAATTGCTATGAGGTGCTGACCTTGGCCAAGAGGCAGAACCTGGAGACCCTAAAGGAGGCGGCCTACAAGGTGATGAGCGACAACTACCTCCAGGTCCTGCGCAGCCCGGACATCTATGGGTACCTGAGTGGGGCAGAGCGGGAGCTGATCCTCCAGCGTCGGCTCCAGGGCCGCAAGCACCTGGTGGTGGCCGACGTGTGCCCCCAGGAAGACTCCGGCCACCTCTGTTGCTATGACGATGAGCAGGATGTCTGGCACCTGCTGGCCCGTCTGCCCCCCGAGGCTGTGTCCCGGGGCTGCGCCATCTGCAGTCTCTTCAATTATCTCTTCGTGGTGTCCGGATGCCAGGGGTCCGGGCGCCAGCCCTCCAACCGCGTCTTCTGCTACAATCCGCTGACAGGGATCTGGAGCGAGGTGTGCCCGCTGAACCAGGCCCGGCCGCACTGCCGGCTGGTGGCCCTGGATGGGCTCCTGTACGCCATTGGGGGCGAATGTCTGAACACGGTCGAGCGCTATGACCCTCGCCTGGACCGCTGGACCTTTGCCCCACCTCTCCCCAATGACACCTTCGCCCTGGCGCACACGGCCACCGCGTGTGCCGGTGACATCTTCGTCACAGGCGGCACGCTGCGGTACCTGCTGCTCCGCTTCTCGGCCCAGGAGCAGCGCTGGCGGGCCGGCCCCACGGTGGGCAGCAAGGATCGCACGGCCGAGATGGTGGCGGTCAACGGCTTCCTCTACCGCTTTGACCTCAACCGCAGCCTGGGCATCAGCGTGTACCGCTGCAGCGCCAGCACCCGCCTCTGGTACGAGTGCGCCACGTACCGGACGCCCTACCCGGACGCCTTCCAGTGCGCCGTGGTGGACAGCCTCATCTACTGCGTGGGGCGCCGGCGCACCCTCCGCTTCCTGGCCGACCACATCTCACCCAGGTTTGTGCCCCAGGAGCTGCGGAGCCTCCCCTCCGCACAGGGCACCCTCCTGCCTGCCGTCCTGGTCTTGCCCGCCCCCAACGTGCCTCAGACCAGGGTCTAGCCACCCCTCTGCTGGGACCCTCCTGCAAAACGGGGAGGCAAAAGCACCTCCTGCTCTCCACGCCAGGGGCCGGTTCTGGGAAAGCAAGTGGCCCAGGAATGTGGCCAGCAAGAGGCGGATTCTAATCTGACCTCCTCTGCTGGCTGGGGCTCTTGGATGCATCTCTGCCCTCAGTGGGATGCAGAGGCCCAGTGTGAAAACAGAACTAGGAGCTGGTGTTCTGAGGCCGGGGCACCCACATCTGCGGGGGTGACCACCAACTTCCTTCAAATCTGAATTCTTGGGGGGAGGCACACTAGGACCCCATGGAAGTTCAGGGGCACAGCCTTATCATAATCATGGTTCTGGGTGCCAGTTGACGCCCAGTGACCCCTCAAGCGGACCCCACTGGAGATGGGCCAGCTGTCTGTAAGCCACCAGGGTCCCTTCCTAAACATTGGCTACTGGGCCCCTACCCCCAAGGTTCCCAGAAGCATCTGGAACACAAAGGTGGGAAAAATCGAGGGTGGTGGTTCTGGCAGGACGGAAGTTGCCCTGGGGAGCCCCTGGGAGCCCAGCCAGAAGGAGAGATGGTTGGAGAAGTGGAGCAGCGGAAGCTGGGTCCAGCCACGGGGACTCTTCCTGCAGAGTAAGTCAACCGCAGCCCGCGTCACTCTCCTCATTACCTGGAATTCGGGTATACTGGGAGGAGGAGAAACCTCTATTTTTAGCAGCCATTTGAAAAGGTACATCTCCTTGTAGTGGTCTGCTAAGGATACAACTGATTCTACATCTGAGGTCTCTGGAGAGGGAGGAGAGGATGTGGTCCCACCACCCTCCTCCTGGGCCCCTGTTCGTGCCCACTGTTAACTGACCACTGATCTCAGAACCTTCACAACATGGCTCTCCAAGCAACTCAGCCCTCACTCCTGGGAGCTGGGGCAGCCACTCCTGCTCAGCCCTTCAGGGCTGGTGAGAGGGGATGACATCATTTGCCCTCCCTGTGCCATGTTGCCCCTTGGTCTGCCTCATCAGGCAGGAGAGGACCAAGGAGGGGCAGGTCCACGATGAAGCCAAGGAACTAGAAAATTCTAGTGGTGCCTCTGGAGGCTGGGATCTCCTTTCACATCAGGTTTGGTGAATTCTCAAAGGGAGGGGACCCTCCAGCTGCAGGAAGTTCCCGTTCTTCCTAGAGGTGAGGGAGAGAGGCTGGTCCAATCCATTACCACAGTCCTGCTCCATCTCCGAGGGAGACGCCTACGCTGATGGGACAGCAGGCACGCTCTCGGTCCCAGCCAGAAGCCGGGGGAGCTGGGACTACTCCTAAAGTGACAAGCAGCATGGAGGAAAGAAGCAGATATGAAGGATGCCCCAGGGCAGGCCCTGACAGGTGGACACTTTGGACGTCAGTGTCCCTATCTTGAAAATGGGAGGACAGTTCATGTCCTTTTTAGCCCGGGGGCTAAACGAGAGCACCTGGAGAAAGTTCTTCCCAAGTTTGGAGGGGTGTAGGGGCGGGGGGGGTGTGTTGTGGGGGTTCTCAGCAGGAGCTTGTGTTCACTGCAGCTGCTGGGGCTGATCTGGGGTCTTTCTGGAAGATGCAGGATTGAAACAAAGAATGAGAAGGAGGTTGGCATGGAGATGAGGACTTTTATTGGACCGCACAGGCCACCTTCCCTATTCCAGAGCCTGGGAGGTGAGGCTGCTTAGTCCGTTCCTAAGCGGGAGGCGGGGAGAGGACTCTGGCTGGAGCCTGGGGACAGTGACCCCCTAGCCAGGGCCATGATCAAGCTCAGAGTCAACACTCAGATGTGAACCTCCAAGGGGCGCATGGGGAAGGGGTGCCTCAGTGACGTGACTGGGAGTTGGCATTGCATTCGCAATACCAGATTGGGGAAGGGTTTTCTCAGGAGAATCCCCTCTGGGTGCTGTGGCAGATGGAGCCACATCCAGCCCCCAGTGAGGAGCCAGGCAGAGGACAAGACCACAACCACGCTGGATGGAGTGCCGGAGAGGGCTCCCAGCCAAGGGTGACCTAGGCAGCACTCTGAGAACCCTTTCAGAAGCCCATCACATACGTATGGTAGGGACCAGGGGAATCCTTCCAGGGACAAGGCAGCAGAATTTTTTCCAGACACAGTGATGGCCTGAATGGCCTATGAGATGAGAGGGAGAGCTGAGATTCGGGCCTGGGCTGAGATGGGAAGTACACAGCACATCTTATCTGCCTCCTTGTGGTCCCAGGGCAGACATCACTAATCGATCACTGTGTCTTTTCCTTTAACTGCCTCAAAACAGGGACCAAGCAGTCATTACCTATAGATTAGAGCTGATGCATTTCTCATCACTGGCCGGGGTCTCTGGAGCCACGTTAGGGACGAGAGTGGTCATGGCCATCATGGTAGAGCAAGGAAGTTTAGGGGGCCTGCAAAGACCACCCGGGGCCATGCGGTCAGGGCTCATTTACAGGGTGTTTGGGCCAGGCACTCTTCCAGGTGCTGGAGCTGTAGCAGATGACTGCCTAGTGGAGGAAAACAGGCAATTTTAAAAAACAAATACAGAAATGAATAGAACCGGTGCTGCATATGTGCCACAGAGAGACAGAAGGCAGGGAAGTGGGGTAGTGTGATCAGGCCTCCTGATAAGATGACACTGGGCAGAGACCTGGATGGAAATCCAGGAGATGCATGGACCAGGGCTGGCTCAGGGCACGGGAAGGCTGCCCTGCCACCAGCAGGGCTTTGTCACGGGGCGGGGGAGGGCAGCTCTGCCTCCTAGGAGCTCCATCCCAGTGAAGAGGCAGGAGCCCCACTATTTCACATAAGGGAGAGAATTCTGTTCCACCGACATTTATAAAGGGGGCTCCTGGCGTGGAGATAAGCTACGTTCCCAAGAGAGAAGCAGAGTTGGCACATTTAGGGGTGAGAGTCAAAATAACTACCAGGTCGTCACAGACACCTTACCTTGTGTGGCTGGGGCTCAGCCTGCCCATATGACCCCATGGGGTCACAATCTGGGATTTCCACTTGACCTTGTGTAATAGTCTGGTCTGTCGACCTCTAGTCCCCAGAGTGGCCTGTGTGTCACTATGCTTCCCCCAGGTCATCTGTCCTGCTT
Source organism: Ceratotherium simum simum (assembly GCF_057802395.1). Classification (NCBI taxonomy): domain Eukaryota; kingdom Metazoa; phylum Chordata; class Mammalia; order Perissodactyla; family Rhinocerotidae; genus Ceratotherium; species Ceratotherium simum. The sequence continues at coordinate 37,152,713 of NC_141921.1, read as the reverse complement.
TCCCGTTCAGCATTCCCTGCTCTTTCTTCTTCAGAAAAAAAAAAAAAAACAAACTCAAGTTTGGCTTGCTTACCATGTTAGGCTAACCATGCTATTATAGAAAAAAAAATTGGAAAATAGAGAAAAGTATAAAAATCTCCCCAATTTCACCCCTGCTGTGATGCGTGTCCCTCCCGCCTGTTTCTTCTGTGTGTAATTTTTGTTTGACTTGATTTTTGCCTAGGTGTGATTATTCTGAATATACAATTCAGTTGCTTCCTTTTTTTCACTTAGCTTTTTAGAATAAGCATTTTCTCGTGTTGTTACAAACCCTCGGTAAACATCATTTCAATAGTTGCACAATATTCCATCGAGTGGATGTACCACGGTTTATTTAAACATCCCCCGCTCCTGTCGGGCCTGTAGATTTTTTTTTTTCTGTTGGTTTCTTTTTCTATCATAAATAAAACGTCCTTTGTTTTCTTGTTCCTCTCTGTCTGGGGCCTCCATCAATATTTACGAGAGAAGCCTAGTCTGGTCCTGTCTGGAATAGCAGGGTTGTTGAAACAACCATAGAAGCCACAGCTTTGCCTAGAGCTGGGGCTGGGCCTGGGCCCCACTCTGACTGTAGGGCACAGGGCCACCCGTGGAAACGTCCAGCCAGAAAGGCAAGGCTGTCTAGAGGGGCCATCCCAGGCACCCTGCCCTGTGACATCCCTGGAGCCAGGAGGTGACATTTATAGAGCCCCTGCTCTGCCTACGCCAGGCACTGAACCAGATGCTTTCTGTGCATCACCTCATTGATCCTCGCAACCCCATTTTACAGGTGAGAACACTGAGGCTCAGAGAGTTCAAGGAAACTTGCCTTCATGGCAAAGTCCAAAGACCCTCAGTTTCCTTAAAAGCATCCTTGAACCCCGCCTGCCCACCCCCAGATCCCACCTTCCCTTCCCCTATCATGAGGCCCTGGAGCCAAGGACTTGGCATCAGCCATCTCCTGGGCTGCCCCCAAGCCCTTCACTCACACCAGTCAATTGTGCTCTGTCCTTGAACTTTGAACTCAAAACAAATTTTCTTAAGCTCTCTGACCCTCGATATCTGCATCTGTAACGTGGGTTTGCCACTGCCAGCCTCAAGGGGATGCTGTGAGAAGGAACAAGAGAACGTGTGTGAAGTACCCGGCCTGGGGACAACTCCAAAGTCGGTCTCAGAAGAACCATTGTCTTCTGCAGGGGGGGCCGCCCTGAGCCAGCTGGGAGGAGGGTCTTCTCGTACTCCTCTCCCCTTTCTCAGTGTCCCAGCCCCAGAGAAGGAAGGTTGTCTGACATTTAAGCTGCAGGGGCCCCATCTGGTTTGACAAGGGTGGGGTGAGGGGTGCTAAGTTATGCATATTCTAGACCATCCAGGTTTTGAGACTCTGAGCCTCTGCTCTCCTCTCCCAGGGTGGGTGACTTGTCGATTTCAGTTTCCCCAGCCTCCAAGCATTATGCATTTTCCCAGGCTGCCTGACAGCACTGTGGAGCTTCAGAAGCTGCTCAAACAGAGATCCCTGGAAACAGCAAGAAGGTGCAAGGTGGAAGGGTCGCCTTTCTTATACAGATTGAGAGTCAGGGCCACTCGGAGAGACTGGGAGGGCTGTGTGCTGCGTCTGGCCTGCAGATATTTAGAGCCATGACAGGTGCCCTGTAATTCCCGCCCTTGTCATCCTCACCTGGAAGGGCCTTGTGGCTTCAGGGTCACCCTGGAGCTCCCGGAAGCTGTGGCTCCAGCAGAGAGGAGCCCCCTAGGCAGATGTGAGGCTGCGGCAGAGGAAGGGAGATGAAACACAAAGGGAGGAGGTGCCTTCAGGGAGCGGGAGAGGAGGAGAGAGGCAGCTGAGGAGCCAGAAAAAAAGACAGCCTGGAGGAGAGTCTCTACAAACAGCCCAGAGCCGGGGGTTTTTTGAAAAGTGGGTGTGGGTCAAAACAAAACAAAAATGAAAAAGCAGTCAAGGCTGGGTTGCCTTTTTGTGTGCAGGGGGGAGGTGAGACATGGATCTTATACCAATAATAATAACCAGGGCATTCCCCGCACCGGGCTCTGTGCAGACACCTTCCCATCATTCCCTCGCTGAATCCCTGTCTGCAAGGGATCCTCATGATATGGGGGAGGAAACGGAGACAAGACATTTCACAAAAATTAAAATTACTATTTAATGTCTATTATGACAGCCAGCCCTGGTGGGTCTAGTGGTTTAAATTCGGTGCTCTCACTGCCACAGCCCGGGTTCATTTCCCGATCAGAGAACCACACCGTCTGTCCATCTGTCAACTGTCATACTGTGGTGGCTGCACGTTGCTGTGATGCTGAAACCTGTGCCACCATATTTCAAATACCAGCAAGGTCACCATAGTGGGCAGGTTTCAGAAGAGCTTCCAGACTAAGGCAGACTAGGAAGAAGGACCTGGCCACTAACTTCTGAAAAAAATGGCTGTGAAAACCCTGTGAATAGCAGCAAACCATTGTCTGATACGGCACCAGAAGGTGAGAGGATGATGCAAAAAGACTGAGTAGGGTTCTGCTCTGCTGTCCACAGGGCCTCTAGGAGTTAGAATCCACTCAGCAGTAACAGCCACCTGTTACGACATCTACCTTTTTATTAAAAAACTGGAAGAGAAAAATTTAATCACTGTCAGTACATTTACGGAGCACTCAGAATGCTAACAGGCACTCTACTTATATGATCTCATCTTATCCTCAAAACAACTGTGGTAGAAGACAAAACTGGCCGAATTCTCCCCTTCCCACCAACTTCTCCACCCCTCGAATCTGGCTGGGACTTGCTTTAAATAGCTTGGGCACTGGGTGTACTCCCTTGTGGCTCCTAGAAACGCTGAGACCACCACCTTATGAACAAGCCTGCGAGATACACATGAGACACGAGGCCCAGTCACCAGTTACCTCAGTCGACAGCCAGTCAAACCCCCGGGCCGCCTACCACCAGCTGACCACAGGTGCCTGAACGAGCCCAGCGAAGACCAGCGGACCACCTGACTGAGCCCAACCCAAATTGCCAATGCACCGACTCATGAGCAAAATAGAGGGTTGTGGGTTTAAACCACTAAATTTTGGGGTGGTTTGCAACACAGCAATAGGTCAGTGATGCAACAGTCTCATGATGTATGTGCTATTATCACCACTTTACAGTCGAGGAAACTAGAGTACAAGAAAGTAACTTTCCCAGGATCACACACTACAGGGTAGAGAAGCTGGGATGCCCCCCAGGTCTGCCTGACTCCGAAGCCCGCGTTCTTCACCATTCAGCACATGGTCCTGGTTCTGCTCCAGCCAGACCCGGAGCATTGGGGTCCCCCCTGGGGGTCTGGCCATGGGGGGTTGCTCAGCCCTCTCATTTCCAGAAGAGCTAGGTCTTCACCTGGACCCAAGGTCTGCAGGGCAACCGCTCTGAGCCAGCTCAGAGGAGGATCTTCTCAGAAAGATTCGGTCAGCTCCCTGAAAAATAACCGCGAACACCTGTTGAGGGCCGGGCTCTGCTGTAAGCACTTGACTTGCAGAAATTCATTTAATTCTTAAAACAACCCTGTGTGTTAGATACTTTACTGTTTGACAGATAAGGAAACCGAGGCATGGAGAGTTTAAGTAACCTGCCCATGGTTGCAGAGCCAACACGTGATGGTGCCCATGAGACCCCAGGGCTGCTCCAGGGTCGTGGGAGGCGAATCAGCTACAAGAACAGGAAGCGTTCTGCTTCCCTCCTCCAGCCCCCTGGAATGTCAGGGTCGGTGGATGCTCACGCTCGAGGTGGCTGCCCGTGAGCAGAGGCCTTGGCTGCCTTGCTCACTGGGTCTTGTTCATACGTGTGTCTCCGGTGCCTGGTCCAGGTCCTGGCTCAGGGCAGGAGCTCGGTGACACTTTGCGAACACAGAAAAAAAGTGCCAAGTGCCGCTCTGAGAGACTGTCTGGCTTCTAGCCTGCCTGGACCCCCTCTTTATCTTCAGGGGCCTAAACCCCTGCTGGTGTTTTAGTGGCCTCCTTAGAGCATCCTGGTGTGGGGTTTAATTCCTGGGGGTGAGTGTTGGAAATTCAATGTCCTGAGGCCACTTCTGAAAAGCCACGGCCCTTCTCATCATGTTACCCCACACTGTATTCACTCAGAAGATTATACAGAGATTTCAAGTTGATCATCGCCCCATTTCACAGATGAGATAAGTAAAGTCAGAGAGATCTCGCAGCTATGATGTCAATACTCAGCCTTCAAGGCCTTCAAAGTGTGGCCTCAGCTCCCCACCCTGACACTCCCCACCCTGACACTCCCCACCCCTCTGCCGGGGCACCCACAGTGCACGCACAACTGCTCACATCTCACTCTGCAGCCTTCTGCGGGTCTGCAGGCCCCGGTGAGTTCCCCGTGGGCAGCGAGGAGGCCTTGTCTGCCTCGGTCCTCGGTGCCAGCACAGAGTGGCCACACGGCCCTGCTCAGAGGAAGCCGCAGCTGAGCTGTGTTCTCAATACCGCGATTCGGCGCTGCCCACGGCCCCACGGCGCTGCCTGTCTCCTAGAGGGGCTGTTTCATACCTTCCGCCCATTCCTCAAACACCAGCCCCCCCCCCACTGGTACACAATGTGGGGCGCAGAGAGCCCCTCAGTTCTTATAGCGCAGCCCCACTGCCCACACGAGGGCAGGGTGGATGGGGCCAGGGCGGGGAGGGGGTTGTGCCCCCGAGAGGGGCCTGACAGCAAGAGTTGGTGTATAAATACCCCGGCTCCCTCAGCTCTCGGTGGAGAACTAACTCGGGCTCAGGCTCCACACGGGCTCCCTCGATGCCGTCCCTTTAACAAAGTCACTCCCTCTCCCCTCCCGTGCTCCCACCTGCTCCTCCTCCCTTCCAGAGACCACGGAGGAGCCCCGCCCTCCTACCTCCTTTAGGACCTCACACCGAGGACAGCCCCGCTCTGGCACCAGCCTCCTCATCTCCTGAATGCTTCCAAGCGCCACTCAAATGGGTCCTGGCATCTTCCATCATAAAAGAAAAGCCACTTTCCCACGATTTGTCTGGCAGTGCAATAAATAACAACCATGAACACACTTGAGAAGGTTAAAATCACTGTGCAAATACGATGCATCTTTAGTTGTTGTGTCAAAGTGGGCCGGCCCCGTGGCTTAGCGGTTAAGTGCGCGCGCTCCACTGCTGGCGGCCGGGGTTCAGATCCTGGGCGCGCACCGACGCACTGCTTCTCCCGCCGTGCTGAGGCCGTGTCCCACATACAGCAACTAGAAGGATGTGCAGCTATGACATACAACTATCTACTGGGGCTTTGGGGAAAATAAATAAATAAAAAACAAAAAAACACAGTGATGTGGTGTCTTTGTGTTCTCGAAAAGAGTTTATCCTCTAAAGATTCGTGATTGTTTCTCCTGCAATCATGTTGATCCTATCGCACTCAGCAATCTACTTTGTAGAAAATAGGAGGGTTAGCTGTAACCTGGCCTCAATTTGAATCATAATAAATTCTGAGTGAACTCTTTAAAAAAAAAACACAAAAAACCTGTTACAGATTGCTTCCCATCTGATGTGAAGGAGCCGAATTCTTGGATTGTACCTAGAAACAACGAAACCCACACCTGGTATCTTTCGGCGGCTTGATTTCACTTCCTAAGCCCAGTCTCTCCCCTGGATTACACAGTGGGGTGGGGGTAGGGGTGATGGCAAATTAGGGCAATATTAACCTCAAAAAATACCCAGGGAGGAAACAGCTTTAGTACAAGTTATCTTCACTTTTTGAAACACATTTTTTTATTGTGGTGAAACACGTAGAACACAGAATTTACCATCGTAACCACTTTAAAGTGTACAACTCTGTGGCACATTCACAATACCGTGTGTCTATTTTTTACAAAAGATACACAATCTGATTACAAAAGATATACAAACATTTATTATAGAATATATAATTGGAAACATACAGAGAAGCCCAAAGGAGACAGCAGAAATCACTCATACTCAGAAATAGTTGGTTATTGTTTTCACTTCATTTCCAGTGTCTTATTTATTATCCACAACTTTTAAAATAAAAAGTGAGATCTCACTCTGTACTTGCCATGTAACCGACCTTTTCTTTTATCGGAATATTGTGACCACTTTTGAGTTTAAAAAATATATCACGGGGTTTCTTTTTATTGTAGTAAAATATACATAACATAAAATTGACCATTTTAACCATTTTTATGTGTGCAGTGCAGGGGCACTAAGTACATTCACACTGTTGTGCAACCAGCACCACCATCCATCTCCCGAACTTGTTCATCACACTCACGGGCTCATTAAACACTAAATCCCCACTCCCATCTTCCCCCCGGAACCCCCCACCCCCAGCCCCTGCTAAGCAAAAGTTGTCTTTAACTTTGGAAAACATCCCTTACCAGGATAAGGAAGTTCTCTGCTCCATCAGCACAGATCATCGGGAACGTGCCTTAAGCACAAAGACACACTGGTTTTCATTCGTTCTGGAAAGTCCCACAAACAACACAGAACTCAGTTCAGTGGGATGCTTTGGGGCAACAGAATCAATAGCTTCCTTCTCAAAGACACTAACATTCCCTCCTGGTTACCATCAGGAAAGACAAAGGGAAGAACGTTGTCTCTGTTCTCTATGAACTTCCTCCACCCTCACGCTAAACTAATGACTTTTTGGTGCTTTCACAAAAATATAGTTTGGAAAAGTCCAAGGAATAAAACAGTTAATGACTGTGTTACATTGTGGGTCCTAATTATGCAATTGTGAGCCCTTATAGTAACATGGACCTGAGTGGTTGTAATTCCGTAGTAATAACCTGCCAAGGGGTGCACGCCCAGGATGGGGGCTGTAGTTTAGGAGTCTCAAGTTGCAGGTACACATGGGATGAGCAGAAGGAGAAGGGTTGGAAGACAAGGGCTTGGGGCATAAAAGGGAAAGGGTCCCCTTCCAGGTGGCAGGGAGATCAGGACAGGGAGGGACAAGGCTACAAGCCAGCACAGTTTCGCAGACACGAGTCCTGCCCTTCATTCACCGGAGGTTGATTAAACTCCTGCTCCCTGCGGGCTGCTAGGGCTACGGTTGTGAACGGGTTGGGCACATTCTGCTGGCGAAGCCAGGGATACACACGTGAACAATTACATAAAATAATGGCAGATGGGTATAAGCTCACTGATGCAAATAAATGTATGTGATGGAGAGTGACAGGAGGGATATGCTTAGTAGTTCTCAAGGTGGCTCCTTGGAGGAGGTGGCCTTTAAGCTGTGATATGAAAGATGAGAAGCACGTAGCCTGGAGGGAGGGAGGAAAAGAGGGAGAGAGAGAGAGAACAAGGGGACAAGGAAGGCACGTCAACAGTGAGGGCCCCATGCCCAGCCCGAGAGAAGGCCCGTGTGGCTGGAGAGGTGGTGGGAGCCGGGGCCAGCAGGGTACTGTCAATTATTAGAGTAAGAAGACTGGATTTTATTCTCAGCTCAATGAGAAGCCCTCAGAGGATCGTTCATTTGTTAATAAATTTTTGTGTGTGTGAGGAAGATCAGCCCTGAGCTAACATCCATGCTAATCCTCCTCTTTTTGCTGAGGAAGACCGGCTCTGAGCTAACATCTATTGCCAATCCTCCTCCTTTTTTTCCCCAAAGCCCCAGTAGATAGTTGTATGTCATAGTTGCACATCCTTATAGTTGCTGTATGTGGGACGCGTCCTCAGCATGGCCGGAGAGGTGGTGCGTTGGTGTGCGCCCGGGATCCGAACCGGGGCCGCCAGTAGCGGAGCGCATGCACTTAACCGCTAAGCCACGGGGCCGGCCCTAAATGTTTTATTTTAGGGAGTTTTAGATGTACGGAAGAGTTGCAAGGACGGTGCAGAGCCCCACCCACTTTCCCCTGTTGTTAACATCTTACACTAATACGGCACTTTTATCACAACTAAGGAACCGACCTCGATACATTACCATTAACTAAAATCCATGCTTTTTCAGATTTCCCGAGTTTTCCCTCAACGTCCTATTTCTGTTCCAGGATTCCATCCAAGATGCCACATTGCTTTTAGATGTCACATCTCCTGGGGCTCCTCTTGGTGGTGACGGTGTCTCAGCCCTTCCTTGCTTTTGACGACCTTGACAGTTCCGAGAGTACTGCTCAGGTATCTCGCAGCCCGGCCTTCAGTGTGGTTTTGTCTGACGTTCTTCTCATGGGTTATGGGTTACTCACCTAGGATGAAGGGTCTTGGGAGAAAGACCTCGGAGGTAAAGTGCCATCCTCGTCCCCTCACATCAAGGGGACACGCGATCGACATGACTTTCCCTGTTGATGTTGACCTAGATCACCGGGCTGAGGTCGCGTTTGCCAGGCTTCTCTGCTGTGAAGTCTTTCTCTTTCCCTCTTTCCATAGTCCAGCCTTTAGAAGGAGTCACTATGAGCAGCCCACACTCAAAGGCCGGATGAATTCTTCAGTCTGGGGGATTTGTCTCTCCCTCCTCATTTATTTACTTATTCCATTATCTATTTATGTCGGTATAGACCCGTAGACACTTGCTTTGTACTTCAGATTGTATTCCAGCGCTACGTTCTTTATTTTGTTGCCCAAATCATTCCGGCTTCACCTGCTGGGAGCTTTCAGGGACTCCCGTGTCCCTCTGACATACTCCCATCATTTTCTTCTTGAGCATTTCCTTATTTTCTGGCCCTACACGATGTTCCAGGCTCTCTCGTATTTCCTCTGCTGAGTCCTAGACTCCACAATTTCTCCAAGGAGCCCTAGTTCCTTTTACTGGAGAAGGGTATTAGAAATCAAGTTCTGGGCACTGGGTCATCAGAGGTTTTGAAGCACAAGGGTGGCGTTACCTGGTTTTCGTTTTAAACGTGTCCCTGCGGCTGCTGTGGAGAGAATGTATTGGTGGGTGGTCACAGAGGAAACTGGGATACCAGTTAGGAGGGCGTTGTGGTCACTCGGGTGAGAGATGGGGGACCCGCTTGGACCCTCAGAGTTAATATGAAGATTGTGTTAAACTAAAGACGCTTGAGATGAACAGATGCAGAAAGAAACCTTCTCCGAGCTTCCTTTATCTCACTGAACGCAGAAAGTTCTGGGAATGAAACTATCATAAATTCTCTTCTCCAGGGGAGTTTTATGGCCATCAAAAGGACGGAAAAGATCCTTCACATCTGCACAAACAAACATTATCACAAATTTTCTTATCTCCTATTTCTTCCTCTAGAACCCCATTTGTTCTTTCCGTAAAGCCTATTCTCTCTCCTCTCTTTCCCAAACTTTAGTTATTTAGCAAGCTACTTCTTTTGTGAACTTCCATATACATAAGAATGAATTTTGGGTTTTTCTCTCCTGTTAATCTATCTTTAGGTCAATTTAATTTGCATGCTCCCAGGTACAGAGCCTAAGAGGTTTTTCTTCCCTGACAGAGGCAATGGCCTGAACTACACAAGGACACAAGGTCAGCTAGAGATGAGTCTCTGTAATGGCAATATACTCATCAGATTGTTCTTTCCAGCCCTGCTCAGCCCCCTCCACAGCCTACCTCTACCCCCTAACCCCTCCAATACATTCCCTTTCTCTTCACTTATCCTGAATTGATTTCGGTTGCTAACAACCAGGAACTCTAACAGAAAGAGTCTGACAACTCCCACCCTTGGCCTCTACGGTGGACTCCTAGAAGACACGGCCTGGGCCTGGTGCATTTCATCATGCCCCGGCTCTCACACAGAGCTCAGCACGTGGGCCGTGCTCGGGAAATGCTTGTTGATCTGGATTTGTGCTGTTCAATGAACAAAACAGTTGGCTGTGCAGCGGAGCACCATCAACAGGGCTACAGGGGGCAGCTTGGTAACCCACTTAAGAAAATAAACTGTTTCCAAGTTCTTTCCCAGCATCCATTTGCATGGAAACAATTAGTGGGCTAATTAAAATTGAGTCTTATCTGTTCATTAAAGTAGGCCCAGCAGGACCTCCAGTTGGCAAGATTCTGTTGGCAGAAAGTTCGAGGTTCTCTGGTGTAGGAAAAAAGCCATTTTCATTTCTCATCAAATGTTTAATAATTCAGGTGACGGCCGCATTTGGCTGACCCTCTGTTCAATGGGCTCGCTGTTGCAGGGTGGCCAGGCATGTGACAATTGACACCCAGATCCCAACTCAGACGAGTGAGAATCTGTAATCCTTCTCCCGGCCTGGCCTGGCTGCAGCGTGCCTTACTCCGTAAAGGAAGAGTTTGCTGCTCAAATTAATAGTATAAACAAGATTTCAGAAGGGAATGTTTAACCTGCTTAAGAGAACACGCTGTTTTCCAGCAATTAGTACATTTGCGCACAATGAATGAGCTAATTGTAGATAAGCTTTGTTTCTGCTTTGAAGAGGGATCTGGCAGGACTGGTCCTTGGCAACACTTTGCCAATGGTTAGTTGGTATTGCCACATGTTCTTGAAGGAATAATGTCGCAATTCACTGAAAGCAGTCTCCTATATTCAGATTTCTACGTAATTCTCACTAGGCCTTAATGTGGCATCTATGAAATGGGGGTAATACCTGTCTCGTAGGTTGTCGCGAAGAGTTAATGAGTGTGTTTAGGCCCATAAGTGGCAGCTAAATTCACTCTGGCCTTCTCTCAAATTTGATCAAATGAAGAGACAGATTCTGGGCTCAGCTGCTGATGGGGACACCAGGCATCCGGCTGACTCGATTCAGCAGCCACTGTATTCACGGAATTAGAACAGCACCAGCCTTCGATCTGCGCTCTGCTACCAACTAGCTGGGCAACTTGGGGCCAAACCTCTCTCCTTCTGTCAAATGAGCTGGGTGAATTAGCTTTGTGGTTTTAAACTTGAAAAAAAAAATAAATTTCTTTGTTTGCTTCTAGTCTGTCACAGAAGGAAAATTTTTCTTCTACCCTCTTAGGGGAGTGACTGGGGTCCTGCAAATTAAACTAAGAAAAGACATTAACAGGAGAAAAGGCACAAAATTTTTGTTAATATATATGTGCACAAGAGTTCACAGAAAGAAACTGAAACTCAAAGAAGCAGTTAGACTCAGGGGCTTATACACTCTTTTAACAAAGAAAAGAGGGTTTGGGCTTCAAGGGACAATACATTGTGGGAAAGTGACTAGGAAACATACGGGGGGAGCTAACGGAATATAAGGGCTATTTGAATAAGGTCTGTTCACACAATTGATCGTGGTGTCCATTTCCCATCTTCAGTGATAAGAGTTGTTCTTCTCTCCCTGGTACTGGGGGGTGGGGAGAGCTTCCTCAAAGGGACGTTTGTATTCTTTTAGGTTTTTATTCTGCTTTTAGGCAGATGGGGGGGGCAGAGAACTCTTCTGCATCTGTTGATTCTCAATTGCCTTCAGCTCAAAACAATCCCTACGCCAAAGTGAGTGGCATATTTTGGGGCGGCGTATTCCAGTCCCCTTCAGTTCCAAGTGGAACAATAACAAGTATGGACCAGAGTTGTACTGAGCTGAGGGGATGCAGCCCGGAGAGGCCTCCTGCTGAGCTTCTTCTTGACGGGGGTGGAGCCTTGAAGCCCCGGGAGCCTCTGGGAACCCAGATGGAAAAACATTCCTCTCCTTCGTTCATTCCACAGATACTTACTGAGCACGGTCCGCGTGCCAGATACTATTTCAGGCATTGCAAAAACCAAATAAATGAGGAAATGGACAGGATGATTGCAGATGGTGAGAAATGCTATGAAGCGAATCAAGTAGGGGGCTGTGATAAAGAGGGTCTTTGTCTGCGTTCCCAGGAAGCTGACTCAGAGACAAGGATCTGAGCACAAACAATTCATCAAGGAGGTGATTCCCAGAAACGTGGATAGGCGAGTGTGAAGTGAGATAAGGAAGGGGAGAAAATCAGGAAAGGGTGTGTATGGGGCTCCATGCTGTTGGAGAACTAGGGATCCATTCAGCATCATCCCCCTGAAGGGGAGGGGAATGGGGTATTTACTCACCAACTCCCAAGAGGGGAGGGGCAGTAATTCCCTGACACTTCTGGCCTGCTGCTCACGCCCAGTGGCTCTCTGGCTCCCAGAGAAAGCCCTCGGGGGGTCGAAGGTGCCGGCAGTTGTAAGTCAGACCAGCGCACAGGGAAACGGCCAAAGCAAAAGGGCTACTCGCAGAGGGGTCACGGTGTCCCTGCAGAGAGTGGGGAGGACGTACCTGCTCAGTGGTTTTCAAACACTAATTTGATTGGATTTCTTTCTGGGGGGAAGGGGTGGTAAGAGTGAGCCGTGAGATTATGACTGTTTTCTCTTTTTCTTTTGAAGTAATTTCAAGTTTATAGAAGAGGTACAAGAATAGTACAAAAAACTTTTTTTCCTGAACATTTTTTTTCGAGAAGAGCTTGGTGACAGGATGCTTCATCACTCCCAAATTCTTTAGTATTTATTTATTCCCTGCAAACAAGGGCATTCTCCCACATAGCCACAATGTAACTGTCAAAACAGGGAAATTAATATGGATACATTATAACCACCCAGCCCGCAGAGCCCCAGCTGTCTCAACAATGTCATTTATGGTGGAGTGATCTAATCAAGACCCCACACGGCACACATCACGTCAGTGTCTCTTTAGTCTCCTCCACTCTGGAACCATCCCTCTGACTTTCATGATCTTGACACCTTTTGACAATTTCAAGTCAATTTCATACAGTACCCCCCCCCCCTCAGTTTGGGTTTGTCCAATGTTTCCTCATAACTAGATTCAACTTATGCAATTGGGCAGGAATATGCGGAAAGTGCCACTGTGCTCTTCTCATTGTGTCCTCTCAGGTGTCACCTGATTTGTCCCATTACTGGTCATTTGACCACTTTTGATAAAGGTAGTAGCTACCAGGTTACTCCACGTAAAAGTTACTCTTTTCTCCTTTGTAACTAATAAGTATCTTGTGGTGAGAACCTTTGAGACTATGTAAATATCTTGTTCTTCATCAAACTTTCACCCACTAGTTTTAGTATCCATTGATATTTTTTGGCAGAATTAGTTGCTACAAGATGGTTGCCAAATGGTGATTTTCTAATTCTGTCATTTCTTCTATATTTATTAGTTGGCTTTCTACCATAAGATCTTTCTCTTCTCCCCAGTTATTTATTCATTCATTTATTTATATCAATGTAGACTCAGGGATTCCTATTTTATTCAGTGGATTATAATCTGTTACTAACAAATCATTTATTTCGATGCTCAAATTGTCCCAGATCTGGCCAGTGGGAGCCACTTCAAGCTAGCTTCCGTTTCCTTTTTGACATTTTCCCGTCACACTTTGAGCATTTCCCTATTTTTTAGCACATCAAGATGTTCTAGCTTATCTTGTACTTTCTCTGCTCTAGCTTTGGAATCAGCCATTTCTCCAAGGAGGCCAGGTTCCTTTTAGTGGAGAAAGGTATTTAGAAACCAAGACCTGGGTGTTAAGGGTGTTCATTGCTCTTGGGCTGTTGGTGCTTCCAGCCCCTCTCAGGGACTACAGGCATTTACTTCTGTATTTATTTCTTTATCTATCTCCGCATATTGAAAACATGAGTTCACACTGACACCTCCAATTCCAACCCAATACCACAGAGTTTATTCTAGTTTTTCTCCCTTTCCATATCTGTAACTCCTCAGACAATGAGAAACCTGGGTCCCATTAACCTCAACATATTTGTTATTGGATCAATTCCTCTGTACATAACTAATCTCCCATTACCGCAATTGTCCATGAATGCAGCCACCACTTCACCCTGCCTGGACACCGTTATGTCATGACCCACCACTGCCCCCCATGCAAACACCCTTCCTCTCTGCTCAGGCTCCAGCACCTCCCACCAGCTGCCAGACCACAGGCCCCTGCCCCCCACTGCAGACGTCTACCTTGCTTGTCCCAACCTGATGGCTTGTGGACTTCATTGTTCAGGAAGACAGATAGGAAAGAAGGAAGGTGTGAACTGGACTTCTAATTCTGACAATGCCTGCTGTCTCAGGCTAGATTCTCTTGAAGCAGAGCCTGAGAGCAGAATGTGTATATATGTGACTCATTGAGGAAATGCTCTCAGGAGAAGTTAGTAAGGGATAAGAGAAGCAGTAGGGAGAAAAGAAAAGTTGCCACACAGGAGAAGAGAGAGTTGCAGTTCGACCCATTCACAGAAGCAGCACAGGACCTGGGGATGGGTGAGCTAATCATAAGAGGTATATGAGGGTGTCTGGGCGGGGCACCGAGAACCATTCCTACATGCCCATTTTCTCTGATTCTGAAGAGAACAAAGATGTCCATTCTGGACACACTAGGAATGTGTGTCAAGGGTCAACAAAATTTTTCTCTAAAGGGCCAGATGGTAAACATTTTAAGTTTTGAAGGCCGTGTGGTCTCTGTCACAATTACTTAACTCTATCCTCCTAGCTCTCAAGCCAGCATAGACGATCTGTACTGAATGGGGGTGGTGTGTTCCTATAAAACTGCATTTACACAATCAGGCAGAGGGCTGTATTTGGCCCACAGGCCATAGTTTGTGGATCCCTGCAGTCTGTCCTGCCAGGTTATGAGTCCAAACAGATCTGGGCACTTTGTGGTGACCAGTTGATCGACGCTCCCTCTAAAACATCAAGGTTAATTATTGGATCAGTTATTCCCAGCCATTCCCACTGGTTTTCAAGGCCTAAGAAGGACAACTAAACAAAGAGTGATTCAGGGAAAGGAGATCAAAAGCTCTAAATTTTCTTCAGTTTGGGATCAGGAACTGCATTAAGGGGCATATTGGTCAGTCAAGGGTCCAGACTCTCTCAGGGGCCTGAACACATCGCTGGAATAGCAAGGTAATGGACAAAATTAAACTGAGTGGCTTAAAAAGATGACAAAACACATGCAAAAGAATGAATTGGATCCCTGCCTCACACCATACAAAAAAATTGACTTGAAATGGATCAAAGACTTAAATGTAAGAGCTAAAACTATAAAAGTCTCATAAGAAAACATAGATGTGAATATTTGTGACCCTGGATTAGCAATGGTTTCTTATATGTGACACCTACAACAAGCACTCAAAGAAAAAATAGATAAATTGGACTTCATCAAAATTTAAATCTTTGTGTGTCAAGTGACACTGTGATGGTTAATTTTATGTGACAGCATGACTAGGCTATGGTTATTTAAGCAAACACTAGTCTAGATGTTGCTGTGAAAGTATTTTGGAGATGAAGTTAACACCTTGATTGATTGGTCCAATAATAAAGTTGACTTTAAGTAAAGTGACTACCCTCCACAATGTGGGTGGGCCTCATCGAATAAGTTGAAGGCCTTAAAAGCAAAACCTGAGGTTTCTGGGAAAAGAAGAAATTCTGCCTCAAGAATACATCATCAGTCTTGTGTGAGTTTTCAGCCTGCAGGCCTGTCTTATGAATTTCAGACTTGCCCACATTTGCATGAGCCAATTCTTTAAAATAAATCTTTTCTATTGCATGTATTGTTTCTGTTTCTCTGGAGAGCCCTGACTGATACAGACACTGTCCAGAAAGTGAAAGGCAATCCACAGATTGGGACCAAATCACATATCTGATAAGGGTCTAGTATCCAGACTATATAAAGAATTCTTATAACTCAACAATAAAAAGACAAATAACCCAATTAAAAAAATGGGCAAAGGGTATGAATAGACATTTCTCCAAAGAAGATTACAAATGGCCAATAAGCACATGAAAAGATTCTCGGCATCATTAGTCATTAGGGAAATGAGTATTCTTTGGGGGAAAGTTCATTGAGCTTCTTGGATCTGTGGGTTTACAGTCTTCACCAAATTTGAAAGCATTTTGGCTATTATTTCTTTAAATTTTTTCCATCTCCTCCCGTCCTTCTGGGTCTCATGTTATATCACTTGATATTGTCCCATAGGTCACTAATGCTCGGTTCCTTACTTCTAGTCTTTTTCTCTGTGTGCTTTGTTATGGATAGTTTCAATTGCTGTGTTTTCAAATTCGCTGATCTTTTCTTCTGTAGTCCCTAACCAGCTTTTAATCTCATCCAGTGTATTTTTCGTTTCAGATACTCTAAGATCCCCTCACTGATTTTCCTTCTCTAAGGGGACTGTCCACGCTGCCTGTTTCCAATATCTGAAAACCATCGGTTCATATCTTTTGTCTGATTTTCTAGTTGTTTAAGGTGGGAGGGTAACTCTGGTCCCCGTTTCTCCATTATGGCCAGAAGCAGAATTCAAACACATTTTAAAAACACCACAGTAAGCTAAGTTGGCAGATGAGGACCCAAGAACCATATTCTGGCAGATGAGTTGAACATTAAACAACTTCTAAGGAGGTGGGTTCTGTTCGCTGCATGACTTTTGCTTCATTGAATGGGGTTTGCAAATTTGAGGCCCAAGCAGATTGCTCAGAGCAGACTGAGTACCACCACCAGGCATCTTCCTCTGCCTACCCCAGAATTCAGCTGCTCTTTGAAAGAAAGGTTGAACAGATACTGAAATAATTGCCTTTAAAAGGGCACCAAACTATTAGCCTAGACAAGACAAACCCATGTCGCCCTCTGCCCTGTTAGGAACAACAGGATCTGGGGGAGTCTGGTTTCTAGGTAATCAGAAGTGAGAATTCTCAGTTGATAGTAAGCTTTCTTGCGTGCCAATCTGATCACGTCACTGGTAACTGTTGTCATTTTCAGGGGATAGTCCAGGCTTCTGCATAGCCTACGGTGAACGCCCTTTGAGGTCTGGCACACCTGTGGCTCCAGCCACACCAAACCTCCCAGGCCCTCTCGCATACCACCTGTCCTGTCTGAGCAATGTCTGTTTGCACGACTTCTTGCCCATTCAACCTGAGTGACCTTCTTCTTTTTATAGCTGCCCAAAGTGAAAGTAACAACGCCTACCTCCTTGTCATTTAAAGGTGTGTGTGTTTGGGGTGGGGGATAGACTTAACAACAACGATGCTGTTGCAAGGGGCACCGTTGGCATTCGCAATCAAGGCATTCTGGATCAGCTGGCCTGGGCTTGTGGGGCGTGAACCCTGCCATTGCCTTGAGTTGGGCCAGGCTGCTTGGATCCTTGACCCCAAAATCCCGCCAGAAGATAGATCAGAAGTTAAGTCTGACCCAGGTGAGGTTAACATGGGCCTTGGTCTTTTAAACACTTAACTCTTAAAATAATCAGTACTGTACAGGCTGAGTCTGAGAAAACCGGGATTCAAATCTTGGCTTCCTCACCCACCAGCTTTGCGACTTCAGATAAGTTCTCTCTCTCTTTCTGAGCTTTAGAGATGTGCCTCGGACATAAATGGAGATGATCTTAGTGCCCTCATAAAGCTGTTGTGAGGGTAAAGGAGATAGTGGGTGTAAACCACTCAGCTCAGTGACTGGTGCATGAAAAACACTGAATATCAGCTGTGGTAGGAAGAGGAATGGCCAGTCCACACTGGTCACTCGGCTGCAAGTTTATGGCTGATGTGCCCAAGAGCCTGTCATCGGGTGAGACCTCAGCAAGACCTCTGTCTCCAGCCTCTCTCAGCACAGTTTATAGAATTAGACAAACAAAGTCAAGTTTCTCTTTGGCACCCAGCACATGAATTTGTTTCTACATGGACTCTGAGACATGGAACACTTTCTCTGATCGAATAAAAGGAAGGGAAACTCATCTGGCTGACTGGTTTGTTGGCTGTTTTCTGCAAGTAACTCTTGCAGCCAAGGAGAGGGGAAAATCTATATCTGAACTGACTTCTATATGGTGCAGCCAGCTGGGATGCTGGCCAAATTTTGTGGGCTAGGAGTGAAAAAGAAATATTTTTTCTCTTGTTTGCAGGCACCCATCTGCCTTCAGTCCTGCGTATTTCATGGGGGTCACTGCTGGATTCCACCCCTTGTGGGTTTGGGGGAGTCTTGATCATAATTCCAAACCTTTTTCTAACATGGTTAACGTTATTGTCTGTGTAAATGAAGGTTTATTTTATGGCTCTTGCTGCGGTGACAACTGCCCCTCATCACTGGCTGGTCCGGGTTTATGACATGCCCTCCTCCCCCAAAAGGCTGGTGAGCGAGAAGGTAAATGATGGAGGTACTGGCGGTTTCACAATTCCTGGCAAAAAGCAGAATGTTTGAAATTGGTTTCTTTTTGTGGCCTTGGTCACACCAAGAACAAGAAAGAGTTTTGAAAGTTAGAGATGGAAGAGTGGAAAGTAATCGTTATTCACTCTCCCATTGGCCAGGACACGTTGTGGATGATCAAGGCACTGGGGCGCACGTAAGCCTCTCCGCCCTTTCTTCAGCGAGCTGACCACCTGGCTACTCTGGGCTGGGATCAGAACCACTGTGTGACCGAGGTAGGGAGGTGCCCGGCAAAAGGCAAAAGCTTACCCACTCAGGAGCAGTATCAGAAAGTCTAGAATGTGATGTTACACTTGCTTCTATGTAGAGCTTTTATCTCATAAAAGGCCACACACTTCCCCACTTGGTAGAGAATTTAGTAAGCAAGACCCCTCTCAGAATCACAGCACCCGATCCCATTTAACGTGACCCCTGGGCTCAGAGCTCAGCTTGAGTGCTGCGTTAACCTTGCAAACGGTTTGTCCTCTTAAGGAGATCAACCATCATCCCACCTCCTTTGGTCCACGCCGTTGGTGCACAAATGGTGCAAATTCATTTCCACACATACTGCTGAAGAGCGTCCAACTGCTAGGGCTGAGTGGCAGTGTGTGTGTGCGTATGTGTGTGCGTGTATGTGGGGGGGGGGCGACGAAATACAGAGATAATAAATAAAATACAGTGATTGATAGCCAAAACTTGCCTCTGGAGACCATGGGGTGCCTTTAAGATACTTAAGGCTGAGACAACCAACAAATGGACACCAGATTCCTCCGTGGCCTCCCCAGAGGGCTTTGTGCCACCTTATGGTAGCACAGGAGGCACGGAGGAACGAGGACACATGGCTCGGCGGCGCGTTCGAGTTGTCATCCACACCCTCCACCTCCCCCTCTACCACTTTCCTATGTCACCAGGCTAACCAACACATCACCCACAACCCCCACAGATACGGCAGCCAGGCAGGTCAACACTAATGAAAGATGCTATCCGGAAAACCAATGCCAAGCCGAGCTGACATAATTATCTGTATCTGTGGTCCTTGGGGTTTGGCAGGCAAGGATGGGGTGGGAGGAGAGTTGGGGAGGGGGACATCCTCTTCCGAAGCTTCTGGAACAAAGAGAGCAATTTGGATGGCTTCCAGTTAGCAAGACCAACTTTCCGAGTGGCTATCTAATTAGTGCCTGCCTGGCTTCCGAGAGACGGCTGCACACAGAAAATAAACAGGGACGCTTGGCTTCCCCTTCGCTCCAGCCCATGGACTTTCAGGATGTTGACAGCTTCAGATCCAGCCTTCATTACCACTATTCCAATGCCAGAGGGTGTTTTTCCCTCAAAAAGTGCCATTTGCATCTCAGCATCTAGAGTGCAGCCTAATAACGTTGTTGACATCTCATATACCCTCAGAGCCACTTGAGAAGAGTTATTAGGTCTCTGAGGTTGATGGGCAAAAGAGAAACACGTGTGCAGCAACACATATCCTTTTAATCTGGCTTTTAACTTTCTAGTGAGCCAAGTTTACTTCTGTATGATCTCGAGCAAGGAGATTAACCTGGACTAGCCTCAATTTCCTCATCTGTAAAAGAGGGTTAATATCACACACATCCTGAAGGATCACTGTGAGAATCTATGACAAGGGTGTAGCTTGGTAGGTGCTCAAGAAATGGTACGTGATGATGGGGACAACAACAATGACAAGGATGATGCTGCTGATGATGGTGAGGGTGATGAAGAAGATGATGCTGGTGAAGATGAAGATGATAGCGATGATATTTACTTCCCCCTCATTGATTGTGTTTCCCAGAGTGGGGAGAACTCAACAACGGAACATAAAGAGGGGCTGTTGGTTGATGAGCTCATGCACTGGTGTTCATTGTACCATGAGGCGTAATAATGGTAATTACCACGTGTAGAGAATACGTTTTCAAAGTCCTTTCACATGTGTTCTCTCATTTGCAACATTCCACTGCCCTATGAGGAAGTTACTATTATTACCTTCAGTTTACAGATGAAAGACAAAAATGAGACTCAAAAGATTAAGAACCTTGCCTAAGGTCCCACAACTGGTAAGTGAAATCGCCAGATCTTGAACTGAGCCTTGAGACCACAAATCTGATGTTCTTCCTGTGGCACAAATATTGCCTTCCAAGCATCTCAGGGAGTATGAAGAGAAGCTTAGGACATTGATTGAGGTGGTTCCAGCACAGGGACTTTAGCAGTGAAGGAGCTCGAGAGGCAGAGACCTGACACAGAAAGAGAGTGAGCCTCATTGGACAATGACATCTAACGCTCACTGCACCAGCCCTCAGGAGATGTGGGAAGTTGATATGAGCTCAGTGAAAACCAGAATTCCAAAATACCTTTCAAGAAGTTGTTTTTGTTGTCTCCTGCTGCATAACAAACCACCCCAAAATTTAGTGGCTCAAAATAACAACCATTTTATTTTCTCTCACAATTCTGGAAGTTGGGAGGACATAGGTAGTTCTGCTACTTTATGCGATGTCACCAGGACTGTATACATCTGGGGGTACACTAAGCAGAAACGTCCAGCATGGCTCACTCCACAGCTGGCAGCTCATGCTGGCTATTGGCTGAGATCTCAGCTGGAGAGCCTCATCTCCTCCACACAGCCTCTCCACGTGGCTTGGGCTTCTCAGAGGTGGGCAGCTGGGTTCTAAAGGGAGAGTCTCAAAGATGAGCATTACAAAAGGGAGGAAAGAGAAGTGGCCAGTTCTCTTAAGACCTGGGCTCAGAAGTCCCAGAACATCACGTCGACTACATTCTATTGATGAAAGCTGTCCCAGAGCCAGCCCACATTCAAAGAGACGGGAAATTAGCTCCACCTCTTGATGTGAGATGAGGCGTGTGCATACGGGGAGGGGAGGAATTGACAACGACCATCTTTGAGACTAGAAGCTGCGTTGTATCATTTTCAATCATGACTTATACTGAACTTGGATTTATGTACTATTACCTCATTAGAGTAATAAAAGTAATAATGGCTGCAACTTACTGAACGAACACTATGCACAGGTGATTTACCTGTGTCTTCTCTAGTCTCACCACAGGTAGGGATTAAAGAGATTAAGTGATTTGTCCAAGGCATCACACCCAGACCCAACATTCAGAGGAAGGAAAAGGGCCATCTCTGCTTGATTGTCCTTTCTAGAAGAGACAAAACTTTTCCTGACAACCCCTTCCCTCCCCCGGCAGATTTCCACTCACTCTTCCTTGGCCAAGATTGAATTATATGTCTGTTCCTAAGTGAGTCACTAGCGAGGGGGTTGAGGTTATCATGAATGGCAGGAGAAGGTGCTTCCCTATACAAAGATTGATATTGTGCACCTCTCTGGGGGTGGCTATCCTGGGGGTTCTGACCGTCCCTCCCCACACCTAGCTATCTTGAGGGCTGAAGGGCTTCACCTCAGCTGAGAGAATCACTTAGGTGGTGGTGGAGGAATGGATGCTGGGGAGTCAACCACAAAGACCATTCTGGCTAGAAAGGAGCAAAAGTAGGACCAAACCCCATCTCTTTCCATTCCAAGGCCCATGTCCTTTCCGCTACTCTCTACACCATCTCAGAACAGACGTGATAAGAAAGGGAGTTCCAGCTTCCCGCTTTGCTGTCCATGCTGATGACTTGGCAATCCCAAGGCACTTGAGTGGGATGTGCCCTGTGCCTTTGTCTCCAAAGCTCCCCTCCACCATGGTGGGTAACTGAGAGCAACACTCATAGCACAGCCTCCCGGGCGACTGGGAGAAACGGTTCTCCTGCTGGCCTGGGCTTTCTGTGGGTATGAACTGCATAGAGTCAGGTGGACTCTGATGGACCCAAGGAGCTCAGAATCCCACTGCCCGGCCACCAGATGCTAGCCCATCCATGGTATTTGTCTGCAGTGTCTGGGCAATGGTATATATCTTGTGGAAGAACATACCTTCACCCTTCATCAAACCAAACCCAGACCTCCAAATTGTAGCTCTTAGGAGAGAGGTCTCAGGTTTGGGCAGGGACCCTAGGTAACCAAAGAGCCCAACAGTGTGGGCTGTAACATCCAAGCTTGCCTCTTCATGCACGTGTCTGGTGCCTCATTCTCCTCCACGTGAACTCTCTGTCCAGCAGGGTAGTTGGGCATCTTATATGGCTCCTTAGAGCTCACCAGAGCACAAAAACAGAAGCTTGCTGGCTTTCACTTTTGCTGCATTCTATTGGCAAAAATGAGTCACTGGGCTGGCCCCGAACCCACATGGGACGAGATTACACAGGGATCTGAATACAGAGAGCGGTGGTTAATGGTGGCCATCTTCAAAGACTGTCCACCACACGAGCAAATAGTCAGAACTCCCAGCTGCTCGAGCTAACACATCGAATCCAGGTTCTCTGGTAAGTTCACCCTGATGGATCAATCCACGATTAAACCAGAAATGTGATTTTAAAATTACACTTTTCCCTCCCTGGTTTAATGCCTTCAGAGTCCATCTCCCCATTTTCTGCTAATGTGAATTAACAAAAAATTACCATGTTTTAGGTGCATGGGTTGCTTTGATCTAACTTTAGTGACCTCCCTAGAGGCAATAGTGTGGTGGAGGTGGTCAGGATGGAACATGGGTTCCCCCTGTAAGTGGAGGTCATTCCAGGATTTCCAAACAAGAGGATGCTCACTGAAGTTCAGGATTGATGGTACTTCAGCCATTAAAAGCCACCAAAAAACTTCAATACCAAGACTCAGAGCCCCACTCTTTTAATGCATGCGCTAGCTCTCACTTAAGTTACGTGTTGAGGCTGTGACTTCAACTGATACTGTACTCGAGCAACCTGCAGGTGCAAGCCATGCAACTGATTTTATGTTAGAGCTGTGACTAACAGAATGAGCAATTACTTTTAAGGCAGCCATGAAAGTTCCCTGGTCCTGATACCAGACCTTGAGACGTGAATGCAGAACCTTGAGCTTCTCATTTTCTTTTTAAGATTTTATTTATTTTATTTTTTTGCCCCCAAAGCCCCAGTAGATAGCTGTATGCCATAGCTGCACACCCTTCCAGCCACTGCATGTGGGACTCGGCCCCAGGATGGACAGAGAAGTCGTGCCTCGATGCGCACCCGGGATCCGAACCCGGGCCGCCAGCATCGCAGCGCGCGCGCTTAACCACCAAGCCACAGGGCCGGCCCGAGCTTCTCATTTTCATTCTTTAAACTCTACAGTACAGTTAGAAATAGTCAACACACCCCACAGTTCTTATATCCTTCATTCCTGTGCTAATAGGTCGTCACAGCAGACTGTTGACCTGCCAAGGCTTGCCTTTAATAGAGCATTCACTCTAGACCCTACCCTCTTTGCCAACTGGATCCTCCTCGCCTTCAAATACAACCAGGTCAGGTAACCAACCACAGATTTCCATTTCCTTGAAAATCTGTAATCTACAACCTATTAGGATTCAGTTACAGATCATAGAAATCACTCTTACTAAGTTAGGCAGAAGGGGATCTATCATCAAGTATTAGGAGGTTTAGAGACCATTAGAAGAGCAAGAGACGCAGGCTCTGAGCTGAGATCAGAGGGAAAACCTCCAGTCTCCAGAATCTTCTGTCTCTGTTGTGACCAGAAAACTTCTTCTCCCATTGCCAAGGAAACCAACAATTCAGAAAGCTGCTTAATGGCACTGGCTCTTCATGACCGACACCTGCAAAAATGGGGATGCCTCATGCCCTACCTCTTTCCATTTTTAACCCAGTTCCAAATCCAAGTCTTGTACAGGAGATTTTGACTGATGGAACCTAAACCACACCTGAAACACTTGCTTCAAGGGAGTCTGTGAAATTAATTTTTATTTTTACAGCCTCCATAGTATAGGAAGGCTCACTAGAAGGAGGCTGGAATGGATGTTGAACAAGTGAATCCATAGCATCCACCACATAGCCAATTTCTTCAGATCTGAATAATTCTTTTCCTGAAAACCTCGCTCAGAAACATGCTTTCAACTAGTTGAGGGACCTTTCCTCTCCATCTCAGTTCAGTTCCACCAAGGACTTAGAGAGAACCTGTTCAGTGCTGGGCCCCATGCTGAGAGCTGTAGACATAGAGATGAATAAAGCAGGCTCCAGTCCTCTCGGAGCTCACAGTTTAAAGAGGGACACAAATAAATAGAAAATAAGCTGGAGAAGACATAGAGCAGAGGCAGCGGGAACAAAGTTGATTCCATATTGTGGAGTGTATGACATACTAGTTTTTATGTCTCCATAAATCAGACAATTTTTTTTCCAGTCTCTACCCTGGTGGGTGGGCAGGCAATACCATCTCAATCATTATTGAGACCCCTGTTTGTCCCCAAGGGTTGAGTCAAGGTCCTGGGGTCTTAACAGTCCAAAACATTGGGGGAGGTAACCAATTGCACACTCCTGTCCAAGCCCGTACCATCCTTTGACATCCAGTGGCTGCACTGTTTCCAAACTAAACCTGGGCATGATGGCCTTGATGGAGCAGGTACGACCGATGCTCCATCCATGCAGTCATTCTCCACATGTCTTCCATCTTGCTGGGGTGACTTCAAAAGCTTGGAGTTCTGCTACTCACTACTTGGGATTCCATAACGACCTCTGTGCCATTCTCAGCCCTGGGGGGAGTTTTCTAACCTTCTCCTAGTAGGGCACTCCCACCTCCACTCTCTAAGATCCACTCATTCCCTTGATAATATCCCCACAATGGGGCATTATAAATATAATGCATCCAATTTGGTTGTTTGAGGCCGGAATAACCTTGATATCAAAACTAGACAAGGACAATAAAAGATAGGAAATTTTAAACCAATCTCACATTTATGATCATGGATGCAAAAATTCTAAATAAAACATTGGCCAATGGAATCTAGCAGTCTGTTTAAAATAACAATACACCACGACTCAGTAGGCTTTATCCCTGGAATGTAGACAATAATAATAGCTGACCTTCATCAAGGGTTCAGTGCATGCCAGACACTGTTCTAAATTACTTTCTAATACTTAGAATCAATGAGAATAGACTCTCGTATTCTCAATTTTGAAAATGAGGAAATTGAAATATGGAGAAGTTAAGTAACTTGCCCTAGGAACTCAGGTACTTCAACATCAGAAAATCTATCAAGTAATTTATCACAGGAACAGCTTAAGAAGAATAATCATTTTCTCATCCCAATAGATGCAGAAAATCATCTGAAAAAATTTAAAACTTATTCCTGATTTTTAAAAAAACTGTAGTTCTGGCCTCTGAGGATCCACTCCTCCATAAAAGCAATGATAACACCAGAAAAAATTATCCAAATCAACTTTTTCAGAGCTGTAAAGTAATCAAAGGCTAACCATAACCCAAAGAGCATTTATTCAAGAAAAAGAGCTGAATCTTGGAAAGAGCAGTGAGGTTTGTGGCATTTTAACTTACTCTATTCCCATTCTTTTTTTCCTAGCTCCATGTCCTTGAAAACCAGCAGCCACAGAACCACAGTAGCTGTGAAAACCAGTCACTGGAGGGAGCAGACTGGGTTTGGAGCTCCTCAAAATGCTCCATCCCCAGAGATGTGTCACTATTTGACTTGTCTGGGAATTTCCTGGAAATGCCTGTGCAAGGCTGGCCATTATTTGACCTGACTCAGTGCCTGCTCAGTGGAAAAAGCCCTAAGCCAGAGCATTTGTCAAAAAAAAATTTAGTGTCAATTGTTTAACTTCACAGCTGCCTGAGGTGGTGACACCAATTAGAACAAATAAGAGCCTGGCCAAAAAACTTAGGAAAATCTGGGGAATGAGATGCCCATAAGGGGCTTTGAAAACCTACAACATATTCTGGGAATGTAGAAGACCACACACATGTGCATGGCTGTGCACGTGCCCAGAAAAGACCAGAAAAAGTCCTAATCTCTCACCTCTGGATAACCTTGAGACCCCGAACAAACAGAAAGTGAAGGCTAAAGCAGAGTTGTAAACTGTCAGAGCATTAAAGGCACACACAGAGTCCCTTGACAAAGGGTAGAAGATTTATCAGTTCAGGGTATTTAAGAAAATTTCTTTCCAATCATTAGCTGACCACTAGCCTAAACAATCAGAGACTTTGGTGACTACACATGACAGGGAACAGATTTTACATAATTAGTCCAGAAACATCACTAAACAGACAAATGGGGGAAAAACAGCAATAACAACAAACTCTGGGGAGGAGGGAGAATCTGATTTCCAGCATTGCCACATTATATTGTGAAAAATATCCAGTATTCAACAGAAAATGTCGAGACACACATAGAAACAAAAAAGGATAGTGATACACAGGGGAAAAAAATAGAAAGCATTCCTCCAGATACTTAGATGTTGGACTTACTAGAAAAAGCCTTTAAATCAGCTAATATAAATATGTTCAAAGAATTAAATAAAGTCATGTCTAAAGAATTAAAGGAAAGTGTGAGAACTATGTTTCATGAGATATAAAATGTCAAAAAAGAGATAGAAATTACAAAAAAGAACCAAATAGAAATTCTGAAGTTGAAAATTATAACTGAAAGGAAGAATTTATTAGAAGGGCTCATTAGCAGATTTGCACTGACAGAAGAAAGAATCAGCAAACTTGAAGATAGGTCAATTGAACTTATCCTGTCTGTGGAACAGAAAGAGAATAGAGTGAAGATAAATGAGCAGAGCCTCTGAGACCTACGGGACACCATCGAGCATATCAACATATGAACATTGGGAGTCTGAAAGGAGAGTGGAAAGAAAGGAACAGAAAGTATATTTAAAGAAC
This sequence comes from Ceratotherium simum simum, assembly GCF_057802395.1. Classification (NCBI taxonomy): domain Eukaryota; kingdom Metazoa; phylum Chordata; class Mammalia; order Perissodactyla; family Rhinocerotidae; genus Ceratotherium; species Ceratotherium simum. The sequence continues at coordinate 37,125,918 of NC_141921.1, read as the reverse complement.
TCATGATGAAAATTTCCCAAATTTGATTTTTTTTAAAATAAAAACACAGTTATCTACACATCTGAGAAGCTCAGCAACTCCAAGTAGGATAAACTCAAAGAGATCTACACCTAGACACATCATAATTAAGCTATTGAAAGACACAGAGAGAATCTTGAAAGCAGCAAGAGAGAAGCGACTCATCACACACAAGGAGCCTCAATAAGATTAACAGCTGATTTCCCATCAGAAACCATGGAGGTCAGAAGGCAGTGGGATGACATATTCAAAATGCTGACAGAAAAAGACTGTCAACCAAGAAGTCTATATCCAGGAAAACTCTCCTTGAAAAATAAAGGAGAAATTAAGATATTTCCAGATAAATTAAAACTGAGAGAATTTGTCACTGGCAAACAAAAGAAATACTAAAGGGAGTCCAGGTTAAAATAAAAGGATGCTAGACAGTAACTAAGAACTGTATGGAGAAACAAAGAGAACTGGTAAGAATAACTGCATAAGTAAATATAAAAGACAGCATAAATGTGTTTTTTGGTAACTCTCTTCTCCTCCTATCTGATTTAAAACTCAACTGCATAAAGCAATAGTTACAAAGCTGTGTTGAAGAGATTATAATGTATAAAGATGTAATTTGTATGACAATAATAACCCAAAGGAGAAGAGATAGAATGGGACTATATCAGAGCAAAAGTTTTTGCATGCTATCTAAATTAAGTTAGTATTAGCCTGAACTAGATTGTTTTAATTTAAGATGTTAATTGTAATACCCAGAGCAACTATTGAGAAAATAAGTAAAAAATATACAGCAAAAGAAATAATAAAGGAATGAAAACAGTGCACTAGAAAACATCTATTTAACACAAAATAAGGTGTTAATGAAGAAATAGAGGAACAAAAAGACATAAGACATATAGAAAACAAATAGCAAAACGGGAGATGTAAATCTAGATTAAACATTCCAGTCAAAAGGCAAATATTAGAAAAAAATATTTTTTAAATGATCCAATTATATGCTGCCTATAAGAGACACATTTTAGATTCAAAGACACAAATGAAATTGCCAAAACAATTCCAATAGCATCAGAAAGAATAAAATGCTTGAAAATAAATTAAACAAAAAAAGTGCAAGACTAGTATAATGAAAACTAGAAAACATTGTTGAAATGAATTAAAGAAGACCTAAATCAGTAGAAAGACATCCCATGTTCGTGGATTGGAAGACTTAATATTGCTAAGATAGAAATACTCCCCAAATTGATCTACAGATTCAAGGTAATCCCTATCAAAATCCCAGCAGCCTTTTCTACAGAAACTGACAAACTGATCCTAAAATCCATATGGCAACCCAAGGGATCCAAAATAGCCAAAACAATCTTGAGAAAGATGAACAAAGTTGGAAGACTCACACTTTCCAGTTTTAACACTTACTACAAAGCTAGTCAAGTCATCAAGTCATCGAGCCATAATGATAAGGCACAGCGAGTAGCATAAGGACAGGCATATAGATAAATGGAATAGAATTGAGAGTCCAGAAATAAACATCTATAGCCCATTGCTTTTCTGTGACAATGCCAAGACAATTCAACGAAGAATAACAGTCTTTTCAACAAATGGTGCTGAGATAACTGGGTATCTACAGGCAAAAGAAGGAATCTGAACTCACACTATATGCAAAATTAACTCAAAACTCTCAAAGGCCTAAATGTACAAGATAAAACTATGCGACTCTTAGGAGGAAACAGGGATAAAACTTCATGTACTTGGATTAGACAATGGTTTTTTTATATATTATACCTAAAGCACAGAAAAAATGAACTAGGATTCATCAAAATTAAAACTTTTGTGTATCAAAGGACACGACCAAGAAAGAGAAAAGGTAATCCTCAGAACAGGAAATGGTATTTGCAAGTCATGTGTCTAATAAGGGACTTAACATCCAGACTATATAAAGAACTCTTACTACTCAACAATAAAAAGACAAATAACTAAAATTTTTTTTAATGGGCAAAGTATTTGAATAGACGTTTCTCCAAAAAAGATATAGATGTGGCCATTAAGAACATGAGAAGATGCTCAACATCATTAGTCGTTAGGGAAATGCAAATCAAAACCATAATGAGATACCACTTCACATCCACTAGGATGGCTATAATTTTTTTTAAAAAAGATACTAACAAGTACTGGCAAGGATATGGAGAAATTGGAACCCTCAGACGCTGCTGGTGGGAATGTAAAATGGTGCAGCCATTTTGGAAAGCAGCTTGGCAGTTCCTCAAAAAGTTAACAGCGTTACCATATGACCCAGAAATTCTACTTGAAGTATATACCCAAGAGAAGTGAAAACATATGTTTACACAAAAACTTGTACACAAATGTTTATGGCAGCATTCTTCACAACAGCCAAAAAGTAGAAACAACCCAAAGGTCCATCAACAGGTGACTGGATAAACGAAATGTGATATATCCATATGATGCAATGTTATTCAGCAATAAAAAGGAATGAAGTGCTGATACATGCTACAACATAGATGAAGCTGGAAAATATTATGGAAAGCTAAAGATGCCAGTCATGAAAGACCACACACATTGTATGATTCTATTTATATGAAGTGTCCAGAATAGACAACTCCATGGAGACAGAAGGTAAACTAGTGGTTGCCAGGGCTTGGAGAGAGGGATTGTTGGGATTTCTTTTGAGGGTAATAAAAATGTTCTAAGATTAGATAATGGTGATGCTTGTACAACTCTGTGAACATACCAAAAACCACTGAACTGTGCTCTTCAAACTGGTGGCTTTTAAGTATGTGAACTTTATCTCAATAAAGCAATTTAAAAAATAGTAAAATAGAAGTAGAGGAAACTTCCTTAACTTGATAGAATGTATCTACCTACATTCCATCATGTTAAACCTAAGATAAATATTATATGCAATGGCAAAACTGTAAAAATATTATCATTAAAGTCAAAAATAAAATAAGCATGCTTGCTATACTTGTTTATGCAGCTAGTTTATACTAGCTAGCAATATAAAACAAGAAAAATCAGATAAGGAATAAGAAGAGAGGAAGAAAGGAAGGGAAGGAAGGAGGGAGGAAAAAGGAAGGAAGGAAGGAAAGAAGGAAGGAAGGAAGGAAGGGAGGGAGGGAAGGAAAAAAGAAGGAAGAAATTGTTATCGGTGGATGCTATGATTGTTTACACAGGAAATCCAAGATAATCTACAAACAATTAGAACTAACGAGATAGCAGAAGTTTCTGGAAACAAAACTCAATAGCGTTTCTGTATGCCACAACAATCACTTAGAAAATGTAACTGAAACAAAGTGCCCAGTCATAAAAGCAAGAAAAACTATAAGTTACTTGAGAATAAATCTAACAAAAGACATGAAAGACCTTTATGGAGAAAATTATAAAAAGTTACTGAGGGACGTAAGAGAAGACCCGAATAAATGGAGACATACAGAATGTTCATGCACGGGAAGACTCAGTGTTATGCAGATGTCTGTTCTCCCCAAAATTAATCTATAAATTCACTGCAATTCCAATCTAAATCCCAACGGAGCTGTTCATAGAGCATGACAAACTGACTCTAACATTAATCTGAAATGGTTAAGGGCAAAGAAGAGCCAAAATAAAAGAACTTTCTGGAGGAGAAACTTTCCCAACCGGATATAAAGACTAACTATAAAGCTGTGTGAAATTAAAATAATGAGTGAGGCCTGCAGGACAGACTAATCCATCAGTAGAACCGACCAGAGAGCTCAAGAACAGTTCATGTATTTTTGAGGATGTGGTATATGTCAGAGGGGGCTGGAGGCATCAGCGAGGAGGGATGATATTCCACAAATGGTGTTGGGTAATTGGTACTTCTTTGGGGGACTTGTTTTTTTCCTTGCTGAGGAACATTCGCTCTGAGCTAACTTCTGTTGCCAATCCACCTCTTTTTTTGCTTGAGGAAGATTAGCCCTGAGCTAACATCTGTGCCAGTCTTCCCCTATTTTGTATGTGGGTCGCCACCACAGCATGGCTGACAGGTAGTGTAGGTTTGCGCCTGGGATCCAAACCCATGAACTCGCATTGCCACAGCAGGGCGTACGGAACTGGAACCACTCTGCCGTGGGGCTGGCAATGGGGGGACATTTTTAATTGGATCCCTACCTCATAACACACGAAAAAATGAATTCCAGGTGAATCAAAAACAAAACTTTAAAACTATCATAAGGAAATATAGTTGAATATCTTCATGAGATGGACTTAGGGAAAGATTTCCTGAACAAATAGCAAAAGATACAAATTACAATGGAAAAAAGTTTAAATTTGACTACATCAGATACTCAAATTTCTGGATGCTAAAACCATCACAAAACAAAGTGGAAGCACAAGCAACACATTTGGAGAACATAGTTACACCAGTATGGAAATAGCATTCGGAATATACCATGCTCCTGCAACTCAACAAGGAAGAGACAAAGAACCTGATAAAAAAAAAAAAAAAGAATCAAAGAAAATACAAAAGAAATACAAGAAAGAAATGCAAAGGAAAACTCAAAGGGCTGGCAAATATATGTTAAAAATGCAACTTCACTACTCATCTTGGAAATAACATTTAAAACAAGTGTTGCATTCGATGGCGTACAGATCACGTTGGCCCCTAAAAATTTAGTCCCATCCTTGTCCAGGCAGGATGTCTCATGCTGTGGTGACTGCGATTGGGACCCTCACCCTGGAAAACAGTTTTGTGCTATCGAGAAAAGTTACACGTGCATCTGTTCTACGACCCAGCACTTCCACTGCCTGGTATGTGAAGACCTAGCAAAACCCATGCACAGCATTGATCGTAATTGAAAAGAAAAGGAAACAACGTAAATGCTCTTCAATAGGGGAGCATTTTTTAATGTGTTATATACACGTGATGATCTATTACCATGAACGAACTAGAGCTGTGAGTATCGGCACGCATAGAGCTGGCACACACGGCAGTGGGTGAATAAAGCCAGCTGCAGAAGCGTAAATACAATGTACCCTGTATGCCAAATGTTCATACACGCACAAGTCACTATGTATGGTTCATAAGAACAGATACGTGTAGTAAAAATGCAAAGTCATGAGCAGAAAGGACTAAAACAGGTTCATGATCATAATTGCCTCTGAGAAATGAGTGAAGGAAAATTAGGACTTGGAGGGAGATAAAGGGACTTCAGGTTTACTAGTCATTTTAAATTTTTCTTACTTTACAAAACAATGTGAATCAAGTAGGACAAATGTTGACATTCATGAACTCGGAGAGGTAGGTAGACGAGAGTCTCTTCCTTCCCTCCCTCCCTCCCTCCTTTCCATTTTTCCTTTCTAATACTAAATAAATAATACTGGCCTCTCCTTCCTCAAGGCTAAGGAGGAGAATGAAAAGCTACAACCAATCTATTTTTTCTGAACTCCTTCTCTTATGTATCTTGGAATAAGGATCACGAGACTCCAAAAAGCCTTCAGTGAGGAGGTAATACTTGAACGGAGTTTTGACGGATGAATAGAAGTTCTCTCTGTGGACCAGGAAGAAAGGTGGAGGGTGGACATTCCAGGCAAGGAAAAGATTGTGTGCAAGAGCTCAGAAACCTAAAACAGCGTGCATATTCAGGAATGATAAGCAAAATGGGCAAGGAGGTGAGAGGAAGGGAAGCAGGAGAAATCTCCAGGGCCAGATCACGGAGGGACTGTGAGCCAGGCTAAGGATCTCAGACCTGATCTTGAGGGCACTGGGGACTCAGAGTTAAAGTGTCCTGCCAGACAGGGCCCTTTGGCTTCTGCCTGCCATGCACCAAGGCTTAGAACACATTCCATACCAGTTGGAAAGGGTTAAGGTGGGTCTGACTCTCCCTCTTGTCACTGTCCCTTCTTAAAGTGCCAATTTGAGAAACCATATCAATGGGGGATACAACCGACCTTTCTGTGCCAAGTGACCAGATATGAGGGGCCAGCAGCTTGCAGGAGTTGCCTGGGAAGACCAGCTGTCCAGTGACTGGAGACCTCAGTCTACCAAGGAGGAGAAAGTCCCTAGACCATGGGAAGCTGAGCTTGGGTGTAAACCCCCGCTGGGAAGAGTGGGGTGGGAGGGACTCAGTCCTCTCTGGTTAACTGTCCAGCCAGCCCAGAGTCTGTTGCCAAGGTCACTGTGGGTCATTCTGCTCATCACACTATAAGCAGCAAAGGGACATGGCCAGACTTGGATTTTTAAAGCCCAGCATCAAGTAAAAGATGGACTGGGGGCAGGGGGCAGGGCCACATTATAGCTTTCATGGGCCCTAGACACTCTTGCCTTCATGGGCCCCTTGCCCCATAAAAAATATTAAAAATTCTGTTTTACCACTGTGTAGGTATAAAGGCAAATATATTAATATTATACATGAAAACATTTTCTTTGACTTAAAATTTTATTTTTTTATTCTGATTTTGAAAGAAATTAAAGTATCTTCACAGGGCCCCTAAAAGTATTGTGGGTCCTAGGCACTGGGCCTACTGTGCCTAATGGAGAAGTCAGCCCCGGGGATGAGACGCAGGGAGACCATGCAGGAGGCATCACAACAGTCACTGGGGTGGGTACTGATGCAGTTGCCATGGTGATGGACAGCTGGGGCAGGTGGGAAAGATGTTGGGGAGCCAGGACTGCAATGAACACAGACAGTCTTCATGGAAGAATAAAGATGAAGGGGAGAAGGAGCAGAGGCCCAGCAACCAGGGAAGTGCCCCTGCCTTCCCGCCATGCTCCTCTCTGCCTCCCACACCTCATGCAATATAAATGAAGACAGAGAGAAGGAAGCTAATTGGAACCATTTGCAGCCTATGAGGCTTCCTCATCCCTCCAGTGGGACCGCCCCACTCAGGAACCGGGCATCCAGCACAGTTAGCATTTAGGAACTTGCTCCGTTCTGAGCAAACGGCTGCTAAATGAATTCCCCGGACAGCCTCCCATGCCAGAATGGGGACGCAGGCATTCTGAAACTCCAGAGCCAGGCAGGGGGCAGGGAGTCAGCCCCCAACAAGGATGTTCCTACAGCTTCATCCATCAGTGGGCAAGCTGCCCAGCTGGCATCAGGACCCTGCGTAGAGCCTGCACCTCAACCAAAGGAGAGACACAGTCTGGACCACCGGCTGCTGTCGGTGTCTCGCTTCTCCACTGAGCTGAGCCAGTAGCCGGGGAGAAAGAGAAATGGATCCTAATTAGGGGCTGCCTCAAGCTGTGGCAGAATGTCAGTGGGTCTCTCCAGCCAGCTCTACACACACATACACACACACACACATTCCTTTCTCCTATTCTTTCCTAGAAAGCTAGATCAGCATTCACTGCCTTGCATTCTATCCCAAAACCCTGGGCTCAGCTCCCTACACAGCAGAAAGAACACAGGGCTATGGGTTTCCTGTGCCCTCATCTACTAATTAACTCAATGTCCCCCTAGCAGAGGCCAGACACTTTGTCAAGGGGGTATTTGGGTGCCACCTAATGATCACAGCCCAAGTCTTGAACAGCCCCAGCTAGTCTCAAACTTCAGCGTGCGTCAGAATCACCTGGAGGGTAATCTGTGATGAAAACACAGGTTGTAGGGCCCCACCCTCGGGGTTTGTGATTCGGCAGGTCTGGGAGGGGCCCGAGAACCTGCATTCCTGGCAAGTCCCAGGTGCTGCTGCTGGTTCTGGGCCCACACTTTGAGGACCACCACCTTTATCCATCTTCCAACCGTATCCTCTGCTGCTTGTGAGCTTCCTGACCGTCCTCCAAATCCTTTCATCTCTGCTGTTTCTTACATTGCTCCTAACTTGACTTCTGACCTTGGCTCCCCCCACCCCAAGCTCTTGGTTCCTCTAAGCTCCAGTGCAGCCACGCAGCCTGCACCCCCCAGCTAACGATGCTCCTGCCCCAGCAGTGCTCCAGGAGGCGGCCCCGCCTCTGGTGCACACAGGTCCTGTTGCTTTTTAAAAGCCCCTTTATACGCCTTACCTTAAATACTCAAGGGGCCCCTCTGTCCAAACAGGTGCTCATTAGAGCACACCCACAGGGCTCTTCTCCTGTGTCGAGCAATGGGACACTGGTGTTGGTCTCTCTGCAGCATCCCAACAAGCCCTATTTTACGTATCAGGAAACTGAGGTGCACATCACTTGAGAGACTAGTCCAAAGTGCTGGCTACATGGCAGAGATGAGTGCCCAGCCAGGCCTTCTGATGCCAAATTCTCTGCTCCTCCTACTTCCAGTTGGCTTCTGCATCTGTTGGGAATGCTTCTGGGTACAAGTAACAGAATCCCCGACCAACAGAGGCTGAAGCCCATGGAGGTGTCATCTTCTCATGCATTCTCATGTATTTTCTCAGAAGTCCACAAGGGAGGCGTGGGATTGGGTCAGGGGTTCGCTGATGATCAGGGCACAGGCAGCCTCTCCAACTCTCTGACCTTGCTCTCCGCATGGCAAAGTGGCCGACACAGGGCAAGCATAAGACACTCCCGCCATGACTGTGTTAAAGGCAGCACAGAGGGCAGGCGGGAAGCAGAGCTTTTCCCTGGCTTGTTCCTCTCTTGTCAAGGAATAAGCTGCCTCTCCCATCATATTTCCCCTTCCATCTCCCTAGCCAGAGCTAGACAGGCACGGAAGTTCTGCTGCCAAAGAAAAGAGGCAGTGATAGCTTCGGGGCAAGCAACCACGACAGTGTGCCACAGCATCCTCCAGAAACAAATGCCCGCCACACCCTGGGAGCATCTGAATGGCCAGCACATTCAAACCTGCTGGACTGTAAGAGCATTGACCCACGTCCTATGTCCCTTCCTATTCTCAGTGTCTAACGCAGTAACCCCTGCGTTCAGCACACATCTCTTCTTTCCCATGCGCCTGCTGTGTAACGTATCACACACCACAGCAGACACTGAACCAGCACGGCCTGGTGGAAAGAGCGTGGGCTTTGGAGCCAGACCAGATGGTCTTTGAATCCCACCATTCAAGCCGTGTGACCCCGGGCAACTCATGTCACCTCTCTGGACCTCACTTCTGTCATTGCAGAGTGGTCATGAAGACTTAATGAGAAAAGACATAAAAGGCACGGACACAGTCATTCAATGGCTGAGAACTGATGATGATGGAGTGAAAACAGCACGAAGATGGTGCAGAGGAGGGGGTGGGGGATGTGTCTGTGAGTTCATCAGAGGCTTTCCCATGTGGCACCGCAGCAAACGGGTCAGATCTCACTGCTGGGGAGAAAGGGCCAAAGGAGTCATCATTCAGAGCTCTGATTCCTTCAGAAGGCTGCCACCGAAAAATACGGAATGATAATAACAAGATTAACTCTTTAATCCTCATAGAAATCCTAGCAGAGAGGTATTATTATTAACCCCATTTTTCAGTTGAAGAAACTGAGGCACAGGCAGGTTGCACACTTGAACCCCGGACTTTGGCTCTGGAGCCTGAGCGCTCACCACTGTGTTACACTGCCTCCCAGGGACAGATTAAAAGCATCTTTCCTGTTTACAGTCTCCGTATGGCAGATGCCATTGCTCACATGGACGATATCCAGATGGAACTGGATTTGGAAATATTCCCACCAAGAGGAGTAACAGGCAAAGCATGGTCCCTTGCAGGAGGGAGACACTCCACTCTGCACCTCCAGGGGGCCGTGGGCAGAGTGGTGTGGGCCTTAGTGATGCCGGTGGCACCCTCAGCTCTTGGCAGTATTGCTCCTTCATTGTCACTGGCGTCCTGCCTCCCCCAGCCGTGCTGCGGGATCCTCCACCCCTTCCCAGCACCTTGTTATGCCAGGCCCCGGGCTGGGCACCAGCCACACGCAGAGATGCCCCAGACTCAACCTCAGCCTCCGAAGGGTTCAAGGTCTATCGGAGGATGCAGAAACAGCCCACGAAGACAGATTTTTGCAAGACTGTCTGCAGAAGCCCAGAGGGAGGCCTCTTACCCAGCCTTGGGGAGGGGGTGGTGACGCTTGGGGAGGGGGGTCCGACGCTGAGCGCTGGCGGATGGACAGAGACCAGCAGATGGAGCGTTCAGGAGTGATAACAACAAGAGCAGCAAACACTGTGGCAGGCACTTCTCTAAACACTTTAGCGAAGTTAACTCTCCCGGACTCAAGAACAAGCCAAAGAGGCAGGAGCATCCGTCACCCCGATTTTACAGAGAGGAAACTGAGGCACAGAGAGGCTAAAGACTTTTCCTGAGACCATAGAGATAGTAGATGGTGGAGCCAGGATCCGGTTCTGGCTTCTGGGCTCTCCAGCTCTACACCCTGCTGAAGAAGGGTCCCTGCTGCAGGCAGCTTGTGCAAAGGCCCAGGTGCCCGACAGTGGGGCCCACCCAGGGACGAGGCCAAAGAGATCATCCGAGAGGGCACTTGTTCACTGAGACAACTCTTGGTTGGGGCGACAGCAGCCCAATCATGCAATGGCATGGAAGCATGGTCGGCTCTCTCCCCGTCCTGGCTGATTGACAGCTGAGCCCATGGACCCAATCCCCAAAGACCTAACCCTGACGCCAACCCCAGCCTTCTCCCTCGCCCCAGCCTCTGTGAAATTTTCCCCAGCTAATTAGGAGAGCAGAGACCATCCAACCCACCAGGCAGGATTCTCCGCTCGCTCATCACTCACTGCCCTGACCCCTGCCTGGTCTGGTATCCATAATGCATACGTCCAACTAACGTATGCCGTTTATGCGATCTTTAACGTCCTCAAAACACATCTGGCTGATTTGCTAAGCACTGGACCAAAATCCAGACTTGCTCAGCAGATAAGCTGAGAGACAACTGTTCCGAAGAGCAAACTCCTCTTCAATGCCAGTGCAATCCACAGACAGTCTATTTTTAAAACAATCCACAAATGTTTGTTCTATTGATTTTGTTGGTTTGTTTATATATATCATCTCATTCCACAAAAAAAGAAAAAAGAAAAAGGCTCGAGGCAGTTTTCAAAATACATGTAACCAGATACAATAAATAGATGTGGAGTCAGGACAAAGGAAAAGAAAGAGTAGGAAATAAAATAAAACAAGGAGTTTCATTAAGTTATAAAATGTTATAAACGGTACAGTTTGGTTGAGTTGGGTTGCTTACTGGGTTTGAGATTCCTGGTGGCCAAAGCAAGAAGGACAAATGTATTCATTGACCAGATTCCCAGGGCTTGTGAAGGAAAAACAAAAACAGTTGCTTGAAGAAGGAAGAGGAGAAGAATGAGGTAGAGGAGGAGGAGGAGGAGGAGGCAGAGGAGGAGGAAGAGGAGCGGCGGCAGCAGCAGCTACAGCAGCAATAGTAGCATAGGGTTTCTGGTTCTGAGATGTGTTCATCAGGCATGCACTGGATTTGGCCAAGGTTTTGGGGGATGCTGAGGGGAGCCCCACACCCAACCTGATCTGGTCTGATCATACTCCCCATGCAACACACTCAGCTGGATAAAGACCATCCCAAGATCAGGTCCTGATGCTGCCCGAAAAGGCTGATAGGGCTGGCCCTGCCCTAGGCCGCCCTTCCTGAGTGGGCAGGACCAGTAGAGGGGGCGGACGAACACTCTTCCTCATAAGCCCTGCAAATCCAGCCCTCGAGCATCTCTTTCCCCTTGAGCTCCAGTCAGGTCACACCTGAGTCAGCTTAGGGCTCAACGAATTCCAGCATAGTTGAGCCTCCACCATCAGCCAGCAGTCTTTCCTGTCACCCCCCCCCCACCCCGACAGAAGTGCTGCTTGTCTCTGAGCACAGGTGGGCAACAGTCCCCAAGGCCCAGAGAGACCACCTCCATGGCCAGTGATGTCCCTTCCCCTGGGCTCCTGGAAGTTCTTACTCTTAAGATGAGAAGGAAGGGGCTACGCTCTTTGGAAGCCCTCCTAGGTGCCAGCATTGTGCAAAACACCCTACATCTATCTTGCCTAATTCTCCCCCTGTGAGGTTCGCATCTCCAGCCCCAGCATCTCCTTGGAGCCCAGACTCTTCTAGAAGTTATTAGGTACTTGGATGTCTCAAAGACACTCCACACTCAATGTTTTCAAGATGACCCTCACAGTAGTCTCCTCCGTGACTTCATCCAATCCTCTTCCTGTGTTTCCTGTCTCAGGGAATGACACCACCATCCAACCACCAGGCCAGAACCCGATGAGTCACCCGTATCCCTCTGCCCCAAGCTCATGCCCATAACGAATCCACCGCAAGCGCTGTTGACTTTATCTCCTAAACAGCTCTTGAGGTCCTTGCTTCTCTTCACTTCCGTCTTCACCTCCCTTCCTCGATCGGCCACCTCCTCTTGCCTGGACCACTCCAAGAACCTCCCGTCCCGGCTTCTCACCTCTGGTTCTTCTAGCACATCCTTCAGTCTGCAGCCAGAACCATCTTGTCAGGACACAAAACACACCAGATCATGTCAATCCTACCTAAAATCCCTCACTGGCTTCCCCTTGCTCTTAAGATGGAGACCACAGTCCTCAAGGTAGAGAACAAAGCTTACCCCTGCCCCCCTCGCCTCTCCCCAGCTGCCCCTCAAATCCTCCCCCTCCCTAGCTCTTCTCCACCCTCACGGGCCACCTGTCCATTCCTCCACCGGGCCGAGCTGTCCCTGTGCCCAGGACGTGCGTCACATCATCCTGCCCAGTCAACTCTTGCTCATCCTCCTGATGTCCCAGCCATCACCTCCTCAGGGGAGCCTTCCCTGACCTTCCTCACTAGTCAAATCCTGCTCAGGCTTTCCTAGTGCCCCTCCCTCCACTTTGAGGCCTGTATCCCAGTCGGGAGGATGGAGCTGGCTAGGCTGGCTTCAGAGTCTGCGTCTGTAACCCTTGACACTATTTGTTGAATATTCTTAAATGACTGGTTTACAGGCCTATAGTAGGCTAAAGAATGGCTCCCAAGGATATCAGATCTTAATCCCTGGAACCTGTAAATGTTACCTTATTTGGAAAAGGATCTTTGCAGATGGAATTAAGTTTAGGGTTTTGAGATGGAGGGATTATCCTGGATTATCTGGATGGGTCTTAAATGCCATCACATGTATCCTTAGAAGAGCGAGGCAGAGGGAGATTTGACACGTAGAGAAGGTGATGTGAGGACAGAGCAGAGAGAGATCTGAAGATGCGAGTGATGCGGCCACAAGCCAAGGCATGCCGATGGCCGCCAGACGCTGGAAGAGGCAAAGAACAGATTCTCCCCAGAGCCCCTGAGGGAGTGCAGCCCTGACGACACTTTTATTCCAGCCCAGTGACACTGATTTTGGACTTCTGGCCTCCGAAACTGTGAGAGAATAAATGTGTGCTTCTCTAAGCCGTGGAGTTGGTGCTAACTTGTTCCAGTAGCTGCAGGAACCCAACACAAGGCTCACAGGTGGTGAAACTGAGGCTCAGAGAAGCTAAGTCATTCCCAAGGTCACATAGCCAGCCCATTCCTGCCCTCAAACTTATCTTCAGGAAGTTGACCCCGAAAAATGAGAAGCCCCAGGAGACTGAGGTCATTTGGGAGCAATGAGACACGCAGCCCCCAGAACAGGCGAGAGGAAGCCACCCCTCTCAGGCCACATGGAGCAAGTTCCCGGGCTGGCCTGCTACACCTCTGGCTCTGAGGCCACAGTGTATTCTGGCACCTCCCTTCACCCCCAACTCCAGGAGGGGACCCTGCTCAGGGTTCAATTCTCCCCAGGACAGCATCTTGAGAAATCGAGCAAGTGACAGCAAGGAGTTATTCGAAAGCTCTCAGCTTCATGCCGTGGTGCTCCTGAGCCACACAGCTTCCTTCCTCACGTCTCACTTTAAGAAGCGCCAGGCCCCTGCCTGTTGTCCCCTCCTTCCCTTCATGCAGCTCTCGCAGCAGGGTTGTAGAGAGGGACAGTCCAGGGGCCATGCGGAGGATGAAGCTAGAGTGGACATCACCTCGCCAGTTCGACTTGCTAGGAGAAGCTAAAGCAGGAGAACATGTTACAGCTCCACCACACACCAGGCACCACCACCTCACGCTAGGTACTGTCCTGTGGGTCATCTCGACAAGCCCACAGCATCCCTGCGAGAGACACGGTCCTATTCCCATTTTGCTGTCAGGAAAACTGAGGCTCAGAGAGGCAAAGAGCTCTGCTCCAGGTTACCCAGCTAGGAAGCGGCCAAGGTGGGGCCAGGTCTGCTGACTGCAGGTCCAGTGCTGCCCCCACCCACCCCGACCCCAGTCCTAGCCCAGGAGAGACTGCCCCTCCCCTCAAGAGGGAAGACACCCACGTGCCCAGCCTTCGCAGCCTGTCTCCACCTCTCCCCACCCCACCTCCACCAAGCTGTCTGCTCTGAGTTTCCATTTATCCGTCCAAAAAATGAAGAGGCCACCCGAACCAGCCCAAGCCCTCTCAAAGGTACTCATGCGCATCGAATGCAAGAACAGATAAGGAGTTGTTTTGAAAGTAAAAGTATCGTGTCTGGGATTATTGTTGTAAATACCGTGCGTTCAGCTCTTGATTTCCCACACTAATGGGAGGGAGCAGTGGCGCAGATAATTAAAAATGCATTTATATTTGGCTCCAGAACATGTTTTTATTCTCATGTTTGGATATGGGAGGGTCCGATGTTCTGGGCATTCAGTGTGACTTCATAATCTTTATGCAAAAAAGAGAAGAAAAGAATTACAAACACTGGCCTTCAGAGAAACCAGAAAGCCATCCCATGCTCAGCCCTGGCTTGTCACCCTGTCCCCGCTGAAGATGAGAAATGTCACCTCCGTGGTGGATACAAAAGCACCCAGCCTAGCAGAGCTTCGAAATAAATGATTTTTGTTGCTTGAAGCCACTGAGTTTTGGGGTGGTGTATTACACAGCAGGAGATAACTGATACACCCCCACTTCATGTTCCAAGGAGGTCTGTGCCCTCTCCAAGATTTCTGTGAATTCCTGTTCACTTTGGGGTCCCCCTTCTTGCTTCTTCAAACCCCTCCACCTGGCCCCCATCTTTCCTCCCACACTGTTGCCTTCCCAGAACTGAAAGCCATCTCCTTCCCCAATATCCTCCAATGAACTCACAGGGCTGTGTGACTGTACAGACTTGACTGAAGATCTGGAGGAGGTACAGGAGTTTTCGTATCATGGGATCTCAAATGACCTACATTTGGATGCTAGAAAGCTCTGTTCCTAAAAAATGTCTGGTCACCCCACCAGCAGCTTTGTTCCTTACCTTTAATCTCCTGCCAATTTGCCTCCCCTCTCCCTCTCCCTGTTCTCCTCCCTTCTCCAAATTTCCACACCTCCAAGTTCCCGTGCATCTCATAGGCTGCTGGTTTAGCTATCTGCCGTTGCCAGACACTTCATGCTCTCTGAGTCTTAACTTCCACCCACAGAAGATTGTCAAAGGATTTTCCAAAACAAAGATTATTCTTCCCCTAAGGGGCCTCTGATGTCAAATGTTAAACTAATAGTTACACTTTCTAATTCTGCTGCCTTAGTGAGGGAGGATACTTACAGTTGTCCATCCAATAGCCACTCTTTCCTCCTTCTTACCTTTAGAGTGTTAATTTTATTCAGGGCAGTTAATTCTCCAGCTCCTTTGCAGCCCAGAGTGGACATGAGACACAATTATTGCCCTTGAGATGCAAATAGAAGTCTGCTGGGGATTTATGAGACTGTTTATCCTTTCCTGATATAGGCACCATCTCCTCCTCCTGCTTTCTTCTGCCTAGGATGTGGATACAATGTCTGGTGTTGCAGCAGCCATCTTGCAACCAAGACGACGAAAGTCACATGCCCAGGGTGGCAGAGTAGAAAGACAGAACAAGGCTGCACTCTTGACGACTTCCTTCAGCTGCACCTGGACTGCTTAATTCTGGACTTCATGTTCACTGCGGAAAATAAACTCCTGTTTGTTGGGTTTTCTGTCTCTTGCATCTGAATGCAATCCTACCTGATTCAATAAGTAATTACATTTTGATTTCAAAAACCTTTCCCTTAATTACTGCTGCTTCAGGTAAAAAGATACAATGTCAACCACAGACTAGACATTAAACAAAGTTGGTAATGATGTCAATTAAAAGTACTCAGGTCATATCACCTGCAACCATCGAGAATTGTCTATAAGTGGAAAAGAACAGCTAGGAACCCCAGTCTCATCCCAGATATGGCCTAGCCTGAGCCCTCCTGAGGGCAGAGATGGTGGCCCTATTCAGGTCAGTCTCCCTTGTGACATGCCCGGCATAGAGGGGACCCGGTGCTCATCAGTGGAACAGATGCATAATGACTGAACACAGCGTGTCTGAGGACTGAGCAAAGAGCAGGTTTAGAGCCTTCTGAGCTGTCTCTTCGGTTTGGGGTGGCCCAGAGGAGGTGGGTTCATCTGGGCCCTTGGTGGACAGGCAGAGCCCTTGGGTAGCAGCCTAGCAGACACTGGTCCTCCCCCCTGGCTTCTGTCCCAGCTCAGCCACCAAGCATGAGAATAACCCCGGGGGGCACAGTATTTCCTCCGCAAGCCTTAGCTTTCTTGTCTGTGCAATAATGATATTAACTGCTCCGTCTCACAGCCGTGAGCATTACCTGAGACCATGTGTGCAGAGCATCAACTGCCTGCTCACAGTAGGTGCTTAATAAGTGCTCGTTTACTGTGACTACCCTCAAGGAGTCATTTCAGTGCTGAGAGCACTAAGGAGACAAGGACTAAATGTACGACAGTCGCTCAGTAAAGGGAGTCCTGCCAGGGCTCTGGGGTGAAGTCGGCCGGCAGCAGGGATGGAGTCCGTGCTTGGAGCCCACGGCACTCTGCTCAGTCTCGGGTGTTCCCACCCCTGCACAGACCCTCCTCATCACCCCGATGTGTGAGCACTTGGCCACGTGGTCACCTTCCTCACCAGACTGAGGGTTTATCTCTGGACCTCCAGGGTCTGGCACACAGGAGGTGACAGTGAATGTTCACGGAAGGAGGAGTGGACAGACAGCCGTGGGTGGTGGAGCTGGCGGTGCTCTGGGCGAATCTGAGCTGGCCCAGGCCCCCTGAAAACAGGACTTAGTGCTGGGGGGCCCGACAAGCTGCAGGGTCTCCTGGGGGCGTGGAGAGGGGTCGCGTCTGGGGGTGTGGACAGAGGCAGACAGGCATGGGAGGGGCACGGCCACCAGGCCCAGCAATTTGGGTGGGCTCTAAGCCAGAGAGGACTGAGCCTAACAGCAAGACAGGCTCCGATCAGGAGAGGGTGCGTCCGACCATCTCCAGGGGCAGGGCCGCCTGGACCAGGAGAGAGCATGGGGTTTGGGGCCTGGAGCCTCTGGCACCGCCTCACTGTGCAGGTTGGGCCGCCCCGTGCCTCTCTGGGCCTCAGTTTCTCCATCTGTAGAATAGGCGATACAGCAGGATGACCTCTGAGGGCCCGTCCAGCTGATCACTGGGATCTGGGAATGGGCTGCGCTTCAGGAGCTGGACAGAGGCTCCTGCCAGAGCCCAGGCCGGACCCCCCAACATGGTGCACTGAGGGCCCCTGAGGGCCGCTCTGGCCTTGTAGGGTGTCTGCTCGACTCCCAGGGCTCCACCGCAAGAGGACAGAAAACCCCCAAATTATCAGGAGTGGGAGGGAGAAAACTAATAAACAAAGCACAGGGAACTTCCCGCTCTAAGAGACCACGCAGCTAGCAGGGGCCTTCCTGCCCTCCTTCACTCGTTCCCTCCTTCACTCGTTCCTTGGCAGACAGGCGATAATTCATCAGACCTTGAGGGGGCCCCTCCTCTGTGCCCAGCCCCACGCAGGGCGCTGGAGACGATGACATGAATAAGACCCTCCAGAAGCCCGCAGTCGGAAAGCAAAAGCAAACACTGAAACCAAGAATTCGAATCTGGAGCAGTGGGGGCCGTGATGCGGGGTCAAGGGGTGTGTTCCGGTGAGGTGAAGTGGGGTGAGGGGAGAACATATCTGCCCAGCAGAGCCCGCAGCCCAGTTTCCCCAGCACTGTCCCCACTTTCAAGTGGTCCTGGGAACCTCCTCAGTCCCAGGCAGACTGGGACATTCAGTCACTGTCCTTGGAGGGGGCGTCCCACACCTCGAAGCTGGTGATGGATGGCGACTTGGGGGGAGGGTAGGGACGGACCCGCGGGGGAGGGTTTGCGAGGGCAGGAGCAAGATGAGGTCGTCCTTTTTTCCCTCCATCTCCACACGTGGGGACCAACTGGAGGCCCTACAGTGTGCAGAAATGGCGGCTCGGTCATTATTAAGCATCTTACCCCATCAACGGAGAGCCCCAGTGGGTGCCGAGTGCACGCTGGCTTCACCATCCCATCCCCACCTTTCCTGCCTCGGTCCCCAGGGTCAGCCGGGGTCTCCGGACCCAGAAAACGCTGGTGGCTGCCCCAGTTGGGTACAACAGCCCTTGGGGGTGGGGGGAGCCTTGCCCACACCGAGCACTGTTCCACGAGCCCCACATCCTTTGCTTCCCGTGGGGGAATGTGACCCACCTTGGCCTCCCTGTGTTAGCTGGGCCACTGCTGCACTTTGATATATTGGCCTAATATTCCCGGAATTAATTTTTGCTCTGTGTATTGTTTTCTTGAACAGCCCCTGGGAGGCCTCATTACTTTGCTCCGAGCACGGGGCGCTATTGTCATCAAGTCACCCCTGGTAACTCCAGCAGAGCCAGGATGACACCGGAGCAGGGCCTGGAGGATTCAGAGCCTGACGCCCAGCAGCTGGGAAGGCATCAGGCTGGTGCTCTCAGAAGCCTTACCCATCCTGGGAGCTCAGAGCACATCAGCACTTTCATCGTATCCCTGTGCCATGAGCAGCCAGCCCAGAGACCTGGCTCAGCGGGAGAGGGAGAGGGGCGGGGAGACCACCCCACTGAGGGGCCAGCCCTCCTTCTGACTTGATTTCCCTCTTCCTGTTTCCAGAGTCTCTGGTTTTTAAAATTCTTCCCCAAACAACCATATGCCCCTCTCCATTCCCCACTACGGTGCCGTGCAGCCATGCTCAAGGCTCCTAGCCTTTCAGCATCTTGCTTCGCTCCTCTTTAAAACAAGAGTGCAATTTTCTGCCTTCTCATTTCTTAGGAATTAAATATTTAATGAGCAGCTAGTACACGCCAGGCACCACGCCAGGCTCCCACACTGTAAGGCTGTTGTAAGAGAATAAGAGCGGCGACAATAACAATAACCAACCTACCATGTGCCAGACACGGTGCTGACCACTCCTCCTCCTTCTTCATCACCTTCCTTGTCGTCACCATCTCCCCGGCTAGCTCTCATCAGGTGTGTGCTGTGCGGTAGACACTCCATCACGTCGAGTGTGGGTATCAGCTCTTTTCATCTGCAGAGCAATGCCATGAGGTACATACTATTAGGATCCTTGTATTGCAGATAAGAAAGCTGAGTCTCAGAGCGACATTGTGACTCACCTGAGGGCAAGTGGTTTCTAAGTAGCGAGGCACAGAAATAAGAAGGTGCTTCCGGTGGCAGCAGGAAGTGAGGAGACTCAGCATGTGAGCAAAGGAGCTTGGCCACCTCTTGGCCTGGCCACTGCCGACCAGGATTGAGGGGCCCAGGCCAGGACTCCAAGACAGTGAAATGTGGCTCTGAGCCACAAATGCCCTCCTGGGGAGGGAAAATACAGGAGCCTGTGGACTGTTGACCCCTCGGCACCTTTCTGGGGTACTTGCCAATTCCCCGTCCCTGGGCTGCCAAGGGGCGTGCAGTGGTGCCGACTCTGCTGACCCCACCCCTCATGGAGACAATGGTCACACTGTGGAATGTTCCTCGGCCCTGGAGCCTGGCATGAGGCCCCAAGCCAGTGGGAGAGGCCTCCTCCAAAAGAAAAAGCAGTGAAGATGGTCTCCCGTGGGGACACCTAGCTTGGAGCCCTCTCTGCCACCTCCCTAACCAGGTGACCCTGGGAGAGTCGCACCCCACACCACAGACTTGGTTAAGTCACCCCTCTCCATTCCCTGCCACAGAGAGCTGGGTGGAGCCCTGGACTCCCAGCTAGGGGGAGTGAGGTCCACCCCTGGCCCTGAACTCCATGTGCGCAGCCGTGGTCAAGCCCCCCGACCTTCCAGCATCTCCCTTTGCTCCTCTTTACATGAGGGTGCAACTTCCATCTTTCCCTGCTCATTCAACAAATGCTTACTCGACACTCACCATATGCCGGGCTCTGTGCTGGGTCTTTGGGCTGCTCCAGGAAGCAAATAACAGTAACAACACTAACAGCCAGCCCACTGTGTGCTAAAACCCTGTCTCCCAGAGGAAAACGCAGGTGAGTGATGAAGATCCGGGCCCGGGTGTCGAGCCATCTCTGATATTTCCCCAACTGTGTGATCTTGGGCAGGCCGCTTACCCTCTCTGAGCCTCGGTTTCCTCATTGTAAAGTAGGGATGACAGTAGGCCCTCCCCAGTTGGGTTTGGTGGAGAGGAGATGGGATCATGCAGGTCAGGCTCCCAGCCCAGCGCCTGGTTCACTGTGAGCTCTTGGTACACAGTGGCTTTTCTCTGAGTCCCATAAAACGGGGTTCAGACAGTGCTCAGAGGTGGGAAAAGAACCGGGATGACTTGCCTTATCCCTCTTTCCATCCTCCGCATCATGGCCCTAACTCAGGCCTCATCATCTCTCTTATGGAATTTTGCCCTAGCCTCCTAACAGCCTCCCAGCCTCTGGCCTCATGCCCTCCGTTATGGGCTGTGCTCCCCCAAGATTCCTATGTTGAAGTCCTAGGCCCCAGTACCTCAGAATGTGAGCACATTTGGAGAGAGGGTCTTTAAAGAGGTAATCTAGTTAAAATAAGGTCCTTAGGGTGGGCCCTAACCCAATGTGGCTGGTGTCCTCATAGGAGAGGAGATTGGGACACAGACACACACGAGGGACGACCACGTGAAGACATGCGGGGGAGACGGCCATCCACAAGCCACGGAGAGGGGCCCAGAAGTCTGCCCACACCTTGGACTTGCCGCCTCCAGAACTGCGAGGAAATAAACTTCTGCCGTTAAGCCGCCCAGGCTGTGGTGTTCGTGAGGGCCGCCCCAGCAGACTAACACACCCTCCAGTCCACCTGCAGCACGGCCACCAGGCTGACCCCCCAGGCCGCGGATTGTCTCAGGAGCGTGTCACTTCTGAGGCGAAACCTCGCTGGGCCTCCCAGAGCCCACACGATGAAGGCCACCCGTCTCAGCCCTGCGTTCGAGACCCCCGGGGGCTGACGGCAGCCTCCAACGCTGTCCCCTGCTCCTTGCCACCTCCCAGGAGGTGGACCCCCGCTCCCGCCCCAGCAAGGCCTCCCCCACTGCCTGGGGCCTCTGGAAAGGAGGAGGGAGAAGCTCCGCCCCTGTCTCGGGGGCCAGAAGCCAGCTCCTGTGGGATGGGGGGACCTGGGGCACAGGGTTACGCCGGGACGGGGGCTCCTCGTGGGAAGTGGTGGCGTCCTCCAGCGTCTGGTGCTGCCGGCGCTCCTTGGCCGTTCCTTGGCTGGTAGCTGGGTCACTCCCTCTCTGCCTCCATCCTCACGCGGCCTCCCTCCCTCTGGGGGTCTCTGTGCGTGTTCACACGACAGTCTTATAAAGACACCAGTCATTGGATTTAGAGCCACCCTAACCTAATAGGACTTCATCTTAACTGGATTACATCTGCCAAGATGTTATTTCCAAGTAAAGTCGCATTCTGAGGTTCCAGACGGACGTGTATTTTGGGAGACACTATCCAACCAAATGCAGCAGATATTATTGCCCCATCTCACGGACGAGGAAACCGAGGCACAGAGAGTGACTTGCTCAAGGTCATATGGCCACCCAAGTGGCAGGGCCAGGATCCAAGCTCAGGTTGGCCAGCCACCACCCCCCACCAGCCCCCAGCTCCTCCGAGGACTGCGATCGTGCCCATCACTTCTTGATGTGCCATTTTACATCTGTCGTTTCATGTAAGCCTCACACCAGCCTTCTGGGGCTGGAGGCATCATACTTGTTTTACAGATGAGGTCATCAAGGCTTAGAGAGGCTAAGTGACTTGCCCAAGGCCACACAGCAGGTTAGTGAAAGAGCCAGGATTAGAACCCAAGCCGGTCTGGCTCCACACTAGTGTCTTAACCACTACCTCAACACGCCTCTATTTGTCCCTTCCCTCCGTGACAGTTTAAATCTGGAGGAATTACAGATCACCATCCTGCAGTTCAATGGCCTTTTTCTAAAGCCAGAAATACTCCCAACCCAGTCTGTGCTGAAGGGGGCTCTCCCATCCCTGGGGACCTGGGAGTGGGGAGCCGAGTGGAGAAGCCAGGGACCCTCTCCACCCTCTCCCACACACAAACATACACACACACGCACACATGGGCTCACACACAGGCACACAATATACATACTCGCACGGAGACACACGCAGACACACATGGGACACATATACTCACACATACATATTATACTCACTCATACAGACACACACAGACGCACCCACACATAGGCACGCTTACACACAGACACACACTCACACACAGGGACACAGACACTCCCAAACACACTCTGCCAACCAGCCAACTCCCAGAGCCAATTAGCGAGCCTGGGTGGTCTCGGGGGAGCCCCGTGCAGTGATGGACTTATTGATCAGCCCGAGTGGCAGAGTGTTGAGCAGAAGAGAGGAGTCATTTAAGCAGTGTTCTCCGTTTTCCGAATGCGGCAGGGACTCGGGGGTCGGAGAGTAAGTTGTATTTACTGTGACGGTAATTGAAAGGCAGCGGCAGCCACCGCACATTGTCCCCGCCAACACCTAATTGCTGGACCAAAAACTGCGGGAGAGCTGGGGCTGGGGCTAGGGGGAAGGGGGAAAAAAGTTAATATAGCCGAGAATCAATAGCAAAAGCTTTCACAGTGTCAGGCACAGCAAACGAGGCTGAACAATGAGACGCTGCAGAAAATTAGCCTCCAGGCTGACTCGGTTTGAAAGCTAAAAGCTGGTAAATGCAGAAACAGAAGGAAGTTCTCAGCGCCTCTTCTGTCAACGCGTTTTCTGATGGCAAGCAGAGGCCTGGCGCCAGCTCAGAGCACACAGGCTCAGCCGAGAACGGATCAGGTAGACCCTAATTTGGCCCCCGGGGAAAGGACTCGGCATGGAAAGCCCACGGTAGCCCCGACCTTGAACCAATCGCAGCTCACTGAGTTTCCATTCGCTCATCTGCAGGTTGTGCACCTGCCAGTGGAGGGTAGCGTCCTGTGGTGGAAGGAACATGAAGACCGGCGTTTGAATCAAAGACCAGGGTTTGAACCCCAGGTGCACCATGTCCTCACTGTGGGACACTGGACAGGTGACTTAACCTCATCTAGAAAAGGGGAATTACGATGCCCGACTATGGCAGGCTGAAAAACGCACCCCCTAAAAGATGTCCACACCCCAGCCCCTGGAACCTGCGAATGCTACCTTGTGTGGCAAAACAGAAAAGGATCTTGGCCAATGTGAATAAGCTAAGGGTCTTGAGATGGGGCAACTGTCCTGGATTATCTGGGGGGGCCCTACAGGCCGTCACCAGTGTCCTTACGAGAGCGAGGCAGAGGGAGATCTGACACACACAGAGGAGGAGGTGACGTAAGGATGGAGTAGAGAGAGATGTGAAGGTGCTGGCCTTGAAGATGGGAGCGATGCAGCCACGAGCCAAGGAATGCCGGCAGCCACCTGAGCAGGAAGAAACTCTCGCCTAGAGCCTCCGGAGGGAGCGCAGCCCTGCCCACACCTTGAATTTGGCCAGTGAAACTGATTTCAGACTTCTGCCTCCAAAGGGTAAGAGAATAAGTTTCTACTGTTTAAGCCACCGAGTCACGGTAATGTGTTACAGCAGCAGTGGGAAACTAAAGCATCAGCTTTGCAGAGTTGCAAAGATGAGAAATATTTGTTAAAACACCTGGCACCTAGCAGACTCCGGAGCTCAGATGTCACCAATCTGAAAGGACCAGCGGCTGCCACTCTGTTGGAGCTCAGAGCCCCAGTGTAAGTAAAAGTCCTGAGTTCTATGTGACGCACCTGAAATTTATGCAAAAGATTTAGCGAGCGAATGGTTTATTTCTGCTTCCTTTTGTTAGAATGTAAGCCCCACGTGAGGAAGCTTCTTTATTTTGTTCACTGATGTACTCCAGTGCCTGGAACACAGTAACTGCTCAACACACACTTGTCAAATAATAATAATGACAATGACGATAAAAGAATAACGTGAAACAAACTCCCAGCACAGAAGAGGTGCTCAAAGATGGCGGCTGTGGTGTCATTAACACAAGGCTCTTGTGGTGGTACCTTTCCTCTCTGGGCTTCCATTCTCTCATCTGAGAAATGATGCTCAGGATTGCACAGCTCCCAAGGATGGGCCATGCAGTGACTACCCACTGATGGAGGGGACAGTGCTTTGAAACTCAAATGCCCTCCAGAGACCCTAACCAGCCACCCTGACCTCGTGTGAGGCTCCCATCACTCACCCCCTCCCCACTCAAACCCCTGAGACTCTGAGGGTGTCCTTCGGTTGCTTTGAGAGGGTCCAGGAATCCCCTGTAACTGTGTATAAAACGTTCTGCACATGAACATATGGACACTTCCCTGGTGAAATCATTTTTAGGTTCTCAAAGATGGTCTGTAACCTGAAAAAAAGTGTGAAATCTCTGGAACAGTCTACCTCCCGCATCTCTAGGTGCAACCAGCCTCAGAGGCCAGCGTGAGAGCATCACTGGCCGTGCCCCAAGACAAGATCCTCTGGGAGACGTTGCACAAATACTCAGCTTCGACGAGCCCTGAGTGCAGGGCTGGACGCAGGAGAAGGGGAAAGGGGATGGCTCTGGAGCACCAGACAGCCAAGGAAAAGCCCAGGGGTGTGCTGGAGATGATTCACGCCTGCTCCCGAGAGCCGACCATGTACACTCTCCCCAGTTCCACAGCAGCTTGAAAACTGCCGTGGTGGGAGTATTTACTCTATGGAAATAGGAAAGTGCTACAAACCAGATAGTCTCCTTTTTTCACTGGAAAAGCTGGTTATTAAACATCTTACCAGCACACCATTGGAAAAGCCCCACCTTGGAGACAAGCTACCTAATCCAGAGTTTTGCAAGGAAGCCCCCACAGCTGTCTCCATGCAGGAGGCCTGTGCCCAACGTTCATTCCATGTATATTAACCAGGACTCAGCCTAGGCAGCTCTGACGCCTGCTGGACCAGGAACAGAGAGGATGTCCTTCCCCTCCCACCTAGTCTTTTCTGAGGGGCCTCAGTCCAGCCCTGCTGGCAGCAGAGGGTCAGTGGGGCCCCTAAGGCACCGGAGGACTCGGATGGGGCTGATCCACCCAGCATGCAGAAATGGCTCCATCGGTGAGGGGCTGTCCTCTGGGTCAGCCTCGCTCCACCCCTCTGTTGAGCCAGCGCCCACTTCACTCAGCTCCCCCAAGCATGGATGCTACCCTGGGTGGTCAGATGGTCTGGGTCCAATAGGTCTTGCGCCCTCCCAGTCACTTCGCATCTCCGAGCCTCCATCACCTCCTGTCTACCCCAGCCCTGGGGGCGGGGGAGCTGTGAGAATTAATACGATAAAGTCACAGAGAGCCCGAAGCCCAAACTCATGTTCATTGAGCATCTTGCCAGATGGTGTTACATTCACTCTCAGGACAACAACTCATGAGGAAGGCATTTGGCCCTGTCATCCCTCTTCTGAGGAAACTGAGGCTCAGAGCAGGTAAATTCCAGGCTCGAAGCCACACCAGGGAGCTCATGACGACTTGGAACCAGACCCATGTGGTTCTAAGGCCTTTGCCATCGCCTGACGCCCAGCACAGCGCAGACCACATTGGCTGTGAGAGTACAGCCTTCCCGCCCTACTCCCGGGCAGTCACGAACCCGTGCTGCAGAAACCATGAGCCCTCCTTCAGCGCCTCCAGCCGTGTCTCTCCTTTCCCCAGGGAAAGTCACTGGTCCCAGGTTACTTGCTGGCTTGAGAGCAGAGGAGGAAGGCCTTGGGGGGTGGAAATTCGGTCCCAGCGCACAGCAGTGTGGCCTCCCCCAGTGCAGACAGCGAAAGCAGCCACGGCTGCTCTGCAGGCTGATGCTGCCAGTTCCACACCTGCCCTCTGACTCGCTAATTGGCATTGCTCGTTAGAGCCGTTTCACTGAGATGAAAAATGTACATGTATATGTATGCGGTGGGGATCAGCCGGGAGGGCTGAAATATCAAGTTAATGGTGCCAGCTCCTACGGAGAGCTGCAAAAATGGAAGCGTGATAGGGGAGGGGTGAGAAGGGAAGAAGACAGGACCTCTCCAGTATTTGGTCTGGTCAAGCGCATCCCCTCCAGCTGCAGAGGGGTCTGAATGAGAAACTCTCAGGGGATTAAAAACAGAGATGCTTGTTACGAAGCACGCACCTGCAGCACCCGCAGAGCCCTGGCTGGAGGAGACGCAGGCCAGCTAGACAGAATGTGTCTCCTTGGGCACCCGCAGCCTGTGTCACACACACCCCTTCCAGCTCCTGACTTCTCCTGGCTATAAACACCCAGTGGCAGTTTCCAGCACCTTGTGTGAGAGAAGCCTATGATCTTGGAGAGTGGAGACAATTGGCTCTGGCCACCTAAGCAATTCAGCATCCAGACCAAAGAGGGAGAGGAAGAGTGGGCATCATCCATCCATCCATCTCTCAGTTCAACTAGCACTGAGGTCTTCTCTCCTCAGGGCCTTTGCACATACTGGTCCCACTGGCTGGAACACTTTTCCCTTGATGAGTGAGCGGGTGGGAGGGTGAGAGAAACATTTGCTGAGCTCCGATGGTATGCCAGGCCCTGTGCTGGGAATCCCTGGAAGAATAGAAATGACAGAGTCCCCGCACCCAGGAGCTCCCAGGCCGGCGGGGGCTGGTCCGTTGGGCCCCTGGTGGTAAGTGTTGTAACGGAGGCGTGAACACAGCACTCAGAGAGCCCGGGGGTCTCACAGAAGGCTTTCCACAGGAAGTGGCGCTTGAGCTGAGTTTTGAAGGGGGAACAAGAGTTTTTCAGGCAGCCGTGGGATAAAGCGGATTCTGGGGGAAGGGAGGAGCATGAGCAAAGGCCCTGCGGCACGCGTTTGGAGGACCACAAGTTGCTTGGTGTGTTTTGAGCACAGAGGAGAGTGACGCGCCCAAGCTGCCTTCTAGGAGATTTCTCGGCAGCGGTGGTGTGAATGGAGGATGAGAGGGAGGGGCTGGGCGTGACGGAGGAGAGCGAGCAGCCAGGAGGCAGCTGTTGCAAGAGGCAAGCCGGGAGAAGGGATGGACGTGAGAGATATTGAGGGGTAGAAGGGAAAGGATTTGGGGTGAGGGAAGGCAGGAGCCCAGGATGGCATCCGGGGTTCTCTTCCAGGCAACTGGATGGGTCCTGGGGCCCCCACTGAGCTAGATCAGCCAGAAGCAGGGCCAGTGGGGGGAGGAACTCTGTTCTGTGTCTGCTGAGCCTGAAATGCCTGTGGGACCTCCCCCCCAACACCATTCACCCCATCCTCTGAGTGCTGCCCACCTGTGGGAAGGACAGAACCTGTTGGGTTGGGAGGATCATGGAGGGGAACGAGGCAGGGGCCCCGGCGGGTGTGGACAACAGCGCCCCTGATTCCTCCTCCAGAGGGTGGAATGGAGGGAACCTGGGGAGATGGACCATCTAGTCCAGCCTCTCATCTTCCAGACGAGGAAACTGAGGTCCAGAGACAGGAAGCAATTCTCTGCATCAGTCAGGAAAAGTGAGGTTTGCTGCATTCACAAACGATCCCCGAATGTCAGTGGATTCAACCCACAGTGCTCATTTGTTACTTATTTAACTCGTCTGTGGCAGGTGCTCTGGGGGTCTGCTCAGCATCCCCCTCCTCTTTCAGGACCCAGGCTGCCCGAGCAGCCAGTCCTCATGGCAAAGGGGGAGAAGACCCCAGAGGGTCTCACTGGGGCAATGATGACATCCGGTCACTCCCCAACTCATTGGCCAGAAGCAGTCCTCGGCTCCACCCAACCCCAAGGGGTCCGGACATGCAGTCCTGCATGTGCTCAGGATGAGGAGGAGCTGGGAATATTTGGGGGCTGCATCGATGAGCTTGTAGCCCCGATCACTCCTATCAGAACTGACTTGGTGCTGGGCAGCACGCTGAGTGTTTCCCGGGTGTCATCCATTTCATCCTCACACCCTACAAATAAAGCATCATATTGGACCAGCTCACAGTCAAAGGCATCGTGGCTCAGAGAAGCGATGTGTCTTGGCCAAGACCACACAGTGGTAAGAGGTGGGGTGGGGTTTAAGCCCAGAGTTTCCCCCTTTGGGGGACCAGCAAAGAGGCTGGATTGCTAGCCAGAGGAGGAATTCAAGGAACAGCCTTACTCTGTGACCCCAAGCATGCTGCTGGTGTCCTCCGTGTCCTGCTGTATTTTTCCTGAATGTTGCAGCCAGCTCCCTCCTCAGTTCTCGGGGGAGTAGATGGTGAGAGTGAATTTGATCTTAAAATCTGTCAACTCCTGTGTGTGGTGAGAAGAAAAGTGCCATACACTTTCCGAGTGTTTTTATTGGAAAAGAAAGGTGCAAAGTCCAGAGTCGCGCTGCCTTCGTAAGTGGGGCGAGGCTAGCCAGCTGGAAAAATGACAGCTCCAGACCAGCCCTTGGTGTTAATTGGATCACAACCAATACCCCGTGGAGAAACACGGATGCAATTAGCATGGAGCCCGTGACCCCCAGGTGCCTGTTCTGTCATCGCATTTGTCTGGTGGCATTAACACCACCCCACGGCCACCACCCCTCATAGACCAGAGCCCCCACCCTCTTAAAAAGACAAACATGTGGTGTTTCCAATGAGCCAAGCTATGTGCTAATGCTTATATGTGTGACCCTGGTTCCTGCCTGGACATCTGCCATCTCTGTTTTGCTCACCTTGTATCCCAGGTGCCTGGCAGAGTGCAGGGCATGACTGAGGTGCTCAATGAATGTCCGGGAATGAATGAATGATGTTGCCAAGTCTCCCAGTTTTATGGATTCGCCTGCCTTTAATGTTTCAATAAAGTGGCTCCAGGCACATGCAGGTATTCCTCGCACTCTGAGTCTCTGTGCTGGAAAGTATCAATTTCACTCAAGTTTCCCCTCCTGTGGTCCTTCTCTCCTCCCTGCCCCGTGTCAGTCCAAATGCGGGACGCGGCAAGTCCTTTGCCTTGGTTCCTACTGGCTTCCACTGGGACAAGACACACGTGTATCCAAAGTTTGCTGAAGGTTTTGGGGAGCAGTAATAGAAGAAAATTGCGTGGCCCTAAAATGGAAAAGAAGGCACCTCTGTTGTGAAATCCTTCTCTTGGTCCCACTGATGGAAGCCTTCCCTGCTGTGCTCTCCCACCACCCCTCCATCACCACCACCTCTGCCCCTTCCCCTCCACCACAGCCCCCACCAGCTTCTCAGCCTCTCTCCCCCTCCTCTCCTCTCTTGCTCACTGGCCTTCAACCCCCAGGAGCCACCTGCTCAAGGCTTTTTCTAGCCCTCCCCAGAATTCCCTTGAGCCTGCTTTACATATGCCAAACTCACCCAAGTGCTCTGCTAAACACCCTGAGTCTTGCCTGGCAGCCCAGAGCCCCAGGAGAAACTCTGAAATCATCGTTTCTCCTTCGACGTGGAATTCTGGACTTGGCTCTTGGCTGCCGCCTCTGCAGGAGGAAGGCTTCGGGGCAGACACTTATTCTCCCCCAGGCATGAACTGTGCTGCAGAAGTGGCTACAGCGGGCTTCAGGGGTGACAGTGGCCACTTTTGTTTGCCAAATGCATCTAATCCTCACAATAACCGTCTGAGGCCGTGGTGTGATTCTTGCCATTTTAAAAATGAGGAAACTGAGGTGCAGAGGAGTGAGCTGACTTGTCCAAGGTCCCCAGGGAGTAGGAGGGAGAACCGGAATTCAAAGGCAGCTCCATGTGAGTCCAGGGTCCATGCTGGTGCCCATCCCTCACACGGCCCACATGGGTACCCTGTCGCCCCATCTGACATCCACTTCTGCTGAACAACAAAGAAACCACAGAGAGCAGAAGAACCTTCTGAGGCAAACAAGACTCTGGAGGACACCCACAGAGGCCTGAAGGGGCAGGGACGCCCTCGGGTTCTGGAATGGGAGAGAGGGCACAAGCCAGAGGACTAGTCTTTGCAGGGCACCTGCCGTGTGCCAGGCACCAGTGGGGCACTCAACCACCTTCTTACCACCATTTTACAGATGGTAACTGAGGTCCGTAGAAGGCCATGCATCTTGTAAAAGGCCAAGCTGAGACTTGAACCAAAGTCTCTTGGGCTCCAAGCCCATCGTTCACGTCTCCAAGAGGCGCCCGTCTCAGGGCAAGACGGAGTGAGGACAGGTGGTCACATCCTGACTGTGGCAAATTCAGCTGAGGGACTCCCATGCTAGCCCTGTTCTCACACAACACTCCACGGAGGGAGGGCAGTGCCCAGGCAAGTGGTCTCCCAGCTGGTCTCCACTACTGCCCAGAACCAACATGGGACTGCTGTCCACCTGTGCAAATCCATCCTGTGTGCCCTTTCCTGTCTGTCTGTCCCAACAGACGGCGCCAGCGTCCAGCTCATGGGCC
The DNA here is from genome assembly GCF_057802395.1 of Ceratotherium simum simum. Lineage (NCBI taxonomy): Eukaryota > Metazoa > Chordata > Mammalia > Perissodactyla > Rhinocerotidae > Ceratotherium > Ceratotherium simum. Next base: position 37,095,445 of record NC_141921.1, on the reverse strand, counting down.
GCTGCACCTGGATGAAAAGCAAAACGCTTGGTCTCATGTACGTGGCACAGGCTTTAAAGTTAGACCACGATCAAATCCTGGTTCTGAAATAGCAACCTAAGACAGCTGATGAGTGACCGCCGAATAGAGAACCAAAGGGCCATGCTCTAGATGTTCATAAAATCAGAGAAGTATGAAGAACGGGTTCACACACACACACACACACACACACACACACACACACACACAGAAATGTCCTCTGGTCCAGTCCTCTGTCTCCACTCTGGTAACATTATTACAGACAAGGAAATGGAGGCCAGAGCTCTGCCCTAGCACATGGCACAGGGGGCACTAGCGCCTGGCTCCTGCTCCAGCGGGCTTCACCGTGTGTCCGGAGGAGCCCAGACCGCACAGAGATGCTGCGGGCTCGCCCGAGGAAGGAGGGTGAAGCCCAGAAGGCAGCTTCCACCGCCGGAACAGCTCTACTTTGGTCTCTACATAGGTTGAGGCTCCATGTCAGGTTTTACTTGAAGAAATAGTTTGCTGCTTAAGAAAAATCTGAGGGCCAAGGCACTGCGCTCCAGGGAGAGGCCCGGGCGGCCTTTGAGGGCCGAGAAGGTCAAGACGACGGTGGATACGCCTCAGGAAATCAACTACCCAAAAAGCGTGCACCTCGTCTCATCTGCAGAGCCTTCTCCTCCCCGAAGACCTTTTCATGTTTTCTCTCCTCCGTCTTCTACTCAACTCTGCCTCCCCACTCGCTCTCAGCTGGTGGCCTTGCCCCTTCCGTCTCAGAGAGTATAGAAGCTGTCAGATTCAAACTCCTCATCTTCCCACCACCAGGCCTTCCTCCCGCCCCACTGCCATTGCCCCCCGCCATCCCTGCTCTTACAGAGGAGGAGGCCCTCCCTCCCCCAACACCCACGGAAGGCCGGTCTCTCCACTCGGACCCAGGGTCCCCCACGGGTCCCCCTGTGTCGTATCTCGTTTCTCTCCTACATCTGCAGTCTCTCTGTCTGGATCCTTCCCATTAGCATTCAGAAGTGTTCTACTCTCTCTCATCCAACAAAACACCTTCCCTGGACCCCCGTATCCCTTCTCTCGCCTCTCCTCTCATCACTCTTCCTCTGTCCATCCCCACGTTCCAAAAAGCAGCTCTTGGCAAAGCCCGCATGGCCTCCACGCTGCCACATCCAAGAGGCACCTTCCGTGCCCGTCCATCTCCAGCACAGTCGAATGCTCCCTTCTCCTCGAGACGTTCTTCCCTGGGCCTCCGTGGCATTAAACTCTCCTGAGTCTGTCTGCATCCTGGTCACTCCTTCTCCCCCCAGCTGCTCAGGAGAGGCCTTCAGGAGGCTGTGGAACCGTCTTCTGTTCCACACCACCCTTCCTGTCTAGATGATTTCATCGCCACCGTGGTTTTGAAGGCCACTGCTTCCTGATGACTCCAGAGTTTCATCTCTGCCTCACACTTGTCTGTTGAACCACATGCTCCGTGTCTTCAGCCTACTTCACACTTCCACCCAGCTGACTCAGAGGCGCCTCAAGCTCGCTTCTTCAACGTGGAGCCCTAGACCCTGCTCCGCGGGATCTTCTCGACCCCTCAGCCTCCTCGTCTCGAGGATGGCTTCTCCTGCCACCCAATGCTGACTAGAAACCTGGGAGTCGTGTTCAATGCCCCCTTGCTCTTTGCATGTCCCGCCCAAGCCCTCAGCAGGCCATGCCATCTCTGCCTCCAAAAGTGTTCTGGAATCATCCACTCAATCGCTGCTGTCCCCGCCCAAGTCCAAACCACCGTCATCTGTTGCTCAGACATTGCAAAGACTCTCCCCTTCTGCTGCTCTCCCTGCTTCCCCTCCTGCCCTCCCTCCAATCCATTCTCCACAGAGCAGTCAGAGGTGCGTTATGAAAACAAAATCTAGTCATGCTCCTTCCCCCATCAGTGGCTCACTGACCCTGTAACACGGCTTCTGAGGCCCTGCTGACAGGGTTTGCATCCACATCCCTGGGCTCATCCTAAGTCACTCTCCCACTTGCTGTCCAGACATGGAACTTCCTTCTGCCAGGCTTTCTCTTGCCTCAGGGCCTTTGCACATGCCAATCTCCCTTCCTGCCCCTGGCTGCAGTTTCACTGGCTCACTGCCACTTATCCTTCGCTGGGAGGGAGGTCTCACCTCCAGACTCAGTTAAATGGCCCTGTCTTGTAACTTCTCCAAGGCTTTCCTCCCCATGCACTAATCCAAGCCATGCCTGCCTTCCTCACTGCACTGAGGGTTCCATGAGGTCAAGGCCTCCATCTTTCTTCTCTTCAACACGGTACCTGGCACTTAGCACACAGTGGGCACCCAGTAAATCCTTGCCGGGTGAATAAACAAGTTAGACCAACCCTCAGAACTCTCCAGGGGCTGCCACAGAAGCTGGGCAGGAATTATCTGGGGAAACTGAGTCTCAGAGAGGAGAAGTGACATGCCTTCAGGGACAGAGCCAGGATGGAGCGGGCCAAGACTCAGACTCAGGGACAATCAGCAGGCCTGGGCGCTCAACCAGGCCACCCAGGCAGGCAGGATCTTCGTGACCTCCCTCCCACCTGCCTTTGATAACCGGCTTAATATAGAGTGGCTTCGTAAGCTGTGATAGATCCACGACCGGTTATAGATTTCATTAAGCAAACCACTTCCCAAACCATCTATCGTGTAATTGGCCGCGTAACACACATTTTCCTTTGCTGTTTGGTTACAACTTAACTTGCCAGGTCAGCAGTTCTGCCTGAAGTCACGGGCAGCGGCCTGGCTCTGAACAGTACTGATGCCCCCAGCACCACCCACTGTGATGGGGCTCCTCAGCTCTTCCCGGGGGCGGGAGGCTGACAAAGGAGGAGACCGAGGCCTAAAGGGGGTGATGACCTGCTCCAGGCCCCACAACCAGTAGGCGCTGGGCTAGAACTGGAATTCCCGCCATGCCCATCTGGCCTCACCTTATGCCTCCCCTCCTGCCCCCCACGTAACCAATTGTTCTGTTGTTTTTAACAAACATGTAAGGCTTCTTTGCGACTTACCACTCCCTCCATCCCGTTCCAGAATATAAGCTTCTCTTTATGCACAGTCATGCGCCGCATAACGACATTTTGGTCAATGACGGACCACATAGACGATGGTGGTCCTCTAAGATTAGTACCACATAGCCTAGGTGTGTAGTGGGCTGTACCATCCAGGTGTGTGTAAGGCCACGCTATGATGTTCACACAACGACGAAATCGCCTAACGACGCGTTTCTCAGAACGTATCCCGTCGTTAAGCAAAGCATGACTGTATAAGGAGACGGGAGCACTTGCTCACAGGGCGTTCAGAGTTGTGTGTGTCTGTCCCTGCACCCCCAGCCTCCCAGCGCGAGCTCCTGGGGGTCGGGACTGCATTTGTCCCGCTGTTGAAGGTGCCCTGCACCAGAGGAAGCAATCGCCCGTGAACACGTCCTGGATGGGCTGGCTGCTTTCAGAGCAGACCCCTCGTGTATTATTAACAGTGATTCTGGTGAAATATTTATGGATGAAGGAGGTGATGTTTGAGATTTGCTTTAAATTAACAAGGGACTGGGCGGGGGCAGCGAACAGGGATGTGGATGGGGCGGGACTCGCCAGGGGTTGGTGGTTGGTGGGGCTCGGGGCCGGTACATGGGGGCTCCTTGTCCTTTTTCAGGGAAGTTCAAAATTCTCCATATTTGAAAAATGTTTTAAATTAGATATCCTGGGCCGGCCCAGTGGCTTAGCGGTTAAGTGCGTGCGCTCCGATGCTGGCGGCCCGGGTTCGGATCCTGGGTGCGCACCGACGCACCGCTTCTCGGGCCATGCTGAGGCCGCGTCCCGCGTACAGCAGCTGGAAGGATGTGCAACTGTGACATGCAACTATCTACTGGGGTTTTGGGGGGAAAATAAATAAATAAATAAATAAATAAATAAATAAATAAAAGAACGTGTGTTTAAATTAGATATCCTTCCCAAAAGAGTACTAGTGCCGGTAATGATAGTAGCTAAAAGGGATCATTTATTGATCACTTGCTATGTGCCAGGCATGGTGCCCTGTGTCGTCTCATTCAATCTGACGCTCCCCCCACGGATATTTTGTCTGTTACACCAGGAAGCAAAGGTTCAGAGACAGAGATCTGGAAGCGTGACCCCAGACCCGTCAGGGCCCAGTGTCTGGTCTCTGCGCCCACGCCACGTCATGCACGGTAGCGATGTGGTCGGTCCCCTGGACACCCTGGCCTCACCTGGGGAGGGGCCTCAGGAGCCGGCACTTGGTTCCTCTGGAGTTCCATCTCTTCATCCTCGGAGAGGAGTGACGCTGATTTTCAGAGTCATCCAGGAGCCATTCGGAGCTAAAATCCCATGGGCCAGGGGGGCCGGCAAGTCGGAAAGGCAGGCTTGGGTCCAGAACCAGCTGTGGAGTCATGGGCGCCCGGCCCTCCTGGGCCCGGGGTCCCGCCGTGTTCCTCCTTACTGTTCTGGAGGTCGCCCCTTCTCCTGTGCCCCAGCGCCCACCTCGCTTCAAGCCTCCGCCTCGCTCATCCAGGTCGCCCCCCTCCCTGGTCCACCTGCCCCCCCATCCCCAGTCTGGTCTGGCCTCTCCACAGCCACCAGGGAGCTCAGTCTAGACCCCAAAGCTGACAGGCCCCATTCCTCACCACAGGCTTCCCAAGCCCCAGAGGATGAAACCCAGATTCCTTAGCATGGCCCCCAAGGCCTTGGGTGACCTACCAGCCCCCTACCCTCTCACCCCTGATCTTCCAGCCTCATTTATCTCTCTCTCCCAGCCCCACACACCCATACACTCTCCTCCCCACCCCAGCCAAACTGAACAGGTTTGGGGGAAACAAAAGCCCCATGTTCTCACATCTGGGTGGATTTGCCTGTCCTGTTACTCTGTGTGGCTTAGACAACACCTCCTTCCTTAGCTGCTACCTCCCCCAACCTGGCAAACTCCTACTCATCCCCTAGGACCCAGCTCAGGTGCCACCTCCTCCAGGAAGCCGTCCCCGATGCCCCAGGCTGGGCTGTGTGTTCCCACTGTGCTCATCTCCGGCCCTGCACACAGCCCACTGGGTTACCCCACCAGCCAGGAAACTTCTCTAAGATGGGACCCATCTCTGTGCTCTGGAGCCTAGCACACAGAAGGTGCTAAATAGACACCGGATGTGGGATCATGGGCTGGTCATTTGGTTTCCTCATCTGTGAAATAGGATTAATTATACCTACCACATAGGGGTGTTCACTCGTCCAGCAAATATTTATTGAGCCCCTAATATGCACTCAGCTTGAATCTAGGCCCTGGGTTTAGAGCTGAGAACAAAGCCAGCAAAACTCTCGTGGAACTAATGTTTCAGCAGGGAGAGACAGACGAGACATAAAATAAATAAGAACATATAGGATGTCATATGGTGATGATGAAAATAAAACAGGGAGAGCGCTGGAGAGTGGCGGGGGGAGGCAAAGTAGCAATTTCAAGTAGTGTGGTCAGAAAAGTCTTCCCTTCGAAGGTGACAACTGAGTCAATTCCTGATGGAGGTGGGGAATGAACCATGCGGGTATCCTGGAGAATAGCAGTCTAGGCAGCGGGAAGAGCAGGGGCAAAGGCCCTGAGGTGGGAACATACCCTGTGAGAGCCAGGGCTGGGCAGACGATACGTGGAGGAAGGAGGATGGGGAGAAAGTGCAGGACCACGGCGACGAATCTTTCACTCAGAGTCCGATGGGAAGCCATTCTGAGCAGCCGAGTGACACGACCTGATTGCCAGGCCGAGGGACAGAAGCACTTAGCACCATGGCCGGCCTGCAGAAATCACTCGATAGGCGTTGATTGTGGGTGCTCTCATCATCCTGAGCACCATTATCGCTCTTCGCCTGATTATTAAGGCGTGAATGTTACCTGCTCCTGACGGCAGTTTCCAGAAACGTTCTGCACACGGAGCTTCTCTTGAAAGAGCCCTCAGCACTCAGAGGGGACTTCTTTGAAGGACAACCAAGCTTCAAAGTGAGAGCCCTGCCGGCCTCTTTAGAACGACACAGAAGTCTCTCTACCTCGTGCGAAGGCTCTGACTGGGGAGCCCTGCCTGGGAGTTATTTACAAGCCGGCCGCGGTCGAGAGTTGAAACACCGGCTGTGCCACACTGGAGCCACCGCCGCTGGGGAGACTCAGCGTCACCGTGTGCCCCGGCGGGGGAAGGCAGGCCAGGGAGCCCCAAGGGGATGTGCCTACAGGGGCTGCCATCACCAAGGGCGAATGTGGCTCCGCCCGAGCCTGGAGGGGCTGGGCCGGGTGGAGGGGGGGACGCGTGGACAGCCAGGGATCACCGCCCGCCTTCCCGGGCTCACAGGCTGTGGAAGCTCCTGCAAGGGGGCAGCTGGACCCCCACGCGCCAGGGCTGAGCTTCACCCAGGACAGAGGGGAGGTGCTCCTGGAAGGAGGATTGGGGAAAGGAGGAGAAGAAAAACGAAGACAAGGAGCGGGAGGGAAAGAAGGATGAGGCTCCTTCTAGAGCAAGAGGTATCTGGTAGTCAGATGGGGGAGACACAGCCCCTGTACTGGGAGCTCCCAGTCAGATGGGGGAGACACAGCCCCTGTACTGGGAGCTCCCAGTCTGGTGGGGGAGACACAGCCCCTGTACTGGGAGCTCCCAGTCTGGTGGGGGAGACACAGCCCCTGTACTGGGGAGCTCCCAGTCTGGTGGGGGAGACACAGCCCCTGTACTGGGGAGCTCCCAGTTTGATGGTGGAGACACAGCCCCTGTACTGGGAGCTCCCAGTCTGGTGGGGGAGACACAGCCCCTGTACTGGGGAGCTCCCAGTCTGGTGGGGGAGACACAGCCCCTGTACTGGGGAGCTCCCAGTCTGGTGGGGGAGACACAGCCCCTGTACTGGGGAGCTCCCAGTCTGGTGGGGGAGACACAGCCCCTGCACTGGGAGCTCCCAGTCAGATGGGGGAGACACAGCCCCTGTACTGGGAGCTCCCAGTCAGATGGGGGAGACACAGCCCCTGTACTGGGAGCTCCTAGTCTGATGGGGGAGATACAGCCCTGCCCTGAAGTGCTCCCAGTCTGATGGTGGAGGCAGAGCCCTGTCCCGAAGTGCTCATTGTCTGACGAGGGAGGCACAATACCACTGCCTCTTTGCCCTCCGCCCTTTCCTGGATGTATCCCAGGAGACTTCAGAGTGGGGAACGCCTCCCCAAATGAGCCGCCAAAATGAAATATCTTTCTTTCAGAAATCGAGGCCAAGAAGCGAAGCAAAGCGGAAGGTAGCGGCAGGTTGCTGACTTTACAGAAGTTTCTCCTAAGGGGGTGATCAGGGTTTGTTTCTAAATTCCACAAGTACCACGGGAGCAGACGTGAAATGAGCCTCAGCCAAACCCAGAGTGAGGGTGGTCAGACCTGCAGCCGAGCTGCGTCTTCATGAGGTTTGGGCTTTTTCCTGATTATGAAATTAAGACACGCTCCTTGCAAAGTCCAAAAAATAGATAACAAAAAAGAAGAGGAAAGAATCCTGTAATTTTTTGTTACCTTTTCTTCCCGTCTTTCTTCTACACATTTTCACATCGTTGAGTCACGTGGCTTGCACGCTTCCACTCATTTATTTAACAGCAACTTCTTAAGTCGCCCTTGTGTGCCAGGTACGTTCTGGGGATGGGGGACCCTGCAGTGACCAAGACAACAGACCCCCTGCCTTCATGGAGCTGACCGCCTGTTGGGGAGACTGGCCAGATACAAACAATTACATCCATAAAACACGTTCAGCAGTTGACAAATGCTATGAAGGAAAAAAACAGAGGAGTGACAGAGCGACTGGTGAGGGGAGGGCGTGGGGCGACCTTAGACGAGGTGGAAGCCCCTTCCTAGAGAGAATATTGGAGCCGAGCCCAATCACAGCAGCCCCAACCACGAGACAATCCAGAGGAGAGGCGTTCTGGGCAGAGGGCACAGCAGGGGCAAAGCCCTGGGACCAGCGTGCGCCTGGTGTTTTCAAGGAACAGAGAGAATGCCATAGTAGCTGGAGGCAAGTCCCTGTGTTATTAGGAACTCAGGAAGAACTTCCTAGAGATCAAAGGGCTGCGAGCCTGAGCTGGGTGACTGGAGGATTCTGGCCTTGAGCAGACACGGGCATCCACGCAGCCTGAATTTATCCTGGAATCGTAGCATGGGGAGATGATGTAGAAACTGTCGGTGCTCCAGATTTTCACATCAAAGTGAGGATGCACAGCTGTGTGCAGGGAGGATGTGGGCTAACAGCTGCTGAGAGCCGAGTCGATGACAGGCACTATTTTAGCTCTATGACACCTACCACCTTTCAGCCACACAACAGCCCCAGGAGAGAGGTACTGTTATTCTTTCATTTTACAGATGAGCAAACTGAAGCTCAGGGCTGAGAAATACCTTGTCCAAGGAGACCCAGCGGGTAAGTGGCAGGCCATCCGGCTCCTGAGTCCTCCTGTAACTACCGACCACCGCCTCCTCTGACAGAGCCAGAGGATAAAAAGATGACATTTCTTCCCGGAGCTTCCATTTTCCTTGATGATTTGGGAAAAAATGCTGAGTAATTTAACTGATAAGTTCTCCAACTCATTATTTTTATACCAAAACAAACATAGATTGATGACAGAGTGCAAGGAAAAATGTGCATGGATTTTTAAGAGAAAACTCAAAACTTTGAAAAGATTTTTTGGCCTCTTCTAATTTCCTGAGAATAAGGTGCCATTATACAGATGAGCAAACTGAGGACCAGGGAGCAGAGATGACTCATCTGCAGAGCTGTCTCCCAAGGCAGAAGGCTGGCCCCTGAGACCCCAAGACATGGTGATCCAGTGACCTGAGAAGTGGTAGGAAGCCAGAAGCAAGAAGGCGGACGCCACCAGCCAAGCTTACACTGTCTGCTTGTCAGCTCCGATGGCCCACACAAGACAGGCCCAGAGAGGCTAAAATCAGCTTCTATTGGCCAGCACCACACGGTGTTTGCTCAGCAAGACCTCACCGAGAACCATGGGCTCTGAACCTGTGGTTATAAGGTCAACACAGGTTCCAGCGAGGAACTGTACAAGTGCCCCAGAGGAGAGAAGGTGGGCCCTGCACCGGCCACACCCCCAGCCCAGTGCCCCCACGCCCACCCCACACAGGGCAGGAAATGGTGTAACATAGCGGAGAAGAGCGCTGGTTTGAGTAAGCAAACAGAGGGAACAGATGGGTGGATGGACGAATGGGTGGATTCCAAATGGGGAGCTAGACGTTATGATGACAAGATATCTACCAGAGACCTATCAGTGAGGGGGAACCGTTCTGTATATTTATGAACCTATTTGTTTGTATAGCATTCAGATCAGTATCATTTTGAGATACACAGACTATATGTTTCAGTTAGATGGATACATTCAGTGGTAGGCTAGAGCCCATTCATACCAGCTAGAGGGAGCCAATTATGCACATTTCTCCCTAACTCTGTCTTCAGTGACATTGTGCTGGTTGCCTGAAATTAGCCTCAGTGGGAATATTTATGCCATGGAAACACATGCTACAAATCAGGTCTTTTTTTTTTCCTCAGAGAGCCGATTTACCAGCACACTACTGCCCACACATGGTATGTAACAAGCTGGCTATTGGGCTACGTGGCTAGTTACATATATCTCAGCTAGATAATATGTATATATATTATATACACACACACATATATACACATGTATATTATATACACACACACACATATATACACATGTATATTATATATAATGCGTGTATATACACACACATATTAAGAGAGAGTCTATGTGCAAGGTGGATGGAATATGTTTATTTAGTAGATAAATAGACAAACATAAGTATATATCTTTATATACAGATAAAATTTATGTTTGTCTGAACCTGATGAAATTGCTGTTATTCAATTGTTTTTGGTCTACCAAAAAAGGCAATTTCATATGGTTATATGTGATAGGTAAGTTATAAAAGTATATATGTGTGTGTGTGTGTGCACGTGTGTGTGTCATCATTAGAAAACACCCCAGACTGAGAGTCAGAAAGGAGGGAGAGACCTGGGATCCAGGAATAATTCCACCACTTACAAGCTGTGTGACCCCAGGCAAGTGGCTTGCCCTCTCTGAGCCTCTTTTCCCCTGCTGGGAATGGGAGGGCACTGAGATGCACCTCTAGGGCTGCTGAGGGGACCTCAGGAGGGACAGCCCAGAGCCAAGCCCAGGCGAGGCCTCCAAGGAGTCCCAGCAGGCCTGTACCAGCCCCACCAGCACATCCCCACTTCCAGTTGGCCCTGGGCATCCTTGTGGCCCCACTGGACCTTCGAAGGACTGTGCCTGCAGAAACAGACTCTTGCCCGGGGAAAGCCTGGCCTCTCCTGGTCCGCATCCCTTCCCCCCTGCCTCCCAGCTCAGAGAGTGATGTGGCACCGGCTGACAGAGGTCCCAGCCCCGGCGCCGTGCTCAGTCTGGCTACGGAATTTCCTCCCTTGGCCATCAATCAGCAGAGTGGTGACCAGCACTCGTCCCCAAGAGAATCCATCATGGGTTCCCTGCTCACCCATCTCCTCCGGTCCTTCCAGCAAACCCCCGGGGGGTGCCGGAGGGAGCCTTTCCACAGGACAGAGACGGCGTTTGGAAGGAGCTTGGGATCTCAGCGCAGCCAGTGTCTTCAGACAGGCCGCTCCCTGGGGCCTTGGTTTCCTTCCGTATGCTTAGTCTAAAAGTGTTTAAATATGATCTAAAAAAGAAAAGAAAAAAAAAAACCTGCCAGGCAAAGAAAGCTGCCTCTGGGTGGATCCAGCCCTGGAAGGAGAGATTGCAGGTCTGCCCTTTCCAGAAATCAGCGCTCAGGATTCTTACCGTGGTCGCTGGTGTTAAGGAACGAATACAGATTCAAACTCCAGCTCTATGAATCCCTAGCTGTGTGACCTTGGGCAAGTTACTGAACCTTTCTGAATCTTAGTTTCTCCATCAGTAAAATGAGAATAATAACCCCATAGGCTTCTCATGAGGATTTTTTTTAATAACATATAAAAACAATGGCATCTGCCCTTTTTAGAGCCCAGGCTACGTGTCAAGTCCTGTGCCATGAACTTTATATATCATCTCATTTCTTTCTACAATACCCATGTGAAGTAGGCACTATTATTCTGCTCTTTTTACAGAGGAGGAAACTGAGGCTCTGGGAGGTTAAGCAATTTGCCCAAGACACACAGCTGGCAAGGGGCAAAGTCAAGATTGGAACCCAGGCAGCCTGGCTGAGGAGGCTACGGGCTCACCCACTACACCACACCGATAATGTATCATTCGTGTAAAACCTCTGACACCTTGTACCTGCCCCATCCAGTTATGGGAGTAACCATCATTCATTTTTAATGCTTTCTTTCCTTGGTTAACAGGACCATCTGAGCTGGGACATTTCCTCCAGGGCTATGCCTTGGGGCTTTTGGATCAAGACTGTGAAGGGAAAGGAGTTCACCCATCGCTTTTGAAACAGATCAAAGCCTCGTTCAGAGACAGTCTTGCTGTTCTCTGACCAGCTTGCCCTGAGCCAAGTATAGCTTAGCGTCCCTTACTGCACTGGGACATTTCGGGCTGTGCAGGAACCCGAGGAAGGAAGTAGAGCGGGGGGCAGCCTCAGCCTGGCCTCTGAGCACCCACTGGAGAGGAGAGCAAAGAGAAACCGGGGATCAAAATCTGGGCGCTCTGCTGCCCAGCTGTGTGATCTCAGGCAGGTGAACTGACCTCTCTGAGCCTCTGCTTCATTCCCCCAGTGGGGATGTTGATGCCCACCTTTGCAAAGCTGTGACGCCTGGTACACAGCAGATGCTCAATAAACGGTGGCTGTCGTCATTTATTGTTTTATTTAGGCAAGCCACTCTTTCTAAGCCACTCACGGTCAGCCTGCCTCAAACTCAGCAGCTGTCGGCCCAAATCTATCTGGCTGGTTTCAACACACCCAGGAGTTTGAATGCAACCGAAGGCTTTTGGAGAGTTGGTTGAGTTTCACCGCTGGTTGTTTCTAAAGATCAGGCTGCTCGAACCCGGGCCAGGCGGCTGGTTCTTCCAGAGACGGGGCTCTGGACTAAAGGGTGAGGCTGTGTACAGGAGAGCCAGCTCTCTGCACACCTGCAGAGCAGCCAGCTGTACAATGGGATATTAGCTCTTCCGTTCCAAACAACGGTCCGTGACTACAGTTGAAAACCAAGCCCGACGTAGCCCCAGAGGCAGCTGGAGTAGCTCTCAGGCTATCTTTGCAGGAAGGGCAGGTTGGTGCTGACAGCTTAGGGCCCCACTCCAAGCCTGTCCCTCCAAAAGAGCCATCAGTCAACTGAGCTGCCATTTTGCTATAGAATGTTCCAGTTGGGGTGATCGGGTGTGGGATGCAGCTAAACTCTGTAACTGATATTGGAATCATCCTGGACAGGTAGGCGGGGCATCATGGAAAACAGCCAGAGAAGGGCCGAGCAGACCCCAACCCCACCTGGATGAGCCCCAACTTCTGGCCATTAGTTGAAAGCAAGGATGGAGAAACAGAACCTGGAGAGGAGCGAAGGGGAGGGGGAGGAGGCCTGTGTGCCCAGGGCTGGTGGGGGGCCTAGGAGGGACCCATGTGGCTGGGAGAGGGATGGAGCAGGAGGCCTGGGAAGCACTGTAGGGTTTCTTTCCACCTCTGCTGTGTGATCTTGGGAGTCTGTTTGCCCTTTCTGGGCCCTTTCTGCCTAATCTGAGAGACTGAGGGTGTAATATGACCATGAGCTGTATGAGATGAGGACTGGGTTTTATTCACTGTGTATCCTTAGCGCCCGGCTCAATGCCTGGCACACAGTCGGCCCCGCATAAATAATTACTGAATGAAGAGGCTTCTCCCTCCATTCCTTCTCTGTGTAATTTTCCCAACGGCAAGCTTTTGATTAGAGAGTGTTCTATGTTGGCACAGATTGTTCTTGATGCCAGAAACAGGCAGTGTGTACCTGATTTGAAAAAGCGTTGATCCAGCCTGTTCGGATCCTAATGAGGCAGAGGCGGGGAGAGAAACCTTCATTTCCGCATTCCCCTCTGGAATTGTCTCCCACCGCAGCCACCGTGGGGCTGTCTTCTACTGCCGCCAGAGAGTACCTCGGGCCCCAAAGCCGGGACTGCAAATCCAGACACCTCCAGGACTGGACAGGTAACGGGAGACGGTGGGGCCGAGTGAGGCCTGGGGTGAGCTGGACAGCGTCCTCCCCAGCCACAGGGCAGCTCCTATCAGCTCCCGCCAATCACTGCTGAAGAAAATGCAAGCCTGGCGCAGCCAGATCTTACAATTTTTTTAAATATGAAAATTTAGATTTATATGTGCAATTGCCTGATTTTCAAGTGTTGGCGACTAATTCAACAATTAAAAAGAAAAAATACTGGATGAGGCAAATAGAACATTCTATAGGCTGGATTCAGCCAGGCCCCTGAGGTCTATGGGTCATGAATAGAAACCCATTCAAAGGGAGAAGGCTGGGCCTTTGCCCCGGGGGACCTGTCAGTCTGGTGGTGGAGACACGGCTCTACTCTGGGGAATCCCCTAGTTCTGATGGAAGAAGCAAAAAGAGGCAAGCTTTCCAGATGCTTCCAGAGCAACACACAAATATGTGCAGATGAATTTCATATAGACTAAGACCACAGCCACCAGGGAGCCACAGGATGGAGGACCAGCCTGGATGAACTTGGGGTGATTCAGGGAGATATTTCTGACACCTTCTTGCAAACTCTTGAAGAAAAGGCAGGATGCAGGTTGACAGGGGACCCTGTGGGGAGCACAGGCGATGCGGAAACCCAGAGGCACAACAGAGCAAGGTGCTGGGGCGGCAGGCAGGGAAATCTGGGGGCTGAATGGAGACGCACCCTTGGAACATCCAGCCCAGAAGGGCTCCTAGGGATCGCCTGGTCCCATGGTCCCAATACACAGACGGGAAAATAGAGGTTCAAGGAGGGGAGGAACTTGCCCAAGGCATGCAGTGAGCTGGTGACACAGCCAGGACAGGAATGAAGTCGCAGGAGATCAGCTGGGTGTGGGATGGGGGCCACAAAGCCCACCTGAGAGAGGGCTACTTGGTGGTTCACATGGATGAGATGCCCCTGGCTGGTGACCCCACCCTAACCCCTCCCTGGTCTGTGAGCTGGAGCCAGGTGGAGGGCTCCATCTCCAGCCGCGGCTGCCCTTTGAATTAACCTTTAGACCATGCAGACTAATGGTTCCATCCATCTTCCGCCCAACAGGCTCCAGACGTCTGGCAGGGGGAGCGAGTGTGGTCCAGAGGGGCTGGGGGCTCAGTGAGAATGGGAAGGATGTCCTGGACCCAGGAGGCCTTGCCTGCCAGGACTCAGGGCCCACGGGCGGCTGGGAGGGAAGCTGTGTTGAGCAGTCTGTTGGTGAGCCAGGCGCCCCGGGCCAGGAGTTTCACCGGCATCACGTTCCTGACTCTTCCTGGCAGCCCAGGACTCTTGTGACCCATTTCACAGATGAGAAAACAGGGCCTTGCCCACCCAGCCAGAAGTGGCAGCTCTGAGATTCTGCGCTTTCAAAAGGGGAAACCAGGTGGTGTCACGCCCCCGCTTGGAGCCTTTCTGTGAGCCCCGCCGTCTCTCTCGCCTCCCGCCGGCCCACCACCCTTTCCTCACTCAGGGTCTTTGTGCTTGTTGTTCCCTCCTTCCAAACACTCTTCCACCATCTTCCATTCAGCTGGAGACATTCATTCATCTGCAACGGTCGGGGGCAAGGAGAGCAGGAAACAGAACCAGAGAAGACAAGGGGGCCAGGTCTGGATGGGCCTCGTGTTCCAGCCAAGCTGCTCGGACCACTGGCAGCCAGCAGAGGACCAAGTCAGATTTTCTTTGTCACATCCTTTAAATTTTGTTTAATTGAGGTACTAAGTGCACGAGGGTGTGGAACTTCAGCGAACAGTGCAATGCACTTCTCACATATCTCCATCCATGTAATTTCCACTCATGTCAATACACAGATCATTTCCAGCACCCTAGAAGCTTCCCATGTCCCTTTCCAGTCAAAACTACCTTCCCCAAAGGGTGACACTTCTGACTTCGGTCACCATCAGTTAGTTTTGGCTTTTCTTGACTTTTGTATAAATGGGATCGCAGAGTACGTGGCCTTTGGCAGATTGCATTTTCCAGAGATGGCTCAACAGTGTCTCCCATTCCTCACTCTTCTCGCCATGTGACATCGACAATCCTGCCATGGAGTAGTGGGGTCTGTGTCCCCTCCCCTTGAATCTGAGTGGACCTTTATGACAGCCTAGACAGATAGAGTGTGCTGGAAGGGATGCTGTGTCACTTTGGAGTAGATCAGAAAAATGCCATGCACTTTCACGTGCTCTCTTGGGATGCTCGCTCTCGGAACCAGCCACCATGCTAGGAGGAAGCCCGAGCAGCCTGTGGAAAGGCCCGTAGGAGAGAAATCCTCAGCCCTGGTGGCTGAGCTCCCGGCCGACGGCGGCAACAACCTGCCAGCCACATGAGTGACCCAGCTTGAAAGTGGATCCCTCAGCCTGGGGTGAACTTCCCACTGATGCCTTGTTGAGCAGAGATGAGCTACGCCCCACGTCCTGCCTAAACTGCATCTTGTGAGCAAAACAAAGGATTGTTTTTATTGTATGCCGCTAAGTTTGGAGTGGTTTGTTATACAGCAACAGACAACTGAAACGTGGTCCATAAAAAGATTTTAAGCAGAACAGCAGTGTTCAAGGCAGTCTTCTACCCTTTTATGTAATGAAAGACCCAATACAAATTGGCTTAGGAAAAAAGAAAGACAAAGGATATCTTGGTTCTCAAAACTAAAAAGTTCAAAGGGGGTTTGAATTCGTTTGCAAAGGCTGTCATAACAAAGGATCACAGATGAGGGGGCTTAAACAGCAGAAATCTAGTATCTCCCAGTTCTGGAGGCTAGAAGTCCAAGATCAAGGTGTCGGCAGAGTTGCTTCCTTCAGAGGATGCGAGGGAGAATCTGTTCAAGGCCTCTCCACTTGGCCTGTAGACGGCCGCCTTCTCTCTGTGTCTTCACGTCATCTTTCCTCTGTGGGTTTCCATGTCCAAATGTCCCCTTTCTATAAGGACACTGGTCATACTGGATTAAGGGTCCACACTACTCCAGAATGACCCCAACTAATTACATCTGCAATGACCGTATGTCCAAATTAGGTCACATTCTGAGGGTCTGGGGGTTAGGACTTCAACATATAAATTTAGGGGGAGGGTTAATTCGGTCGTGGCCAGGTCCAGGCCTTCATGGCTATCACCAGCCTCTCTCCATCTCTCAACTTTGCTTTTCTATGTTTGGGTCATTCTCAGGCTCCACGTGGCGACAAGATGCTCCAGGCCTACAGCTCTGCGTCTCAAGGACCAGCAGAAAAGAGAGCTGCCTCCCTCTCCACAGCCCCAGCGTGAGTCTCCTGCCATCTCATTTCCTCAGATCGGGCCACGGAGCCACACTGAGGCTGATTACAGCGGCCAAGGAAGGCCATGCTTTAACTGGTCACACCTGAGTCCCAGGAGGACCCGTGGAGCAGGGCTGGGGTGGGCATCAGGAATGCAATTCCCAGGAGAAGAGGGATGGGGCCAGAGGGCCACGCAGCTGATGTCCACCACGGAGACAGGGGGACGTTTGAACATGCGGCTCTGGCCAGCTTGGAGCAGAGCCCAAGAGCCAGCAGAAAGGGCAGGAGAGCGTGGATGGCTCCGTGCCGACCGCCCCACAGCCAGCAGCCCTCTTGGAGGAACGGCTCCTGCCACGCCCTGGTCTCCTGTGTCACATTCCCGTTCAAAGAAGGGCATGCTCACACCCAGCCCCAAGATTATGAGGAAAAATAATATTTGAAGGCACTTATTAAAGATACTCAAAAGGCCTTTCGAATGTCAAACAGCTGTGAGCAAACCCTAATTTGATGATCTAGGTGTTAATGAATCCCAGACATGCAGATTAAATTCTCTTTAAGTCGCACGTGGTTTTAAAATGCATTTCTCTCCTGCATGTCTGGTTGGGAACAAGGTTAGCAAAAGACCTGTGAGGCAGGTCCGCTGATCTGGGGACGGACGGAGCAGGAGCTGAAGACGGCCCTGGCTTGGGCCCTGGGGAGCTTGCAAGTCCAAGAAAGAAAAAGACACAGACAGAGACACAGTCGCAACAGCGTGGACCAGTGCAAGCCAGGGCACGCTGTGAGGGCAGCTTGCTGAGCGCGGTTCTTTTGCTTAGCAAATGTTGACTGAGCGCCCAGCGTGTGCCAGGCTCTGCCCAGGGCACTGGGGATGCAGCAGTGAAGACGGAAGCTGCAGACTCTGCCCTCGTAAAACATTCAGGCGAAGGGGACGGACAATGCATAGGGAGGCAGGTTGCTAACCACGGTAATTTCGAGTATAGCAAGTGCTAGAAGAAAAGAAACATTGTGATGCAATATGAGAAACAGGCTGGGATGAGGGAGAGAGGGGAGAGGAAATTGTCCAGGAAAAGCAATGAACCGTGGAAAGGCTGGGGGAACAGCAAGGACAGAGGCCCTGGCGTCAGAACAGGGCTGGCCCATTTGGCAATCGAAGCAGCCAAGAGGGGATGGGGAGGTGGCCCTCGGCAGACGCACCCGGCAGAGGGAGGACTCCACGGCTAGTGAGGAATGTCGTCTGAACAGCACCACGGATGCTCCTTAAACGCACGGCACCAGAGACCAGGGGGAGAGGCAGAGTGGGAGATCTAACTCAGCCCCACTGGGGAATCCGAAACGCACGCACATCCTGGAAGGAGGCATGGCGGGGCTGCTGGCCGCTGGCCACGCTCTGTTTACTGACCCAGGGCTGTGACGGGGGTGAGTCCACTTCCGGAAAAGTCTCAAGCTGTGCGCACAGGATCTGTGCACTTTTCTGCAGGTATATTCTGCCTCAGTAAAATGTTTACTGAAATTAAAAACTTGTGTGCACAGGAAACAGCTGTGCACTTTTCACCAGAACATATGCCAACCAAAAGATAGACCTTAATCCATTAGTGTGGTTGTCCGGGAGGGAGGGAGATGAGAGAATTTGAAAAACATCTTCCTGGAGCACCCAGACACTGTTGCAAGTGACCTGTGTATATTAACTCACTTATTTTACATTCTTGACAACCCTGTGGTCTTGGTAAAGCCATGTTCAAGTGAAGAGGGTAGGCCGATGAGGCCGGCCCTGTCATCCCTGTTTAACAGACGAGTTAACTGAGCTCCTGATAATGAGTGAATGAATGAATGAGTAAATGAATGAATGAGTGAATGAATGAATGAGTGAATGAATGAATGAGAACAAACGAGCCCAGGGGCCTCTCAGTGGCTGTTAACGTGCAGGTGGGAAGTGGCCCACGGAAGCTTCCAAGGCCAGCTGTGTGTTTTCTCGACCCCACAGGTAGGACCCCTCCTGCACCCCCCAGCCCACCCCGGGTCAAGGTGGGAGCTGGCCCTTTCTACCACTTTCACAACCTGCAGGTGGCCGGGGACGGCGCCCCAACGGCCAGCCACCTGCCAGAGCCCGGAGACAACGTGACAGATGAGCAGCTTGGCGAAGCCCGGCTGCTGGAATGACAAAGGGAAGGGGACGATAACTTTCCCTGGCCTCCGTCTATTTTTATTTCTCTCTGAACCTTGAAAGACAAGGGTTCTGGCAAGTCGCTCCTGCTAGCTGATAGAGACTTGAAGGGTCCTGAGTTGCTTATCGGCGTCTGAGCCCTGAGTTACCCACCCAGAGGCGAGAGGGGGGGCTGGAGGGAGAGGAGGCGGCCCGGCTGGGCTCTAGCCCCTCTGGGCGGAGAGGAGCTCCTGCAGGGGGTGCAGGGGAGAGAAGGGGCCCAGGCCACACACATGACGGCCCTTCTGTCATTGACTGGCTGTGAGACCTCAGCAGCCCCTCCCAAGGCCTTGGTTCCCTCGTCTATAAAATAGGAGGGGTCACTCCAGTCCCTCCCGTCACCCATGGGTGGGGAGGATGGCAGATAATGTTTGGCCAACCGTCCAATCTGACGGAATTGGCCTGGGCATCCTCATAGGACCTCAGCACCTTTGCTCCCTGCCCCCTGCGGCCCCAGGGTCGCCACCGTGTCAAGGGCAGACTCTCCACATTTGGGAGGAAACCAGGCCAGAGGCGCATCCCAGTGCCTCCTTCTCCAGCCACGTGACCTGGACAGGTCCTTCTCCCCTCTGGCGTTGGTCTCCTCATCTGTCCAGCGGGGAAAGGCGTCCGCACTGCTGGGCATCACTGTGAGGGGCTATTGTATGTTCAGCCCTTGTCGCCAGGCATCTGGCACACAACAGATATCAGCAGGTGGGGGTCACTGTTATCTTGTGAAAAAATGATCCAGGGACTGGGGTGAGCAAGTGAGGCGCCTGGGGTGTAAAATTTCGGGAGGCGCTCACTCTCAGCCGTGCAGGCGCAGGGCCGGCCCCTGAGAGCGCGTGTGCCTTACATTCGCTCTGCTTCACCTGATGCAGCCCCGCCCCGTGAGTCAGACTCGATGACGGGCCCGAAAGGGGGGGCCTGAGGAATGAGGCACAGCTCCCATTATTTATGAGTGCCTACCGGATGCCGGGCACTGTGTGTGCTGAGGGTCTTAAGGTTCATCGTTACCCAGGCGTCCGCACGGGGGGGAGATGGGTGTAGGCTCCGAGAGGCTGCGTCCGTCCACTGCCGCGGTCCCCGGCCTGAAAGGGGCAGAGTCCAGATCTGAAGCAGGTGTCCAGTGAGTCCCAGGCTGAGCCTTAACCACTGTGCCCTACTGCCTCTTGATGCCACTGGCAGGATGCGTGAGGGGACCACGGTCAGCCTCTTGTGGGTTGACAGGTCTATGGGCACAGCGACCTGCTGCCAACCTGGTCCTGGGGCGGGATCGCGAGCTGGCACTGCTGAGGACCAGGCTTGTCCATTGCAGCCTGTTGCTTTCCTTCCCAGCACAGCCTGTAATCCGTGATTAACTTATTTATAGATTGGTTGACTTGTTAGTTGTCTGTCTCCCCCAGAATGTAAGCTCCATGAGAGCAGCGCCAGCGCCTGCTGGGTCACGCTGGGTCCCCAGGGCATAGATCCACACCTGCCTGGTGGTAGAAGCTCCATAAATATTTGCCGAATGAAGGAATGCCTCAATGAAGGATGTAGGGGTTCTTCCCATCTGCAGACGAGGGAATCGAAGCTCAGAGGAAGAACATTTGAACCCAGAACTTGGGAGCTGCAAGTGCTGTGTTACTCTCCCTCTGTGCCAGGCCGCCTCTCGGGCCCTTGCTTGGGAAGAGATGGTGCAGTATCAGCTGGCACGTGCAAATAAAATGCAAATGACGATGCAAATATCACGGGGGCGCGCTCACACAATGTCCTGGCCCTCGGAGAACTCTGGCAGAGGCTATCGGAAGCTCTACTGCAAGCTGGTCGCTCCAGGTGGCAGGTACGGTGGAGGTGGGCGACCCCAGAGGAGGCAGGGGGGGCCAGGGTATGTTGCAGCCCTCGCTCCAGTCGGCCCCTGTGGTCTGAGGCCTCTGGCGTGGTGCTCACTGTCCTGCAGGCTCGGGCCCCAACCCTCCCACTCTGCAGAGAAACCAAAGTGCACAGCTGAGGACAGAGGTCGAACAGAGCTGGAGCGAGGACCTGCTGTGATGATGAGGCTCAGAGTTCTCGCCCCTGCACCAGCCTTCACACACACCATCCCATTGGGTCCTAACACACCCCTAAGCAAGAGAGATTCATGTGCCCATTTTACAGATGAGAAAACTGAGGCTCGGCAAGGTTACATAACTTACCTAAGTCTACAGGGCTAGCAAGCGACCAGGTCAGATGTATCTGCTGCTGAAACTGCCCGTCTAACCCCTGCACAGCGCTGTCTGCTCACCCTTCCCTTCGTCTCCCTGTTCTCCTCGCCCGCGCATGCCCATGTGGTCCCCAGGAGGGCCCTTTCTGCTCCCCCTTGTGCTCCAAGACCTCGCCATCCTCCAGCCTGGTGGAAGCCCTCCTCCTCCAGGGAGCCCTCCTTCAGACTCTCTCCCTGGAGAGACCTGCAGCAGGGCGAGGCTGTGCCCACAAACCTGTGGTTCCACTTCCTCTTGGCCATCTCTGCCCCGTGTCCAGCTTCACAGACTCTGAGGCCCCGGGCTGGGGGGCCCCATTCATTCATTCAACTGCACCCACTGGGAAGTGGTAAAATGATTAACTTTGTGGACCTGGGTTCAAGTCCTGCCTCTGCCACCTACTGGGAGCACGACCCTCAGCAATTTGCCTAGTTCTCTGGGCCTCAGTTCACCTATCTGCAAACGGGGACCACAGTGGTATCTCCCTGGGGGAAAGGGGTTTATACATCGAGCAACATACCGCGGAGCCTGGCACGTAGGAGTGCCGCTCACCATAACCAGCCCCCCGCGAGGCGCCAGGCTGGGCCCTGGGGTACAGGGAGATCTGGACTGTACCCGCAGGACACCCCCAGACACACAACAGAACCACGAGGCCACACGATGAGAGTCACGGTGGACAGAAGCGCAGGGACTCGGACCCACCCTGGGGCCAGAACAAGCTCCCAGACCTATTGAGCTGGGTCACATCTCCCCACCCGCTCCCCTTCTCACTTTTCTTCTTTAAAAAAAAAGTCTTTCCTGAACGCGGAAGCCCGGATGGGGGTGGGCCTGATGTTGTCGACTCAGCCCCTTCCTGCCGTGCTCCCCATGGGCTCCGAGGCCTCCTCCCGGAGGTGGCAGCCTGCCCTCCCCTTCTGCTGAGGCCCAGGGTCTCCTCGGAGAGCGGAGGGGGTCTCCTGGGCAGAGGGAAGGGGAGAAGGCAGAAGCCCCTGCTTAAATTCAGGGCCTCCGTCCTGCCGTGGGGCACACAGGACTTCCCAGGCCTGCTGGCTGGGGGCGGGGGGCGGGGGGGGTGCTTCAAATCTACAGGGGCAGGGCTGCCGGGGGCCCAAGGGGGCTGGTGCGGGAGTTCCTCATTTTAAGATCCCATATAACAACAGAGAGAGGCAGGGGCACGCCCTAGAAGGGGGGGCGGGTACCAGGCAGCCTCGCCTTCCCTCAGCAGGCTCAGAGACCAGCATAGTTCAGAACCTAATGGATCCATCACCTCCCAGTACAAATGGGGAAACTGAGTTCCCAGAGGCCTGGGGAGGGGCGACTGGCCCAAGGTCATGCAGAAACACAAGACTGGCACTTGTCTCTTGACCCCACCCCATAATAGGGGGGAGCAGCATCAAAGTCTGGATGAACGGCTGGGAGTACACAAAGGCTGGCAAACACGGGTCCCCGCCTCTGCGAGCCTCTGCCCGCCCTGGCCGGCCTGCCCGACAGGTGCCCAGGCCTTTGGCTATGCTGCCCCCTGGTGGTCGCCGGCTGCGGTCTCCAGCTCCAGGTCCCTGACGTGGGGCCATGGGAACAACCAGAATATGGGGAAATGAGGGACCAGGGAGGGGGAAGATGGTGAGAGGGCCGGAGAAAGAGACAGAGGCCTGGCCTCCTTCCTTCTACACGCCCCACACACACACAGAAAGAGATCCTGGAGAGAGATCCTGTGGGGAGAGCGGACGCCAGTCAGCATGGGCTCAGGAGAACACAGGGCTGCAGTCCCACTGGGTGGACTATAAATGGCAAATCCTTGGCTCTCCTGCAGTGCAGAGCGGAGTCTATTTCCCTCCCTTGACTCTGGCCGTCCCTGGACTTGTTTTGACAATAGAATGCAGCAGAAGTAACACCGTGTGGTCCCAAGGCTGGGCCCTAAGAGGTCGGCAGCCTTTGCCTTTGCTTCTTAGAACACTTCCTGGAACCCAGCCGCCAAGTTACCTGGTAAAGGGCCACGTGGAAGAAAACCAAGGCGTTCCAGCTGACAGCCCAGCTCAGCCCAAAGCCAGCCCCGACTGCTGCCGTGGGAGGGAGCCATCTTGGACGTCCCAGCCCCAGAGTAGCCTCCACACAACCACACCCCAGGCTGACACCATGTGGAGCAGAACCAGCCAACTAAGCCCAGTCAACCCACAACCATGAGAGAGAACAAGTGATGGGAGCTGTTTTAAGCCACTAAGTTTTGGTCATCTTGTTATGCAGAAATAAATAACCAAAACAGTGCTTCCCCCCTTGGCAGCTGTGTGACCATGGGTTTGTCACTTGGCCTCTCTGAGCGTCAGTTTCTGCATGGGGTAACAATGCCCAGAGTAGCTGTGGCGTTTAACTGAGATGATGTGTGCAAAGCACTGAGTTTCCAGAACCCACTAATAACCGATATGTATGGAGCACTTCCCCGGAGCCAGGCAACCTGCTCAGCGCTCTGCACACAGCATCTTATTAAACCTCACGGCAGCCATCTGAGGTACTCAGAGTTACAGATGGGGCAGCAGGTTTCCCAAATAAATACGCCCAGTTCACACTGAGGAAACTAAGGTATAGAGAGGATAAGTAACTTGCCCAAAAAGAGTAAAAAGAGTCAGGATTCAAATCCACATGGCAAGCACAAAATAAGAGATGATTATTATCATCATCACCAGCATCACTAGCATTACCATCACCATCACCAACATCATCATCATCATCATCACCATCCTCCTCCTCCTCGTCATCTCCATCTCATCTCTGTTGTCATCATTGCCATCATCACCATCACCATCATCTCCACCATCATCTCCACCATCATCTCCACCATCATCTCCATCACCATCTCCACCATCATCTCCACCATCATCTCCATCATCATCTCCACCATCATCTCCATCATCTCCACCATCATCTCCACCATCATCTCCATCATCTCCACCATCATCTCCACCATCATCTCCATCACCATCTCCACCATCATCTCCACCATCATCTCCACCCTCATCTCCATCATCATCTCCACCATCATCTCCACCATCATCTCCATCATCATCTCCACCATCATCTCCATCATCTCCACCATCATCTCCACCATCATCACCATCATCTCCATCATCTTCTCCACCATCCTCTCCACCATCATCTCCATCACCATCGCCATCAGCATCACCAGCATCACCATATCCTCACCATCACCATCATCTTCTCCACCATCATCATCACCATCACCAGCATCCTCCTCCTCCTCAAAACCATCATTGTGTTGTCAGCATCATCATCACCGTCACCACCATCACCACCCCCACCCATCATCATCATCATCGCCATCGTCACTAGCATCACCATCATCAACATCATCACTGTCATCATCAACATGCTATGTGTCCACAGGAAACTGGCTGAACCTCTCTCAGCCTGGGAAAACCATGCCTTCTGAAGGGGCTGGATCCTCGGCTAAGGGGATGAGGCACACAGAGCTATCCTCCCTTTCTCTAGCCCCCCTCCGCAAGGGCCAGCACAGACATGAGTCTTCACCCAACACACACTTCACCTCTGGGCAAGGTGATTTAGCCCTGGGCTCCCTCCCCCACATCTGAGCTAACCAGAGCCCACGGGTCTCAGGAAGGGCCTCTGGCCCTTTGTCCCCACCTATCTCCCTGTCAAGCCCTAGACAAAAATGAAACCACATTTGACCAGCCCACATTCTCCAATTATTGGTCCTTCACACATAATTCTTGAACCCCCATGGGGTCCACATACTGGGCTGCTTCCCGCACCTCTACCAACAACTAGATGGGAACAAGCTTGGGATTCAGACAGGCCTGGACCAACAGACCCCTTCAACTCCTGAGTGTGTGACTGTGGGCAAGGCCTTAGCCTTTCTGGGCCCCATATAACAGACACATCCCCAAGTGTGTGCAGCCCCTTCCAAGGCACCCCTAGACCTCCTCTGCACCCCACCCCTGGGCACTGACATCAGAGGCCGAGACTGGTGTGGACAGGACAGTGGGGCTGGTCTCAGGGCTCTGTGAACTCAGGAGGCCTGCCCTCCAGCTCCAGGGCCAACAGGCTGGGTATGATGCCTTTGGCCGCAGAAGGGCCTCCGCGATTCTCGGGACTTTGCTTTCCCCTCTGCCCGCCTCTGAGCTGCTTCCAGGCTGCAGAGAAGGGACGGCCTGTCAGGGATTGCTGAGACACGGACCTGCCTTTGGACCACTGGGAAAGGGCCTTTGTCATCACTGATGCCCTTGCCTGACAGCCACTTACACAGGCCAGTTAAAACACACAGGACCCTGCCATCACGGACACACAATTTCAGAGAATTGGGCTCCACGCTCTGCTCAAAACCATCCCATCTCCCAGGATTCACAGTGACCACTGCTGACCCTGCCCCATGTGCAGCTCTAGGAAGTTTCCACATGTGCACTCAGGGGGTGTTCCTGAGCACCTACTGTGTGCTGGGCACTTTTCTGAGCCCTCGGGAGAGAGCAATGACAAAAAGCAAAGATCCCTGCCCTCATAGAGCTGATTTTCTGGCAAGAAAATTAAAATAATAATAATAATAATAATTAATACTAATACTAAATAAGTAAATTACATAGTAGGTGACAAGTGCTATGGAAAAAGGGTATTGACATTGCTAAAAGAATTTCAACCTTCCATAAAGTGGTCAGGGTGGCCTCACTGAAAAGTGTCATTTAGCAAAGACTTGAAGGAGGTGAGGGGATGAGCCAAACAGGTATATGGAGCAGGCAAGGCCTGTGCAAAGGCCCTGAGGCAGGAAGGAGCTGCCACGTTCCAGAACAGCAAGAAGGCCGGAGTGGCTGGAACAGGGAGGCAGCAGCAGGAGGCAGGGCCTTGTAAGGACTCTGGCTCCACGCCAGGGCCGCGGCAGGGTGCTGAGCAGAGCTGTACCAGGATCTGACTCACAGTTTAAAAAGCCCCCTCTGGCTGCTGCGTGGAAGAGCAGACTTGTGGGTGGAAGACGGGAGATCAGTGGGGAGGCTGCCTGGGAATGCAGGCACAAAACGATGGTGGCTGAGGCCAGGGGGGTCCCAGTGGAGGTGGGGAGAAGCGGGCAGAGGCTGGATGTGTTTGGAAGGTAGAGCACAGACCAGACTCCCTGACCGACTGGCTCGTGCTTTATTTCAGCTTCACAGCCCCTCTGAGAGGTGGGCGTGATTATTCCCATTTTAGAGTTGAGTCGACAGAGGCTGAGAACTGAAGTCTCTCCCCCGACTCGCTCAGGGAGGTGGCAGCCCAGCATAGCTCTGCAGCGAGTGGGGACACTGGTGTCCAGAAGCCACCAGAGACAAGCCTGGGGCCTTGGGCGGAGGGTGGTGAGGGGGCTGACACCTGCCTGCCCAGCGCCCCATAAAACGAGCTGGAGCATGAATTGATGGCCCATTAATGGCCCCGAGCTCAGAGCAGCCGTGTCCTCAGCAGTTTATAAACTCATAAAACTCCGTGGTCACGGCCGCACATCCCTGCCTCCTTTAGCTGAGAATGGATGGCCTTCCTGGGGGAGGAGGCAACAGGCTGCTGTGCTGTCCCGGAGCGGGGGCCTGACCGGAAGCCTGACCGGACTCCCGGACCCCATCTCTCTTCCCACGAGCACTGAGGGGGTCAGCCCATGGCCACGTCCCCACCCCACCCCTGCCTCATGGCTCCCCCTCCCCCTCCTCACCCTCCAGGGAAGCCCCCTGGGGGATGGGGGTGCGTACAAGAGACGACAGAGGAAGGAAATTTACATCTGGTGGCACCTCCTTGGTGCCAGGCTCAACCCGCGATCATCACAGCATCCCCCTAAGGTCAACATCACAGCCCCCATCGGACAGACTGGCAGACTAAAGGGCAGACACTGAGCGGCTCACCCGAGGCTCCCGAGGCGGTGCCCCACCCCTGCCCTCTGAGCCACACGTGGTCCCCAGCCCGTGGTGCAGGGACAGACACATGGCATCATGTGGCACGGCCACGTGTGTGCCAATGCATGCCACCCAGATGGCATCCCACCCTGGCATGACTCTGGCACGTTGTTACAGGGACACACTGCAGCTGGGACCAGAATCCAGACGGCACGGTGCCACCCGCCTTCCCTGGGGCGTCTCCTCTCCACCCACTCAGTCAACAAGGATCCCGCACCCCTGACACGTCTCTGCACCGGACACAGTTCCCAGCTCCTATTGATTCGTTTCAGCCACCCAACAATCTTATGAGAGGTATGTTCTTCCCCTGACTTACAGGGGAGGGAACCGAGGCACAGGAAGGTTAAGTAGCTTGCCCAAGGTCACGCAGCGGGTAAGTGGCAGAGCTGGGCTTTGAACTCACGTCTTCCACCCAGCACCCACTACCCCACCAGGCCTCCCTTCCTGCCAAGTCCAGGCTGCTGGTCCCCTGAAGGCCCCACTCACACCCGAACGGGGGACTCTGTGTCCATGACCCCGCAGAGGGGCGATGGGGAACGCCCGGGGCGGCTGCAGAAAAGGTGGCTGCGGCACCGCCCACCCCCACCCCCAGGGTCTGGGAGGGCTCTGCTCCCACCCCCGGCGACCCCCAGCCCAAGAAGGCACGATTCAGCCCACACCTGCGACAGGTGGGGCCCTGGCGCCACCTCGCGTCCTCTCGCAGCCTTGCAGCCGGCGCGCGGCCAGGGTCGCACGTGGCTGGGCTTCTCGATGCAGACCCCGGATCTGTGCACGCCACCCGCCACCCTCAGGGTTTGCTACGTCCGCGTCCCGCCCGAACTATTGTTTCCTGTTCTTCTTTACATTAACTCATTGTTTTACTCCGCTTCATCCTCGGCCGTAATTTCTGGGAAATCCCAAGTCTGATGTGCTAGTCGTATTTTTGCCCCGTACACTTCTAAATAAATACTAAACACACAACTTCAAAAATTGCATTCATGAGCCTCATAAAATCACCTCCCCACTCCTCTTGGCGGCGCTGGTCGTTCACGAGCCGACCCCCGGTTCACTGGGTCTGTCCGGGAGGGTGGAGGCTTCCCGTGTGCTGAGGGAGGCAGACGCTGCCCCGCCTTCACCTAACCTACAGCCACGTGGCAAAGCCAGACATTAATCAAAGAATCGCCAAAATAAATATAGAGTTATGACTCAACAATGTTATTAAGTCATAAAACTGGCTTGCTATGAGGAAGTGGAAAACACTGGAGGAGCCCACAGTTTGACCTGGGCTGGGGAAGTCAGGGAGGGCTTCCTGGAGGAGGTGGTGCTTGCGCTGGGACCAGAAGGAAGAGCGAAAGTTAACCAGGTGAAGAGGGGAGGAAAGAGCGTTCTGGGCAGAAGGACCAGCATTTGCAAGATCCCCCAGGCAGGAGGGAGCCTTCCCCATGAGTTCTTAGTCTGCACCTTGAGACTCGGCTCCCTGTCTGTGGCCAGGGTGGGAATTCCGCCTGTGTGGGCTTCCTCCTTTGCCTTCTTTGCCCCCAGCTCCAGCCTGACTCACCCACGTGCGTCCCCAGCACTGCCGGGGCTTTGGGTCTATTTCCTTTTCATCCTCGTAACCCTGCAGGTTTGCTCTCAGGACCCCATGTCCAAATCAAGGAAACTGGACTTCAGAGACGTCAAGTTACTTTCCCAAAGTCACACAGCTTGGGAGAGCCGGGCTTTGCACCTTGACCCGGTGGCTGTGCTCTCTTACTACATCAGGCTGCCGCTCAACAGTGTCCCCACTCTCACTCCTGTGGACGTCGAATCAGGAGACCTGGGGGCAACGCTTGGCTTGGCACTAACTTGCTGAGCAAATTTGGGCAAGTTACTGCCCCTCTCTGAACCTCCGTCTCCTCATCTGCAAAATAAGTGTAGAATAATGGCAGCTAATATGTATTATTTCTCACATCAACTTTTTAAAGTAAGCAGCTAGTGTTCTTCCCACATTACAGATGCAGAAACAAGCTCAGAGAGGTTTAGTGACTTGTCCAAAGTCACACAGCTGGTGAGTGTCACAGCAACACGGAACCATCTCCAAGGTCCTTTCTGGTAATAATCTTCTCAGCGTGACATTCCCAAGGAATCTCAGCTTGTCCCTGGAATGTCACCCCACATCTGGCCGCATTTCAGTGCACTCCCTGCCGTCTGTGGGTATGAGATTCCTCTCTCCAAAGAGGCAGGGGTCCAGGACGCTGCCCGCCCCACACCGCCAGCTCAGGTGAGCTGAGCCGGGTCCCCGGGTTCTGGCGGAGCCCATCACTCTCCCCGGGCCACCGTGCAGCCTCCCTCGGCAGACATGCACTGACCCATTTAGAGTCTCGGCACAGCCTCTGCTCTTTCTGAGGGTCTCGTTCTCTGGCCCCCAGTCAATACCCGGCTTTGTTCCTGGCATCGGAAAACATTCAGTTGCTGGCTCTGCAGCCCTCTGCCCAAGCTGCCTTCACTCCCAGGCATCGCCCGGGCCCTGTGGGAGCCCTGAGGCCCTGGGCTGGCCTTCTCTGGCCAAGAGCTGGCCTGGCCTGGCGGGAAGGGGCGGAGCTAGGACGCCAGCGCAGCTCTGGTCGGGGTCTCCTCTGGGGCCCGAGGGGGCTGACGCAGCACGAGCTCTAACAATGCCGTCAGGAACAGAGGAACAGAGTGTGCAAACGCTGGGCACTGGCCAAGGCCCTTTGTGCAGTGTGCCGGCCTGGCCCCTTCCCTGTGAGAGCCCCCGTCTGACAGAAGAGACCCAGCCTCCGCCTACAGGGAGCCCCAATCAGGTGGGGGAAACTGAGCTCCTGTCTTTCAGTCCCACTCAAAGGAGGCAGGACACCAAGATGAAAACAGCATTAAAACGAAGCTACAAATAGACAAAGGCAAATAAATGCGCAGGACCTGGAGTCTGGACCACGTGAGCTAAAGGCTGGACAAGAGTTTGGAGTCAATCAGGGCTGGCTCCATGGGGGAGACAAACACTGCACTGTATTTTGAGAAAGGGAATCTAGGGACCTGCCGGAAGTATAAGGGCGGGCATCTTGAGAAAGGAAAGGCCCGTGCAAGACCTCAAAACCTGGAATGAGCTGTAGGTCGTGCAAAGGTGGGTAGTCGAGGGGTAAATCTTAGACTGTCAAGGAAGAGCCGAGTTTTACTGAGCACTTACTATGTGCCGGCTCTGCTGTAAGGCCCCCACGTGTATCGTGTCATATGGTCCTCGCAGCAGCCCTGTGAGCCAAGTGCTACCACTTCATCATCCCCACGGTAAGATGAGGAAGACGAGGCACAGAGAGGCTAAGAAACCTGCCCAAGGTCACAGCCGGTAAGTGGTGAAGCTGGAAAGGTTCTGAGGAAGGACTTAATCTAATCTCTCCCTGTTACAAATGGCACCTAAGGCCCAGAGAGGGGCAGCGACTTGCTCAGTGTCACACAGTGAGTGAGGGGCGGGGCCCGAAAGGGAGCGGAGGGCGTAGTGTCCTGGAATGCAAGACTAGGCAGGGACTTCAGCAGCCCGGAGATGGACCTTCTCTGGTCTTGATTGACCCGTGGAGGGCGTGGAGTGGGGGCGGGCTGGGCTGGCAAGAGCAATGTGGAGGAGTCGTCGTCAGCAGAGAGAGAAACAGCAGCATTGACAGGGGTCCTAGCCATCTGCCAGAAGTGAAAACTAGCTGGGTATTAAATGGTTAAAACAGGCAAAAGATTTAAATGGACGCTTCACCAAAGCAGATATATGGATGACAAATAAGCACATGAAAAGATGCTCAACCTCATTAGTCATTAGGGAAATATCAATTAAAACTACAATGAGATGCCACTGCACTCCTGTTAGAATGGCTACAATTAAAAAGACTGAGGGGCCGGCCTGGTAGTTAAGTTCATGCACTCTGCTTCGGTGGCCCAGAGTTCGTTGGTTCGGATCCCGGGCGTGGACCTACACACTGCTAATCAAGCCATGCTGTGGTGGCACCCCACACACAAAATAGAGGAAGATTGGCACAGATGTTGGCTCAGGGCCAATCTTCCTCAGCAAAAAAAAAAAAAAAGACTGACCATACCAAGTGCTGGAGAGCAGGTGGAGGACCTGGGACTCTCATACGCTGCTGGCTGGAATGCAAAATGGTACAGACACTTTGGAAAAGCTTGGCAGTTTCTTAAAAGTTAAATTTGTACCTACTATATGGTCCAGCCATTCCATTCCTAGATATTAACCCAAGAGAAATAAAAGCAAATGTCCACACATACTTGTGCACACGTGTTCATTGATGCTTTATTTAAGTAGCCAAAAACTGGAAACAACCCAGGGGCCAGCCCTGTGGCCTAGTGGTTAAGTTCGGTGTGCTCCTCTTCAGCAGCTCAGGTTCAGATCCCGGGTGTGGACCTACACCACTCGTGGCCATGCTGGGGCAGCGACCCACATATAACATAGAGGAAGACTGGCACAGATGTTAGCTCAGGGCTAATCTTCCTCAGCAAAAAAAAAAAGAACTGGAAACAACCCAAATGTCCATCAACAGGTGAATGGAATAGATAAATTGTGGTATATCCATTCAGTGGAATAGTACTCAGCAACAAAAAGGAGCAGACTATTGTACACATGACAACATGGAT
This sequence comes from Ceratotherium simum simum, assembly GCF_057802395.1. Taxonomy (NCBI): domain Eukaryota; kingdom Metazoa; phylum Chordata; class Mammalia; order Perissodactyla; family Rhinocerotidae; genus Ceratotherium; species Ceratotherium simum. The sequence goes on along the minus strand of NC_141921.1, from coordinate 37,064,105 downwards.
GAATTATGCTACAGAAAGAAGTTAGAAAAATGAGTACAGCCTGTATGATTCCACTTACATAAAATTCCAGAAAATGCAAACTAATCTATAATGACAGAAAGCAGATCCGTGGTTGCCTGGGGGATGGTTGGAAGGAGGAGGGATGACAAAGGGGCACAAGGAAACTCTTAGGGACGATGAGTGTGTTCGTTATCGTGATTTTGGTGATGGTTTCAACAATGAAGACGTGTACCAAAACTTATCAAATGGTGCATTTCAGATATGTGCGGTTTACTGTGTGTCAATTACACCTCAGTGAAGCTGTTTAGAAAAATGGTGGGATAGTAAGCAGCCCAGAGGTGCAGAGAGGCGCCCCCGAACCAGAGGGGTGTGAGGGAGACACCCACAGACCCTCAATACCCACAGACCCTCAATACCCACAGACCCTCAATACCCACAGACCCTCAGTACCCACAGACCCTCAATACCCACAGACCCTCAATACCCACAGACCCTCAGTACCCACAGACCCTCAATACCCACAGACCCTCAATACCCACACTACAAAGCCTGGGATATCAGAAGGGGGCTCAGAAGTTAATTAGTCCAAGCCTTTGTGGTATAAAAGGGGAAAACTGAGGCCCTATCCACAGCACCGCAGCTGTTTCCAGACTCAGCACGGTGGGACGTGCATCTTACAGGGCATCCCCACTGGCCAGACCATAGCCGTGGTCATTGTTGGTAAAAAGCCACATGGCCCAGAGCTGGGCACAGGCCTGGTCCAGACCCGCTCAGGTGACCAACGTGCACGGATGGCTCTGTGCTTCAGTTCTTCGGCTGTAAACGGCGGTGAGAATGTCAGATGCTTTCTGAGGATGCTCTCAGGAGACCCGACTCAATCTGACTTAAACCACAGAGGGAATCCATTGGCTCCAGTAAATGTGCAGCCCAGCATTACGTCTGGTCAGGCAAGGTTTGATCCAGCAGCAGCTCAGGGATATGACCAAAAAACGGGTTTCTTTGCATCTCTGCGCTTTGCCTTTTGAAGTATGGGCTTCCCCCTAAAGCTGGCAGCCCACGTGGTCCCAAACGGTGGCCGGCACTAAGCCAGCAGCTATAGGCATCCTTGCTTATACCCTGCAGGAACGAGAGGGCATCTTTGTCCCCACATCCCCAGTCCAAGAGTGAATGTGTTAGCATCCTCCAATGGGCAACACTGTTACCTGGACAGGTGCAGGCATGATGCGTCCGTATCCCGCGGGAACTAAAGGGCGGGGTTCTGGGAATGGGGGCGGGGAAGGAGATGGGGGGGGCACGAGGAATGGGAGATGGACGCAGGTGGGGAGAGCAGAAGCGGCAGCCATAACTAGCCACACACATCTCGGGTTAATCCAAGAAGACCCCTTGGAATCAATGGACACTTCCAATTTGTGGGAGGGTACCTGAGCCAGACAGAAACCGCCGTCAGGGTTTGGATTTTTAACTGTGTCAGAGAGGGCGCGTTCGAGAACAGAGACTAGCGTGGGAAACGTGATGTGCGTCCCTGGGCAGTTTTATTTTAAATTTCATTTCTTTTTAATTTTTGAATAGCTAATCTATTCTCATGCTTCAAAAACCAAAAGCCATGAGAACGTACATAGTGGAAAGTTCTCCCTCCACCTCTGTCCCTCATCTTCTGATTCTCAGCACCTCTCCGCCACAGGTAACTGCTGTTCACAGTTTCTTATGTATTTTTCCAGCATTTCTTCTGCAATATCCATGCAAATAAGAGTATAGATTCTCGGTCGTCCCCCCTTGGACACAAAATGTAAAATAGTGAACACACTGTCTTTCCCTTTAATTTTTTCTCTTGATCGTGGTATTCCATCATATGGATGGACCATAATATTGTAACCAATCTCTTATTGCTTGGCATGGGTTGTTTCCAGCCCTTTGCCACTATAAACAATGCAGCAATGAACAATCTTGTATACAGTTGTCATTTCATGTGTGTGCAAGTATTTCTCTAGGATAAATTCCCAAAGGGAATGGTTGGGTCAGACAGAACATGTATTTGAAATTTTTTTTTTTTTTTTTTTGGTGAGGAAGAGTAGCCCTGAGCTAACATCTGTTGCCAATCCTCCTCTTTTTGCTGAGGAAGACTGGCCCTGGGCTAACATCCATTCCCATCTTCCACTACTTTATATGTGGGAGGCCGCCACAGCATGGCTTGATGAGCGGTGCGTAGGTCCATGCCTGGGAGCTGAACCTGCGAACCCTGGGTCGCTGAAGCGGAGTGGGTGAACTTAACCACTACACCACCGGGCAGGCTCTCGTATTTGAAATTTTGATGGGTATTGACAAGCTGTCCTCTGCTGTGCTGTCACAGTGCCCAGACCCTCCCAGACATTGTCCCACCAGCAAAGTAGGGAGGGTCTATTTGTCCCAGACTCACCAACAGAAGGTGGCATCTCACTTTCAGATTTGTGCCAGTTTGATGAGAGAAAATGACATATAGCAGTAGTTTCAATGGGCATTGATCTTCCTACGAGTGAGCTGAACTACTTTTCGTGCGTTTAAGCATATTGAGACTTCTTTTGCTGTAGACTGTCTGTTCATATCCTTTGCTCATTGTTATGTTGGGTTGTTTCTCTTATCAATTTCTATAGGTTTTTCAGGAGGGGACGTTAGCCCTTTGCCTCTGACATGAATTGCAAATATTTTTTCCCACTTTGTCATTTGCTTTTGGACTTTGCTCATGATGGGATATTTTTCAGCATGCAGAATATTTTTTATTTTTATGTCACTAAATATATCAATGTTTTTTAATGGCTGCTAGATTTTTCAGTCATAGTTAGAAAGGCCCCACACTTCAAAGTCATAAAGGAATTCTCCCATGTTTGCTTCTAAAATGTTTATTGTTTCATTTTCACATTTAAATTTTTGATTCCTTTGTAATTTGTTTTAGGTATAAAGTAGGAATCCAGAATTTTATATCGAGTTGTCCCAGCACCATTTATTGAATAATTCAACTTTTCTTCACTGGTTTGGAATGGCAACTTTATCAAATACTAAAGGTCTATCTGAATTTAGGCCTATTTGTGGACTTCCTGTCCTATTTCATTGGTCCATTTGAGAATTCATCAGTCAAACCACATTGTTTTAATGAACGAGGCTTCATTATATGGTTGGTTCTTTCCATCCCTCCTGTCTTTTTTCCTGGCTATGCTCACTGGTTAATTTTTCATGTGAACTTTAGGATAAACATACCTAGTTCAACAAAAACTGTTGATATTTTCCCCTGAATCAAAGTATATTTATCAATGTGCTTAGAGAGAATTAAAATTTCACGGTGTTGAATCTCCTTCCTGAAACACGATGTATCTTTCCACTTGTTCACGTCTTTTTGTCTTTTAGCAGTTTAGTTAATTAAAATAGTCACTGAAATAGAACATGTATACAGAAAAGTCACAAATCGTTAAGGGTACATCAAGGGTACTTGATGAATTTTCACTAAGTGGACACCCCATGAAATTACCACCTGTATTGAGAAATGCAAAAGGACCAACACCCAGAAGGCCCCCTAATGCCCCCTCCTCCACACCCTCCTCCCCAAATGAGTCACTTTCTCCATTTCCATCATCATGTTTCCTGGTTTTGAATGTTATAATTTAAATCAAACTGTATGTGTTCTTTAGTATTTGGCTTCTTTCATTCAACACTGTATTGGCGGGACTCATTCATGCATGGCTGCACTTTGGTCTTTTTCATTACTATATAGTTTTCCACTGTGTGGCTATATGATAATGGGTTCAAGCATTCTACTTCTGATGGATATTTGGGTTGTTTCCAGTTTAGGACTACAGGTGCGCTGCTGTAGTGCTGCTATGAACATTCTAGACCATGTCTTTTGGTGCAAATATGTGCTCATCTCCATTGGGCCCTCCTAGGAGTCGCATGGCTGGGTCACGGGGTATGTGGACATGAGCTTTGGCAGATCCTGCCAAGTAGTTTTCTAAAGAACTGGTACTCATTGCCACTCCACCGGTTGTCTGCTCAAATCCGCTCTTCTCTTCTTCCTGGGCACTTAGCAAGACTACATTTCCCAGCCTCCCTTGCAGTTAGATAAGGTCATGTGATGCGAGTCCTGGCCAATGGCCTGTGATGGAAGTCTATGTGCCCCTTCCACGCTCCACAGAGCACGCACCTCCTCCACACTCCTGTCCTCCTTCCCTCCCCCTGGAACCCACAGTGACCCAGTGTCAACCATGCAAACAATGGCAATGCCCCGTGGGAGGGCCGAGAAACGTGTGGGACGGGGTCTGGCCCCCTGAAGACCTCTTTGGAGCAGACCTGCCCCACCAAATAGCCAACTCACCTCACAGCGTCCACATGTGAGAGAGGCGGACTCATTTGCTCTTCAAGCCAATGTATCTTGGGGTCTTTTGGTAATAAGAGTTAGACCTTCTATCCTCAGTAACACAGGAATTGGTACCAGAGTGGGGTGTGCCAATATGTGACATTGTGTCAGGCAGTGGGTGAGTTCTTAAGCACATTATGAAGATTTTCTACATCCCTTATCCATCGTGTAATAAGGAAAATGAATTGAAGTGTGTCTCTATTTGTATCTCACCTAACTTCTCCTTTACAAATGTGTCTGCTATGTTGTTTAGAGCATCAATGTCCATACCACTTGTTATTTCCATTGTGGATTACACACTCACATCTTCCAAAGTGCCTTTCTTTGTCTCATCAAATACTTTTTTGGTCTGAACTTCACATTGTCTGATATTTAGATTATGACACATCAAGATTTTTATTTGCATTTGCCCAGACTCTATCTCCAACCATTCTGAATGACCTTGGTTCTGGCAGCCTCTTATCTAGAGCATAGAGTCGGATTTGCTTGTGGAATCCAACCCCAATATTTTTTCTTTCACTGGACAAATTGAACCCATTTACACTTATTGACATTTCTAATGTCTGTGTTCTGTCACATTATTTTATGTATTTTTTTCTGTGTTTATGGAGTTTTTTAAGTCTTTTACTATGTGGTTTGCTCTCTTTGCTTTCATATGTGGTTCTTACCATACAAGGAGTTTTATGCTTGTGTTTGTTACTGTAACTTTCTATGGTACTCCTGGTCCACCGTTTCTCAGAAAATGAGAAACTAAGGTGTTTCTTCTTGTTGCCCACCCCCCTTGCTTTCCCCCACCGTCCCTTTTTGGGTGTTGAAGTCTCTTTCCTTGGTGATGTCCTGTCTTCTGTCATACATTTAATACTTCTTCTTCACTTTGTCAACTTTAAAGGCTGTTCTTTGATTCCTAGCTGCTACGGACGAGGCACTCAGCAGACACACACTTCTTCCTCCGTCCTCTCCCATTCCTTCTTAGCTGTGTCACTTCTAACATCACCAAGACGACTGTCACTCACACTTCCGTCTGCCCCTCGCTTCCCCACACTGATGGTCTTCGTTCCACACTTAATCGCAGTCAGCGCACTGCCAGCCCTCTGTCAGTCACGTCTTAGGGGCTGAAGTTCATCCTGCCTCCCACTGTCTTTCCCCAGGTAGATCTCGTGGGCACTGCTCCCCTGTCTTACGACATCTTCATATTGCTGGGGTTCAGTCTTTTTATTATAGATTGGGGAAAGTGTTAGGTTCTCCCAGTCTGATCATTTGCAGGCAACGCCTGCTCTCGCAGTATTCAAGAGATAGAGATGTTATCACTGCAGGGTGAGCCTCTCGCTGACAGGAAGTGTGTTTTTGCTCCTGTTTTCCGAGCCCTCCAGTGCTCCAGGCATCTTGCCATTTATATCCCCTGCATAGCTGCTGTGACCCTTCACCCCACGCGGCTTTTAGGGCTGCTGTGGGCAGCTACTGAACATTATCTTTGAGCCCGCGTTTTCTGAATTCTGATTTTGCAGAGGATGGAGTTTGTGGGGGTCTGTAGTCACCTTTTGGGTGGTATCCAGGAGGAAAAGTGGAAATTGCTGTCTCCTGCGGCCATGTTCCCATCAGCATTCTGCTGATTCATGCCGGCGGCCACGCCTCCCTGCCTGCTACACTCCAGGGGCCGTGTGCATGGGGCTACAGCTCCCACCTTCCACAAGGGGCCGTCAGTCTCCTCTCAGAGTAGGAGACCCCCGAGGCCCGAAGCTGTTTCTCCCCCGTCAGACTGGCAATTCTCAAAGGACCCAAGTGATATCTCCCCCATCAGACCAGAAAACTTCCGAAGGCGGAGGCTACGTCTCCTCCCTTGGTTTCACATAAACATACAAGTTTATGATATTGTGAGTCCTACCAAGAAGATAAAGTAGGAAAGGGGGAAGAAGAGTGATGGAAGCTACTAGTTTAGCTCGGGTGCACTTCTCTGAGCAAGTGAAATTTAAGTAGAGAGCTGAATAACACAAGGGGCAGTCCAGGTGGATATCTAGGGGAGAGCATTCCAAGCAAGGGAACAGCAAGTGCAAAGGCCCTGGGGCAGGAGAGTGCATGACTGTTTAAGGAGAAAGGAGGCCAGTCAGTGTGGCTGGAGTGGAGCAAGCGAGGGGCAGGTGGGGTCTGAGAGGTAAATGTGGGCAGGGTGGGTCATCACGGGCCACGACACTGTCTTTGGCTTTACTCTAAGTGGAGCAGGAGCCACTGCAGGATTTTGAGTGGAGTAGTGACCTAATCTGACTTACTGTTAAAAGGATCGCTCTGGAAGGCGTGTAGAGAATAGACTGCAGGAAGGCAGGAAATAGAAATGGGGTCGGACTCACACATATGGCTCTCTTGCCTTTGAGACTGACAGGACTCCAGCAGCTGGGGTCCAGCTGAGGTCTGAGAGCCTCAGGCCTCTGCTCTCCCCCTGCACCTCCACCCCGGGGGTGGAATCTCCGTCAGGCCAAGTCCAATGGCAGAAGGTGGCGGGGGGCCTGAGGACCAGTTATTCTCTCTAAGGTCAAGGACGCTATGGCCTCACTCCCTTCTTTCCACTGCAATATTTCCCTCCGCTGACCAGATACGGAAGCCCTGACCATCGGGAGCTTTGTCGGGGGAGTACCTTGTGGAGGGGCTGCTGGGGACAGCTGTCGCCTGCTTCCAGAAGAGAAAGGCACGGGATGGCCACTAGGTGGCAGCATTGCCCTGCTGAGAAGGCAGGGTTGCGCATGGGGAGCCGCGGGGTTCAGTCCCAGGGAGAAGGGAGCTGAACCTCCCGCCGCCCCCGCCTCCAGGGACCCTTCATTGATGGGGACGATGGCAGGGAGTGTGGTGACTACTCCAGGGGGTTCCAAGACTAAATACCTGTCACATCCATTGTCTCCTGTGACCCTCCCTGCAAGTTCTGCAAGATCGCCCTGTTGGGATCTTATAGTCCATTTTACAGGTGAGAACAGAGGCCCAAAGAGAGGACCGTGGCTGGCCCCAGACCCTCCAGTGGCAGAGCCTGAGGCCCTCTCTGAGCCTTCCACTCCCCCGCATCTGAAACAGCAGCTGGGAGAGCAGGGGGGGCGGGGGGCGGGCAGTGGGGGAAGCTTGCCTTTATCCATCCTGGTCTATGGGTCCAGGAGGTGACCAGCACTTCTGAGGATGAGGAGCGAGAAGAGTTGAGGTTAATGCACATCCTTGGGGACTCTTAGGGGCCCCCAGTACCCCATCACGTCAGCTGGTGGAGGGGTAGCCAGAGTCGACCCCCATACAGTGAAAGCAGGATCAGAAGTGATGGCAACGGAGAAGGAATTACGTTTGTAACTGTGTGACTGTCTTTATAAACACTCGACTAAGGGTCTTATTATTATTTGTTATCACTCAGAAAGGAGGGAGTGGCTACACATATGCACCCCCCAGACCAAGTCAAACCCCATATTAAAAGGCACGGAGTACCTCTCCTTTAGCCTGGAGCTAAGAGGATCTGTTTAACATTCTCTTAACATTCTTTTAAGTAACCACTGGATTAATATCTCTCTCCCCCACCACACTGTTAGCTCCAAAAAGAACAGGAACTTGTCTCTTGTGCCCCTAATCCTAGCCTCAGCTCCAATCACTGGTGTGTGGCGCTTAGAAGGCTCAATAAAGATGAATGAATGCGTGTGTGAGTGAATGAACGCATGCATGAACCAATGAATGCGTGAATGAATGAATGCATGAATGAATGATCGCGTGGGTGAATGAACACGTGCGTGAATGAATGAATGTGTGCGTGAATGAATGAATGAGTGCATGAATGTCTTGGCCTAATCCCCCGGCCTCCATGAGGTCCCTCCTGTCCCCGAGGTGCGCAGAGCCCATGGGTGGGGCGGGGGGGGCGGCAATCTGTTGCTGTTTCAGGGGCAACTTCATTCCATGAACCCAGAATCGAAGTGGGTTCCATGTCAAAAGCTCCCCGAGCCGGGTCTGGGCCTGTCCCCCTCCTGACGAGCAGGGAGCCCAGAAGGTGAGATGACCCGGCGAAGCGGCGCCATCCCCACTCCCGTTCCCACCCACCTCGTTCGACGGCTGGGAGCCCCGCCCAGGCTGCAGGATGGGGGAGCCGGAGAGCCTTGCTCATAAATTACGTTTCGGGCAGTCTGCTGGGAAGATTAGGATCACACTGGTCTGGAGCCAGGGCTTTCCAGCGTCTCCCTGCAGGAAAAGTGGTTCAGGGATAAACAGACTCAGCAGCAAAAGGAAAGGAGGGAAGGGGGGCTGGGAAGGGGAGAAAGGGAGGAGGAGAGGGAAGAGGAGGGAGAGAGAAAGGCAAAGAGACGAAAGACAGACAGAGATGGAGCAACCAAAGAGATGAGGACCAGAAGTCACAGAGAAGGACCCGGGAGACAGAGAAGTGGATGGATGGACAGCTAAGACACCCATATAGGCAGGTCGGTGAGCACAGCCCATCTTGCCTCGCATCTATTTTCCATATCCTAGGTGCTGAGGGGAGCATATCCACAATGTCTTTCTCTAGAAGACAAGACTGATGGCCTTAGTGGTCCTGAGTACCAAGGAGAGGAAGATTCCTCCCAATCAAGGCCCAGATTGGGGACGACATTTGCCCAACGTCACACAGCAAAACTTGTGGCAGATCCGGGGCCTTCAGGTCAGGACACTTGGGCCAGTACTAAATGCTCTTCTCTGGGTCCCCTTGTCAGGAGCGAGGAATCTGCTGATCCTCGAGGACAGCGTGCAGAGGGCACACGTTCCCGCACTTTCTCTGTTTCCCTTTGTTGCTGCATTCCTCCTGCTTCTCACCTCCCTAAGACCCATCACCATTTCCCCACCACACCATACAGAATTAAATTTACCTCCAGAAAGAAATGTTTAAATTAAATTTCAAGCCATCACATTGTGGAGGGGCAAACCTCTTGGACTGGGATTCAGGAAACCTGGCTTCAGACCCCAGTCAGCTAGGAGCTTGCTGTGTGGCCTTGGGGTAGCCACGTGGCATCTCTGGGCCTCGTTTTGCAGGAGAAAGAGGAGACTGGAGTAGTGATCCCTGAAAGGGTCTCCCAGTGCTAAGACTCCATAACGATTCCCCCTTCTTTGGAGGAAGTCCCAAGTGAGCGAGCACTGGACTGGGAGTCTGGAGTCCTTGGCCTGGGAGTTAGCACACACGGCACCTGGCAGGTGCGTTCAAAGCCAGCAACAGTGGTTAAAGCACAAGTGTGTCTCTCACCCTCTGTTGAGCTTCCCAGCACCCCTGTGGGGCAGGCTTTATGGTTGTGCCCATTATACAGACAGGAAACTGAGGGTTGGACAGAAGTGACTCGACCCAGAAGTAGCAGAGCCAGGAGTCAGATGGATGCAAGGCTGCCAACTCCACAGCCCCGCTCGTCCCTGCTCTACCCACATGCAGTGTATGAACCGGGACGGGAAGAAATTCAGAGGAGGGAAAAGGAAGATACTGATCACACACACCCCCAGGGAACCACTGGCTGGTCCCCCAGTCTTGGAGATTCCAGGCAACGTCTCATTCCCAATCTCTACTAGGTAAAAAGGTTTCCTGCACAGACAGGGAAACCGAGGCCCGGAGGAGGTTCCACAGCTCCGAGCATCCTTTCTGCTCCGCCTGTGGGACTGGAGGTGCCAGATAAAATACAGGACAGTATTTGGGACACATTTATGCAAAAATTGATGCATTGTTTGTCTGAAATTTCAATTTCCCTGGGCATCCTGCATTTTTGTTTGCTAAATGTGGCTGCCCGGGGTGAGGCACACCCACTCCCCACTTCCCACCATCCTTTAGGGTTAGAATTGGCAGAGATGACACGAACCCCGAATCTGTGTCTCTCTCTTCCCACCCCAAGCTAGTCTCAGCCGGAATCCTGGGCCCTGCAATGCACAAACATTGGAACAGACACTTGGGAAACAATTCCTTTTCACAAAGCATGGAAGCCCAGCATCTCGAACTCACGCCCTAACTCTCTGGGGTAGAAGGAAGGAGGAGAAAGGCTGCCCCCAAACCCTACAGTTCTTCTGGCCTCCAGGTGGGGGCAGCCAGTGGCCCAGTTGAGGCCTGACCTTGTGACCCTGGGAGAGTCCTGGCACCGCTTTGGGCCTCGGTTTTCACATCTGTGGAATGGGAGCTGGTTCCTCCTTTCGCTACAGCCCTAGCTCATGGACCCAGGGCTGAAAACCTCTCCACGCCCCTGCCCACAGACAGGGCACTGTGCCCGAGGGGGTCCAGCTCTGGTCTCCGTGAAGGGTCATGTCCCTCCTCCTCCCGGGTCAGGGTGGAGGGTGGGGTGAGAGGGCAGACAGGCCCTGCCACTGGGAGATGCTGCTTCTGCATCACTTTCCGGTGGGCAGGTGGGCTCCAATGGTCACACCGACCAAGTGTCACACATGCCCCCGCTGTGCATGTCACATGTCTCCAGCCCCCAAGTGCAGGGCCCAGCGCCTCAAAATCCCCGCTAACACTAATTAAACACTGCCCGTGCCCACAGGAAGCCTTCTGTGGGGATTATCTGGTCTGATCCCCGCCACCACCTCGCGCCCCGCGAGCGCGGCCAGTCACCTGACGGTCATAGACTCTCTTGCGTGTGTGTCGTCTGCCTCCTGACCAGGTCACACGGGCCCTGTGGCCGACCATCCTGCCTGCATTGTTCACTGCTGTTCTTCAGGCTGGAGAACAGGCCTGGTCAGCTCAGGTGCCTGGTTGTGGGAGGAATGAGCGAAGAAGAGAACAAGAAGATTTGGTTGGTGAGGGCTGTTACTGTCCTTCAGGGATGGGGATGGTGAGAGAGAAAGGAAGTTGCCCAAGGTACAAGGTACGGAGGGAGAGTATTTTGAACCCTGGCAGCCTGACCCCAGAGCCCCTCCCATTAACCTCCACCCTGTAGTGGGAGCGCAAAGAGTACTTGACGAATGCGTGCCTGATGAATGAATGAATGATGCTCAAATGAGTGTGCCCCCTCCTCTCTCACCCAGTCTCCTTATGGGCCTGTGTTTCTCCAACAGCCTGGGGCAAAGCAGCCCCTCGAATCTGGAAGCAGGCACTCAACGTAAGATTCTGACCCTGGAGCATCAGCTATGGGGTGCCCTCAGAGACGGGCAATGACGGCCCTCAGGCACACAGCACGGTGGTTGGAGGCCAGACATCCCCTCCCACAGGCCCAGGCGCTGGAACCCAGCCCTGCCCCCGTCTGAGACCACCCTGCGCTTGATGACAGAGTAGCGGCTGGGGGTTAAATTCCAGCTTTGCCCCTTACTGGCTGTGTGACCTTCTGCGAGTCACCGCACCTCTCTGAGTCTCTCCCTTCACAAAATGATAATACTGCTCCCAAACCCGCAGGACTGTTGTGAAAATTAGGAAGTGAAATCACGGACAACCAGCTAGGTGGGAGAGCATACTCTGCTCAGAACACCCCACCAGCCCCCTCCCGGCCTCCTGGCCTCCGCCCCATGAGCACTAATGGGGCCTGACAAACCCCAGAGCTGACTTGACAACTCGGTGAAGTCTGAATCAGAGGGAAATAATTGAGGTTAATTCCTCAGCATCTTGCACGTACCACCCACCTCTCCTCCCAGCAGGCCAGGGAGGATTTATGAGTTAATGGCGGCATTGTCATGTAAAGGGCTTTGAGATCCTTGGAGAGAGAGCCCTGGGGACGTGGGAAGGATGAAATGGGAGGCATAATGGTATTAGCACCCAATTACTCCGGGATGATCACTCCGGCTCCCCTGAAGCTAAAACTGAAGAGCGTCCTCTCCCTGCGACCCCCTCCGCTCTCCGCTGTTAGGACCAGGCTGGGGCAGGCAGGTGCCCTTGGCTCAGGCCTGAGTCCTTCCTGCTTGCTGTGTGGCTTTAGGAAGTTCACACACCCTCTCTGTGTATCTTGTCTCATTCATGGTCCTGAGGGTCCCTGCCAATCAACAGACCCATAATGCACCGCGCCCGCCCCTCTGCCCCCATGTGGCCCTACAGCTCTATCCCAGGGGATGAATGAACTTCACATGGGTATCCACCCGGGGAGAAAGCCAGGGATCTCCTTCCCTGCCCCCATTTAGCCAAACTCTGAGGCTCCAACACATGGTCAGATGGGTTTCAGACTCTGATAAGAAGAGATACTTACTCGACACACCGCTGCTGACGCTCAGGAACGCGTTTCATCCTCGCCACAGCTCGATAACGTAGCTGCTGCCATCATCCCCACTCTACAGATGAGGAAACCGAGGCCAGAGGGCATGTCCTTGCCCAGGGCCCCACAGCTAGGAGGCAGGGGAGCCAGGATTCAGACCCAGCCTAGCTCCACAGTTCCTAGAGGCCTGGAGGAAGCATCCCCACCTCCTCCCCACGTTCTCACACCGACACTTCCCCACGGGACACCCGCCGGCTTCCCCTCCCCCGGCTGATAACACGCCTGAACAGAGCTCCCTGGGGCGTTGGCTCCACACCGGGCTTTGTGCTGGGCGAATCTCTGTATCCAACTCCCCTCCCGGAAACCTGGTGTCTTCATCCCCAGTTTCCAGGTGAAGAACCTGAGGCCTGGGGAGAAGAGATTGGCCTGAGGCATCGTGGCTGATATGTGGCCACTCCACCATCTACGGCATCACCTGATTTCATCTTCCTTACAGCGCATCTCGCTCTCTCCATCTGTCTTCCTGCGTCTGTGTACAGGAAGGTTTTTATTTCCGCCTGCCCTGACTTTGCAGACGCCTCTGGCCCCTCCTGTTCTCTGCCCAGCACCCCATGCCTGGACCAGCGCCAGGAACACAGTAGGTGCCCAACAAATACTTACAAATAAGGGTTGGAAGGCAGTGTTTTGTAGGCTGAGGAGCCCTCCCCCCAGGGGCAGGAAGCTTGCTCTTAAGCAGCCAGAGAGGCTGGGATAGAGGTGGAGACTGCTCAGAGAAGGACGGTCAACAAAGACATCGGGCCAAGGCCCCGTCCCACCCAAAGCTGCCGATTTCTGGGACAGACACGCAGCCCAGCCACCTGGCACCGTTGGCACAAGAGGGAGAACTCAGATCCCCTCCGCTCAGGCAGCTGGGGGTCTCCAGGGTCCCAAAGCCCTTGCTGTCGGCCTTTCGGCTGCCCGTTGCCCCACGGGCCGTGCTGGCCTACCCATCTTTCCCACCTGGATCAACACATCCCTTCTGGCTAATCCAAGCCCTCCCCCGTCTTCACCCAGCTCCTCGTCTTCCTCCTCCTGCTCCCCACCTCTCCCTGCCCCCCACCCCACGCTGCCTCCTCCACCCATCAGAAGTTAATTCCTCAGAAACTTTCCTTGGGAGCAATTTCCACTTCTTATTATGCCCGCTGCGTGGGCCAGCTCGGTGCTATCTGGCTCCCTACAGCAGGATAGACAGCTGACACTCGTCTGGAATAGCAGAGGTGACGGAGGAGGGGGCGGGCTCCTGGGATTATGATAAGGGCTCGCAGGCCGTTTGGTATGCCAGCCCAGGCCACACGCTTTACCTTCCATATTGGGGTGATAAAGATTATTTTCCATGCTGGTCCCTATCTGCTATCAAGAGCCAACATTCAAATGCAGCCCCACGTTTTCAACCCCACCCACCCCCACTGCGAGAACCTACGTCCTCCGAAGGAAATGGAACCTCACGATGCGAAAGGGAAAAAAAAGTTAATTGAAGTAGCCAGGTCATTCCCTCCCTACGACTCTGGGATTTAATGGAAAAATGGAGACGGTTTAGAAGCCAGGTGTGCTTGTGGGGTGCAGAGAGAGAAGGGGGCTGAGAGGTATCGATTTGGTCGGCTCTCAGGAGGCCCCACTCCATCAGGAGGGTTCCAGACGAGGGCACCACGTCCCGACCCACTTACCGGGGGCTCCGACCTCAAAGTTGTAATATCAGAGATGAGTTCTCAGCACAAGAGGAAGATCTTGACCCAAAAGAGAGGTGCCAGGTGGAGGGGGGCAGGGAGGGAGCGTGACTTCACTTCCCATCTTAATGAAATTTTACCAAAGGAAAAAGAGGCTTCAGGAAGGTTTGGGTTCTTTTTCTTTATTATTATTATTTTTTAGGGTTTCGGAATTGTTTCCTGGGTTCGGAGTCTGTCAGCAGAATATTTATTGTACTTTATGGTGCATTAGTAACGAGATTGTCTTCCCTTTCCACAGCCGACTTCAAACCCCCCATCCATCTGGAAGGAGACTGTATTAAGTAGGAGGATTTCTTTTTTGCCAAAGTCAGCAGTGGTGGCGGAGACGCCCCAACTCCCAGAACTCGGGCTGCGGTGGCATCATCCACGGGGCCTCGGGGAGGGAGTGGGGAGGTACCCTGGCTGGACCTGGCCCCTACCACTGTCCTCATCCCTCCCAGCTACCATCCACCCACCTCACATGCCCCCCACCCCGAATTCTTCAGATGGCCCCCGGGAGCCCCTGCCCCTCGTGTCTCCCCACCCCCCCAGCAGGACACCATGCCCCAGAATGGCCTCAGCACCAGCCACAAATTACAGCCCAGACAAGCGTGGATTACTGGCCAGCAGGAAAGGGCTGGGGGCCTGGATGGGGAGTGGCTCATCCTCTCCCTCCCGCAGAAGCAAGGGGACAAAGGAGCCGGAACAGAGAGGCTGGCCGCCCAGCGGCTTCTCATACAGGTTTTGCAGGTCTGCCACCGAGGCGGGGGGAGAAACGTGGCCACAAGCCATTAATTACAAATTGGTTCAGGGAGGGAAAAGCTGGAGAGGGCGGCTCCACATCCTGGCTCCCACCTCAGGTGGAAATTCCTGCTCCGTCCAGGATGGGCCCCCGAGCACGCGCCGGGGCTGCATCTTCTGTCATTCGCGGGGCGATGTCCAGTGGGTCTCTTCCTCTCCAGGCCTCATTTTCCCCATCTGTCAACCAAGGGGTTGGACTGGACCATCTCTAGTGATATTCCCGATTCTGGTAATAATAATAGTAATAACAATAGCAATAACAGTGATAAGAGTACCACGTGGTGAGAGCGCCATGCCATCCCACGCATTATCTCATTGAACCTTCCCAACAACACCATGGGCTGGGTACTATTACTGCCCTCACTATGCAGAGGAGGGGGCAGGACAAGCAGCACTGCTGTGGCCCCAGGGGGCGGAGCAACCTTGTCATCGGGCAGGGAGTGGCAGTGCCTGGACCTCGCCCTGCCTGACGCCAAATCCCCTCTCGTGACTCTCGGTACAACCGCCTCGGATGGCTCTGCAGGTCTAGGATTATACTCCTATCTTCCAACTGTTCCTCATCAACTAAAAGTGAGGAAAGAAACGTGTCTAGAATCTTAAAACCTTCCGGAGAAGTTCCCGCGCCGCAGCGGTGCTCTCGCGCCTGCGCAAACGTCAGCTCAAATACGGGCAACTCCAGGACTGGGTCTTTATTCCAGGAGGTGGAGAGGGTGTGGAGGAGGCCACCAAGCCCAGTGAGTGGAGGCACCACTCCCCACAGGCCCCGTTATTGCACTCACCATCTTCCTTCCCCTCCAGAACCCACATCCCACCGGGCTCATCTCTCCTCCTACTGGACCACCATTTAGGGCACGGGCTCCCAGCCTCAGCAGTGTTGACACATTGGGCTGATAAATCCGTGTTGTGGGGACTGTTCTGTGCCCTGTAGGATGTTTAACAGCATCCTAAGCCTGGGGATGGGGAGGGTTGGCTGGGGAGGGGAGGGTTTCTACTGGCGTCTAGTGGATGGAGGCCAGGGAGGCTGCTAAACTTCCTACAGTGCACAAGGCAGCCCCCACTACAGAATTATCCAGCCCAACATGGCAATGGTATCTAGGTTGAGAGACCCTGCATCAGATTGATTAAACCCACTTGCTTGCCCTTTCTTGCCTTGGCCACTAGGAAGCTCAGAGCAAAGTTTTATACTCAACTGTCACAGCTTCTGTCAGCCTAGGTTTCTGATTCCACTCTTTCCCCTACTCCCATCTGCAGTTACTCTATATCTTCTTCTTTTTTTCTTCTTTCAGTAGGCCTATTTAGAATTTTCGTCTCATTTTAATCACGTTTTATTGTTATGGGGAAGAAAGAGTATATAAACCAAACCAAAACTAACTCCTATTGGTTTTTTAAAAGTGCTTTTTAAAGATTTTTATGGTTTGCAGTTTCATTCATAAGTTATTTCATCCTCTCAACAGCCGTATAAAGTAGGCAGGTAAAGAAACAGGCTCAGCCAGGTGACCCCGTGAGCAAACGAGGGAGCTGGAACTTACACGTGAATTGAATGAAAGGTCGGAGACTAAATGAATAATATTGATCTGCTTAGATAGGAATAGTCATAACTCTTACTGCATTATCTGAATTAGCCAATTAATCTTCACAGCAACCCTTTAAAAATGACACTATTTCCTTTTTAATGATGAAGAAACCCAGGGTTCCCAACCAATATGTATGATGCAGTTAGGTTTCCTCGTCCAAGAGCCGATTGGTTAATTCTGTGGTCTACACCACCTGAGGCACCCAGATAACTGACATGTGTGACGCTGTCTGCCCATTTTTCAGCCAGCCTCATCATCACAGTGCCCCCCTCCCATCCCATCCCCAGAACGCCTGATGGGAACACCAGACTCCAAACGGCAGAAAGAGGTATATCCATACAATGGAATATTATTCAGCCATGAAAAGGAATGAAGTCCTGATTCATGCTGCAACATGGATGAACCAGGAGAACGTTATGCTGAGTGAGAGAAGCCAGATACTAAAGGACACATTGTGTGATTCCATTTAGAGGAAATACTCAGAATACGCAGATCCGTAGAGACCGGAAGTAAACTAGTTTTTGCTGAGGGTTGGGGTCAAGAGGAGGAATGGGGAGTGACTGTTAATGGGTATGCAGTTTCCTTTGGGAGTGGTGAACATGTTCCAAACCAGATAGTGGTGATGGTTGCACAACATTGTGAATGTACTGAATGCCACTGTATTGTGCAATCTAAAATGGTTAAAATATGATATATTTTATGTATGTGTATTTTACCAAATTTTTTTTTAAATGTAAAGAAAAATGAAAGAGAGAAAGAAAAGAAAAAAAAAGAACCAGACTACTCCTCTGGGCCGGGAGTGTCTGAGCATCATTTTCTTTCTTTTCATCCCATCTCTCTCAGATTGGAATATGATTTGCACCACAAAAAAACCAAAAAGAAAAAAAGAAGAAGAAACAAACAAACACAGTCTCAAGCCCTGGAACAGCTGAAGTCTCGCCGACATCATGGAGAATCAACAGGTCAGAAAGGCGATCCGCTGCGTCTGTCAAAGGGTTATTTTGTCTACACAACACGGCACAGCTGGTTCGAAGTTCGGGATTTGTTTTCTTTTTCCTCGCTTTCACTGGCTGTTTTAACTTGGTGAATAAGCAATTTGAGAATGACTGGGGAAAAATAATATTTTTACTCAAGCCCAGGTTTCCAAATTGCCCAATTAATACAACAGGGAAAGTCCTTTCTTTGAAGGATCTGGCCTCAGGCATTTGGAGCCAAAGTGAGTTTTGGTCCCACTCCAAGCGATGGGAAAATGATGCAACGGGAGCCCACTGGGCCTCACTCTTCCCTGGGGCTGAGAGTGGAGGTTTTCATCCAACAAGTGTGCCGGGGGCTCATCACAGCTCTATTTATGCCAGGGGAAGGGGAGGGTGCCCACAGAAGTCCCAGCTGGGAACGGGTAACAGAGGCGTGCTTCATCCATGTGATGGAATGTGATGCAGCTATCCCAGATGCCGTCTGCAAACAAACTAACTAACTAAAGATGTGAAAAAACATTTCCATGTAGCTTTGAGTAAAATAGCCCTTGAACCCACAGTATGATGCAAATGTAGGTACAGGGAAGATATTGGGAGCAAATACACGAAAATGCAGGAATGATGGATTCAGTGACGGGCAGCCTATATTTTGTTCTACCTGCTTTGTGAAGAGCAAGTGTTGCTTCTAGAATCCAGAAACGTTTTCTTTCAAATATTTTCGGGGAATATCAAGGACCAGCCTTCCCTTTGAAATGGCTTCCCGTTCGCAAAGGGCCTCAGCTCTCCTTTGCTCTACGCCTGTCGCTGCAGCCGCAGTGGGCGAGCCCCGATCCCAGGCAGAACAGCACCTCGGCGGCAGGCTGCTCCTGGCCATTGCCCAAGGACGCGGTCTCGGCAGAGAGCGGGGGAGAAACCCAACCCTAGAGAGGCAGTGGGGCTTTTTAGGGGCACGCAGCCTCCCTCCAGGAGTGTTCTTCTCCCTTCCCCGGTTCCACCCATGGTGGACTTCTTTCTCAGAAACAATTAGGAGCATCCTTCTATTTTTTTATTTTATTTATTTATTTATTTTTTTTGGTGAGGAAGATTGGCCCTGGGCTAACATCCATGCCCATCTTCCTCTACTTTATATGGGATGCTGCCACAGCATGGCTTGACAAGCGGTGTGTAGGTCTGCCCCCAGGATCCGAACCTGCGAACCCCAGGCCGCTGAAGCAGAGCGCGTGTACTTAACCACCATGCCCCCGGGCCGGCCCCAGGAGCATCCTTTTAGATCTCAGTGTAGGCATTTCTGTCCCAGAGTTTCTCCCTAATGCTCTTGCTCCTGCTTCTGCCCTCACCTGGTGGTGTGTCCTTGGGCAAGTCGTTTGAATCACTCACCAGTAAAAGAGGGAGTTGTTCCAATGAGATCGAATGAGCAAGTCCTCAGGGCTCCAACCCTGCCAGCATTCAGGCCCCCCGGTCTGATTCTTCACCTATCTGGACGGCCCTATGAGACTGTGGTAGCTCCACCATTGAGGAAACAGCTGCCCAAATCACACAGCTGGAAAATGGCAGAGCAGGATTCGAACCCAGAACCCTGGCCGCAGGGCCCAAGCTCTTTTGAATTGTTTCTCGTTTTTGTGTCCACGTTGTCCCTCTGGCTACACAGCAGCTTGAGAATCTACACTACATCTGGTCCAGTAAACACTCGTGAAGAAGCTAATAATATTTATCGTGCAACTATGAAGTACTAGCCACTGTGCTAAGTGCTTTTCATATATTACCTCATTTAATCTTTCATCAATCCCTAAGAGGTAGGTGTGTTAGTATCTCCATTTTACAGATGAGGAGATGAAGGGACAGAGAGGTAAACCGACTCACCCAATGTCACACAGTTGCTAAGTCAGGGGATCTAAACCTAAGAGTGTTGGATAGGTTGAAGATTAGCATTATTGGCTCGATGGCTTGGGAATTACAACTGGTATCTATATAGGACCAGGGGTAATGGATGCTACACTGACTATTTGTCCTGGGTAGGTTCAGTCATAGGACCACTGGAAATCTGGATCCCTGACTCTGGTTGACAGCTGGGAGACAATGCCCTGGGTCTAGAGCAGTTGGCACACTGAGTCCCTTTCCCAGGCAGAGACTCTGGGAGCAGCGAGTGTTACCCAGCTCTGGGCTGGTGGACGTTGTGACCCAGCTGTAGGTCAGTGGACTTCACCCCACTGAGGGAGACGAGGTAAGATGTGCTTTTCCTTGCAGACTGTGGATATGGCTCCCTGAGAAAGTGTGGGTGTTCACTTCCCAACCTTTTATACATCATGGCACACACAGAAACTGATAACATTTGGGATAAATAGGTAGGACCACTTGCAGCTGGAGGCAAGTGGCTCACTCCCCGCTTCATGAGCATGCCCACCCCAGGTTTCGAGGGATCCAGATCTTGGCACATGAAGTGGGAGGCTTGGTTCAGGAAGATCCCTCCACCGCCCTCTCCCATCCCCATCTGGTGGGATTGACTTTTCACTTAAGGGAAATTAAAGAATTTACCTCTGAAGGGTTTTAAAGGACTCTCAGTTCATTCCAAGGAGGCTCTGCTGCAGTGTAGATTCCCAGCTTTGACATAAAACCACTGGTGCCCATGAGCACATGGAAAAATGTTTGACTTTCTAATGAACACACATGAACGGCCCATATTTTGCAATTTGCAGCAACCCAGTATCAGTCAACACTTATTTGTTGACATATCTTTCAGGGAATAAAAAAAGCTGAAACCTGCTCTTTTTATCTGCAACAGTCTGCATCTTCTTTTCCATATAGTTTAGCCCACATCAATCTTTAGGGCACAGACATGCACTCGTGCAAACATGCACACACACACACACACATTCACATACACATTCTCTCTTTACAACTCTGTGGGTTCCTTCCCTAAATTTAATTAATATATAAAACACACCTCCGTGAATCTTCTCAATAATGCCCAGCTCTGGAAATTCAGAACAGAAGAAAATCTCCAGGTTACAAATCATAGATGCAAACATAGGAACCACCTGACCCTGTAATTAAACAGAGGAACACACCGAGACCAGGGGGAAGTGACTTGCCCAAGCTCATACAGCGAATCCGTGCTGGAGCCCAAGTGGATACCCAGGCTCCCTGGCTCCCGGTCCAGCACTGCCCAGAAAGGTACAAGAATAGAGGTCATTGTCTAAATGGCAAGGAGACGAATTCCATCCCCGAGGAGAGCCCATGGAGGGAATCTTTGCAGGCACAATTGCCACAGAAAGTTTTCAAAGCCTTTCCAACCCTAATATATGTAAAGAAATCTTTGGAGAGTCATTCCCCATTAATCAGCTGTCAGCAGAGTTCTGAGGGAGGGGAGAGGGGGGAGAATGGAGAAGACTAACTCATTTCCCAGAGCCTGTCTTCAGGATTTCAAAAAATGAGTTTAGCAGAGACAGTCACTTGGGGGCGTCCGAGAAAATGAGAAATGCCCCTCATACCCTCCAATACTCTAAGCCAGCACGATGATCCCTGTGATTTAGTGACTTTTGCACTTTGGTGCATCAGAATCATCTGGAAGGCTTGTTAAAACACGGATTGCTGCCCCCCACCCTGAGTTCCTGATTCAGTCGGTCTGATGTGGGGCCTGAGATGTTGCATTTCTAAGAAGCTCTCAGGTAGGGCCGATGCTGCTGGTCCGGGGACCACACTTTGAGAATCAAGGTTCTATGCCCTTGAAGCTATTTGGATAGTCCAGACAAAAAGATGAAAAAACACGTTTATTCATCTGGGACCAGAATAACGTGGTGATCAGGCACAAGGCTCAGCATCAAGCAGAGGTGGTTGGCACCTGGGCTCTGCCATAAACTCCAGGAGTGCCGGTCTGGTGGCTGCTGCTCCCTGTGCCTGGCCCTGGGGCTGGCACATCACGGGTGTCAGATAAATGTGTGTTTCTGGATGCCGTCTTTGTTGTTGGTTGGATGTGCTTACCCACTCCCTATGGGAAAGGAAGGGAGGGAGGGCCAGGAGCTAGGGGAACATCAAGAGTGACCTGTGAGTCTCATTTCTTTGTCTTATAGGGGGTTGGGGGTAACTAGGTGCTGGGGCATGAGCATGGCCCCAGAGACTGTTTCTTTTCCTTTTATTAACTTTCACGCGGATCTCCTTGCTTGTAAAAGTTATAATCCTCATTATAGACAATGCCCAGAGGCAAAAAGAAGAAAATATCACCCACAATCTCACCCCTTAGCAGTACTCACTCATCATTTGGGTATACATTCTTATGGGGTTATTTTTGTACACATACACACAATTCTTTTTTAAGTAGAATCATGCTGCTTTGGAAGGTGCCTTTTTTTTTGATGAGGAAGAGTCACCCTGAGCTAACATCTGTTGCCAATCTTCCCCTTTTTTTTTTTGCTTGAGGAAGATTAGCCCTGAGCTAACATCTGTGCCAGTCTTCCTCTATTTTGTATGCAGGTTGCCGCCACAGCGTGGCTGACGAGTGGTGTAGGTCCACACCCAGGATCGGAACCTGCGAACCCAGGCCGCTGAAGTGGAGCGCACTGAACTTAACTACTATGCCATGGGGCTGGCCCCTGGACACTGCCTTTTTTTCACACAGTGTTTCATGAACATTTTGCCAGGTCATTAAAAATTCTGAGAAGTAGTACAGTTCAGTTAGGAACACAGACCCTGGAGCCAGACCATCTGAGTTCACATTGGTATCTGCCACTTACTAGTTAAGGGACCAAGGACAAGTGACCTAACCTCTCAGGGCCTCATTTTCCCCACCAATACAATGGTGATGATAATATTAGCACTTACCTTAAACAGCTGTTGTGAGGATTCAATGAGCTAATGTCTGCAAAGCATTTAGGATGGTTGCTAGCACGGAGAGAAAGAAACACCACACAAATGTTCTCTGTTATTATGTGTCCTTGTAATGGTTCCAGAGTATTCCATTATATGGATGTTTCATGATATATTTGTCAACGTCCTATTGTTAAAGACTTTTTTCCATTTTTTCCCCATTATAAAAAAGATGTTATGAACATACTTACATCTTTGCACATATGAGTGATAAATTCCTAGAAGTACAAAATGATTTCCCAAGAATGGTTCTAAACATTTCTAGAGCATTTCATACTTTCCAAATTTCCATTCAGAAAGCTGGTAACAATTTACTCCACCACAAACAGTATATGAGAGTCCCAGCTACTAGACCTACCTTAATAGTAGCATTTTCCCACTGGAAAGGCTTGTTAATGGGTGAGCATGGTATCTCATTGTTTTAATTTGCTTTTCTTAGGTATCTGGTAAGAGTGACAATTTTCCATATGCTTCTAGCCTTCACTTATGTCTTTAATAAATTGCCTGTCCATGTTCTTTGCCCAGAGGTTGTTCATCACCATTATTGATTTGCAAGAGCTCTTTATATAGCAAAGACATTATTAACCCTTTGCAGCAGAGATGTTGAAAGTATTTTCTCCAGTTTGTCATTTACTTCCCAATTTGTTTTTGGTGGTTTTTTCCCCTGTGTGTCGCTTTGTTCCCCTCAGATCCATTTGGTAACCAGCCAGGGAAGCCATAGCTTCCTCCTCCACCAGCATCTTTCCTGCCCAGTTCCATCAGCCTGGAGCCCTTTCAAGTTTGTGGCCTGGGGCAGCCCCTTTGATTTACTGCCCCCTACATAATGAAAAACCCCAGATTGGAAAGTGGTCTATCAGGTCTTTCCAGAAGTCCTAGATGACCCCAAGTCTGCTGAGCTCCTACCCCTGCTGGCTGCACAGGTCACAGGTCATCACGCCCCAATGACCCCCAAAAAGGGATAACTCCAGCCCCCTGGTGATAACAGTTGATGCCAGCCAACTGGTTTGGCTGCTTGCTTCTCTAAATTTCCCTGATAATTTTTGGTGGAATGTAGGTTACAGCCCAGGACTGCAAGAGGAAAAATAATATTCAATTAAGAATAAGTGAGAAAAGTTGTCCATTACTGAGCCCTGGTAAGTGCCAGCCACTGTACACACATTCTCTCTCCAGCAATCCCCCAGAAGCTGAGTGTCACTGTGCTCATTTCTTCAACGAGGAAACAGAAGTTCAGAGAGTTTAAGTAACTTGCCCCAGGAAACCCAGCTTGTGAGGACGGACACCAAGATTAAAATGGAGCTCGTCAGTTTACAAAGCCCGTGTCCTGTTGCACGGCCCGCCTCACTAGACCCACCCGGGTTTAACCCCCAGCTTTGCCACAGCCTGCTCTCTGACACCAGGAAAACCACTTTACCACCCCAATCCTCAGTTCCCCTTCATCTGGGGATAGGAAGAGCCTGCCTCTATACCACACAGTTTTGAAGCGAGAATCAAGGTTTTAAAATACGGATGTGAAAACTCTATAAACTGTAAAAATGTTCAACAAAGGTGCAGATAGCACCTTCTTAGATGAATTCCCGGAATATAATCATTTATTCACTTACAACCTTACAATTTGTATCAACTTGTATTAACTTGTATCAATCATATATAGCCAGATACTTACGCATACAGGAGGGATCACCAAGCCCCTCCCCACCCTCAAAATCACGCTCATTCCTTCATTCCACAAATATTCACTGTTTTACGGGTCCTGGGGGGAGAGGCGGACCATGTCTGTGACCACACTAACGCACACATGTGCACACATACATACACGTGCATACACCACACACATGCAGGCACACATGCGCACACACACATTCTCGTCACCATTTCAGTTTTCCTTTTGAGTGTCTTTCTCCTCCGTGGCTTGGAATCCTTGACTCTCCAAGGTCCCAGAGACACGGAATCTTTTTTTTTTTGCTTGAGGAAGATTAGCCCTGTGCTAACATCTGTGCCAATTTTCGTCCACCTGGTATGTGGGACGCCGCCACAGCATGGCTGGTGAGTGGAGTAGGTCCATGCTCGGGATCCGAACCTGTGAACCCAGGCCGCTGAAGCGGAGCACGTGGAACTTGAACCACTAGGCCACAGGATCTTGAGTTCACTCGAAACCAGCTCCCCACACCTTCCCCGGTACTCCGATGAGCCCAGCCCTCCCGACACATGGCACAGCTGTGTTCACCTGAGTCCCCACACCTGGGGGCCGGGAACAGCAAGGGCGGCCCTGCCCTTTCAGAACACGGCAGCCAGGCCACCTCAGCCTCTAGCCGCAGAGCATCCTGCAAAAACCAGGCGGCTCAAGATCCAAGTGAATCTGCCCGCAAATTAGATTCTTTGTTGCCTTTAAACCAACACTAGTTGTGTCCATAAGGACAAATCTCAAAAACGTTATGTTAGGAAGAAAAGCAAGTTTCAGAATGATACTCACAGTATACCATTATAGAATCTGAGAAACTACATATTTTCATGTAAATGTGTAGTAAAATTATAGAAGCATGTGTATGAGTTTCCTGTGGCTGCTGTAACAAACTATTACAAATGTGGTGACTTAAAACAACAGAAACTTATTCCCTCACCGTTCTGGAGGTCAGAAGTCCTAAGTCACACCATCACTGGGCCAAAATCAAGGGGTCACAGGGTGTGATCTCCTCGGAGGCTCTAGGGGACAATGTGTCCTTCCAGCTTCTGGCAGCTGCCACCATTCCTTGGCTTATGCTGCATCCCTCCAACCTCTGCCTCCGTGGACACAGCACCTTCTCCTCCTCCGTCTGTGTCAAGTCTCCCTTCGCTTCTCTTTTTTTTTTTTTCTTTTGTGAGGAAGATCAGCCCTGAGCTAACATCCATGCCAGTCCTCCTCTTTTTGCCGAGGGGGACTGGCCGTGAGCTAACATCCCTGCCGATCTTTCTCCACTTTATATGGGACGCCGCCACAGCACGGCCCGACAAGCCATGCGTCAGTGTGCGCCCAGGATCCGAACCCAGGCCGCCAGCAGCGGAGTGCACGCACTTAACTGCCATGCCACGGCGCCGGCCCCTCTTCTCTCTTACAATGACACTTGTGATGGCATTTCAAGCCCACCCAGATAATCCAGGATAATCTCCCCATCTCAAGATCCTTAACTTAGTCCCATCTGCAAAGATCCTCTTACATTTTAAGGTAGCATTTACAGGTTCTAGGGACTAGGACCTGATATCTTTGAGAGCCATGATTCAGCCTACTACAGCGCATACAGAAAAGATGCATGCCAAATCCGCGATTGTGGTTTCTCCTGGGAGAAAAGAAAGGAATGATGCAGAGGAGGGGTGTGTGCGGGTGTCAACTGTTCTATTATAACATCCACGTGACATAGTTAATAAATTTTCTTAAATTTTAAACCCTGCCACTTCCTAGCTGTGGGACCCTGCACAATTTATTTCACATTTCTGGACTTTTGTCTCCTCATCTATAATATGAAGATACTGCTATCTGCTTCATGGACATGGATGAGCGTTCAATAACATGTTTGTAAAGTGCCTAGCAAGGGTCTGGCTCTGTAAGTCCTGGGTCACCATTATTATTATTGTTTTTGTTGTTGCTTTTCTGAAAGTGAGGAGCATTTTCTACAGCACACCCACACATGCACGCACACACACACACACAACCTTTCCTGAGCGAGAGAAATAAGTTTTTCTGCTCCGAGCCCTGGTTTCTTAAACTCAGCATTGGCAGGGCGTGGGGCGAACAGGCGAGCTGAGAACGACAACGGTGCGGGGGGGACCCCCTTGCAAGGGCACTTTTTGATCTTCTCTAACTGCCACTATAGAGAATTAGATGGAATTCATTTTTATGATGAAGGAATTAATGGTTATGGAGAGAATCGGGTTCAGGTGGAAGACTTGAATCCAAAGAAGGGAATAAAGCCTTGAAATTCAAATGAAAAATTATTATATAAGCATAAAGGAAACCTATTTTACACCTGTAAGACTAAATGTATAAATATGAACCAACTGCTCCCTCTGGGAAATGGGGATTGTGCCTTCAATTCACCTAGACAAATACGCAGGGCACTCTCCCTGCCGCCTATACATTTCAATGAAGACCCGGCACCTGCCGGGGGGCTTCTCCGTACCCCCGGTCTGGCCACCCTCTCCCTTGGGCTAGGCTCTTCCTGGCCAAGCAAAAGCCCTTCTGGCTTCCCCAGAGCCCCTAGGAGGGGGGTGGGCTCCCGAAGCTGCAGACTCCTTGGACAAGGTCATCTCAAAGGCTCCCTCCCGTCTCTGGCGTTCTCTGGTCCTGCAGTCCCCCACCCCCATCCCCGCGGACTTCCGTGGCAGGACACAGAATCCCACGGTCAGTAGAATGTTTCGGCTTCATTCATTCACTCAATAGCACCTTCTGAGCACCTGCCACGTGCCAGTCTCTGTGCTCAGCGCTTCTGATCTTCTGATCTACAGAGTGGGAAACTGAGGCAACAAGAGAAGAAATGAGAGCGAGAAAGAGGGCAGGCTTTGGAGTCAAGGAGGCCTATTAAAATCCCTTCCCTACCACCTGATACTCTTTGACCTGGTACCAGTCTCAGTTTGACCTTGGACCTCCCTGAGTCTCAGCTTCCCCCTCTGTGAAACAGAGATGCTGATAGCTACCACACGGGGTGGCTTTGAGATTAGACAGCCTCGCTGTCAAATGCCTGGCGCGGGGTAGGCATTTAAAAGTGCTCGTTATTAATACGGGCACCCAAAGTCAAAGAGTCATATGATCATCGCATCTAACTCTTTATTGAGCATCCTCTGTGTTCTTCTGAACAGTGAGCTCAGCCCTAGCATTGCAGAGGAGAATACAAAGGTCCCAGGGGCCAACTACAGAGGAAGCAGGAAGCAAGAGAGTCAGCATGTATCCAGCGCCAACTGCAGACCAAGCGCCAATCCAGGTGTTTTCACCCAGCTCCTCTCTCTGACTTGAGACAGTACAAATCGGCCATGTTTTGAGTTCCTTTGGAGCATCTTCACCATGCATATACGCGCCACATGTGGTGCATCAAAGGTTCCACATCACAGCAAATCGCTGGCCTCACAAGATTCAAGCCCAGGTCTCCCAGCCTTTTCCCAAGACCAGATATCCTGCTTGTGCTAAAACCATTGGTTCATTCATCCATCCATCCAGTGAATATTTATTGAGCATCTACTATTGAACTGAGGCAACCGCAGTGAACACAGAGAGCAAGTGCTCCTGCACCCCGGAGAGGAAAGACTCCTCCCTACTGAGTGGGTCCTGATAGAGGAGGGGGCTTCCCAAGGAGAGGAGGACAGAGGAGCCTGGGGACCAAAGCAACCCAATTCCACCAGCTTCCCCTTATGAAGTAGGGACCAGGCAGCGTTTGATCTTTTCATCCTCATTCCCGTCCCACGCTACCCCCCAAAAAGCCTGGGGCCTGGAGGGAAAGTGAACCTGGGCTCGTGGGCTTCCCCGGAACTGGTGCAGGGCTGTGAGCTCCAAGCCAGCCGGCGCTGGGCGCCGCCACCCCCTTTTGATTCGTTTAATGGAAATGCTTTGCCAGTTCCATAGATGCTTGGCTATGATAAGGTAATTGTCCAAGGGCGCAGTCCACAACCCATTAACACTGGACTCAGTGCAAATTGAACTTGGAGAAGTGATCTAAAGGGGCCGGAGGAGGCAGCCCAGGGAGATCCAACACTCAGCCTTTTGTTCAGGTGGCTGGGAGCTTGGGAGGAAGCTGCCCTCCTGAGGCTCCTCAGTGGTTCCAAGAAACAGAAATTCCTGTTGCACACACACCTCCAACCTCCTCATATCTGCATGTGCGCACATGCACTCCTGTGCACACACACGCATACATGTACACGTGCAGGCACACTCGTGCTCTCATATACTCTTACACGGGTACACGCACGCTCTCAGCCTCACCTACTCTGACATACACACTCCGTTACACAGTCACCTCCATCCCACTCCACTCCCTTTGGAGGAACAGCCTGGAGGGGCGTGCTCCCGCTCCTCGGGGAGGGCCTCTTCCCACACCAGAAATGGAAAGGAAAGAGGGATGACTAGGCAGAGGAAAGGTTTGTACACCTTAGCCTTGACTGCATTTCTGAAAGCCAGCGGAGAAGCAGCAAGCAAGAGAGGGAAGTCTAGAGAAGTGAGAGGAGGAGGGAGAGGAGGGAGAGGAGGGAGAGGAGGAGGAGGGAGAGGAGGGAGAGGAGGAGGAGGGAGAGGAGGGAGAGGAGGAGGATGGAGGAGGAGGAGGATGGAGGAGGAGGAGGATGGAGGAGGAGGAGGATGGAGGAGGATGGAGAAGGAGGAGGAGGAGGGAGAGGAGGAGGATGGAGGAGGATGGAGGAGGAGGAGGGAGAGGAGGGAGAGGAGGAGGAGGGAGAGGAGGGAGAGGAGGAGGATGGAGGAGGAGGAGGATGGAGGAGGAAGAGGATGGAGGAGGAGGAGGATGGAGGAGGATGGAGAAGGAGGAGGAGGAGGGAGAGGAGGAGGATGGAGGAGGATGGAGGAGGAGGAGGAGGGAGAGGAGGGAGAGGAGGAGGAGGGAGAGGAGGAGGAGGGAGAGGGAGAGGAGGAGAGGAGGATGGAGGAGGAGGAGGATGGAGGAGGAAGAGGATGGAGGAGGAGGAGGATGGAGGAGGATGGAGAAGGAGGAGGAGGAGGGAGAGGAGGAGGATGGAGGAGGATGGAGGAGGAGGAGGGAGAGGAGGGAGAGGAGGAGGAGGAGGAGGGAGAGGAGGAGGAGGAGGAGGAGGAGGGAGAGGAGGGAGAGGAGGCTCGCTGAGATCTTATTTAGCAGTAGGCCTGGGGAAACCTGATTATAATTGCTATCTACCTTGAGACCTAGAATCCAACACATACTATTTTACTTTTCTGGGGAAAATAAAAACGTCAAGCAAGAAAACATCCCAGTTTCCCTCTCCTTCTGTTCAGGTTTGAGCAGATATTTCAAGGTCACTCTTAGAAGAGTGCTACTTCTTAAGAGAAAAAGTAATACTAAAGGATTGGAGGAGTGGGGAGAAGGTGTTCTTTTTCAAGGGTGCCTCTTCAAACGAGGTGCTGAGGAATTCCGGCATCCGGAACCTGGAGTGAGCCTCCAGAGGGTTCTTTGTTCACGGATATTCCATTTCTCTCCCCAACCCCACACCCACCCCTTCCTCTCTCATTATCAAACATTTGAAGACTGAATAATTCCATTTGTCGATGTCTTTGGCCGGAGCCTCTGAAAATGCAAAAGGCCCCACCAGAATCAAAACCTCTGGTTTTCAAGGTGGATTTATCACCCTTTAAAGGAAGATTTATTGGGTAATCGCTTTCAAAAAGTGCTCATCGCACAGGGATCTGAAATAAAAAGTGTGTCCTCTCCCTTGGGCTGGGGGAAGGGACCTCTGGCCATTTGAGGGCAGGGAATGGAGCCCCAGTTGCGGCCCTAAGTCAGTCTGGCACTTCCCATCAGTTCACAGTTTAGTCAACTTCCCCAGCTGAAGTCTTGATCCTTGGGCCTACGTCTGTCTTTCCCATTTTATTTGGCTTTGGAGGGTTCAATTTGGGAGCTTGAGAGGAAGGATTCCTATAAGCATTGTTGTTGCCTTTAAAAAGGAGGTGGAAGGAGATCTCAGACCAGACAGGGAGAGGTGGAGGCGGGGGACCGTTGTCCAAGCCGGAGAGCACTAGAATGGGAGCGATTCCTGCTGGAGGGGGTGCTGGAATCAGGCTGGGCTGTGCCTGGAGATGCCCCTTTGGAGACAGCCCGAGGAGGCGCAGAGCAGAGCAGGAGCCCTTCTTTGCCCAACCCCATCTGGACCAAAGGGCCCTCCCAGGAATTCGGGTCTGAGTTACAGCCCAGAGAGCGACGGAGGCCCGTGCATACCTCGGGAAACCATGGAGATGGGGGAGGCGGTGGACAAGATGATGGGAGTAAGAGGGGAAAACCGCTGGGAGAAGTCAGAAAGGCAAGGAGGAAAGGAGAGAGGGACAAAAAGAGACAGAAACCATGAGACAGACTGTGGGGGGACGGACAGAGACAAAAAAAGTGTGCGTGTGAGAAAGAGAGACAGGCAGACAGAGGCAGAGAGAGATTAGGGCGAGGGGCTGAAGGGGAAACTTTCCAGGCCAAGTCCAGCCCCCCACACACAATGCAGCGCTGAGACCCTCAGAGCTACAGCAGCCTTCGGAGGTCTCAGGAGTTGATTAATGTCTGCATGGGGAGTGAACTGGGGCAAGGAGGTTAGCAAGGGGAACTGAGACGAGGGGGGGAGATTCCCCCCACCCCCAGCTGCAGCCGCCCCAGTTCCCAGGTGAACCCCCCTTTCCGCTGCTGGATGTGAAATCGCCATTTCACCCCGCCACACTTCTTAATTGTTGCAAAAATCATTTGTGAAATTGGTCTCCAACAGGCGAGAACGGCCACGCTCATTCCGACAGACACCTCCCTCCCTCCCCCTCTGCCTGCCAGCGGGAGCCCACGAAATCCCCAAGCTGCGAAAACGCAGGGTTGGCACTGCCAGCGTGCAGGGTCTTGGGGAGCCTGCTCGGGGGCCTCCCTTGTGACTGGACCCGCCGCGCTGAGTCTTCTGCCAGGGAGAGTGGGGATCACGCCGAGGGCTAGGTGGCCCAGGCGCAGGACGTCAGGGGTTTCAATGTCCCCAGAGGCAACCATCTGGGCACTGGGCCCTGAACCGAGGAGTCTGGCTGTGCGCTCTCCCCACCCCGCTCGCGGGACGTGCCGGCGCCAGCTGCAAAGTCCACGAGGAGGGTTGGAGGCTTCCAGCGTCCGCGCCGAGCGCGCTCTGGAGGTCTTTTCTTGCCCGGGAAATGACCAGATCACACCCTCACCCCTTCTTGACCAGTGCTTAGAGCTATGCTAAGGCAACATGGAAGCGACTCCAAACCATAAAGACAGACAGGGACCCTGACTTATAAACACACACTTACTCAGCCCGGCCCAAAAGCCTACAGCAGACCTACCCACAAACCCACCTTCACCTAGACACGCACAGACCCTGCATAAACTCAGACACACTGGCCCTTCCACCCACAAATACACAGAAGAGGTGCCTTAAATACCTCCAAGCCAGGAGGGTGATTAGATGAATGAATGAATGTGCAATATGTATAATATACATGTGTATATCATATACATATATATGTATGTCTATGTGTATAAAATATCTAGCCACCTCTGGAGGTCAAGGCAGGCGAGGCCCTCCAGCGAGACCAGACATAAAGGGACTCAAGTCTAACTCATCTTCCCCAGACACACACACTATGGCTTAAAACTTCACCTCCCAACCTCTCTTGGGGGCAGTGGATATAGCGGGGCGGCACCTCCACGGAGGAAAGGGGCCCCGAACACTTGGAGGGCACCTGTAACTCAGGCAGCCTGGCACCCTGGAGTCCACTTTTCCAATTCTAAGGCTACTTGTCCCCCTTCCTCAGTCCTGGAGCCACTGGAGGGTGTGGGTTTAACAGCTTTTCGGTAGGCCCCCATTCCCAGAGGGCCTCCCCCCCCAAGAGCCTGAGGAGCCCCTCTGCTGGGAGAGAGGGGAGGAGGGGGCCAGACACATGCTGAGAGGGGCAAAGGTCACAGGTGAGGAAAAGGGGAGGGGAGGGGGCACACTGGGGCCAGCCTGAGGAGAGCCCCCCAGGCCAAGACCAGGCTGACCCCAGCACAGGGAGAGGGCGGGCTGGGGGCGGGCTGGGGGGGTGGGGGCCAGTTGGAGGGCTGGGTTTATTTTATTGTATTTTGCCTCCAGCACTGGGCCGGAGACGCTCTTTCCCGGGGGAGACAAAAGGCCGGCAGTCGTGGCGACCTGCCCCGCTGGGAGGGCGGTTCGCCCCCAGGACTCAGTGTCCGAGGCAGGGGCGTCTGGTCACTCCCGCTGGCCGAGGAGAGCCCGGAAAGTGCAGAATTTCTAGACCTCTGATCACCCCTACCCCTGACTGTTTAACCCCTCCCAAATCCACCAGCGGAGAGGTTCAGCATTGATGAACTCCGGGTGGTACCAAGTACTGACCCGCCCCCTCCCTCCCACAAACCACCCCTCTGGACCCCCAGATCCTGGGCACTCACTTGCTGGTCAGCCTCAAGGCCCCAACTACCTGCTGGAAACGGGTTCTGGGTTGTGGGCTGGGGGCCTGAAGAGGAGGACGGGGTTTACACGCGGCTGGAGATGGGCGGGGGTGGCGAGCCAGGAGGGGAGGAAGGGACGGTCCCTGGCCCTGGCAGACGCAGTTTTCTAAGCATCAGACTCCACCGGGTCACTCTGGCCTTCGCAGTGCTGGGGGTGCCGGGCAAGAACCAGGGCTCAGACCCTGTTTCACAGAGAAGGTCACCAACTCCTCCCTTGATGTCACCCTAGGCGGTTTCTCCGTGGGCCCCACTGGCGACAATTCCAGAGCGTGTGTGTGAGATGAGGGAGAAGACGTGAAAGACAGCGGACTCTGACCCTGAGAGGCCAGAGAAAAGGCGAGAATCCAGAAGAGCCGCCAACCGGAGACAGACATTCCCATGCAGCCGGGACGCCGAGAGGGGCCGTGGGCGACCCGGGGGCCGGGGACTCCGCGGATCGGCCCCATTCGTCAAAGGAAGACACTTGGATAAAGTTGGCCCCCTCCTCTTCTCCCCCTCCCCCAACCCGTCGGCCTCTGCTCCCTCTGTTTTAACGAGCAGTTCAAATTCTCCCCCAAAAACGAGGTCGAGCTGAGGATTAGAAAAGAGAAAAAAATATTCGTTGGCGATTTCTTTCGTTATTGGTCCTCAGCTCCCTTCCGCTCTGGCCCCCTTCCCTCCTCATGAATAAAAGAAAGGTCCGAACCTATCAGATCTCGTTCGCTGCCTCCTCTCCTCCTCCTCCTCCGGACTCTGTGGAGCACTTTTGCACAACTTAGCCAGTGGATCACTCGCCCCCTCGCTTTCCCTCTTCTCTTCCCAACCCCGTCACCCCCTGTCGCCCCCCTCGAGCCCCGAAACCCGAGAGGCACCTTCTGCCCTCCCCAAGCCTCCTGGGGGGCGGGAGTGTGAAAGCTTGTGTGTCAGGGCGTAGCGAGTGTGGCCTGGAGAAAGAAGGCGTGGAGAGCGGTGCGGAGAGCAGGGGGAGGAGGGGAGCGAGAGCGAGGGAATAAATATATAAATAAATACGGAAAAGAAATCCACTCGGCAGCCTCTCGGCTCAGAAACTTTGGCCGGAGCGCTAGAGCCTGCGCGTCGCTCGCCAGTCCGAGGCGGGGGGCCCTGACTCCGGCCGCGTCCCCCAGCCCCGCTCCGCGGCCCGGCCTCGTCTCCGGGGTCTGCCCGGCGCATCCGCCCGCACAACTTCTGGCCGAGCGGAGCGGGCAGAGGCGGACTTGGGGTTGGCGCGTTTGTTTGTTTGAACTTCCTGGTCGCCACCTTCCCTCCCCCCAACCTCCGCCCCCACCTCGCCCCCCTCCCCAGCTTCTGGACGCATTTGACTGCAGCCGGGGGTGGGGGGGTGGGGTAGGGAGTGTGTGTGGAGTGGTGGGGAAGAGGGTGAAAAAAAAGAGGAAGGAAAGAAAGAGATCGCAGCAGGGGTAAAGGGAGCAGAGGAAAGCGATTTTGCCGACTCTGGATTCGTCCCCGGCGTGCGCAAGAATGGCGGCCCTTCCCGGCACGGTACCGAGGATGATGCGGCCGGCGCCCGGGCAGAACTATCCGCGCACCGGCTTCCCTCTGGAAGGTAAGAGCGCCCGGTGGCCTCGCCTCCACTCCTCGGGGAACTCGAGGTCCTGGGAGAGGCGGCGATCTCCAGGGGCTGGTGGCGGCAGCAGGGGGGTCCCCTTCTCTTCTGGGTCCAAGTCCGGGCGCCGGACCCAGGAAGTTTCTGGGACCGACACTTGTCGGTTTCGGCGTGGATTTCACGGAGCAGCGGCCTCAGCTGCACGGGTCGAGGGCTCTGGCCTTTACTCGCAAGGCTGAACTCCGGGTAGGTTTCGGCTCCTAGTGAATTTCAGCTCTTTCCACTATTTTCAGATACTTTTCCCCTGATACTTTCTCAGCTCTCTGCGTTCGCCGGCTACGGACTTTCCACTCTTTGTTTTGAATTGTTCTCTTTCCTCCCGGGAGGGTTTTCTAATCCCTTTTATTTCGAAATACCAACAATGTGTGATATTTTATATGGCTAAACTCGGAAGGCTATCCGCTTCTTCTAAAGCAACACTCAGAAACTCTTACTCTGGGGTCTGGAAAGAAACTAATTTGAAATAATAGATAGTAACGAATTTTTTCCCCCAAACTTTTCACTCGGCCTTCCGAACTCTGGAAATCTCCCGGGAGAGAACGTCAAGACGGCGAGAGGGCAACGCAGTGCCCAGACAAGGGGAAAGTGTTAGTTTTGTGATGTGTCTTCCCTAAATATCCAGCCCCCCGGGGTGAGCAGAGAGGACAGGCGGTGAACGGGTCCCGGCTGGAGAGAGGGCTGGGAGCGCACCGCTGAGAGCTTTTTCTGCGTTTTTGTTTTGATTTATTTTTAAGCTAATGGAAGGCCTTCAGCCTGTCAACTGAGGGATCGTTAGGCTTCTGGGGTTAGGTAGACCAGGGTGTCATAGAGAAGTGGTTAGAGATAGGTGCGACTTTTATTTTTTAAATTACTCTTCTTGGAATTGTGTGAGCCACTTGTGCGCGAGGAATGGGAGAGCAGGCAGGGCGGGGGTGGGCTAGCTGGCAGCCTGCGATCTGGGGAGGGGGGGTCCCTCCGGCAACGAGACGGCGCGGGTCCCTGAATTGGACAGAAGCGCAGAGAGTGGCTCCGTGATCAAGTGCGCGCGAGCAGCCACGCAGGCGGGAGAGCGCCCAAGCCCGGGGATTTGCCGCAGCTCTCTGCTGTAGCGAATGCAAGTAAAACAGGCGGCCGAGGACGCGCAGCGGATTAGAACAATATTTGCCCAACATGACGCAGAATACTGAGGAGAGCCGAGCGCCGGTCGCTAAAGAGGCTCTTGAATATAAAGTTGGGAGCTCGAGAGCTCTCGAGCGCTAATGGCATATCCCGCCACGGAGACCCAGTGACTCTGACTTGGCGACGCACGATTTCTGATTAAATCTGAGGGTGGCTTCAGACACCTACTTTTACAGAGGTGGGGGGACTGGGAGAGCGAGGGAGGAGGCGCTAGGAACAGCTCAGCCGCCGGAGCCTCTTCTCGCCTCCTCCTTTCCAATTATACTGTCAGCTCCCTCCACTCGGGCGGCTGTGAAATCATTCTAATCTGCCGGATCTCCGCAGCCGCCGAGTCCCCAAATTGGGGGGATTGAGGCTGGATTAGTGCACCGGGTGTCCCCCAATCTTCTGTGAGGAAATTGTGTAGACTTTGTAGTAAGGCTTCCGAGACACTCTCTCTTCCCCAGCACACACCAAGAGTGCCTGTCTTCCTAGTTCCCAGAGTCACCCACACCCAGGGACTCTGGCCCACTGCACGTACCGGCCTCTCTGAGCCTGCAGGGACGGTTCATACATTTTTGACGCCACACGGGTATTTGATCTAGGAGCTTGCCGACAACGGAGCGTGTCCCGAAATCATCCCAAAACGAAATTAGAATTTTGAGAGGCGTTGGCAGCAAGGGGGTCTCTCAAGGGACAGCCAGGTGCCCCTGGAGGCAGCAGCCGATGGCATTATGTCGAGGTCCCTCGGCTGTTCATTTATGGTAGGACAGTTCTGCTGCCCAACCCAGGGCTGTAAATACTAGCTATCAGCCAGCCCCGTCTGGCCCCCAGTACGATGGATCAGTCGTGACCACTTAGAGCATGGAACTGACCAGATGGGCCACGTCTCACCAGAGGTGGACAGTCCGCAGCTCAAGCTACATCCTGGGGGACAGAGAGCCATTGGTCCCAGAGTCTCCGGACTCCACCAGCCTTGTGGCTCTGCCCTCTCGCCTCTGTCTCTCCCTCCTCTTCTCAGAGGCATTCAGTTCCCCCAGGTGTGTCCTCATCCTCCCTCCCTAGTGTGGCAGGACTGGGGACACGCAGCATCTGGGGGCACTCTTGCAGCCAATTGTGACCCCTCCCCACCCCTGGAGGGCCCTCTCTCTCGGCTTCATGACGGTTTTTTCCTGACCTCTAAACTACCACAGCCCCAAATGTGGGGAACTCGGAGATCCACTGTCTGGGGTCTTGGGGCTCAAACAACACCGGAGTCCAGGGGTGCGCTCCGTGTCTCCTCCCCATCGTCACCCTGTGCCTCTCTCTTTCCTCATCTCCCCTCCCTCCTCCAGTGTCCACCCCGCTTGGCCAAGGCCGGGTCAATCAGCTTGGTGGGGTCTTCATCAACGGCCGACCCCTGCCTAACCACATCCGCCACAAGATAGTGGAGATGGCCCACCATGGCATTCGGCCCTGTGTCATCTCCCGCCAGCTGCGTGTCTCTCACGGCTGCGTCTCCAAGATTCTCTGTCGCTACCAGGAGACGGGGTCCATCCGGCCTGGGGCCATCGGCGGCAGCAAGCCCAGAGTGAGTGTCTTTGCCGCAGCGCTGGCAGCCGGCCTTCCCATGGTTGGGGGATCCTGTTGTAGCCCCTCTCACTATCCTGTGTCACCCAGTAGCACCGGGGGTCTGTGTGCTTCCAGTGGAAAGTACAGTGGGAGAGCATCCCCATCCCCAGGTACCCCCCCATTATCTGAATTTCTCAGGGATGGGGATAACTGAGGTCTAGGTTGCCCAAGACTTTGAGGCTAGTGAGTCATTCCTGGGCTGTCCCTACATCTGCTCCCATCCCCTATCACCATCCCAAAGTCTTCCCTCAGTCTGGCCTGAAATAGTAGAGGGGAGGTCCTGGGGGTGCAAATTAGGTTTCCGTTTGATTACCTACCACTACCTTATCCTCCCCACCCCAGCTGCCTTCCTGGGAGCCAGGAACAGGTTTCTTGAAAGGATAAAGCCAATCTCAGAAGCGGGGCATGGTGACCAGAGCCACCAGCCTGGCCTGGGGCTCTCGGGAGGTTGATATTAAAAGTATCTCCCTCCCCCCACCCCATCTTTCCACTCCTGCTCTCCCACCTCCACCTCTGAAGCAGGTGGCGACTCCCGATGTGGAGAAAAGGATCGAGGAGTACAAGAGGGAAAACCCGGGCATGTTCAGTTGGGAGATCCGAGACCGGCTGCTGAAGGACGGGCACTGTGATCGGAGCACCGTGCCCTCAGGTGAGAAGGCAGCTGAGCCGCGGAGCCTGCCCAGGTCTGGCCGGGGCTCTGGCTGTGTGGGGCCAGAGGTGGAGAGGAGGGAACGTGATGGATGCCAGGCAACTTGAGAAAAGTTGGGAGGAAAAGGGAGCAAGAGCGAGGGGAGTGAGGGCACAGGGAAGAATCAAAACCGAAAGGAAGACGGAAGGAGGGAAGAGGGAATGAAAAGAGAGAAAGTTAGGAAAGAAGAAGAGATGGAGAGAAGGAGGGGAAGGAAGGGAGGGAGGGAGGAAGGAAGGAAGGAAGGAAGGAAGGAAGGAAGGAAGGAAGGAAGGAAGGAAGGAAGGAAGGGACAAAAAGTTGTCCTGTGAGGTTGGGTGACAGGAGAAGCTCCCTTGGAGCTTCCTCGGAGAAGTGACCTAGAGAGATGGGTCTGTCCTAGGAAGGGTGATCTCTGGGGTGTCCCTGCCCCCTTCTCCAAGCCATCATTTCTGCTCAGCTGCTGCCACCAGCTCCCAGTGGGTCCCGAATGTGGAGGCCCTGAACCGCGCTGCCGTGAGAGGGAGAGGGGTCTGGGGTGCCTGTGTGTGTGCGCGCGCCATGGGCATTCAGGCATGCAGGACTGGGCTGCACTCCTGGCTGTGGGGATGGCCAGCCGCCTCAGGGCCTGGAGGGCCTCCAGGGAGGTCCTGGGGAAGTGGGTGTGCGTGCATGAGGGTATGCGATAGTGTAAGGCACAAGTGTGTGCTAGGATGTGTGTAGGAATGCACGGGTGGTGCTCTGCCACAGCCTCACCACCATTGGGAGTGCCCGCGGTGAGAGCTTCCCTGCGTGGGGGACTGTACTTGTGCCTCAGAATAGGTGTAAATCTTAAATATGGGGGGGGGGCAATGGGTGTGAGTCCCCTTGCCGTGTGTAGGGGAGGAAGGGGCTTCCTGACTTTCTCCCGGGGGCCCAGGCCACCCGTGCTCCCGGTTCCAACAACTTATACTTGCTCTTTTGCCTTTGAATTTCTGAGGTTTAGTGAGTTCGATTAGCCGCGTGCTCAGAATCAAGTTCGGGAAGAAAGAGGAGGACGACGAAGCGGACAAGAAGGAGGACGACGGCGAGAAGAAAGCCAAGCACAGCATCGACGGCATCCTGGGCGACAAAGGTAGGGAGCCAGCCGCCCCGGGGCCGCGACGCTCTCGTGCAGGCCAGTGGTTCACTCCCGCCGCCCCAGACTGGCAGACAGAACTTTAGGGGGAGAACGCGCAGCCCCCGGGGCAGCCGGAGCCTCTCAGGGTTCACGGAGAGCGCCCCCTCGGTGCGCCCCCGGGCCGGGCGGGGCGCAGACGGCCTCCGCGTCCCGGGAGAGGTTAGTGCTCGGCGCGCCGCTGACTGCGCAGAGCCCCTGCGCGCAGACCCAGCGAGGACTCCGGGGCGTGCGTCCTCAGGGGCTGGCGTTTTGGCTGCTAGACCCTGTGTTGATCTATTATTTATGGGAAACTTGGGCAAGGGGGCGGGCGGCGAGGAAGGAGGAGCCGGCCGGAGGCTCCTAAATGAATTTGTTAACCAGACCCGCACACGATCTCTAAACGGTCCCTTGAAACCCCGCCTGACAGTTGACTGACCGCTGCAATCAATAAAAATTAGCGAGGGCCGCGTGGGCCGCCGCTTCACTCTCAGTCCCAGGTTGCCAGGGCCGGAGCCGAGGCAGTGCCGAATGAGGGACAGACGGTTGCACTATCCGGGTGCTTTCCTCCCTCCGGGCCAGGAGGTGAGGCCAGGTTCCCAGATGCCCAGAGTCGGAGGATCCCAATCTGGGAGAGAGATTCGGGCTCCGCACTCCCTCTGCCCACTGGCTGCCACGCGGGCTGGAGTCGCAGCCCAGAGCCCTGCTTTTTCTTGAGATGAACTGGGAAGGCATTTATCTTTCAAGCGCCTGCACGCCCGGGAAAGGGGATCGTGCTTTTGTTTATTGACTGGGGAAGTTTCCAGAGAAGGGAAAGTCCTTCCTGGTTACCCCCTTTCCGCAGTTCTCTTGGAGACTTGGTTAGTGTGCGTGAAGTGAAGACGTCAGGTGAAATAGAAATGCAAGAGCCTGAGTCACAGAAAAGGGGAAAAGAAGCGAGCCACCAACACACGCAGGGAGGCAGCAGGCAGGCAGGACAGACAGTGGCCGTGGGAACCTGCAGCACAGAGGCTTAGAAAAAAGTGGGG
Organism: Ceratotherium simum simum; assembly: GCF_057802395.1. Lineage (NCBI taxonomy): Eukaryota > Metazoa > Chordata > Mammalia > Perissodactyla > Rhinocerotidae > Ceratotherium > Ceratotherium simum. The sequence continues at coordinate 37,024,294 of NC_141921.1, read as the reverse complement.
GAGTGCCCCGAACCTGGAAACTTGTAAAGAGCAAGTTTTGTTGGAGTTTCCTTCCAGAAGTTTCTTGAGGCACCCCTCTCCTTGCCTCCCGTGAACTCCTAGCCCAGGTTTCTCCAGTTTTCAGTCATCTCTCCCAACCTTGAAGATGAACTTCACAGACAAAGCCCGCTTTCCAAGACAACTCCCAGTGAAGCCCAGCCCCCGCAAGTCTAGTCGGAGGGGGAAAGCTGGAGGGGGGGCAGGGGCAGCCCCATGTGAGAGCAGCCTAGAGCTGGGGAGGGGGCGGGCTATTGACATTCAGGGCCCCAAGTGGAGCCCAGTCCCGCCAGGGACAAAAGGATGAGGGAAGAAAGGGAGCAGAGCTGTGCCCGGCACCCCGCTGTGCCGGGCCTGCCGAGGGGCCTCGTGTCTGCAGAGGGAGGCAGCCCTGCACAGCCAAGCAGCCCCTGGCTCCACTGAGGCAGCCCAGGGCCCTGGCACCCTGTGGAGGGGACCTGATTTCAGTTCGTGTTGGAAAAGGACTTAGTTGAACTTTTTTATGGGGTGGGGGACATAGAACTTGAATAATCTTTCCCAGCCAAATACTGCACAGCAGACACTGCTTCTGAGAGACACCCCGGAGAAGTGGAAGGAGGTTTGGTTTTATTTGGAGAGACTTAGGGTGTGTGTGTGTGTGTGTGTGTGTGTGTGTGTGTGTGGTGGGGGTATGTCCAGTGTATGAGGAAGCACAATAAACAAATTTCCTTCGAGAAAGAAGGAAAAGAAGAGGATGGAAAGATTATGTGGTTTGGGGATCCCTTTCTCAAGGGAGTTCGGGGGCTTCGGAGGCTGGTCTGGGCTTAAAACCAGCTAACAGGCGACTTCGCTGGAGAGAGGTTTTCCCCGCAGCAGAAGCAGGAAGCTCCAGGTCTCCAAGGGTTTAATGAGGAGCCTGGCTCTTCCAGACCTGGAGGCCGAGAGCAGAAGCGCCGAGTCTGGAGAGGAGCTGCAGAAATGGAAGGAAAGTGGTAGGCCTCGTGTGCAGAAAGCCCCACAGTTTTTGAGTGACACGTTGGGCATTGTGACTGTGACCTGGATGGCCGTGTAAGCACATGTGTCTCTCCGTGTGACATTTGCCCACGGGCCTTTGAATCCAAGTGCCATGGGTTGTATTCTGTGCAAGTGGAATTCTGTGTGGGTGTGCAGTGTGATTGTAGATGGGTGTTAATGGGCAGAGTGACAGTGGGGCTTAAAGAGGGCTGTCTATCCATCTGTGGACAAATCCTATCAGCTCCCGATTTGAGTCCCTGGGCTAGCCATCGGTGGGCATCTCAGTAAACCGCCCAATTGGAACCTCTCCTCTCTCTCCCAGGCCCCAGACATCAGTTTCATGGTCAAGTTAAAGGCGAAAAGACCTCCCAACCTCCACCCAAGTCGGCCGGGTGGGGAAAGGCAGAGATGCCCCATAGGCAGAGCAGGGGGAGGGGCACGCACCCACGGACTTTGTTTTGGCTTCTTGCTCTTGACAAATGCTTCCTCTGGGGGTTGCCCCTCTCGTGGTGGGGAGCCGCCGGAGAAGGGGTTTAAGAGCTCTCCTCTTTAAGTGCTAAAGAGAGATCCCTCCCTGAGTCCGTTTTTTCCTATCGTCCGCTGGCATTTAATAATGTTAAGACTTATTAGAGCTGGTAATGAAAACTGGGACTGCTGAATAGGAAACTGTGTTGGAGAGGGGTGTAATAGCTTGCAGGCATGGTAAGAAACTATTTATCCGCAATCAGTCCTCACTCTCAGAGTTTGAAGCACAAACGTTAAGTTGAAGGGTTTTAAAGCAGATTAAATTGAGCTTTTATTTCTGTGCACTTTCATCTCTGTACAGCTCACTCCTGCTCCCCTTGGGCTGATATTCATGAGGCTGTTCATATGTTTTTTTTTTTTTTCTCTTATCCTTGTTAAGACTGAGTTATTAGGATTGTTGGTTGTGAGAATTCTCAGACCTCTGTGGATAGGGCTCCAGCCATGCTGTACTCACCTTGAGAGGGAGATGGACAGTTCCTTGCCCTCATCCACTTGGACTCTCTCCTCCTCAGTCCTTCTCCGAGGATCAGAGGAGAGACAGGCCACAGACCCAACAGGGAAAGAATTTGAGAAGAGGAAAAAAAAAAAAAAAAAAAAGATCTTCCCAACCTGAGCCCAGGGAGACTCTTGTGGGAAATTTGATCAGGGTTTGCAGAGTCAAACCATTCCTCTGTGGGAGGGAGTGTGAAGAAATAGGCAATAATAGTAAAAGCAAATACAAGAGTAATAAACAATAAGAACACCAAAGCTTCATGAATCTGACAATGCGCAACTTAGGCTGAAACTGACCAGATCAGATATGGGGCTCCACTTTAGTCTCTAGAGTAGAAAACCCAGTGGGGTCACAATTAATATGAAATAAGGAAAAAAGTCACGAGATTAAAAAGAGGAAGAAGACTGTGCATTTTCCTCTAGGGAGGAAAGTGCTGGTGTCAAAGTCCATTGGAGAATTTGCTGACTTCTGGGGTATAAAAGACCTTGTGAAGTGGGGGCCCCAGGAGGGTGTGTGTGTGAGGCAGATTTGTATTTCTTTGCATTTTTCCTTTTATTTTTAAAGCAGCAAACTTACAGGTGTGGAGCGGGAAATGACGGAGAGGATCGGAAAGGAGGGGAGAGCCCGAAGTGTCGGTTTTAGACACTTGTAAAAGGAGGTGGGAAACAATTTAATTTGGCAGCAGCGATAGCTGCTAATGCGGTTTTCGGTCGTTTGCTACACTGGAGGAAGCTGTTTTGATTGTGTGTACAAGGACCTGCCAAATTTAATTAGGCTCCGGGGGAGCGAATGAATAGGGGAAGGGGGGCAGGCTCCACTCAGCCCACTCCGGGTTCTTTTTTTTTTTTCGGCTTCACACCTGGAAGGGGCATTGTTTACCGGATAGGCTAGAACGCGAAAGGGAAGAGGAGGGGGCGCAGAGGGAGAGGGGCCTTGGAAGTGGGAGCGAGGGAGGGGACGAAGATAGTCCATTTATCAAGAAACAATCTGCATTGATTTAAGCCAACAAGTTCCCTCCTCTGTAAATGTGTGTTTAGAGAAAGGTAATTGACACTCTACCAAATCAAAGGATTACCCCGGGTTGGCAATCTAATCAAACGGAGTCCAGGCGGGATTTGAGGCTGTTCAGAGTGGGATCAGCTTCGCATAATGGGGGCTCGGAGGAAGATGGGAGGGTGTCAGGCAATTCCCCGGCTTTAGGCAGCGCTCGCTGGTGGATATTCGGTGAGACCACAGGGAGGAGGGAGGGGGCCAGGGCTCCGCTGCGCTCGGGTGGCGGGGGGATGGGGTGAGCGGGGAGGGGGTGTGCCGGGGGGACTATCCCGGCGGAGGGGGCTCCTGGCGAGGGGGCGAGCCCACACTGGGCTGACAAGACTCCCCCTTTCTTCTCTCCATCCCCCCAGCCGAAGAAGAGCGAGGGGGAGGAGGGAGCTGAGACTAACGAAGAACAACAATGAGATAACTATTACAAAGACTAACACTGGCGCGCGCGCGCTCACAGCCCCAGAACCCGCGGTAAATAAACAAAGTCGGCAAACTGTTTGCCAGATAAACTCGTGCCTAAATCGAGTGTGACGGGCAAGGAGAGAAGAGACAGAAGGAGATAAGGTTGGAGGGGGAATGAACGAACATAATCTAATAGAAGACATTTAGAAAACAAACTTTAAACAAGGGAGAACAGGCGAGCGGAGGGTAATTATCCGCCCCAGAGAGCGAGGGAAGCTGTTGGAGGGCTGGGGGTGGGGTGGGAGGCCAGGAGCCGCGGCAGAGCTGGGCGTTGCGGGGGAGGGGGGGTGCCTTTGGGACTCCACGGGGAACCAGGAGAGGGTCCCTGGGGCGCGCGAGGGAAGGGCTCGGCTCCCGGATTGAGGTTCCCGCGCGCAGCCCAGTCTCGAGAACGCATTTCGAAACCGGGTGGGGTCCCCAGCTGCGAGGGCGTGAGGGTTTTAGGTTCACCTCCGGGCACGCACCGCCGCACACCGGCTGTTTCCGAAGCGTTTGTACCTAAAAGACTCGTGTGCACGGCACAGCCGTTAAAGGAATTAGATATTTACCTGTTTGAAATAAGCCTGGCTAAGAAGAAGAGAGAAGAGAGAGAGACATTGAAATGATGAGGCTGGGGGAAGACTTCAAACGAATTCATCACTTGGAATAGTGGCGGGGAGATTTACCAGACAGTATTGGGAAGTTATTTAGATATTAATAACACATTTTCCTGAGGCGCGACCACGGCAGCCATCTGCACTGCTCTCCGAGCTATTTGGCTGGGTGAAATATGGGCGTCTCAAATGTTGGGAAGAGATAACGCAATCAGGCTAACCCTGGTCCTAAGACGGCATCGCAGCGTTAAACCCGGATTAACCTCCCCCCCCACCACCGCCGCCCCCTCCCCTTTCACAGCTTTCCAAATTTTTCAGTGGAATTTACATGGAAGGATTTAAAAGCACATATAACAGTAGCCTTAAAGCAGTAAGGTGATTTGGGTTTTTTTTTTTTTTTACAGCAGGTCTTTCTGAAAATGATAGTTGTCACACACTACATTTTATATAAATAATATTATATAAAACATACATATTTTTATATAGGAGAGAGGCCTGAGCAAATGAGATTTCCTTCCAGGTTGCCTCTCTGGAGTTGCTCTTTACCATCATCAGGAAAGTTGATGAGGCTTCATTCCTAATGGGCACCTAAGAATGCAGACATGAAATGTACAAGACCCCTGGCTCTGGCCCTGGAAGCTCATGGTCTGAAGCCAGCCAGAACTCACCCCACAGAAGAGACAGTGCCTGGTGAGGGGAAGCCTTCCTGCTATTAAGAGCACAGAAGAGAAACCCCAAAGGGAGGTTCTCCAAAGGCTTTGGGGCCTTGAAGGCCATGACTAAGGGGAGGCACATTCCAGGAATTCCAGAAAAATAGCTCTTCTCCCTCTCCCACTCCAGACTAATGAGGTAATTAGGAAACCCAGTTGGGGATGGAGATGAGAGTGGACTGGAAGGTTGGGATGCCCCCTCGGTTCTTGCTGCCCCCCCTTCCCCCAAGTCTGGCTGAAAGAGGAGAAGGTGGAAATGGGGTCGGCGCTGTCTGACCTGCTCTGGAGCGATTGGCCCCGGCTGGGGTCGGGCCGGGGGAGGGAGGGAACTCGCCTTCCCAAATCGAATCAAGGCAGAACGGTGACCTAAGGGGGAAACTTCGTCGTTAGTAGATAGATCTCTCCAAAACTTCAAACAAAGTGGGGGGGTGAGGCGAGGCAAGGAAGGAGTCCGCGGAGAGCGCAGGGGGGGACTAGGAGCATGCGAAGGGGAGGGGCCTGGAGGAGGAAGAGAAGGGGTCGAGGGCAAAGGGGAGGCGGGGGCCAAAGGAAGGGGTGTAGGGAAGGGGATGCCCAGCGGGGGTCGGCTGCACTTGGAACTTCAGCCGCTGGGGGAGAGGAAAAGCGTCGCGGGTCGCGGGTCGCGGCAGCCTCGGGAGGGATGAGGGGGAAGTTGTGTGCGCCCCAAGTCACGGCTCCGAAGAGGATCCGAGGGCATTCCCGGGCGCCTGGGGTTGCTCGTGCCTGGCCCTCTGTTCGGCAGCTGAGTGAGGGTGGCTTGCAAGGGGCCGTGGAGCTCTGCAAACCCGCTGCGGATGGATTGGTTCAATGTCCCCGAGACTGCGGGTCAGCTGAGACTTGGCCTCGCGGGCCCTGGGGCTGCACTGGGTGTGAGCCCGGGACGAGACCAAGGGAGGGATGGGAGAGGCCGGGGACACACAGAGCCACAGAGAGGGACTAGAGGGAGTCAGACAGGAGGCGGAGAGCCTCAGGAGAGACAGAGAGCGCTCGCGAGAGAAAATCCAGAGTGAGAAGGACCGAGCGCGGGATAAGAGAACCTGCCCAGAGCGTTTGAGGACGCTGAGGAATGCGGAGGGACCGAGGGCGGCGCGGGGCAGCAGGAAGAAAGACAAAGAGACGCAGAGTCACCGAAAGGCTGGTCTGGGACAGGCAGATCAGGAGAGACTGGGGGACCAGAGACAGCCCGCGGGAGAGCGCGGGCGGAGACGGCGAGCGCGCGGAGCCGCGCGGCGGCGGGAGGTGGGCGAGCTGCTGTTGTCCTTTTGATTCTCCGCTGCTTCCCCTTATCAGAAGCGCTTTCGGTGACACTGGCACAAAGGCAGTTCATCATATTACAGCGCGGCCCGGCGGCTTGCTGCGATCTCGCCGCTTAATTAGAGGCGAGCGAGCCGGGCCAGCGGGGCGGGAAGGAGGCCGACCCGGAGGCGGGGGCCCGGGCTCCGCGCTCCGACCCGGGGCGCTGGGAAGGAGCCGGCCCGCGCGCCTGGCCCTGTTGGGACCGGGAGCGAGGGGGGCGGGGAACCCCTATTCAGAGCGTCGCTAAATAACAGGCCAGTCCGGGTTTCACTATGGGGAGAGTGGGGCTCGCCTCCTTCCGATTTTTAGCAGCTGCCCCTTCTAAGTTCTCAGCTTTGGGAAGGGATGGCGCAGAGGCCACTACCCCCACTCTCTGGCTTCCGACGCTGCAGACTGGAGGGTGAGTAAGGGTGAGGTTACAACACTAGGCGAGCTGAAGGCTTCCTGCTGCTCTGGGTCCAGTCCACACCCCCCAGTTCCCTGCTGCTGAGTGTTCCATGGCCTGCTCTCCCTGTCTCCATTTGAACCCAGCTGTGCAAGGCAGGAGGCATCCGGGAGGGGCAAAGTGCCTTGGGATGGGCCCAGAAGGTAAGGGTTCTGACGTCCATCCTGCCCTCAACTCACTAGCAATGTTATTCTGGGACAACTTGCCCAACCTCTCTGGGTCTCAGTTTTTTCCCATGGAAAATCAGATAATTGAACTAAGACAAAGATTCTTATCCTTTTGGGGGACCCTGGACCCTCTTGAGAATCGGATAAAATCTAAGAAACTGGCCATTCACACAGGTTCAATCAGGCAGAATTTTGCAGACAGAATAAAGCTGTCTCCCGGCTTCTAGAGGCCACACCCCATTAGGAACTTCACATATGCGTGTTTCCCAGCGACTCCAGTATTCCCGAGTGGGCATCTGATTCCAGGAGCAGGAGCCCAGGATGAGGAGACGGATGGAGGGGAGCAGGGTGAGGCTGAGAGCCTGCCCTCTGCCTGGCCCTTGGCGCTTCTCTCCCTTTCCAAAACAGAGGCTGGTTCCCTGGTAGCCTAGTGGCTAGGATTCAGTGCTTCCACCAAAACAGAGGTAGCGGAGTCCATCCTCCCCCTCCCCCCCCATTTGGTTGTTGGAAGAGTCCTTTCTGAGGTTGTTATAGGCAGAGATAAGCACAAATGCTGTGCTCCCCTTTTGTCTGTCCCACACGCACACACAAAAAGAAACAAACAACAACAAAAAAGTTTTTCTCAGGGGGTGAATTTCTTCATTCATTCCGTAAAAATTTAAGTACCTACTGTGTGCCAGGCATTGTGTTAAGTGCTGGAAACACCTGAGACATCAAGAAGCTCCCTGCCTTCGTGGAGTTCGGAGCCAAGTGGTTGAGAGAGGAAATCAGCCCACGATAAACAGATGTGCCTTGGTGCGTGCGTTTGTGTGCGTCCTCACCTGGATCTCCCTGTGCGCCTGCCTCCTTGCCCGGCTGCCTGTGTGTGTCTGGGTATTTGTGAATGTTGTGTGTGTGTGTGTGTGTGCAGATCCGTGTATCAGCACAACAGCAGGATGTGTTTGGGGCCGGGGCTGAATTTGGCAGGCAGCCCCCAACCTGACCTCGGCAGTCGCAGGCGTCGGCCAGGGTCTCGAAGCGCCGAGAGTTCGAGCAAGAGAAGGAGGGCAGAGCGGCCGGGCCGCTGGGCTCCAGAGCCTCTGGCCCTCACTGCGCTCTTTGTCTGGCGCCGCAAAAAGACCGAAGATCAAAGAGGCCCCCGGACCGGACAGAAAAAAGGGGTGGGGCGTCGGGCGCAAGAAGTAGCTTGGAAAACTCCACCCAGAACTTTTCTGGGGTCCTTTCCGTCGGGCCCAGACCCAGAGGAGCCCCAGATGAGTGGACGGCCGCTTTTCCGCGGGGCCCTCTCCACGGTCTCAAGCCTCCGCGCGGTGGCAGGTGGAGAGGGCTCACTACCGCTGCGGGTTCGAATTCCAGCTGCGGGTCTCTAGGTGACTGGGAAAGGTGTAGAGACGACAACATCCGGGCGAAGTTTTGTGGGGTGTATGTGTGTTTGGGTGGTGAGTTGTGCATACTTCTGCATGGAGATTGTGGGTCTGAGATCAAGCCGTCTGATTCCCTGGAAACTCGTCCTAGAAATCCGCACCGGATTTATCTGGGCTGCATAGACACGAAAATCAGATTCAAGCTGGAGTCTGTCTCCACAGCAACAACTTTGGGATTGGAAGGGGCCAGGGGGAGTCCTAAGGAACTTTCTGGAACTCTCTCGTTCCCAGTGGAAGCCTGCAGAAGCTCCCCTATCTCCCGTGCGCTCTTGCAACCACGGACCCAACTCACGCTGCTGGTCCAGACGCAGAACCCGGAACCTGGTGCTTTCCAGCCCCTGACTTGGCACTAAGGCCCCCCTCCCGCGCTCCTCATCCTTGCGGTGTTCCTCCTCACCTGGACTTCTTGAGCTCGGCTTCACGCTTCCTAGAGTCAAAAAGTCCGATAGAAATAAAAGAAATTCCAATGTATGTGTGGGAGAAGGGGCGCAGCTAAGAGAAACCCTTTTCTTCTGCTGCTTTTTGCCCCCACCCTACCCGTCTGTACCCCTTCTCTGTTATCCTCCCTCCAGCAGCCTGCAAATGCCAAAATTCAAAATCTCTGCCCGCTCCCTCCCATCTTTGGCGATGGGGAATGATGCTGAGTTATTGCGCCGGCATGTCTGGGGTTTAGTGGAGGTGCTGGGAGTGAACCCTAAGAAAAGAGGCTCTGGAACTTCTTTAATAAATGGGTCGAACTGTGTTCGGGTTGGGACTTGCCCTTCGATGGCCTGTACAGGCGACACGAAGAGGTTTAGCTGGTGCGCTCAGCGCTGAGCGCCACGGGCGACCACCGCTGTCAATGCCCCTTTGCGTCTCCCCCTTAAAAAAATAAACACCCTTTATCCCCTCCAGGCTGCGTGCTAGGTCTGAACCCCGGGAGCGCATCTTCTGGGGTGCAGCCTTGCCTCAGTGACTTCCGGTGCCCGAGCCTCAGTTTCCCTGTCTGATTAGTGAGGCTAAGAGCCCTCCCCACCTCCTGGGGCTGGAGGAAATGAGGGCCGGGAAAGCTCTTTGCAAACTGGTCAGCGGGTCCAAGGAGGGGGAGAGGGAGGCTCCGAGAGTTCCGCCTCCTCCCCAGCCGGCCGCCCCCTCCTCTCGGCGCAGTCCCCGCTCGCGCCTCAATGGCCACTTTAGAAATACAAACAACTTTAGAAATAAAGTAACCAAACCCCCGAAAGGGCCTTTGAAGGGGGCGAATGCCTGGTGGCGCTTTACTATGGTGTGGGCCGAGGCCCCGGCCTAATCTCGCTTTCATTTTCACCGACGGCCGCGGGGGAAGCGCTCCCGGCCTCCCGGCCCCTCAGGAGGCTGATTAGGCCACAAAGAGCCCCCATTATCCAGAGAAGAAAACCGGGGGGCGGCGCGGGGCGGGGGGAGCGGGCCGCCCGCGCCGGGGCTATTGACTTAGTGGATGAAGTCAAGAGCGGGCGCGCTGGGAGCCCGGGCGGGGGAGCGGCGCGCAGGGGAGGGGTGGGGAGGGGGCCGGCCCCGCGCGGGAAGGGGCGGGGAGACGGAACAACACAGCACGCACAAACCCCACAACAAAACCCGAGCTCCGGGCAGGGGAAGCCAGGCCCCGGTGGAGGGCTTCGTCCGCTGAGCTTTTGCGGGGTCAGCTGCCCCCGGTGGCCCAGGATGGGGGCGGGGGCGCAGAGGAGCCTGGAGTCGTGGCTGTCTTGGGAGGGGGTGGCGGAGGAAAGGAGAAAGTTACAGCCATCCAAGCAGGCGGAGCTGGCGCTAAGTGTTGCTTGGCTTGGGCACGCGGCGCGGGCTCTCAGGCCTTCCCTTCCTCGTCTGTGACCCCGGGGAGCTGGGTCCAGAGGTCTCCAAAGTCATCCCCAGCTGTGGCCACCATCCGGGTCTGTGATGAGTGAGGTCTGCTGAGCAGAGGCCACTGCTCTGAGATGCTCTAGAGGAGGCGCCTGAGTTGGGGGCCAGAGAGGGATGAAGGAGAAGAAGGAGCCACCCCCAGCCTAAAAGATCTGGGTAACTTTGAGTGAGGTGCCCCGAGAGCCTCAGTGTCCCTGTCTGCAAAATGGTCCCATGGATGACGACCTCAAAGTATATTGGGAAGAGTCAACAATATAATTACATACAATGCAGGGCAAATTGGGAGGCGGGATAAGTGTTACTCTCCACTCCCTTCGACCGCCTCTTCTCCTCCAAGGCCTCTTTCAATCTGGAGGCCACTCCCCTGTGACTTGAGAAATAATTGAGGCTGTAAATCTATAAGTGATCACCATATTGGGAGGGGCTGGGGTGGGGGCAGGTGGTCAGCCAATGTGCCAACGAATAGTGTCTTTCCTTGTCTCAAAGAATGAAGTGGCCCTGTGGGCAGCTCCTCATCCGACAGAAGGCCAGGGAAGAAGGCAGAAACAGCCAGGGCTTGGGGCCCAACAGACAGTTAGATGTGTGGAGGGACTTTCCTCCCCTGGTGAGTTCTGTCCCCTCCCAGGTAGAGGCTGGGCAGCATTGGTGATTGAAGGAGATGGTGGAAACACAGGCCCCCAGTCACATCTGCTCCTCTACCATGCTGCCCTCCATCCCCTCCAAATAGGGCAGGTCTAGGCCCTGACTGGAATAGCCTGGAAGTGCTTTGAAGGCATCTTGGCTCCTCATCCGTTCATCCCACAGCTGGTTATTAAGCCCTACTTTGTGTGGTGCCTGCTGGGGGTGAGACCCCTAGAGTCCAGGTTGTGGGTCCTCAAGGCTGAGTGAAGGAGTTGGGACTGACTCCAAGGGCAGTGGGGAGCCAAGGAGGGGATTTCAGCAGGGGAGTGATGGCCTGAGCAGAGAATGTTCTGGAAGGTGTGGAGAGACCGGCTAGGAGGTTAATGCTGTGACACGGGAGCAAGAGAGAGGGGCGCACAGAGAGTAGAGAGCAGGGGGTGAGTGGAGAGATGTTCAGGAGGGGCCTCCCCAGTCTGAGATGGAGAGGAGGGAGGGAACCAGGTGTGCTGAGTCTCTGGCTGCTTCCTAGGTCACTTAGAGGGACCTGGGAATTCCTCTCCAGGCTGAAATCCTAAAGGGCAAGTTCAGAGTTGAGCAGGCATTAGAGGTCACCTGGTCATTTTACGGATGGAAAAGCTGAGGTCCAGAGGGCACGGTGCGAGTGAGCCCAGAGGAGGGAAAGGGTCTGCGGGCACTTGCGCGGGTGGAGGAACAAAATAAGTTGGTTGACGTCTTACTTCCAGGAGTTTGGAAGGCATGGGGCGAGGGCGTGGGAAGATATGGCCCTTTCACATCCCTGCAGTCCACCACCCTTTGTGATACAGGCTTTTAAATTTCCCTTCACAGAGGCAGAAACTGAGGCACAAGGAGATTAGCATAAGGAAGTATGGAAAGGAGGATTCTCGCCTAATAGGGTCTGTAGAACCCCAGTGCCTTTGCCCTGAGGAGCCTGAAGGGCACAAATCCAGCTGCCCCATCTGAACAGTCGCAGCTCGCAGCACCCTCCCCCATTCTTCACGAACCCTAGATCCTCAGCCCTGGGGAGACTGGGGCTCAAGCCAGGATCCCCCACTACCACCCACACTCCCGGCACCCATGAGCGCCTGCTGGGATCTTGAGACTTACAGATGCCGCAGACTTGGCCCTCTGCACAGTCTGTTCATCCTGCTGGGAAGAGTCCCTTTACACCAAGGAAAAATAGAGCCTAGAGGGAAAGTCACTGGAGTATGGTGGCTAGGGCTGGAATTCAGATCCTCCTGTGAGGGGCCCATGGAGAGGCCCCAGCTTTAGCACTAACTGCTGTGTCACTCTGGACAAGTCACTTAATTTCTCTGGTCCTTCTCCCTTTGTCTGAACAGTGGCAAGCTGCAATCAGCTTGGTGGTTTTCAAACTGTGTTCCGTGGAGCCTTGGGGTTCCAAGCAGGAGCTTCAGGGGTGATGCAGCAGGTGAGGATCCTTCGAGCTCTGAGACTCTGGGCATGTGTGCATCGGAGGGAGGAAGTCAAAAATCATGTTCCCCATTGGTAGAGGAGACTCTGGTGAGATGGCTTTGTCCCAGGGAGGAGCAGGGACCACCTCCTATCCCATCCTCCTGTCCTGTCCGAGGCTACTCTGGAGGAGGGGGTGGGGGAGACTCTGTTTACGCCTGGAATCAGAGCCCCAGGGCTGTGGTTATTGGTCTTCAGAGATAAGCTGATGTTGCTTATCTGGTGACAAATGATTCCCTTCCTTTTCTGTTCCCCTGATTAGGGAACTTTCTCTCCTGGCTGGGAGGTCTCTCTGGAAGAACAGGCGTGGCTGGTCTGCAGACACTGGGGTCTACCTCTTGAGTCCCTGCCCAGCTTGCTGTGTGACCAGGGGAGGCAGTTACCCTCTCTGTGTTTCGCTGGGGGGGGGCACTGGTGGTGTGACTGGGTTGCAGCACCATCCTGGCATGGTTCTGGGAGGAGGATTCAATGCAGGGTGTGGGAGATGGAAAGACCCATGAGTCAGGAGGGCGGGAGGGTGTGCCCCACAGTGCATGCACACGTGGGCACTGTGTCGACTTGGGACATCTGAGGGGAGTGGCTCTTTGGGTAAGCTGCCCTAGTCATTCTGTTGGCCACCCCAGTTGAGAGCCACTGATCTAGTGCAACACCGTGTTTTATAAATGGAGAAACTGAGGCCCAGAGAGGGGAAGGGACTTGTTCCTTGTTGCACAGCAAATTGAGAGCAGAGTCAGAATAGGGACCCGGTCTCCAGACTGTTAAACTAGGCACCATGAATGGAACATTCTTCCAAAGTCCCTGGGTCCCTCACCTTTTATGACTGTCCCCCTGCCCCTATTGAGGGTCTGATCTGCCAGGGCACCATGCTAGGAATCAGGGGGCTGATGCGGCAAGCCCCCTGCCTGTGCTGCTGTCCCCAGCTCCTGCCCATGCCACGGGGATGGCATCCCGGACACTTGCTTCATTCAGCTCTGGGCCCTCAGCTTTTACATCCAAAGGCAGCCACAGGGCCACAAAATAGGCCTGGACTCAGAATCAGTGAGACCCAGGCACAGCCTCCGTGCTGTGGGTCCCCTGAGCAAGTCGCTTCACCTCTCTGATCCTTGGCTTTTTCATCCATCCAATGGGGATAAAAATCACAAAAGGAGCAAACGAATTAAAACACAGAAAAGGTGGCTGGCACACAGGAAGTGCCTGATTAAAACCAGGTAAAAGACCTGAAAATAATTGTGTGAAATTGTTGACCCATAAAGATTCCTAAGATGAGAATTTTCTAAGTCAAATGTACATTGTTTTCTCAGGGGCTCTAATATATGCATATATTTTTTTTCATATAATTTTGAAAGATTTATTACAAAAGTAGTATGTGGTTGTAAAATTTCAATCATACAAATGTATATATAAAATAAAAGTTGAGAATCCTTCTACTTCCCCAGAAATAATCTTGTTGAGTTTGGGGGGATGGCTGTCTAGATTTTTATCTGCATCCATCCTTCCATCAATCTAGATACAGATACGTATTTGAAGGAAAGTGCATTATATCAACTTAACCTGGGGAACTGTAGAGACTTCAGGGGTGATCCTGAAACTCCAGAATTGAATTCTCCATTGTGGGTGTGGGTAGGCATGTGTGTGTGTTTCCCTGGAGAGGGATCCTTAACTTTTCCTGAGTCTCCTAAGGCTCAGGGTCCCCAAAAGGTTAAGTGTCCCAAATTAGGAGATTTGCAGGTGTTTGTCCTCTCCGAGGAGGAGCAGGCAAACCCCCTCCCTCCCCACCCCTCCCCCCTGGCCCCTCCGCCCTCCCCCTCCCCCTCCCCCTGGTGCACCTGCCTGGGCTTCCGGCCTCCTCTGCTTCAAAGGGCAGGCTGGCCTTTACCTGCCTTGCCTCAGAGAAAAGAAGCCTGGTTTGAAAGGGGAAGTGGCATTTCAGGCACTTAATTAGACCCAGGACAAGAATGGAGGCTGGCTCTCGGGTCAGGCCAGGGGTGGGTGTTGGGGATTAACACCCAGGTAAACCCATCAAGCCTCTCGGGCCCCTTGGCAGGAGGAGGCCAGAGAATCACCGGTGGAAAGGCTGGACCAGCGGCCGGAATCACATTCCCAAGGGGGGGGGCACAAGGGGGGAGTGTGGCACATGTGCAGGGAGGCAGGGGTGGGGGAGAGGGGGGAACCCTTCCACCTGTAACCTCCACCATCCTTCTTCCCCTCCCCCCCACCAGTGTCCCAGGAAAGTAGAGCTACAACCACCATTTTATTCCCACAACAGCAGTGCACTGAGCACCTACTCTGTGCCGAGCACTGTTCCAGGGTCTGAGAGCACGGCCGTGAAACGCACAAGGACCTGGTCTCACAGAGCTTACACACTGGGGGCAGGGAGTCAATGAGCATGTCCACAAATAAGAAATACTTTCAGAAGGTGGACAAAGGTTGGAAGAAGATAAAGCAGAGTCACAATAGAAAGTGGCCAACTGGGGAAGCAATGGTAGGTGGGTTATCAGGGAAGCCTGCCCGGAGGAGGTGATATTTGACCTGAGACCCGCGTGGCAGGAAAGAGACTGCCATGTATTGAATACCTAGTACTTAGGAGAATAGCCCGTTGAGAGCTGACTGCGTGCCAAGTATTGGGTTAAGCACTTTACAGGAATGAATTCATGAAATCCTCCCAGGAGCACGTTGAAAGAGAGATTATGAAGATGCCTATTGATAGATACAGAAACTGAGGCACAAGGAGGTTCCTTGGCCCTTTGGGCACAGTCAGGCAGGTATGTCTCATTGGAAGCCTGTGCTCTCCCCCTTCCCTCCTCTCACTCGCAAGAGATGGTGTCAGGAACCCTGCCAGGTGCTCTGTAAGCCTCATCTCACCCAACACCCCCTGCCCCATGGGTATCTATCATCCCAATTTTGCAGATGAAGGCAGAGTTCAGAGAGGTTTGCTCAGCTCCCTAGAGTCGCACAGCCAGCAAGTGGCCGAGCCAGTCACTGAATCCAGGTGCCACAAACTCTTCCCGCTGCCACACACTGGCTTTTGGGCAGCCATCTGGCTTTGGAATGCCCTCCACTAATTCACACGGTCCTGTGTCCCTGCGGAGTGGCTTCCTCTGTCTTAGAGTGAGGGGCTTGTCCGTAACAGAAGACGCATCAAGAGAGCCTGCTGATTTGTTTTCTTTTATGGGGTACCCTACCCACATTTTTGCTTTGCATTGGGATTATGGACTGAGAGACCCCAGTCAGCCTGGGGTGTGTGTTGGAAGGTCGATGTTGGCGTCTCTGTTAAGGAAGCGTTCTTTCTTGTGTGGATTTTGTGGTTGCAACTCTACTGTGTACACACGGTTGCCGATGCATCATATTGTGGGGGTCTGGAAGGAAGGAGAGTGGGTCCTGGTTAGATTGGGGGGTGGGCCTTGTTTTGGGTTGTTGGTGTGTGTGGGTGTGTTCTTGTGGTATAAAGTGTGAATGTGTTTAGGTGTGTGGCTGTGTAGATCTGGGTGTGCATCTGTTGGTGCTGTGGGGTAGATGTCCCTGAGTGTGTCGCTGGAGAATAGGGGATATGTCTACCGATGGGCCCATCCATTCCACCACGCCCGGGTGGAGGTCAGTGCATTTGCTGTGGTCTAAATGTTTCTCCTCCCATTTTACAGAGGGAAAACTGAGGCTTAGAGAGGTCAAGTCGTCTGTCCGAAGTCCCCTAGCCAGTAAGTGGCTTGGCCAAGAAGGGAAACCAGGGCTGCCTCCAGAATCCAGCCTTTTTCCCCCGCTCCCCAGGAAAGGTTTCAGTGCCAACAAAAGCTTTAAATACCAGCGTGCGGCGATGCCACCTTCGGTCTCGGGGCCTGGCGGACGTGTGTGCGGTCACATGCAGGTCCCCCTCCTCCTTCTGGCGTCTCAGCCTCTGCCCACTCCCCGGGCTCCCGGCCCAGCCCTGTCGCACGCGGGCCTTTCTTTCTCGGGATTGCAAATAAGCCAAAGATTAACGCCCGCAGCTGGCTGCAGCCGCGAACAATGGGGAGACCTAGGAAGTGGAGAAATCGCCGGAGAGGCACCGCAGCCCTGTCCAGAGGGGCGGTTCACAGGGTCGGCCCGCGTGGCTTGGAGTGACCCGTCCCCCTCCCCTGCCCTCATCTCTCCGTCCCCCACCCCCCAGCTCCTGGCTCCCAGCTAGAAAGGGAAAACAGTGTGTAAAGAAATTCGAACACTTCTCTCAAGTCCCCCGCCTTAGACTAGAGATTAGGAGAAAGTTATAGAAGGGGAGAGCCCCCCCTCCCAGGGGGAGATATCCAATAAATAATCACGTGAGAGAGAGAGAGCTGGGCGGGTGGGGAGGTGGCTTGCAATCCCAGCTGGACGCTGTGACCCAGCCTGGATGCGTCAGCTCCAACTCTATTCTGCTTCACAGAAGACAAAACATGACATGATGCAGCAAAACCGATGCACCGGGCTGCAATGCCCTTCTCCCGCCTCAGTCTCCACTCACCCGCTTCCTCCTGGCGAGCAGCAAAGGGTGACAGACGTCCCCTGAGAAACTGCCCGGGCTACCCAGGCTGGTGGAGGAAGAAATGCAAACCACGTTGGGTGGGCTGGAAGGTAGCTTGTGCCAATTTGCAAGGCTGTACTAATTAGGGATGAACAGATCCTGCTCATTTCCAGCTGGGATGCCAATCTGGAAAGCAGCCTTAGGGCTGTGGAAGACCTACTGTGTGCTGGGCACAGCCCTCTGAAGCCCCACAACCCTGTGAACAGCACAGGTCTTACTAATCCCATTTTACACATGGGTGAACTGAGGCTTAGTGAGGTAAAGTCGCTTGTCCAAGATCAGGGCCGGAGAAAGAGGCAGGAGTTTGAATCCGGGTCTCTCTGGCTTGGGGTCCAAGACTCATGTCAGCCCCCCAGGGGGCTCAGGAGGGGCCAGTCAGAGGGAGAACTAGTCTTGCTTTGCATGTGCCTCATGCCACAGTGGTGTCAGCTCCTAGTTGACATCAGCATACGTGTTCCTTTATTTTGGGCTTGATTATTATGCTTTAGTTTTAGCTCTGCTATTTCATCTGGAGTTGGTCAGGTTTGTACCAGCTCCTTCCCAATTCATCTCATCACTGCAAAAAATAAAGAATACTATCTTAAACCAAGACGACCTAACTCCCTCTAGCAGCCAGAGGCCGGTCTCCCTGGATTCCAGTTTGCACGGTCAGGAACAAGGGCTGCGGCCGGTCCCAGCCCATGACTGGGAAGCTTAGAAATGCAGGTGGCGCGTCCCTTCCACAGATGAAGCCACTTAATTACCACGCAATCAATATGCAAACAAGTGCCAAACTGGGTTTGAATCAAATTTCTCATTGGGGACCCAGTGGGGGAGGAGAGTCCAGCAGAAGGGGGGCCCACCAGGGGTGGGCTGGCAGGGAGGGGTCTGCGGGATGGAGAGACGGGCTTTGGCTGGGACCCAGGCACCCGAGGGCCGCTCCGAGGCCCCAGGAGCCCCCAGTGTCTGGCATGGGGCCCTGCTCCCGTTGAGGGGAGCTGGGGTCCATGGCTCAGGGCTGCCGTCCGTGGGAGGGTTTCCAGGCCTGTCAGCTGAAGTCTGGCGGCCTCCACTAATTCGTTTGACTCGGAAATCTCAACTTGACCAGATCCCCCCTCCCCTCTTTAAAACAAACTCATTAAACTTGTCAACACTCATTAGGCCTGTAAAACATTGAACTAGAGCCGCTGAGGAGACTTGGAGAGGGTCTGTGTGTGTGTGTGTGTGTGTGTGTGAGCGTGCACTGCAAAGCTGAACCATTCCCTGGGAGACCCACCTCTGAGGCTCGGCGGGGGCAGAAGTCACATCCGTTAGCTTCTCTACTTCCTCCTGCACCTGCGTTTTCATCGAAGGCGGGACAGTGTGGGCCTTCAGGCTCCAGAGTCAGACTTGAGTTCGAATCTGGCTTTGCCCTCCTGGCTGTCTGACGCTGGCTAGTTCTTTACCCTCTGTGCCTCAGTCACCCCATCTGTGATGTGGGTTTTATAATATAGGACCCGTCTCACTGAGCTGTTTCGAAAATAACGTGTGTAAAGCGCTTGTAACAATGCCGGGCACATTTTAGGAGCACAACTACTGGTTGCTATTATTATTAATAATACCTTAAAATGTTCAGAGGCAGCTTGGTTTAGAACTTGGAAATGTGGATTTAAAAAGACTCGAATTTAAACTTCCTGCTACGAGACTCTGGATCAGGGATCATTTCTCTGAGCCTCAGTTTCCCCAAGTAAAATGAATAAAATAAAATGTGTCTTCAAAACTAGGATTGTGGTGAGAAGGGAGTTAACACAGGGTCAAAACTAGTGCGGTGTCTGGCCCTGTAGGAATATTGGGAACATCCCTTTTTCTTTGTTCCCCATCCCAATGCAACCCACGCCCCCACACCTCACCATGAAGCATGCAATGCGGGGGGCACGTCTGGTCTCACCCCTTTGGTGAGGAGTGTGGGGTTATTTTTCTACAACCCCAAGCAAAGCTGGAGGGGATACAGGCTTCCAGGAGCGGGGCTGAGTATTGAAACTCCACCCCAGCCTGAGGGTGGAGGTTCCTGCGATCTTAGAAGCAGAGGCCTCATTTAGAGAATGTCCCTCCTGTGCTGGATTAAAAAAAACAACAAAAAACAAGACCTCCAGTTTTTAAAAACTGCCTGATGAGAAGGAAACCAAGTGGCCCCAGATCTAAAAAAGAAGCTGGAGGGAGGGCTCCTGCCTGCTCTTGCTTCTAAGCCACACGTTCCTTCTAAGAAATTGCTCCTCTCACCCCCGACTCCTTACGGCTACGGACTCAGCCTGTCCCGCCGCTGCCAAGGGGACCCGGCTCCATGGCCCAGAGACCCTCAGATGGAGGCCGACTTCAGGGCCCCGATGAATAGCCGTTTTGTCTGGGCGCCCATTTAGGATTTGTGGCTGTGGCTGTGATGTGTTCTTTTTCCCTTTAAAGTGGGGTGTCTACAGGCTCTCTCCCTTTCTCTCTCTTTTCCATTCCCTTCTTATTGAGAAAGCCTCCTTAAAAAAAAAAAAAAAAAAAAACACGCTGGCCTTCTGCTATGTTTCTTCTCTCTCTGAAAATGAGAACATCAGCTATTGAAGCGGATTGATGAACTCTTCCCAAAAGTTTATTAAGGGAAGGTTAGACAAAAGCCCCAAGACCCGCAGGCAACTGAGCAGTCACTATATATACTGCGCCCTTTTGTCCCCCCAGGGCCGACGCATGAATACCTCTCAATGGCCCTCTTTAGAGTGACAAGATCAGGCCAGACAACGGCTTGTTAAAAGGAACTGCAAGCTGTTTCTCTGTCCCCGGCCCGCAGCTCTGTCCCCACTCTCCTGCATTAATGTACATCTGCAACCAGAGGAATAATCGGCTGGAATTCTGTCGGTTTTGTGTGGGTTTTTCTTTTTTCCTAAATGCACCCTTCCTCCTCCTCTTCCCTGCCCCCACCTGCCCGTCCTCCCCATCCCTCCCACCCCCTCTCCCCGCCGTCCTCCGGCCATATGTTGCTGAGCACAGCCTGCTGGCGTCTTGGAGGGACCCCAGGGTGGGTGTTTCTGGAGAAGAACCGGAGAATGGGGTTCTCCAGCCTCTGTCCTCATTGTAACCTTTACTGAGCACTTACTAGGTACGAGGAGTGGAGTAGAGACAACCTACGTCATCACCGCCGTGGGGGCTCTTACATCAAGGGTGGTATTATTTCCCCCAAGTCATAGACGGGAGAGTGAGGCAGGCGAGCAGGGGCAGGGGAGGATGAGCGGGGATGTAACTCCAGGCCTGGCTGACTCTTAGGCCTCGTGCTGTTTTTCAGCTGCTGCATTCAGTTCAGGGATTGAGGCCTAAAGCAGATCTTAGCCCCAGTTATCTGGCGGGCTTCTGAATCGGCTGGCGATAGCTCGGTCAGCTCGGGGAGAATCGATGCATTCCGAGAGGGAGGTTGCCTGGAAGAGGCCTGGACCCCAGGACACGGGGCTGGACGAGGTTGGAGAGATCTGACTGGAGGCCGGGACGGGCGGTGGCCTGGGAGGTTCCTTTCTGGGTTATCCTCAGATAAGCCACAGTGAGGGAGAAACTCCAGATTCCCTCTAACTGGGGTGGGGAGTGTGTGTGCCTGTGTCTGTGTGTATGCATGTGAGTGTGTGCATGTGTGTGTAGTGTGTGTGCACTTGTGCGTATGTGTGTGCATGTGTATATGTGTGAGTATATGCATTTGTGTGTGCTTGTGTGTGTGTCTGTGTGTGTAGAGTATGTGTATGCATGCGTGCTGTGTGTGTGTAGATGTGCACGTATGCCTGTACATATGTGTAGTGTGTGTGTCGCTGTCCTAGTGAGTTTAGCTCTGGGCTTCCATTTCTTGCGCCAGATTAGAACCTTCTTTGAGGGCAAGGACAAGTTAACTGCATTTATTCGGTTTTGATCCCCTCTACTCAGTGTCAGTACAGTGCTGTATGCAGTGGTGCTCAGTAAATGCTCCTTAAATCTGGAACTTTTCTGAGACACAAGAGCAGTGGAGGCGAGAGGGGCAAGCAGGCCTCTGGGGAGGGTTGAGGCTAGCCCTTCCTTCCCCTCCCCTTCTCTTCTCTCCCTCCCTCTCTCCGCATCCCACACCTGTCTTAATTCAGGTGATGAGGGGCCTGAGAAGGGAGCGTCTCTAATGATTATGGGCTGGAACGACCCACATCACTTATCTTCACCTTCTGAACAGCTTCCCTCCTAGCACCTCCAGGGAGGGTGTTTGCAGCCATCCTGCCCCGTGCTTTTCCCTGGGAAGGGATGGGGACGGGAAGGAAAGGGGCTTAGGCAAGTAGCAGGTGGGAGGAAGTTGCTCTTGTGAGAGGTGGGAGCCTGTCCTCTGCATCTGGCCTTCCGGCTCTGGTAGGGCCATCGCTGGCTGTCCCGGTTTGCCTGGGACTGTCCTGGCTTTAGTACTGAGAGTCCCGCATCCCAGAAAGCCCTCAGTCCCAGGAAAACTGGGGATGGCTGGTCACCCTACGCCCTGGGGTGCAGGGACAGGTCCGTTCGGCCTGTGAGGCTCAGCTATGTCATCCTCAAATAGGGTCATCTCAGCCTCATCCCAGCTTCATTAAAGGGCCAGGAGGGAAGGGAAGGGCGGCTGCAAAGGGACTTAGAAAAGCTCAGAGGCCTCGGTGCTTGCGAGGCGTGACCTTGGGGAAGACTCTTGGGCACCTACGCTTTGTGCTGGGAGGCTGAGGGGGATCCTCCATGAGTGGAAGTGGAGCTCAGGGCTAGAGCTTGGGGCGAGGGAGCCTGTCAGGGGAGCGGCCCCCGGGATGGGGCCAGATTCCCATTGGGCCATTTGGCAGCGGGAGCCGGGCCCTTGCTTTAGACTAACCGAGTTCCGTGTTCAGTTCCTCCCTTCATTTCTGCTCTGCTTGTCCCCCAGACCCCTTATTTTTTTCTGGCTTAAGGACAGAATGAGAGGAAAGAAAACGGGAAATCCAGATGCCGAATCTATGCAGAGAGACCCAAAGGGGGGCTGAGTGAGTTGTGGGGGGGGTGGGGAGGTTGCTAAAGAATCATCATAATTTAAGAAATCTGCTCCTCCTCCCACCCCCCCAAGATAAGAGTTGCTATTTCATGGATGATCCCAGTCTAACTTCCCCCAAGGAAGGGCTGTGACCCCTGACCCCTGTAACCTGTATTTAGCACGTTCAAAAGCTCCCACTAGCCCCAGAGAGCTGACCTGAGCCAGGACCCAGGCAACAGGGCAGGCAGGGCTATAAACAAGCCCGGCTCCTTGGGCTCAGGAATCCTGAGTGAAAAAACAGAAGGGAGCTCAGAGGTGGGGCCCCGCCTGGCCCGTGCGCCTGTGGCCGAGGAGGGGGCAGGTGGGGCTGGAGGGGTGGGGGGGACTTGGGGGCCTGGAGGATGATCAGGAGGTGGAAAGAGGGGAGAAGAAGTAGGCAGCCCACCCTTCAAATACGGTATGAAGGTATTTCCTCTCTCTGATCCTCGGTTTTCTCATCTGTAAAATGAAGCTAAAAATACTGTCCCCTTGGGTTTCTGTAAGGATCCGGTGAAATAACACGGGTGAAAGCAGCTTGTGGGAGCCTGGAGGTTCAGCAGTGCCAGAGGGAAAGATGAAAAGAAATATGTGGTGAGGCAGGGGCCCAGAATGGGGGATGATGGAGGGTTTAAATGGTTGATGTTCTGTGGTCAGAGGATCCATAAGACTTTGTTGAGCACTAACTATATGCCAGGCGCTGAGCTGAAGTGGAGAACAACATGGGAGCATTGCCGCCCTTAGGGGCCCCCTTATTTGGTGGGGGAGACAGACAAACAGATACCCCCACATTCGGTGTGAAAGGTGCTAGGGGGGCACTGGGGCTGTGGGGGATTCAGGCTTTGGAGTCCATGAGGTGGACATGAGTTTGTCTTTATTTTTTCAAACCCTCATTTCCCGTGCATCTTTCCAGGACTTTCTGCTCTCTGCTCCCACCTACCACAACGGCCCACCCCAAACCCGTCGTGGTGTGTCTACATCTCCTACATTAGATGGTCCTTCGCCCCCATCTGCTGAATGGGAAAGCAGAGGCCGGAGGAAGGGAAGTGGCCTGTCTTGGCTCTCCTTCCAGATCTTCTAGAAGCCGGCATGTGGCTGTGTTTTGTGTCAACTTACTCCTTTTCCTTGCTGTGTAACCACAGGCAAGAAATGACCTCTCTGAGCCTCGGTCTTCTCATCTGTTAAATAGGGTGAATAACACCCAACTCACAGTGTTGGAAAAAGTCGAGTGCCGGGTGCCGCGCCTGCGCACAGTAGGTCCTCAGAGCCTGGGTGCTGATGCCAGAGGTGGGCCTGGAGCCCGTGCTGGTCTGGCTGCACACAGGAGCCAGGGCTCCGCTCCCATGGCCCAGCCTGGCCCTTGAAGCTCAGG
This sequence comes from Ceratotherium simum simum, assembly GCF_057802395.1. Taxonomy (NCBI): domain Eukaryota; kingdom Metazoa; phylum Chordata; class Mammalia; order Perissodactyla; family Rhinocerotidae; genus Ceratotherium; species Ceratotherium simum. The sequence goes on along the minus strand of NC_141921.1, from coordinate 37,001,208 downwards.
GCAGGTTCTTATTACTGCAATTAATTACCGGGGACAATGGCGCTCAGCCCTGCCCTCTCGCGCCTTCGAGTGGCAGGGGATGGGCGGAGGGCGCCCGAGGAGAGGAGGGAGGTTAAGCGGCTGCCTGTTTGTTTATGGGCACAGGAAGCTTTATTGGTTTTACACTCCAGCCTGTTTTGAAATCAAAGGACGTTTCCAGGGAGGGGGTGGAAGCCAGCCTCCCGGAGCTCAGAGAGCGGCGTTATTTATGTTTTGGTCCCTGGTTGTGCAGAGCCTGGTCTCTGTCTGCACCGGCGTCCTCAGAGGTCTGCGGGGGGCCGGACGGCAGGGATTGGGGCTTCACCGGGGCAGGGTGGGCGCGCAGGGGCCAGGGAAGCAGCCTCCCTTCCATGAGCTGCTGGGGGGCTGGGGAGGACCCCGAGTGGGGGAGAGGGAGCCTGGGCTTCCCAGAGCCTGAAGTGAGCACTTCTGGAGTGTGTGACCCGGGGCCTGGCCTCGTCGCCCGTCCTCTCTGAGCTTCAGTGACCCTGTCTTCAAAACGCGCCTAAAGACAGTGAACTCTGCCCCTGCAACCTCGAAGGACGGGCGAAGTGATACTCAGTGGGGCGATCACATTAGGCAGCCTTTATGAAGTCGCGAGGTTGCTCCTCTATTCCTTCTTTAGTTCATTCATTCATTCATTCATTCATTCAATGACTTATTCTCTTGCCCGTGAGAGAGGCTGCAGCTTCAGGTCAGACTTCTGCTTAGAATTAGAAAAAAGAAAGCTGGTGTCTAACATCCAGATCCGTTTTATTAGTTTTATTGTAAGAGAATTACATGCTTATTGTGAAAACAAAAGTCAAACACTGGAAGAATATAGAAAGTGAAAAGGCTGTCGGCCCCTCCTTTTCACCCCCTCCCCCCCAGAGTTAAGTATTGTGAAGAATCTGGGAGTCTGATCTTCTAGATATTTCTCTGCAGGGAGATGCACACATCCATACATACAGTGATGCTGACAAAGTGGGCTTGTGCTCTACGCGCTGTTCCAGACTGAGACAGTTAATGGGTCGAGGACATCGCTTTCTGGAGGCTGAGATGGGAGGCTGCTTCCTCTTCGAGGCCTCTGCAGCAATGGGTTTTATCAATTGTTTGTCACTGACTGTCAATCTGACAGGTGATACCTGATAGCTGTCACTGTCACCTCTTAACTCCGGGAGCCATTGCTGCCCCTACTTTATAGATGGTAAGACTGAGGACCAGAGAAACAGAGTGTCACTCCAGGCCTCTCGCTGGAAAGTGGCTGAGCTAGAATTTGAATTTGGGTTTTCTGACTCTAAGTCCCCTGGAATATTCTGGGGTGTGTGGAGGAGTTGGTATCAACCTAAAATACAACTGCTGGGTTCCGAGGACGGAGTCCAGATAAGAACTGTGGCCTGGCCCTGTGGTGAAAGACAGGCAGTGCTGACGTTCTCCCGACAGCCCAGAGCCGTTACATGACTTTAACATGGCCTTGAAGTTAAGGCCGGCTGCTACCAGCCCATCTGAGATGACTGCCTAGTACCACAGTCTTCCCTTTTCCCTCCCAGGGAGAGAGGACAGGGAAGAAAGGGAGGCTGGGTAAACCCGCACCTCATCCACCGGCATTAAGAACGTGGAGTCCCGGGCTGCACCTCCTTTCCCCAGTCCAGGATCTTGCAACTCACAGCTCCCCCAAATCATGGTACTAAGATTGGGATTTGGAGCTGAAAAAGCTTCTCCCACATCAGCCCCTCCTCCTATGTCAGCTCTGGAAGCATCTAATCTGACTCTCTCACTTTCACAGATGGAGGGGCAGAGGCCCCAGAAAGGTTAAGTGACTTGCCCAAGGTCACACAGCTAATTAGCCGCAGGGCCAGGACGGATTCCATCTTGCTGGAAAGATGATCTCGTTCCTCTGAGGCAGCGGTGACCTCTCTCCTGGCCCCCACATGGCCTGTAGCCACATCTGGGTTTTTCCTTCCCAACTGTGAGAGTCTTCCAAGGCCGGAGGAGGCCAGGAGGCATAACAAATGGGGAGCTGACGACCCGGAAGAGGGAGACAAAGTCTGGGGTGGGGGAGCTGGGAGGAGAGGAGCTGCCCCAGGATGAGGGTGAGGCAGCCGTGCTGGAAGTCCATTTACCATGTTAGCACAGCCCTCTCATCTGGCCCGCACTTCACAGTTTACAAAGCTCTTCTGAGACTGTGATTCTCACAGCCCTCTGTGATGTAGCCTTGTCACCCCTGTTTTACACATGGGGAAATTGAGGCCCAAAGGGTGACATCGGTAACTCAGAGTCACTCAGTAAGTGACAGAGTGTCAGACCTGGGGGTGAGGGGAGAGCTTTGGGACCATCTAGTCGTCTGCCCCCGTTTTACAGATGAGGAAGGTGAGGCCCAGAGGAGGGGCGGCCAGGAGCTCCCTGTTCTGGCACCTGTTCCCCTGGACATGTGCTGTCCCCTTAGACATATGATGGGTGAAAAGATCCTAAAGGAAAACAGGATAGTGTGTTTCCTTTCCCAGGGAACACGCCAGCCTTGTGACAAGGCCTAGCCGGAGATGCCACCCTTCGGTTCCAGTGATTCTAAACATGGCAGTGTAGGGTGGTGGCTAAGCTCCCAGGCTCCAGAGTCAGCGGGACCCAAATTCTGATCCTGACTCTGCTGTGTGTCCTTGGGAAAACTGCCTCATCTCTCTGGGCCTCGGTTTCCCCATGAGCTACGTGGAGTTCTGTTACAGAGGGGTTGAGCATGTTACACGACGTAATGCGGGCACACAGCCTAGCAGACAGCCTGGTCACAGTAGGTGCTCAATAAATGGGGCGGCTTCTTATTGTTACTATGAGGGCAGACCAAGAGGGGTTGAGGTTGGCCCAGCTCCCAACCTCCATGGCCTTGACCACACACATGTGGCACGAGTCCTTCCCAGGTTTCTGGCCAACACGGAAGGCCGAGGAACGAGGGGTCTCGTGCCTGGAGCTGGACAGACGGGGCATGGGCAGGCTCAGAGGCTGTTCAGCTGCAGAAACGGTGAGGTTTCTTATAAAAGAAAGAAAGGAGGTGGTTATATGCACCTCCTTTCCCCAGAGACCGTGCCAGTTCAGCTCATCCTGTTTCAAAATAGTAATTTAATTTGGAGGGAAAAAACAAGCTCTGTCGTCCAGGGTTGAAGGCCAACCCCAACCTCGGGCCTGTCCCCCGTTCCACACACAGTGGTCTGGTTAGGGTCTGGGGAGCCCCTGAGCATGCTCCGGCCTGTGGGGACCTCATGGGCTCCCCAGAGAAGGAGTTGTTGGGTGGGGGGTGGCATACGGGCTAATGGCACAGGTGACACCACCTACACGTGCCACGTTCTCTCTAATAGCTGCCCAGTAATGTCCTCGGGAGTACCGGGGGCCTGCAGCCTGCCTGGCCAGCTCAGCCCCCAATTTGAGCAAATTCCATGCCAGCCAGTGACCATAGGGAAGGCTTTGGGGTGGGAGAAGGGGTTTTGGGGGCCCAGATGCGATTGTGGGAGGCATCCAGCCAATCGTGGAGCCCGGGCACCCCCCCATTCTTCCCTGGCAAAGTCCTTGGGGCTCAACCCCTCACCCAAGTGGTGCATGGCAGCATTCTACCTGAAGACAGGCTTTGAAAGTCAGTTATCTGAAACCGGGGAAGCCAAGGCCTCACGGGCCTCTCAGAGCAAACAAGCTTTTGGCAAGTTCAGAGAAAAGGAAACAGGATTGAATTTCCCCTCTGACTCACCTGGGGGAAAATTCAGACTGCTTGGTGGTGGGGGCATCTGGGAGCTTGGCTCCAGTGGTAGGCTTCGGGAGCAGGGGTCCTTCGGGATCATTGAGAAAGACCCCTGAGACATTCTGTGGCTTCCTCATAGCAACTGGTTCTAGGCTTTAGGACTCCTGAGGCAGGCAGTTCTTCTTTTGGTCTAACTTCATTCCCTTCTGCTGCAGATTCCCTCTCAGCTCAGCAGCTGAGTTGAAGAGCCAGCCTGAGTCCTGACCCTGCCACAGCTAGCTGTGCGTGCTGTTGGGCAAGCTACTTTATGGCTCTGTGCCTGTTCCCATCTGTAAAATAGGGGAGAATAATAATACCTGCTCTGAGGTCCTGGTCAAGTGTAAAATCCTACAGAAAGGGAAGGGGTGGGGAGAAGTTTATTCTGTGGCTGGGCTTCACCTCCATCCTTCAGACAGTTGCAGGGGAAGGAAGGATACTTCGGTCTGCACACACCCCTGACTTTGCAGCAGCCCCATAAAGGGAGACCTTCTTCCGAGAAGCCAGATCCTCACGTGAGCAGAGAGCACAGGGAGGACAAACCCCAGCAGATGGGCTGTAGAGGAGCAGTTGGAGGGACTGAGATGAGACTTCAGGGAACGTACACCCATTGGTCTCTGTAAGTCGTGTGGTCCCGGGGGGGAGGAGGAAGATTAGCTGGGTGCGGGGGGGTCTGCTCGGAGAATGTGGGAGAGGCAGGGGGATGCTGTAAGGGACCTCCCTGGTGCAGTCCCAGGAGCTCCTGCCCACCTGTCAGCTCCGGCCGGGACCCCTGCCCTTGAGCCAGCCCAACCAGCACGGGGGCTTGAGGAGGGTGGCCTCTTTGCTCTTCTCCTCCCCTAGCCAAGGCCAAGGGCACGAGCCCCCTCCCCAGCTCCCGTTCTCCGCTTCCCTCTGAAATCTCTGTGACTTTTCCTCCCTGTAACCGTGCTGCCCCGGGAGCTGAATAGGAGATGGGAAAATTCGGAGCGAAACCCGGGAGGCTTGGAACAGCGGTTCTCAGCCCGGGCTGCATAGGAGACTCGCATGGGGGAGCTTTTGAAAATCCCAGGGCCCAAGCAGCACCCTAGTCATTACATCAGAGTTGGGGGGCAGTAGCATTTGAAGCTCCGCAGGTGATGCCAGGCACCTGGACGCCTGAGCCATGCCCTCCCAGCTCCACTGTCCTCCCCTGGACACACCATCAGAAGTCACAGAGCTGTAAGGCAGATCAGAAAGGAGATCTGTGAGAAAGCTCCTGGTACCCAGTAGGTGCTCAATAAGTGCTCGTTAAAATGATGCGGGCTCCCATTTATGGAGCGCCTGCGGTTGCCGAGTATTTTGCATGCACTTCCATAAGCTTTTCTGTGGACCTGGGTGATTCCTGCATTGGCACATCTCTCCCCAGGAGGAGGGGAGCCTTTGTCCTGGTTTTGGGCAGCCGGGTGCATGTGGAGGCCCTGGAGGAGGACCGCGGCTGGTTCTTGTTTGGACACATCTTAGATAACCCTCGGCAAACAGTGACTCAGCCGTGGCCGAGCCCCTTCCCAGAGCAGGCCTGGCTGCCTCAAGTTTCTTCCTGCAACGTGTCAGGACCCACGAGGATGTGGCAAGCGCCTGTGTCTGTTTTCCTAGGGGGCCCTTGGGAGGGATCAGGGGCCAAGGGACAGGGGGCTCTCCTTTGCCTCCCCTTCCTCAGACACTTGCTTTGTCTGAGCACCCACCTGTGTCCTAGGTGCCAGGGCTCAGAGGGGCAAAGTGACCAGCCCGAGGTCGCCCCGGATTCAACCCCCAGTTCCTGGTCTCCAAAGCCGTATCTCGCTGGCAGCCTGTAGTTCCACATCAGGAACAAAGGAGCGATGCTTCTGGATCCCCAGCCTGGCCGGACCCTACTCAGCTCCTGGCACGTGGCCTCACGGTCCCTTCTCCTGTCCCCTCCTCCTGGGTCCGGAGCAGCCTCAGACTGGGGGTGGCAACCGGTGGCATTGCTTCTGGGCTAGCAGGGGACGGCTAGGAGGAGTCCAGGGCATCTTTAGAGCTTTAGAGCCTGCGTCCCCAGTCAGTGGCCCCAGGACTTCGCTAAAACGGTGGCCGTATGGTGGGGGGCAACACCCCCAGGGTATCCCCGACGGCGGGCGCTTGCTGTCGGCCACCCCTCCATCCTTTGCTGACACACCCTGAGGGTGTCTGTGGGTCTCTGGGACTAGAGAGGGGGCCTGACACCAGTCCCAGCTCTCCACTGACCTGCTGTGTGACCTCCGCAAGTCACATCCCCTCTCTGGGCTCACATCTGTAAGACAATGAGCTGAGACACAGATTGCTCCTAGCTTGAACCAACTGACTCTCTTGACACAGAAAGGAAGAAGGTCCAGACATTAGAGACCAAGTCGGTGGGGAAGCTGTCCTAAAGGGAGGCTGGTGCCGCCCCAGACCTGAGATCAACCCATGCTCTGCCCCTCTGAGCCTTGGCGTCCTTACCTGTAAATGGAATGATAATAGTTGCAACATTGTTGCAAGGTTAAACGAGCTAATTCCACAGAAAGCCCTTCAGGGTGCCTGGCACAGAGGAGGTACTCCAGTGAGCTGTTAACCGTCTCTGGTGTGGTTTCTCTGCATCCCAGAGCCCTTGTCTATGGAGTGGGGGTAAGAGTGCCGCCCTGGTGGTGCTGTTGCCGAGATTAAATGAGATAATTGGTGCTCGGACCTTGGTGCCTGGCAAATTGTCCCATTATTGTCAAATCAGTTATTTGCATGGATGTGGCTGACTCTCTCTCCCATTTCCAACCCCCGTAATAGCAGCTGGGCAGTAGGAGCTGGGAAGTGGCGGAGGGTGGGGGATGTGGGGGTGGCTTCTGGTTGCCCTGTTCAGGCCCGGGGACCTGCTGTGCCCCTCCCTACCCTCTTAGCCCATAGCCGTGGTCACGCCAGCTACACCCTGTGCCCAGCCCTGGCCCCGGCCTGGTTCTCCATCAAGCACCCCCTCACTATCTTGCTTCCCTTTGGGCCAGAGCTCTCGAACCCTAATTCATGAAACCTGCTGACTCTGAGCTCAGATCTGCGGTTCCCCGGGGCATCCGTCTGTCTGTCTGTCCATCCGTCACACGTTGCTCACTGGTCTGGCTCCAGGGCCTGGAAGGTGGGCTCCAGCAGCTGGTGGGGGCTGTGCACTGCGCAGATGACAGCCCAGGCCCGAGTGACACCATCCACCTGGCTCCTCGTCCCATCAGGCACCACTTAAGGGGATGTACCCTTAAATACAGAGGGTGAAGGCAGGGCTGGAGATGCCTTCAGAAATGGAAATGGGATCCATTTGTTTATAATTTACTCCCTGACACTTAACGGGAACCCGATGGGACCAATAAAGGCTCTGCACTCACCCAGCTCCTTCCTCAAAAGTGTTGGAGCCAGTCCAGTTCTCTGGAGGCAAATGCATCACCAAGTGGAGCAAACCGCGTGGCCCCCCCACCGCCTCCCTCCCTCCTGCCTCTCTCCCAACTTCTGAAAGACTCCACAATGGTCCCGAGATCAGTTGGGGTTGCCAGGCTTCCCAGGCTGTGGGGCAGGAAGGCAGGGGGCCTTGATTTCGAGGTAGAAAAGGGCCAAGGACTAGAATCTTCTGGGCACAAGATAGGCAAAGAGAGGGGGCCGGTGATGGAGGAGAAATCCGGTTTTCAATTTTCCTCGAGAGAAAAATGAGTGCATGAGGGAGAGAATAATTTTCCAGTGTGTAGGCCGTAAGTAGAACCTCCTTGAGACATTGAGAGTTATTAATGAGGAGGAAAGAAAAGAAATTGTACAAGCAGTTTGCCTTTAGCAGAACTGTACAATGCACTCTTATTTCCAGGGGAATCTAATTAGAGGGCAGGCGGCCGAGCCTGGGAGGGGATGGAAGCTGGTGGTTGGGGCTGGGAGGCCCCCTGGGCTGCATGGAGGAGGGCTGTGAGGGCAAAAGTTGGGCTTTGGGGAGGCCTTTCCCCTCCCGGCCTCACGGAAGGCTCAGCTGGCTTGGGTTTGAATCCTGAGTTTTCGCTCTGCGTTATGTCTTTGAGTTGGTGGCTTAACACGAGTATCAGTTTCTTTATTTTAAAATGGGAATGATAAAATTCTGTGTTGGCATAGATACCAGGATGAAATGAGGGAATGTCTGAGCAGAGCTCGATGCACCCTGGGCACTCAGTTTGTATATTTCTGCCCTTCCTCATCCTCCGGGGATACCAGCCTCCGCACCTCCGACACTGACACCCCCCTCGTCTCCGGGCACCCTTGGTTGTCTCACTCCCTTTCAGAATCTCCCTTCACCATCTCCCCTCTCTTTCACCACTGGCCCTCTGAATCTAGCCACCAGGTCGCCCAGCCTCCTGGTCTTAACATGTCCAGCTCAGCCTCTGAGGCCGCCAAGCCATCCTCCCTTCCTACCTACCCCCAACCTCTTGCAGGATACGTAAGATTCTTTTAGTAAAAGACCAACTTGTTTGTTCAGAAATAACAAACAGTAAAAGTCCCTGGAATTGTAAGCATGTATGCACACACCCAGCACCGTGGTTAATAGCAGATGCGCGTCCTTCAACGTGTATTTCACAAAGCACAGAATCCAGCACCTTCCCATGATATCCATCCGTATCTCAAATGGTACATCCCCTCCCACCAAATGCAGCCCCAGGCCAGAGAGCGCTGGTCTTTCCTACGGCCCCTAGCAGCTCTATTTGGAGCAAATACAGGGTGGCAACAGGGGGAGAAAGGAAGGAGGCAGAGGAGTGTAGAGAAAGGAGCATTGGCATGGGAGTATTCTACAGTTTCCAAGACCTTTTCCCTGCCCTCACTTAGTGAAAGGGAGATGGAGTGGCAAAGGGGTCTGTACGTGGGTTCAGACTCCTGGTGGACCTGTGTTCAAGTCCCAACACAGCTACATATAGCTGTGACCGTGGGTAAATCACTGTCCCTCTCTGAGTCTTATCCTCAGAACCACTTTCATGTCAGTGCCTTCCAGGTGTGAGTGTGGTGGGATGATGCCAGTTACGCATGCCAAGCACAGTTCCTGGCACCAGGTGGGAGCATCACACATGCCCATCATCCGTGTTTTATCTCCGTGGAGAGGACCGCTTGTACTTCAGAACCGGGAGGCCCAATCCCTCACCATCCAGAAGCGGCACTTTGCCCTCCGAGAACCAGTATGTTCTCAGATTCCACCCCTCCCCCCGCGAGTGTAATGTAACGAACTTATGGCTAGCCACATTTTGGGAAAGTAACATTATTTATTCTATCAAGATTCAGCAAACTAGGCCTGGAGCAATAATTGCCCCAGGGTGCGAGTAGCAGATTTTATTTTTATTGATCAAAAAAGATTTTTTTATCGAAAACACATCAAACTAGAAAAGGCGTAAGCAGCAGGATCAAATTGGATTTTAACTCCTTTAAACACTGGCTCCCTCTAGGAGCCCATTTCCAAAGATGTCCAGCTCTCTGCAGTGAGGTGCTCATGGTCCCGGGTGACTGAGGGATTCCGCGGGAGGTGGAGGCTGTTTTGCAGCCATCATTAAGAAACCACATTTGCATTTGGGCCACCTCTGCATGGACCAAACATCTGGATGCAGATGGGGGAATTCAGTGGAGTACCCGTGCGTTGGTTTACAGAGCGTCAATCCTCCGGACCTCTTGGAACTGTTCAGCTGGCTGGTTGGCTTTCAGTGTGGGGCCAGGTGTCTGGCGTTGCATAAATACATCGCTAATGAGACTTGTGCAGGATGATCCTTACATACTCACCAATAATCACGTTAGCTTGAAGAGCAAACCATTGTAGGCATCTGTTGAAACATTGCAATTTATTGCACAGATCTGGGCATATAGGAAGAGGCAATTCATTCGTTCGTTCACTCATTCATTCATTCAACAAACATGTGTTGAGCTATTCCCATGGGCCAAGCCCTTTTCTGGGCATTAGGAAGAAAGCAATGAACAAAACAGAGGAAAATCCTTGTCCTCCTGGAGCGGAAACATTGCCCTTCCAAATAATTCCAGCTGAGAGGCCGGAGAACGGATCACAGAGGAGGCAGGTGTCAGGGGTGGTCTCTGACTTCAGCCTTTTAAAGGTCACTCTCCTGATACAATGACAGCTCTTTCCCCTTGCTAATACCAATGACACAATCTGATTGCTGATCATGAAGGGAAAGATGGTGGCGGAAGGGAAAGAAGGCTTAGATAAGAAGCTAGGGTGGAGAGCAGAGGTGGAAAGATGTGGGTCCACCTCCCACAGGTGGGCGGCGGGCTGGGCCCTGGTCTGGGCTCCAGGCATCCAGGGCTGTGGTCTCTCAAGAATCTGATGACCCAGCCACCGGGGTAAGTTGCTGGAGCAGGGACCCCAGAGAAGAAAGTTCGCTTGCCAAGCTTGCCCCCCGGCGGAGCCCACCTTGGGCTGAGCGTCTTCTCCCCGTTGTGAAGAAGATCCAGTGTCTTGGAGCCATGCAGGGCTGAGGGTTTGGCACTCTCTTCCAGACCCTCTCTTTGCAATCTGATGATAGCCAAGAAGAGTTATATGGTTTTCCCTTTCCATAGAGCAGCGTGGTTTTTGTTTGTTAGATATTGCTGCTGTGCTCTGAACTTCTGTAGAACAGTAGTTCTCGGAGGCTGGCCCCCACCAGCAGCAGCGTCACCTGGGAACTTGTTGGAAAAGCAATTTCTCAGGCTCCACCTCTCGAATCAGAAACTCTCACGTGGGGCCCAGCGATCTGTGTTTACACAAGTCCTCAAGGGGGTTCTGATGCCCTAAAGCTTGAGAACCTCTGGTTCAGAAGATGCTGCGGAGGTGGCTTGATTTATTTAAAATACATTCGTGGGCTTTGGTGTCAGACCTAGCTGTCTTGAAGGGAAGCTTCGCCACTTAGCGTCTGAGCAAGTCCCCACGCCTTTCTGAGCATTTACCAAAGAGCAGTGGCCTGTGAGATGACTGTGAGGATTCCACGAGAGGACACGATGCACGCTGAGTTCCTGGCACGTAGTAGACCCTCAGTAAACCATAACCCACCTTCTCCCTTCTATTACTGCATTACGTGACAGCAGCGAACCGTTCAGAGAAGATGAAAGTGTTCTACAGGGCAAATGCTGATCACCTTTGAAAAATCAACCTCACCAACTCCGAGAGCAGTAGAATCACAGAACCGTAGGTGTTAGAGCCAAAGGGGACAATTTAGTCCCACCTCTCTTTTACAGGTGAAGGAACAGGCTCACTCAGGCTGTGTACCTGGCCCAGGTGACACAGCGTTTCAGAGCCATCCCTCTTCTCCCCCCACCCCCTTCCACCTGTGTCCTGTCCTCTGAGTTATTTTGCAAAGAGACTGATGGCCAGGGAGCCCCACAGGAGCCCCTAGCTGCTTTATGCAAGTATCTTCTGAAGGTGGACCTCATGTGCATTTCATCCTCTGCTTTATCGCCCACAGCTAGGCACGTCCAACACTTGTGTGTTGAGTGATGAATTAATATCTGAGGACAGGAGCCTGGGCGTGGGGGAGAGCAGCATGTCCGGGGGGCCCGCTGGCCTTGATGGGTACAAGCGATGGCCTTTCCACCAGCCCACCAGCCTCCCAGCACCATGACCTGGCTCCGAGCGGGTGTCTGCTTCAGGACCGAGTTTTCCAGGGCTGGGGTGTCCGCCTGACATGATATGTAACAGTAATTAAGAAATAAGCCGCCTTGCCCAGCTTCGCAGCGATCATTTGGCTAAGTAACTACCATGGTCCAGTGCCTCAAAAATCACCATTAGAGTACGCTCCTTATGGCCATAAAATTTCTTGTTTTCTGCCTTTCATCAGCCTCCCCCTGCAATCTTCGCCTTGCTTTATTTATACATTCGTCCTCAAACAATGGCAATAAACTCTTTCCCAGAGTGTTGCAAATCAGAAATTTGTCCACATTTTTCCACCACCTTCCACTGTGGACCTGCTCTGCCTGGGAACAGCCTGGCTAGGCCAGCTGGAGAGGCCAGGCTGCTGCAGATTGATGGGGGCAGGACAGGATGGGGTTGCCGGGGAGAGAGGGTGGGGAGGGGGCAGCAGGAGAATGCACCATGAAAGGCCTCTGGCTGCCCAGCGACCAGCTGGAGACACAAGAGGCCCACGACTGGCCAGGGGAGGGGAGAGGAAGGGGCATGGGGGGATGGGAGGGATAAGCCTTCCCCACCCCCTTCCTCTAAGAGAAGAGGAAGGGCCTGGGGACTCCCCGGAAGCGGGTTGGCCCCAGGCAGAATATGAGGGTCCTGAACTTGGTCCTTCCCTGCCCCACAGGAATCGATGATCTCAGGGTGTCCTGTAGCCCAGCTGCACCCCGACTTAGAATCTAGTCTCTTCTGGAGCTCCTCACTACCCTCACGGGTCAAGCCTTCTTTCATCCAGCAACAGGCATTTATTGAAAGCCCTGCTGTGTGCCAGGAACCAGACGGGGCTCTGGCGTGTGAAGTAATGAATTAATCAGATACAGCCCAGGCCCCCTTGTCAGAGTTCTTCTTAGAGACCCAGGAGGACCTCTGATTTTTAGGGGTGGGGAAAATGGGGCCCAGAGAGGGGTTTAGACTTGCCAATGGTCACACAGCAAGTTGGAGGCAAAGTCAAGGATGAACTTCGGGGCTCCAGTCCGGAGCCTCCTCGTCTTTCCAGCCAGCCCACAGGCTTCCTAGGGACGACCCTCCTCTGGGCAAGGTAACAGTCTCCTCGTCTGGCTGGGGTGCTTGGTGCCTGTGGCTGGTTTGGGGGGCACCTCTGCACTGATATTTGCATTTTAATCTAGAATTCCTAGAGGTAGTGACAGGTGGAGAAGTCACTCAAGCTGATGGCTCTGGGCTGGTCTCCGGGGAGGAAGTCTGTTTTGTTGGTGGGGCCACCGGTTAAAGCTCGCTGTCTCCAAGGAGGGAGGCAGGCCTCCATTAAGCCACGTGAAAGGTCCAGCGTGCTTTTCCAACGGTCCTGCCTGACTTTCACATCCGTGCTCCGGGATCAGCCTACAGCACTGCTCACCTTTAAGAGCGTGGTTCTCTTTAAAAGGGGCAGGATTCTGAGATAGCCGCCTGTGCCCGTTGTGGTGGATGTTAATTGCTGTAGCTTTTATCAGTGTGGGGCACCCGGTAAGTGCACTTGAACATGCAATATAATGTCAGGTTTCGGAGTTTTCTGGGAGACCTATTTAAAGAAAGATGGAGGTGGGGATAGATGAGAAGTCGGATGGATGGAAATGACTCTCGAGGGGAAAGAAATCGGCGCAGAGTCCTGAGAGAGAATCGGCGACTTTGGGGAAGCTTCAGTCAGCTGTCCTTGTAGTGTCTGTGATGACAAAGTCCACGGTTTCTTTGTTCAACTGATGGCTGCAGTTCCTATTAGAGACTGTTCATAAGAACATTCTAGAATGATAGGAACCACAGAACTGTTCCCAGTCACCCTGCCCTGGGGTGACACCCAGTATAATAGAAGAAATATAGTGTCCATCCTCAAGAATCTTCCAGTTTTACTGTGAAGGCACAGTCTCTATGCTGGGTTGTCCCCAGCTTGATGGGGGACACCCAGTTCCCACACTCAAGAAGTTCAAATAAACCTCTTACAAGCTGGGTTATAGGTGTATTTGGTAAACAGAAAGTATGCATCCTAAGTTAATTGTGCGTCTCCAGCAGGGGTCGGTGCCAGGTGCTGAGACGGTGGCACGGGTGGCAAATGACACAGGAGAGCTCTCTGGGTGTGGCAGCCACGGAGAGCTTCGAGGACCAGGTGGGCTTCAGTCCAGATTTCAAGGGTGGGGGCATCACCCCAGGCCGAGCAGGGTACAAAGGCCTGGACATGGCCTGCAGGGAGGGGCATGTTCTGGTCAGTGCCAAGAGGACCTTGAGTGACAGGCTCACGTGTGTCACCTTGAAGGTTAAGAGAGGACTTCTGGGGCAGCTGCCTGGGTTTAACTGTCACTCTACAATGGAGTTAGTTAACCCCTTTGAGCCTCAGTTTCCTCATCTGTAAAATGGGGCTAATAATAACACTTGCCTCCTAGGGTGATGGCGGGATTCTGTGACTTGTTACAGGGAAGGCTCGTAATAAGCTCAGAACCACCAGCAGCTGTTTTTGTGTCTGTTCCCCTGGGACCTCCACGCCCAGTCCCGCTGAAGGAGACTGTGTGATCACAGAGCCCAGTCGTCAGCGTACAGCAAGCCCCAGATTTAAGCCCTTCCTCAGGGCTGAGCCAGGAGGCAGGGGGTTCGATGGACGGAGGGAGGCAGGGGCCGGGGTTCTGAAACCATCTTCTATGCCGCCTCCTTTGTCAACTTTCCAACTGGCTGCAGCCTTCCAGGGCTCCGGCATGGAGGAGGGAGGAGAGGGGGTGGGGAGGGGGAGAAGGAGGGTCCGGGCAGGCTTGACTTCTCAGGCATATGGTCCTTTCTCCGTGGCTTTGTGGGGCGCTGGCGGGTGGCCGGCCTGCCTTTTCCTCGCCGCCACGCGGGGCAGCTTCATCTGGCCACTGCGTCCCCAGCTGCTGCTGTTTCCCCTTCGCTGATTCTGAGGCCTCCCCCAGGCCTCCCCCGGCCCCACTTCCTGAGGGTCTGCCTCCCTCTTGGGCCCCTCAGTGCCTACCAGCATCTGTACGCTGGCTGGATTACTTACCTGAGACCCCCGCACCCACTCCTTTCTGTGGGCATCATTCGCATCCGGGATGGCTTCCCCTAGCGATGGGAGGGGATGGGATGTGGGGTCTGTGGGTGTGGCTGGGTTTGTGCAAAGCCCCCATCATGGGAGAATAAGGAAGGGATGACCAAGGGGTACTCATTCATTCAATCATCTGTTCATTCATTCATTCTTTCATTCATTCATGCATTCTTCACCATTGTGTTGCGTGCTAGGCAAAGGTGCTTGCCTCTGGGGGATACAGAGGTGACTTAAGTTCTCATTGTATACAGGCACCAATAATAACAATAGCAGTAATAGTAATAATAGCTAACATTTATTGAGCACTTACTGTGTACCTGGCACTGTTGTGAACCCCTGTCTTGCAGTAATTCATTTAATCTCCATGCATGACGACTCTGTGAGGTTGGTACTATTATTTTCCTCATTTCACAGATGAGGAAACTGGGGCCCAGAGCAGTGGAGTAACGTTGCTGAGTGAGGAGGGGAGTGGGCTGTGATAAACTGCATCAAAGGCACCACTGGTATTTCTCGAGGTTCCCGTCCACACAGCCACACCAGCACCCCGAGGAGGAGGTGGATGGTGGTTCTTATTCCCAGTGGGTGGATGGGCAAATGGCGATTCCAAGAGGACAAGTGACATGCTCAAGGTCACACGGAGGGTCGGGGACTGAGCCTGGAGTGCCAGCTCCCCAGCCGCCGGGCTTCGGTGTGAATGAGGAGAGACTGGGTCTGGGAGTCTCCCACAGCTCTGGGAGCTCACCTTCCAGGCACAGTTTCCTGCTCTTCCCGTCCTCCCCTCTGAGTCCCTTCGCTGTCCGCATTTTAGAAACGAAGAGAATACCGCTGAGGAGTTGAATAACACACCCGCCATCGACAGCTCGTGGGAGGCAGACCTGGAATTCACACCCCGCTCTGTCTGACCCCACAGCTTCTCTTCCCGCCTCCCCCGGTGCCTGCCCGTGGCTGCCTCGGCCACGCTCTGTAAGACGGGACCCCGTTGGCGAGCCCCCTTTCAGGGGCTGACACAGTGAGCTCTGCCGTCTGCCGACAGCCCAGTGAAGGAGTGAAGGAAAACTGGTGATTGTTCTCAAGATGGTCTCAGAGTCACAGGAAGAGTGTAAGAGGGGATGGGAGCTGAGCTCCTCCATCGTGGGCTTGCTCTGTCCCCAAGGCTCCTGCTTAACATGTCCCACCTTCTCCCCACCCCTGACCCACAGCTGCTGCCCCCTGCCAGAACTCCACACTTGCTGCAGATGACACCAGCAGGTTAAAGAGACTGAGCTGGAAACGCCCTCATGATGTCTTCTGCGTCAACCTCTTGCCTTAAGGGCAGGCGAGCCTTAGTTGTGAACTCTCTACACCCAGAAGTCTTCCCTGACACAGTGCCCTTGGCTCAGACGGTTCCAGCTCTCTGCAAACCCTCTCCTCTCTCCCATACGTGACTTGGGCTTGATTCACGGTTCAGTGCAGAAAGAGCTCTGGATCCGTCATGAGAAAACATGGCTCTGAATTCCAGCACTGCAACCACGCAGTACCATTTCCAGCAGCACTACTTCCTTCTTCCTAGATAAGCCCCTCCTGGCAGGAATGTATAAAGAGCGCCCTCTAGTGTCTGAGAACAGTACCGTCCTGTTAGCACAAAGGCCGTGATCAGAGGACACGTCACATGGGTCCCACATTTTGTAATGCAAATCATCTACCTAAGGTTCGGAGTAAAAAAAAATTTTAAAAAGCAGCCTGATGGGTTTAGATCGGGACTTCCTGGAGAAGGAAAAGTTTTGTCGGATTTAGGTTGTGAACAAAGTGAGAGTTCCACCCCGGCTTTCTAGAGATACTCTCCACACCCCCCCTTCTTGAGTTGGGAGAGTGAGGTTGGGCCTGTCGACTCTAGCATTTGGGGTCAGAGAGAATCTATTTGGATCCCCACCTCGCCAGGCCTTGGGAGGCCCCTTGGAGAGCAGGACTCAATCAGTGTGGACAGTCTTGCTGAGCCCCAGCGCTGAGAGCACAGAAGTGGGCACCTCAGACCTGGATGGAGGAGGGTGCCATCAGGGAAGGCTTCCTGGAGGTGGGGGTCCCAAGCCCAGTCAGAAAGGACGAGGATCACTGGAAGCTCGTGTTTGCTGAGCACTCACTTGTCCCTGGCACTATTCCACGTGCCTTAATATTCTCACTTGTTCACTCATTCATTCAACAAATACTTGGGTGTCCACTTTGTGCCAAGCACTGAAGATTCAACAGTGGACAAAAAAGATGAAGACACCCCCCTTAATGGAACGCTAGTGACAGCCAGGGTGAGGCAGGGGGAGGCGGGAGTGTGCAATAAAATAGAACATTTAGCACATCTGATTGTGCTGTATGCTGTGGGAAAATGCAAAGCAAGGAAGGTAGCAGGGAGAGTCTCTAATATTACCCATATTTTACACACATGGAATCCACAGAATCCAGGCATCCAGATGCCCGCTCTCCTAGGCCTGGCCAGCTGCGAACTGCCGGGGTTCGCCAGGCCAGGAGGGGCTGGGGAGGGTGCTCCAGGCAGAGGGCACGGCCTGTGCAAAGGCCTGCAGCTGCGGGGGCAGAGATGGTAGCTGGAGTCCAGGGAGAGAGGGAGAGGACAGGCGGGCAGGGCCAGGGTAGAGTGTGGGCTGGGTTCGGAGCTAACAGATTTGGAGCTGGAGGTGTGAAGGGCGAGGAAAGGGGCATTAAGGACGAGGGCCAGGTCTGCGATCTGGACGCCCGGGTGGTGATGCTGAGACGGGCACCTGAGAGAAGTTGGGCAGAGGAGGTAGACAGGAGGGGGTCGCCTGCAGGGACGTTTAACTCGGGTCCGAGCCGCCTCGCCGTCCGATCCCCCATCACCCAGCCCAGCCCTCCTGTGCGGTCGGCTCCCGCAGACATTACCAAGCCGCTACCAAGCCGCACGCCCCGCTCGGTTACAGCTGAGCAGTTCGCACGGAGGGGCGGAGGGGCGGGGAGGGCGCCCGCCATGGCCCCGGCTTGCCAGGCCCCCAGCTGAGCTGTAAATGACTTTTCCATTTTCCGAGACCTGCGCCCAGGCCTGCTTGGTATTCAGGGACGCCCGGCCCACACTCGCCAGCTCTCGGCTCTGCCCAAATTACTTGATTAAAACGCATATCAACTATTATGTGATTCGTCTCTCTGCCGCAGCTCCGAGCCAGCCTATGTGAAACTGTAATGAAGGCTGGGGTGGAGGCGGCGGGGAGAGGGGGCGCAGGAGCAGGGGTGGGAGGGCGTCTCTGGTGGGGGGAACCGAGAGAAGGACCCCAAACCTCAAGGCCACTGCAGGCTTCCCCCGATCTAGGATGACAAGGATTTGAGATGGGTCAGCTCCCTCCTGCCGTCTGAGAGGGGGGTAGGTCCAGAAATTGTGACCATCTCATTTCAAAGCTTTTCCTCTGGCAAAAGGGATTGCAGGGAAAGTTTGGGGGTAGAGATGGAGAAGAAGCCACCTCGGTTTTCATGATCAGAAATGGAATTCTCCAGCACCTGACAGTTGTAGCGAAGCTGGCTCTCACTGGGCTCGGAGTCCAGACTCCGGGGTTTTCTTCCCAGCCTCAGTGCCCTAGGCTTTACTGAACATCTATAAAATGGGGCTAATACTGCCTGCTTGGCCCTCCGGGGTTATCGGGAGAGACCGTGTTGGGACAATGAAAGAGCTTGTAAACTGTAGAGTGCTGTGCACAGGTACAGGGTGATGACTATTGCAGGGTGTCAGAGTTCAAAAGGAACTTTGTTCTATGAAGCCCTGTTCATTGAAGAAGACTCTTTATTGAGCACCTGCTGTGTGCCAGGCACAGTTCCTGACGCATTCAAGGATCTCATGGTCCAATGGGACCGAGAGACCCATAAACAGGCAAGTTTGGTGTCTCCTGATGAACTTTGACAGCCCTGACGGTGGCCACTGAAACCAGCCTGGAGGGGCCCAGGAAGCCTTGCTGGGGGGGGGGGGGCGCGACCCATGAGCTGGGTTCTGCTGGATGTGTAGGAGTGTGCCTGGTGAAAGGGGTGAGGCATCCCAAGCGCTGGAAGCTTGTGATCAAGGCACGGAGATGTGAGACAGGTTGCCTCGGTCATTTAAGGAAGCCGAGAGAGGGACAGGGAACCACGTGGAGTGGCGGGGTGAGCCTGGGCACATGGCAGGGCCGATGGTGGTGTGGCCTCGCTGGCATAGCTGAGGCTTCCCGGGTCAGCGGCTTTGATGGAGGAGGCAGAGGCTGGGGTGGAGCCCATGAGAGCTGCCCCAGCAATTTTCTACCCTCCTCCATCAGCCGGGCCTGGGCTGGACTCGGCCCTCAGCAGACCTCGTTCCCGCCCACCCTAGAGCTTTGACAAACCAAACGGCTCCTGTCACCCTCCTGTCCCTCATTCTAGGCTCTTTCAAGTCTTGCAGCTGTCTTCGTGCTTTACGCCCGTCCTGGCCCCAGTTCATCTGGAAGCAGTGTTTCCTCCATCGGACTGGGAAAGTCCCAGGACAAGGGTGATACCTCCTCCATCAGATTGGGAGCTAAGACAGAGGCTGTTTGTCCCCCGTAAGATTGGGAGGGCCCCAAGGTAGGGGCTGTTTCTTCCTTTTTTGTCTTGGACTCCCCACGTCCCTCAGCAGAGGCAGGGTCCAGGAGCCCGGAGAGGGGGACCCTCACCAAGTCCCTCTCTCTCAGGACTATCTCCAGACCAGCCCCAGCTCCGTCCCACCCCCTCGGGACCGTTCCATCTCACAGCTGCCTGGGAGCGGGAGGGCGGGAGCTGCAGCAGGGCAGGAGGCTGCTCCCCCGCTGCCCGCCCCACACGCAGCCTCCGTTAACGAATGCGCCCCCATGTCCATCTCCCCACATCCCCCCCCGTCCCCCCCCCCCCCCGTGCCGGCTGCCCAGGCTTCACAGAGAGGCAGCGAGCTTTCGGCGCGTGGAGGACTCGGCCCCGGCCAGCAGGGCCTCTCTGCGACGAGTCCACCTGATCCTGTTGATTAGTTTGACTCTGAGGCTGGCGGGTTCCCGGGGAGGGGACGTCACCGGGGAAACTGAAGTGAGGGCAATGTGGCGGCACCAGGGCTCTCCGTGAGGGTGTCCCCTCACTCACGCTGCTTTCGTCCTGCACCCCCACCCTCTCCCCTTTCCTGTCGTCGTCATCATCCTCCGCGCGCCCTTTATAGGTTCCCAGTTACTCCCATAATCTTCATTCCATTCTATTCTCACAGCAATCCAGTGACGCATGCTGGGATGCATTATCTTCACTTTTACAGCTGAGAAAACCCAGGTACAGAGAGGGGCAGTGGCTTGTCCAAGGCCACACAGCGAGGGAGAGACCGAGCCCAGAATCCAGATGTCGGGCCTCCCAGACCAGGACTCCCGACTGGAACAGAGCTGCCCCGGAGGGCCCCTAACTCCCTCTCAACCTGTCCTTCCTCCGCGTGCTCTCCAGGAAGGAGCGCGAGCTTCCTGGCTGTGTGGCCCCCGTCAAGTTACTGAACCTCTCTGAGCCTTGTTTTCCCTGTTGGTAAAAGAGCCGATAGTCCCAGCTTCACAGACCTGTCATGAGGCTGGCACAGAGCAAAATGGCACAGACCTAGGATGGGGGTCTCTTCCCCTGGGCTGGGCCAAGGAGGAGGCGGGAGATCTTCAGGGGCCTGAAGTCCACTTCCCTTAAGATCTTTCTGGATCTCCCAGCTAGTGGGGTAGAGGCTCGCTCTCCCCACTCAGCATCCAAAGGGTTGTTATGACAACCGCCAACATCCTGCAGGGTCATTCCAGTGCCTGTCAAACAACAGAGACCTGTGGGCCCTGCCTGCCTTCCCCAGCCTGGGTTTCGGTTTGGGTGTCTCTGGGCCCATGGAGTTCCCAGACCCGCGCTGAGTGAGGGGCTGGAGGGACAGGGAGACGGAGGAATAGACTCAGAACCCTGATGAGTCTAGAAGCTGCAAGTAATGAGGAGGGCAAGGGCATTGGTGTGCATGGGCCTGAGTGGGCACTGAGGCTGGGGACGGTCCAGGATCAGAAGCACCCTGAATTTTATCCTGCAGCCGGTCATCTGCTGACTGCATTCACGATTTTGGTTACAGCCCAACAGCCTGTCCTATTACTTCTTTAATATTTTACTTTATACAAAAGCACTTTAAAAAACTGAATTCAAGGAAACTAATGCCCTTATAAATGGAAAATGAGTATCATGTCCTATAAATAGATGGGAACCATAAAAACAAATATCATTAAAACAAAGAATGTTGTTAAATTCTGCCTAGAGACTTTCGCGTGCAGAAGGCTCTGAGCTCGAGGCCTGCCTTCTCCTTGTCCGAAAGACAGAAGAGCAGTGTTGAAGCTGTGCTCTCCTCTGGGGTGGCCAGCAGCCACATGTGGCCATGTAAATTTGAATTAAAATGAAATAAAAGGAAAAACTCATTTGCTCAGTTGCACTAGGCACATTTCGAGTATTCAGGACCACATGCGGCTGATACTAGCAGGCTGAGCAGCACAGATCTAGAACATTTCCATCAGCGCAGAAAGTTCTATTAGACAGCCTGCCCTAGAACCAGACTGAGACTTAATCAGACTGGGTTTCTCCCAGGACGGGGCTGTGCCTCCTCCATCAGAATGGGGCTCTCCATCTCCTCCCCAGTCTGACCTCACGGCTCTGAGTACAGTCTCTGCAGGTAGATTTCACCACCAAGGGCCCTGATCTTCATCTCACTCAGCTCCTGTCTGAGCTCGAGGGTCTCCCCTGGAGGACAGAGGCTGGTGCCCCGTTCCCCGTCTGCGGGCTAACCTCCCTGCCTGCCGGCCAGTGCCGGCTTCCTCCTTCTGAGGCCCCAAGGGCTCACTCTCCTGGCCACAGTCAAAAAACAGGTTTTGCAGAGTTTCAGAAAATGAATCCTTGGGATTAGTTGTATTTGGCTCTGAGCCCCAGACATGCTGGGGAAGCGCCCCTCGGGATGCCAGCTGTGGCCTCCTCTGGGTGACAGGGAGCTGGGCAGCCAGGAAAGGGCAGAGGAGGGGCTGGATCCGATGTCTGCCTTTAGGGATGAGGCAGGCAACGAGGAAGGGACGTCTCCCTTGCCGTTGGTTCCCTTGTCGGGCAGCATCACGAGCAGGGACTGCCTGGCAGTGGCCAATAAAAGGCAGAGATGACTGCCCAGTGGCCAAGAGAACAGGATGGAGGGAAGGGGACCCAGGGCAGAGGGGCAATGCCCAAGTCTGGATGACCTCCCAGTACTCCCCATCCACCTGCCTGGCTCCTGGCTGTGGATGCAGCCCCATGATAATGTTACCCGTCGTGCCCTTGGACACGCCAGGCCTTTGCGCGTGCTCATCCACTGGCCTGGAACACTTTTCCCTTCACCTCCACTTGAGATCTAAAGGGCTGTATTAGGTGTTTTTTTGGGGGGACGGGGAGGCAGGTTGTCCCCTGTGGGAGGAGACTGGACGTATTCGTGTAACCAGTGTTTGAAGCCATTGAGTGAGAATGGGGTGGAGACAGGAGAGCAGGGTCCGAGCCAGTGTGGACACTCCCTGAGAGACTTTGGGCATCTCACGTGGCCTCTCTGTGACTCAGTTTCTCCCATCTGTATTGTGACCACATGATCTCTGAGGCTTTTCCAGCTTGCCTGAGCACTCTGAGCACAGCATCCTTGGCGCATGCGTGGCACATGGCAGGTGCCCCATCCGTGCTCTGGGGAGTGAACGAGTGACAAGCACACATGTGTCTCCAGGAATGCCAGCGATGGAGATGGAAGGGGGGAGAGAAACAAAGGCAAAAGAGAAAAGGGAGAAAGCAGGAGTGGGGAGGAGGAAGATAATCTCTGACTGCTCGCTTCCCCTTTCCCTCTCCCTTGTTTTGTTTCCTCTTCTCACTAGCCCCCTCCTCCGTGCTCCCCACAGTTCCCCTGGAGCTACTGAGGGTGCAGCTTCAGAGCCCTGGCTAGGGAACGCCTTGCCAGCATCCCCTCTGCTGGATCAGAGATGGGCAAGAGGCACAGGGTTGATGGGAATGGGGAGCCAGTTTAGTTCCCAGGATGTCTTCAGCCCTGAATACCAAGGAGCTTGATCAAGCCCTTCCTGCAGTCTCCCTGGCCTGGACCTGGGACAGGAGCAGATTCCTGGTCTGATAACCCCATCCAGGGCTGGGAAGTAAGCTAGCTCCAGACTTCTGGGCTCTCTCTGCACAGAAAGCAAAGGTCTTCATTCCACCACCAGGCTCCAGGGTGGAAATTAGTGGGGATGATGGGGTGGGAGCCATGGCCATGACCAAGGATCAGGTGAGGTCTCCTCTTCCAGCCCAGAAGGTCACTCAGAGATCCTGGAACATCCCAGGAAGGGTCTGTGTTTGGAAGTCACGTAGTCCAAACCCTCATGTCACAAATGGGGAAACTGAGGTCTGAAGAGGGAAGGTAGCCTTCCTAGGGTCACAGTTCAGGGCATCTAGAGGCAGAGCCCGGCCTGGAATCTAAGCTTTCTGACTGCCAGCCCTGGGCACATGCCTTTGCTCCCTCCCTCCCTCTCTCCCTCCCTTCCTTTTTTCCTGTCTCCTCCTTTCTTTAGTTTTGCAATATTTTCCCAAAATGCAATAGCGTCTTTGTTTAAATGGTCATCATTTTAAAAATACTAAACTATAAATGAGTGTAAAGAAGAAAACAAAAGTTCTGTCACTCTGAAGGTTAACGTTTATTCATCTTTTGGGTAGAGTGTTCCATAATGTGTCATGGGCGCTTTTCCAAAAGTGGGATTGATCTTTGCACGCTGGTTTGTACCTTGCCTTTTTCTTAAAGTCAAGTTTATTAAGGTATAGTTAATATACAGCAAAAGTCCCCCTTTTTTGAGAATATAGTTCTAGGAATTTTGACAAATGTATTTCATCATGAAACCACTCCCTGAGTCCTATGTCATATATGCATCCTTCTGCGTCAGTGGAAATAACCGAAATGCTCAACTATAGGGGATTTTTTTTTTTTAAAAGAGTGGTTGTGTCATAGTATTTAACCAATCCCCTAGGGCTGGGCATGGAGGTTGCTTCCCACTCTTCACTCTGATAAACAGTACTGTGGGAAACAGCCTTCTCCTGGTGCTCAGGAGGGATCTGATCATCAGTGCAGTGGTGGGATGGAAGGTGGGCACACAGCACCCCTCCGTCTCACTAGGTCCCCACCCTCTCCCTCCCTCTCGCCCGGCTCTAGGGAACCGGCTGGACGAGGGCTCGGACGTGGAGTCGGAGCCCGACCTCCCTCTGAAGCGCAAGCAACGCCGCAGTCGGACCACGTTCACGGCCGAGCAGCTGGAGGAGCTGGAGAAGGCCTTCGAGAGGACTCACTACCCGGACATCTACACCCGCGAGGAGCTGGCCCAGAGGACCAAGCTGACGGAGGCGCGCGTGCAGGTGAGGAGGTGCCTCGGGTGTTCGCGGTGTGGGCATATTGCAGAGACTGGGATCGAGAAGGTGGGGGGCCAGGGTCCGAGAGTTTAGTGGGCCTGGGGGGGTTCTGCAGCAGGGACCGTGTAGACAAGTAAAGCCACTGGCACTTGATGCAGAGTAAGTAGGCAGCCAATGTTGGTTGACTGACTGACTGACCAAGCGGCGGATAGCCCCAGGGAAGCCAGGAGCTGCAGGGAGGCCTGTTGGATCGCGTTCATCCCTCCAGGCAGCAAGTACTTCAGAGAGAGGAAGGGAGGGAGGGAGAGCCGGAGAGGGAGAGAAGAAAAAAGGGCAAGGGAGAGAGGGAGGAAGAAAGGAAAGGGGGGAGGCAGGAAAGGAGGGCACTGGGTCAGCCGGAAGAAGGGCTCCGGAAGATAATAATCCCCAAGGCTCGGACAGGGGAGGAGGTGGTTAGGAGGAAAATTTCTGCACAGGCCTGGCTTCCTAAGACGGATAACGAGCTCCCCGTCATGAGAAGCATGCAGGCAGACTGGGCAGGCATGTTCCTGGTGGGTTAGAAGCATCGAGGGAGGGTGGGCAGAAGTGGAACCCCCTCCACACCCTCCAGTGTGTGGCTCCTCATCGGGTCTGGGGGAGGGGAAAGTGCAGAAAGAGCAGAGCCTGCTGGGGTTCCTGGGGTTCGCGGGGGGGGGGGGGGCGCGGAGGGAATCTCCTCCTCTCCCCAGGCCAAGCTCTCGGATTCCCAGAGTCGCTCTAGGAGTGCAGAGCGAGCCTCCGGGCCCGGCTGGGAGGGGCTCAGGCTGGGAGGCGGTGGAGGAGGAAGAGACGGACAGGTGGGGGTGAATGGGTCCTGTGGGAGCCCCTTCCCAGCCCGTCTTCTCCTGAGTGGGGAGGCGGGCCTGCAGAGGGGCGGGGCGGGGGGCGCTTCCATCCGAGGGGAGCCAGCCTTTGTCAGGCCCCACCTTGTGCCAGCCGCAGTGCTCGGGGCTTCTCCCACGTGACCTGATGGAACCTGGGTCGGTATGGCCACCCCCCCACGCCACAGGTGCAGACACTGAGGCTCAGAAGCAACACAGCCAGGGGCACAGAGCCGGACGGGGGCTGAGCTGGGCCTGGAACTCGGCCTGGCAGATGCCAAAGCCGGGGTTCCTTCCATCCGGGAAAAGGAAGAAGTTGACTCAGAGCCTGGTATTTGAAAGCAATAGGGAAAGTTCTAGAAGCAAACCGGCATGTAAGCCCTTCAGGAATCAGCGTACCTTCCTCAGACCTCCCACCCCCACTCCCGGAGTAGGGGGCCCGTGGCTGCCATTGAGGGAGACCCCAAGGGGCAGGCGGCAGCAGCCAGCTCATCCCATCCCCCCTCCTCCACGGGGTGGTATCTGAGCCGCCCCAGGCGGCCCCCTCTGCCTGCAGCTGTCCTCCTGGGCACATTCCTGGCTGCTTCCTCATCTCCACGTCTGGCGGCCACGGCTGCTTCTTCCCACCACCTTGAGGCCTGACCGCTCCTTGTAAAATTTCCTGGCTGTCAGGGCAGTGCTTTTATTGGCCCAGGGGACCCAGAAACAGGTGTCACTCAAGGTCCGAGGAGGGAGGGGGGCAGGGAACAGGGGAACGGCCAGAGCCCAGGCAAACCCCTAGTGAGGGGGCCAGGCAGACCTCCACCACAGGTGGACTTGCCCGTCAAACTGTGAGCTGCCCCAGAATAGGGCTGGGTCTCCCCCTCAGACTATGATCTCCCTTGGGCAGGGCTGGGTCTCCCCCTCAGACTGTGAGCTCCCCCGGGCAGGCCTGGATCTACCCCTCAGGCTCTGAGCTCCCCCAGAATAGGGCTGGGTCTCCCCCTCAGGCTATGAGCTCCCCGGGGCAGGGCTGGGTTTCCCTCTCAGACTATGAGCTTCCCTGGGGCAGGGCTGGGGTCTCCCCGTCAGACTGCGAGCTCCCCGGGGCAGGGCTGGGGTCTCCCCCTCAGACTATGTTCTCCCCCCAGTCAGGGCTGGGTCCCCCAGCCCCGAGAGCTCTCCCAGCAGAGGAGGGAACAATAAATGTTGAGTTTTTAAAGAATGAACAAAGGCTGACCAAAAAAATTAAGACAGAAATGATAGAATCTTTGGCCTGGCGAAGAGGAGACTTGAAGGACACGGCTGCTCTGAGAGGCCCTGGTGGGACCAGGGCCAACAGGGGAATGTCCCGCGTCCCATATAAAGGTCTGCAGGGATGAGAGCACGGGACTGGGAGCCACAGGCCTGGGTTCCCCTTGGTCCCTGCCTCTCATCAGCTGTGTCACCTTCAACAGGTCAGTTTCCTTTCCTGAGGCTTAATTTCCCATCTGTAAATAAAGGGATTGAACTAAATGGTCACTAGGTCTCCTTAAAGTTCTAGGATCCTTAGTTATTGACAATCAGAGCTGCCTTAGGTGGTGAGGTCCCTGTTACTGGAAGTATTCAAGCAAAAGTGCCATGTCCCCTGAACACTGCTTAGATTTTATGGCTCTATACTTCTGAGGTCCTGGCCTCGGATCCTAAGAGTCTCTGGTTCTGGGACTTTGCAGTCCTGTGCCATCTTATCTCAGTAGCTCTAAGAGATGGGTGGGGTAGTGGAGAGGCTCAGAGCCAGAGGCCTGGTGTGAATTCCAGCTCCATGACTTATCCCCTCTGCCCTCAGTTTCCTCACCTGCAAAATAGAGGTGGCAATAGTAGGGTCTACCTCGTTCTGGGGATTAACTGCCTACAAGTGAAAAAAAAAAACCCACACACAGTTAGGAAGCGCCTGGCACACAGAAGTGCCATAAAGGGGGGCGGTTGTTGTTAAAACTCCACCTGTTCTTGGTGGTTCCAGTTCTGACCACCCTTGAAACTACAGGTTCATTCATCTGGCACTCATTTATTGAGCACCTACTGTGTGCCAGACACTTTTCTAGGCACTGGGGATTCAGCAAACAGAGATCCCTGCTGTCACGGAGCTGACGTTCGAATAAACAGGTAAGCGGGTGAACGTGTCAGGCGGGGTTCTAGTAACTCAAGTGCGTTACCTCCCCCTGGCTTCCCTCCAGCCCTGCTCCCCAGCTGAGGGTCGGGAGCCTCCCTTTGAACCCTGATGTCTGGTGGAGACACCCCGGACTCAGTCGGGGGTGGGAAAGGGGGTGTCATGCAGGAGGACACATTCTTGGGGACCAGTGACTCCTTTCTATGGAGGAACCTTCATTTTTAAACAGCTGCGGCTGGACCCCAACCTTGCATAACGTCTTCCTTGGAGGCAAACAGATCCCCTGTGCCGAGTGCCGAGATCCTCCAGCCTGGGTGTTCCTTCTAGAAACAGAGGCCACCTTGAACAGAACTGCGTTTTGGAGGCACTAAAGGGACTCGCTAATTAACAACTGAAACCAAATCTTTTCATAACACTGGACAACATTTATGATGCACTTCTCTGCCAGGCACTCAACACTCAACATACATTATCTTCCTCACCGTAATCCTAGGAGGTCGATATTATTGTCTCCATTTTGCAGGCGAGAAACGTGAGATTTAGCTAAGGGAGGTAACTTCCTAGAGACGGTTAATAAGCGACTGAGCTGCGACTTGAACCCAAGTCCGTCTGTCATGTTCTTTTCCTCTGTGCTGCATGGAGAGAAGGGCCGGATGAAGTATCCAGCCCAGTAAGCAGATGCTTCCTACGGTGTCCTGCTCCCAGGGCTGGGTGCTGAGGGACGGATCAAGAATGAATAACAAAACTCAGCCTCTGCTTTCAAAGAACTCAGCCCTCCCTGGTCAGGGACTCTGGGTGGGTGCTGAGGCTGCCGCTGTCCCTCCGGGAGCCTCCGTTTCCCCGTCTGTAGATGGGCAGCTTGCACCAGGTGCTGGCAAAGAGCCCGTCCAGCTCAGCCAGCGGAGGGTTTCCAGCCGAATAATGACTGTAGACGCTGCTGTATGCACTTGGCCTGTGTTAACTCACTGCAGGTCCAGAACCGCTACGAGGTAGGTGCCGTTATCGGCCACATTTTACGAAGAAACTGAGGCACAGAGGGATAACAGAATCTGCCCGTCTTAGCTAGGAGTCAGAGGCAGGATTCAGACCCAGGCAGTCGGGCTCCAGAGTCCCTGCTCGTAACCCTCATGTTGCACTTTGTGAGGAGGGAGGGGCCTGCTGGGGTGGAGACAGCCCTGGGGAAACAGGACAAGGAAGGAAGAAGAAGTGAGAGAATAGATGGCAAGGGGCACGTCCTCTCCTCCGGGAAGCCCTCCTGGATTCTGAGAGGTGAAGTTGGAAGCCCCTCCTCGGGCCTCCTTAGGGCACCTTGCGTGTCACCCCGAGCTTTCTGCGCTGGAGAGCCGCTATCCTGACTCGTCTGCGTGCACCCAGGCAGAGGGCGGCGAGGGCTGGGACCGTCCTGGTCATCTCTCATCCCTAGTGTCTCGCTTGGCACAGAGCAGAGTCCCAGTGGAGGTCTGAGATGAGAAGGAAGGAAGGAAGGAAGGGAAGGGAGGGGGGAAGCATGCTTCCAGCTGCATTTCGGACCCTTCATCTGAGGAAAAGGTGACTCACACCTAAGACGCAGCTGCAACGCAGCCGAGTAGAGCAGCGTGTCCCACACGTAAGCCATGCCTGATCGTCTTCAGGATTTTCACGTTTGCACATTATCTGTACTGTTATTTACTTTTTTAATAAAATCAATGTATTTTAAAATAAAAGTGTATATCACGCTCCTGAAAGGAAGGCAGTTGGAAAGACACACAAGAGAAAACAACACGATGAAAGTTCTCCAGGAGGCGTCCTCTCCTCTCCGTGTGGAAAGGGAGATGAGCAGGTATCAGAAGGCACCAAGGATGCGTTAGCACCGAGCTGAGACCTCCTCCTCCTCCTCCTCTTCCCCCTCTGCAGGCCCAGAGCCCTGGAGGAGAGGTGGTTCAGGGTTATATGATGTCTGTGTCACTCGCCATCTGGGGTGTCTCTCTGTCGCTGGGTGATAGGAGGCCCACCCCCTGGGAGACGCCGAATTAAAACAAAGCAGTGCGCCCCTCCCCCTAGCAGGGCGCAGGAAGCACTGCCCACTCCTCGCCAGTTCAGAAGCAGCCTCGGTCTGACGGGCGGGCGTCCATCCCACCCCAGATGCCCCTGGGGACGCCCTGGTGCCCTGGGGAGATGGGGAGAAGCCAGGGCTTTAATTTTATGGGCTGCCTCATCTCCTTTCTCTGTGAATCCCAAACGGATCAGAGCCAGCTGCTCTGCTCATCCAGCTTGGAAAGCTGGATACTGTTTCTCCCCTCGGGAAGGACCTGGGAAAGACAGACCACACTAGGGGCACAAAGCACCCCTCCACCCAGCCGAGGCTGCCCTCCCCTATGTCAGCAGACACCATCTAGAGGTTTGGGGGTCTTAAGCGATCCGGTGCCAGGGAAGGTTGGGGTCTTCACCCCACCAGGAGGGGCTCCCAACTGAGCCCTGTGGCCTCCGCATCAGTAAAGACACAATAGAGCCATCTCTGCCTTCCCTTGTTTATTCATTCCTTCATTAATTCATTCATTCCTTCATTCAACAAGTATTGGGTGGGCGCCTATGGGAGAGCAAGCAGTGAGCAAAGATGCACAGAAGGGGAGACAAGGAGAAACATCGCCGAGAAACAAGTCAATAGAATGATGGCTTGTGTCAGGAAGCTCACAAGCCCGAGGCCTCCTGAGAGGAGGCGGGAACCTGCCTGAACCGCCTTCAATGCAGCCATTAGGGAATGGGAGCAGGAGGAGGCATTTCAGACGAGCCCTGCAGGCCGAGGAGCTAGCTGCAGGAAGAGTGTGCAGGTTAGAGGGAACAGCATGTGCAAATCCCAAAGGTGACAAGAGCCCCCTCAGGGAAGCCCCCGTTTTGCACCCTCATTCTCCTCTTTCTCTGGCCTCTCCCAGGGAACTTGTAAATCCAGACAAGCAGATTCTAGGAACTCAGACTAAAGTTTCAACCACCCCGTCACGTGGGCAAGTCACCCACTCTCTCCGGGTCTCAGTTTGCTCATCTGTATAAAGGGGATGATGACAATAACCCCCTCACTGGAAGGTCAGGAGGACAGAATGGGATCACGCCCCTGACAGCACTCTGCAAACTGCCCTGAGCTGCACAGAGGCGGGATTTCGTCCCGTGGAGGAGGATGCCGGCTGGACAGGAGGGTGACTCTCGGGGACGGGTTCTAGCTCTGTCTCACTCTCCGCCAGGAGCCAGGCTGAGGGCCTCCATTCTCTGCTCTCCATCCCTCAGGTCTGGTTCAGTAACCGCCGCGCCCGTTGGCGTAAGCAGGCAGGAGCCAACCAGCTGGCAGCGTTCAACCACCTTCTGCCAGGGGGCTTCCCGCCCACCGGCATGCCCACGCTGCCCCCCTACCAGCTGCCGGACTCCACCTACCCCACCCCCACCATCTCCCAAGGTGAGTGCCCGAGCCCCGTCCTGGCGTCTCGGCGATGCCCTTCCATCCTTCTCCTCGCCCCGTCCATTCCTCCCTTCCCTACAAAGAAGGAATAACGAGTTATTATTTTATGACCGTTCGTCTGCTTTCGTGTGGGCAGGCTATTAGGACAAAAAAGATGAGGTCCTACCCTTGAACTTCTTGGCTTTGCCAATGAGCCACAGAGCATCCCCAGGGGATCAGCAAGGTCGCCTCCATATCCACGTGTAGAGCTCCTTAAACTGTAAAGTCACATGAACCTCCTGGGGTCTTATTAAAATGCAGAAGAGATGGCGAGCTTTGTGCTGGGAGAGGGTTCCTCTCCACTCTTCCTGGATCCTGCCCCCCATTCTGCCCTCCCCCTCCTCTCCGCCCCCTAGCACACATTAGGAATCCTGCTCCTTGGCATCTGTCTCGTGAAGAAGCCCCGTGGCCTCCTCTCAAAGGGCTGGCAGGCTGCAGCTCTGGAGGCTGAGGAGAGGGGCAGGGGACCCTCCTTATGATTCTCAAGGAGAAACTGAACTGTTGCCAAGGATGACGGTCCCATCCATTGCGTGGAAGGCTGTGTGGAGGGGGCCCTGACAGAGCAGAACAGCAGCTGAGAACAGAAATGGCAGTCCAGACCCTCGCCCCACCACTCACTAGCTTTGTCACCTTGCACAAGTGCCCCGACCCCCTCAAGCCTCAGTTTCTTCATCTGTACAATGGGAATCATATTCTTGCTTTGTACCCTTAGACAGCATTTGTAAAAGCACCTGGCAAGGTGCCGTCGGATCAGGCCTGGACTGCATGGGTTACCAGAGTCCCCAGCAAAGACTGACTTTCAGTCCAGATCACATTTATTGAGCACCTACTGTGTGCCAAGCACTGAGCAACAGGGCCGGCGGGCAGTTGCCCAGAAGTCATCCAGAATGTTGGTTGGCTGTCATTCAGGACCTGGCCAGTCCCTAGTGCCCTGTCCAGAAGCCAGCTTGTCCCATCCCAAGTAGCGTCCCTCCAGGGCATGGAGACGGAGAAGGAGGCTCATGGCTCCTCTCCAGACAGGAGTCTTATCCCCTGCCACTTGCTCAGGCTCTCCCCTGGGTCTCTCCACAGACGGGGGCAGCACTGTGCACCGGCCCCAGCCCCTCCCGCCGTCCACCATGCACCAGGGGGGCCTGGCTGCGGCAGCCGCGGCCGCTGACACCAGCTCTGCCTACGGAGCCCGCCACAGTTTCTCCAGCTACTCCGACAGCTTCATGAACCCGGCAGCGCCCTCCAACCACATGAACCCCGTCAGCAACGGCCTGTCTCCTCAGGTGGGTGGCCTGGCCCCTCTGCCCGGGGTCCCATCGCCAGACACTGCCCAGCCAGTCTGGGCTACGCGTGACACAGGTTGGCTCTTCCTTGGGGAAGAATTTGCTGGTCTCCACAAAACTGCTGGCTGTTGGTACCTTGCGAGGGTTGAAGGGGGAGGAGAGGATGCTCCTTGCTCCGTCACTTGTCAGTGTTCTGTGACCCTCCACCCCGGGTTTACCTTCTTCAAGCTGCAGCCCTGGGCGACCCAGCGGGCGGGTGTGGCAAAAGGGTTTCCGTAACAGGTTTCCATGCTTCTTGCCACCCAGAAACAACAGATACTGTATTATAGACTTGCTGCTGGCCCGAAAGCCACCCAGAGCTTGTGAAACTGGCCCACCCCCCACCTCATGGCGGTTCAGTCCATAAAAGTCGGGCATTTTCAGGCAGTGCATTGGTGGAAGTGTTGCACCATTTCCTGCGGGACGCTGACTGTGGTTGGGGCTTTGTTCTAGAATCAGGAGTCCTTCCTGTGTTCCATCCTGTGCTCCATCTCCCGCCTTTCACCAGGAGTGACCCATGAGGGAAGGGCAGAACCGCATCCCATTGGTGGAGAGAACTGCAGCTGGGGTTCTAGACGGGAGCTCGACTCCCACTGGGTCTTGGAACTCTGTTCACTCACGTGTGACTGGTTGCTGGTTAAGTCACTCATTGCCCGATGGTGCCGTTAGAAGTTGTGGGACCTTCTTTGGATGAAGTCAGGAAGACAAAGTTGGGGCTGATAGGGGTTATTGGCTGGTGGTTACCGGCTGATGGTGGTCATTGGTGGGTTTGGGGAACAGGACTCAGTGACGCTGGAAGTTCCAGCGAATTTGAGGAACCGATGAGTTCATTTTTATAACTAGGCACGGTCTCCAGTACCCACAGGGGAAGGAATTAAATCCAGGACTGCTTTTGCTCTGCCTTCCACCTTTTGAGACACCTCCCTCACGTCTGGGGTGAGAATACGAGTGATGCAAACTGAAGTGAACAGCTGTAGGGCGGGAGAACAGGCGAAGGCCTGGAGGGGCCTGAAATCTCAGCCCCGCCAGTCAGGGTGTTAGGCGAGCTGGCATCTCTGAGCCTCAGTTTACCCCATTACACAAAAAGTGGTTACACAAAGACTGTTGCAACCTCCTAAGAAAGGTGGGTGTTCTCTACGTTCAACGTGCTAACTGTTCAAAGCGCCCAGCACAGAGCCGGTACAAAATATGGGCCTAATAAGCATCAGGGCTCTTGCCCCCCTCCTCCCTTTGCCAGGACAATAAATTATATTATTAAGTACGAGAAACCTGTTACCTGAAGGAAAAAAGAGGCCAAAGGGGAGGTCAGTTACATCCCTGGGGCCACGTCATTCCAGCTACCTGTTTTTGTAAATAAAATTTTATTCAAACACAGCCACACCCATCCATTTACGTACTTATGGCCACTTCTGCACTACAGCCACAGAGTTGGGTAGTTTCAAAAAGAGACCACATGGCCCACAAAGCCTAAAATAGTTACTGTCTGGCCCTTACCGAAAGCAATCGCTACCCCCTGGTCTAAAACCTTCCCAAGGATGTTAATTTCCTGCACATTTGGGGCTCGTTCCTGTTTGCCTCTATTAATGTGTGTAGTTGAGGGCTGACTGCATTTCAGTTCCATCGTTTACTTGTGGGTAAGATCCCTTCTCCTTTCTCTGCCTCGATTTTCTCATCCGTGAAATGGGGCTGATGCCAGCACCTATCTTGCAGGGTTGTTGGAGATTGAGTCGATCCACGTAAAGCCCTTAGCCCAGGTCTGGTGCAGAGTGGAGTGCCCGGTAAACGTAGGCAGCTGCATGCAGAGCTCCTAACCATGATGCGCCAAGTCCTCGTGGGGCTCACGTTATGGGGGGCGATGCAGCCTGCAGACTGGAATGTTCTCCCAGTGCAATCTAATTGGCCTCTTTGGGGTTCAAGGCCGTGACCTCCATCTCATGAGCGCCAAGGACTAACTGGCTGAGCTAACCTTCCAGGGTCAGGAGACAGACACCACAGGATCCCAGAGACGGCTGGGTGAGGGTGGCTGCAGAGACTGAGGTGTCCACACCCGAGAATGTGGTCCAGGCCTGGCCTTATGGTACAAAGCAAGTTAGAGGAGCATCACATGGAAAGCTGAAGAGGGCCGTGGAGATTATGTGGGCCAGCCAGATGGAGGGCCCAGGACACACTGGCCGGGCCAGGGCTGAGAGGCCAGGGCCCCTGGTTCCCTGACCGCTGCTCTTCCCAGCCCTCCCCTCTCGATGTGGGCTGAGGTTTATCCCACAGCAGCACTTTGTCACAGGGCAGAGGAGACACTAGCAGATAAGGGGCCCCTGGCTTCTGGAGCGTGATTCAGCAGTGGGAGTAAAGAGTGTGGATGTTCCGTGCACTGTTTGTGCCCAGAGATGAGCCTTGGGGAGAGAGAGAAGAGACACTGACCCACTACTCAGAGCAGCCAGATCAAGCCCGACCTCCTTCCCGCCTGAGTCGGACCCTCGCCCCTCCTCTGAGAGACCCTCCAGAGGCTTCCTCCCCGTTCCTCAGGGCGGAGAGGCTGTGGGGGCATGATGGATTGGGCGAACGTCGGAGGCTCGCCCAGAGGTTCCCACCAAAGGTGTGAAGACAGATGAGGGTCTGACAGGGGCAGAGGGGACCAGGAGGTGAACAGCTGCTGGAGGGGGAGGGGGCTGCTCACAGGGCAGACATGCGGGGGCCGTGTGTGCTTCTGTGCATGTGAACCGCCAGGGTTAAGCTGGGAACACTTCCTGAAGGAAGGGGGCAGCGAGGGGGCTGTTTCTGGGTCTTGTACAAAAGTTCCTGGCATTTCTGAGCTCCGACTCCCCATACACTTTCTCCTCCATCTGAGCAGGCTGACTGTACGTCTTCAGCACATCTGTGTGGTCTTGGGAGGGGTGGGGGTGGGCGGTCTCCACCAAGACAGACCCACTTCCCACGTCCTGTCTCGTCAGCAGGAGGGGTTTCTCCGTGGCTCACCCAGCAGGGGATGGGGCTTCGTCCTGGGCTGTGGGGCCGGCACATGTCCCCTCACCCAGGACTGCAGGTCCCTGCCACCATCACCCAGATAGCCTTGGCCCTTGTTCTTACGAAAGGCCAAGGGGACCACACTGGGAGATGAAGTTGGGGCTCTGCAGAGCATCTGCTCATCACAGTGGCCGGCTTGCTGCTCCCTGGGGAAGATGTGCCTCCTCCTAGGGGTTGACCCGGGTCCTCGTCTCAGGCCTGGCCTGGGAAGTGGGTGCTGCCCAGCCTCAGGGACTCCACGGAGAGGCTGCCCAGCAGAATCTCACAGAAAAGCCATCTCAGCTCTGCACCTGCCCCCTGGCTCTAATATAACTAATAGTTACGGAGTGCCTGTGTGTGCCAGGCACTGTTCTAGGCATAAATCAGTGGCCATGAGGGGTGGAGAGCCCCACCCTGGTGGAGCTGGCAGTGTGAGGGCAGACAGGTAATAAACTGAATTAAAAGCAAGTCATGCAATATGTCTAATACTGATGTTGACAAGGACAGCTAACACCCTGAGCCCCCATGACTCAGGCTGTCCTGAGTGCTTCCTATAAACTGATCTACTGGAGGGGTAGAGCCAGGATTCAAACCCACGTCTCTGCAGCCTGAGATCTTAACCAGTCGCGCTGTCCTCCTGCCCCAGAGGTGCCCATGCTTGCTCTCTTTTTTGGAGATAGACTGGCAGCAGGAAGAAACTACCTCGGGAAGCCGGTCCCTTCAGCTCGGGGGAGAAGAAAGCTCATTGGACCCATGTCACAGATGAGAAAAGTGAGGCCAGGACCTCAAGTTAGGGCCCATGGACAGAGCTGAGTCAGAAGCCTTCTGGGAGTTTTAGATACCATGGGGCTGGGTTCCCTCATGGCCCAGGCCCAAAGCCCGGCCTTATGGGATCAGACATTCAGCACATGGATGTCCCGGCTTTGTGCACTGGCTCCTTCTGAAGAGGTGTAGGGAAAATGAATCCTGCCCAGGAGACCTGGTCTCTGATGGCTTGGTGTGGGGTTGAACTCACAGACCCCCAGCCCACTCTCTGCCCCTCACTCTAGGCTGAGGGTCAGTTACTTGGAAAACAGCTCTTCGAGGACAGCTCAAGATAGCTTAGGGCAAAAGGAACCTTTTGTGATGGGGATGACTCTGAATTGTCTGATACCTGCAGTTGATCACTTGGTACCAGCCTGTGTCTGGGAATTGCAAGCAGGGCACGCTTTTGGGGGTAGCGGGCAGAGATGGAACGGGGGACACGCAGGCCTGCCCTTAGGATTCCCCAATCTGATGGGGGAGACACAGCCCTTGCCCAGAAGAGCATCAGGTCAGAGAGGAGGGACCCAGGTCCTGTCCTCAGGAGCTCATAGTGTGACAGAAGAGAAGAACTCCCCATCCACAGATGCCCTTGTCTGATGGCGGAAGCGCAGCCCTCTCCTGGAGAGTCCCGGGTGTGATGGGGAGTCATTTGCAGCTGCAGCTTTACCCAGGCCGAGCTCCCAGGCGAAGAA
Source organism: Ceratotherium simum simum (assembly GCF_057802395.1). Classification (NCBI taxonomy): domain Eukaryota; kingdom Metazoa; phylum Chordata; class Mammalia; order Perissodactyla; family Rhinocerotidae; genus Ceratotherium; species Ceratotherium simum. Next base: position 36,965,179 of record NC_141921.1, on the reverse strand, counting down.
TCAGGAGCAAAGTTCTGCCATTTCGAGGGTCATTTGGGCTGGAGGCTACAGACAGGGGGCCCTGGGCTGGAGGCTTCTTCAGGGCCTGCGTGGACGTGTCTCCAGGGGGCAGCCCCTAGTTGGAGCTTCCTTCTCCTCCAGGCCTTTTAGACGCAGACTCTGTCAGAGTTGGAAGTGGACACTGAGGCCCAGAGAGGGGGATAAAATTGCCCCAAATCACACAGCCGGGTTAGCGGCCGAGCTGGGACCGGCACCCAGGTCTCCAGACCCCTAGGCGAGAGCCTCTGCCACTGCGTCCTGGGAAAGGGAGTTGCCACCTTGCCACCAGTGCTCCTTTCGCTCCTTCATAAAGTCCCACGTTCCTCGTCCCCTTTGCTCCTTTCTGGAGCTTAACATGAAGGAACCTGTAAAGGGATTTACACGTCCACAGTGTCCCCCACACTGAACTGATGGAAACTATTCTCTAAGTGGGCGGTTAATCACAGGCCATAATCCCAGGAAACCAAGACTTTCTGTCCTTTCTCGATTCTTGACTTTTTCCTCCTTTCCCTCCTGTGCTCATAATTGCAGTGACAGCTAACGTGGAGTGCACGCTTACAGAGGGCCGGCACGGACAGGCCAAACGCTGTACCTGCTCTCACCCATGGAATCTTGGCAGTTATCTTGTGACTGTCATTTTACAGAGTCCTCTATCCATCCATCCACCCATCCATCCACCCATCCAACAAATATTTATTAAGCCCCCACCATGTGCCAGCCTCTGTGGTAGGTTCTGGGAAGTGGCAGAGCTAGGATCTGAACAGCCTGGCTCCAGAGCCCACTGTGTTATCTGTTGTATCTGCTCCGGGAGATTGGTCTTATGGTCCATATGGGGAAGTTGAGGTTCAAGGCTAGAGTGGCAATCAATGGCATAGCCAGGTTCAGAGTCTATATCCTCAAAGGCCAAGCCTCTCCTTCCTTCTGAGACCAGCAGGAATACAGTAGGAATAAAGGCTTTGTTTTAATTTCTTTATGAATGAGTTCTCCTGGATGCCTCTCAGCTGTGGATTCCTGACGCTGCCCTCCCGGCATCACTGAGGCCTCCCGGGAAGCCAATCCAACAAGGAAAGACACTCCGTCAGCTGCACACTACGGAGTGCCAGATCCCATGTAGGCTTCACGTCTGCTCTGTGAAGTCATTCAAGCCCCACAGAAGCCCTACACTTGGGAGACAGGCTCAGAGAGGTTAAGTAACTTGCTGAAGGCCACAGAGCAGGGGAGTGGCAGAAATGGGATTCTAACGCAGATCTGCTGACCTATGCACCGCACCTTCCCATGACCCTCAGAGGGACAAGATCCAGACAGGCCACTCGCTCTGGGGGACTGAGCCCCCCACGTGGTGGGCGCTGGAAACTCCCTTCGCCTCTTTCTCTTCTCACTTCCTCTTGGTGTTTTTTTTCCCCTTTATTGGCGACACTGTGTTTATAATAAGCATTTAAAATGAGTCTTGCTGGACCAGGGACGAGGAAGGAGGGGGGAGTGGGAGGTTTGTAGGCAGGAAGACGGGGAGGGGGACGGTGGGGTGTTAAATAGCCCAGAATTTTTAAAAAACTGATGCAAATCACTGGTAGGAGAGAAAATTATGTGCAATTACGTCCTGATATTGGAAGGTTTTGCCTAGCCCAGGCAACAAGATCTCATTAACAAGCAGAAAATAAGATTGAAATGGTGTGTAAAAGAGCTGAAAAATGAATTTGAATGCTGCGTTTGTCCACAATTACCCCCTCCTTCACACATATTTTATTGCAATTTTTTTATTATTCTTAATCTCTCCATTCCTCAAAGCAGATTGGGGACATCCTGGCATTACCGGGGCGTCGGGAGGAGGTGTGGAGGATTTCCTGCTCTCCTGAAAGGAGACCCTGCTCTCGCGCATTTTCCAAGGTTGGGTTTTGGAGGGATCAGAATTCATTTCTCCGGCTTAGCGGGTTGTAGGCACAGGGGCTTTAACCCCAGCCCAGTGCTCCTCGGGGGCCCCGCCCAGCCCTCCCTTCTCCTCTCTTCCCCAGCACCTCCTCTGCCTCCAGCTTCCCTCCCGCTCCACCTCCCTCTCCTCTGCCTTCTGAGGGTCTCTTCCAGGCTTTCCCCTTCCCAAGAGGCCTCTCCCGCAGGCCCCCATGAGTGGGAGGAAGCCTGGGTCGAGAGAAACCATGTGGCCTTTGCCAACAGGCAGTCCTGATTTGGAGTTCTGGTTCCGCCACTTACTAAGTTGCTGTGTGGCTTGGGGCAGCTTGCTTAACCTCTCTGGGCTTCATTTTCCTTGTGTGAAAATGGGAGTGATAATCCCTGCCTCTCAGGGGCTGCTGTGAGGATTAAGGGAGAATTTGAGTGAAGTGCCTAGTATGTAGTAGGTGCTTAATACACGAGCATTCTCCACCCCCGCTTCTGTGCCCTGGCCTCCCAACTCTGCCTTACTTCCATCCCATCTCTTCCGTCTCTTCCCTCCCTTCCTTCTCTCCTTCACTCCCTTCATTTGGTTGGAAAATGCCTGCGTTGGTTTCCAATCCAGGACAGTGTAGGGGGTTCCACTGACCTCAGTCTTGGGGAGAGAGGACGCTGGGTGCAGGTAGCACCCCTCTGTGCAGAAAGCACAGGAAAGGCTGTCTCCCCCACCCGCCCTCGGCGCTGGGGAAGGATGAGCTGGGATGGAAAGGAATGACTGGCTCATGTAGGAAAGACACTGACTCTGACACTGGTTTTTCCCAGGATTAGAGAAGAACTAACTGAGTCACCCACCCACCCATCTACCCATTTCTCACCATGACCAGTGGTGATGGTGTGGGGCCAGGGGTCAGCTGTGGAAAGGGCCAAGAGTCTGTAGCCAGATTTTCTGGGACCTGAAGCCAAATGCCATTTTGCAGTGTCTGCCCTCCCCAGCTGGCTTTCACCGTCCCCAGGGATAGCCCAGCTCCCAGAGCTCCCCCACCTCGGCCACATCTGCCAGCCCCTGGTCACAGCCCTGACTGATCAGGGTACCAATTGGGGGCCATGGGGAGTGTCCACTCAGCTCATCGGGGGCCCCCCACACCCCGAGTGCCCCTTCCCCCTTGACTCCTGGGCAGGGGTGAGCAATAAGGCTCAGAGAATTGGCTGTGCGGCCCTGGGTATCCTTGAGCCCTTCCGGCCCCTGGGGGCACAGACCCTGCCAAGATCCTGCTCTCACGTCCAGCTCTGCCTTTGTCCACGGTTAACCTACCTCAGTGGGAAAAGCTGAGTTATTTCCCCCCAGCGGCTCCTCGCCAAACATAACCACCTGCTCTCGTCCGTCAGAGGCCCAGCTCCCGCCCACAGGGAGAGGCCTGGACCAGCCTTGTCTCCTGTGAAAACAGACCCGTGTTTATGTCTCTGCCCTTCTCATCCCTTTTTGCTGGGTGGAGGGGACTGAGGGGGCAGGGGAGAGACAGGCGAGACTGGGATCAGGAACTTTCCAGACTGATGGTAGGAGGGCGGTCATGCCTATGGGCACACCCTGCTGGGAAAGGGGGGCCCTGACTTATGGCCTGGTTTCCTGGTGACTTTGGGGTCTTTTCATCATTGAGGGCCACCCTGGCCTTTCCTCCTTTCTTAGAGGATGAGTGGAATTCTGGGAAGATGGTGTCTTAACCCACCTCCCTGAGTCTGGAAAAGAGATGTGGGTTGAGGGCTGCCCTCAAGGGATGTTCTGGGACCCTTTTTTGCCCACCACTGAAACATCTACAGTGATCTAGACCCCACACCTTGAGAAGGTGTGGGCAGTAGCTTGTCTCATAAACAAGTGGGCCAGGGGGGACCTAGATGCTTCCATGCACCACCTGATGTCAGGGACCACAGTCTTCCAGTAGGACCACAGGCGCGGCAGCAATTCTCAGTACGTGGTGCTTCCTTTGGTGACACACAGAACTCAGTGCTGGCACGTAGTGGGCCTCCAATAACTGTTCGTGAACCCGGGGTCCTGCGGGCCTGATTACAGCAGCTGTGGGCTGTTCCCAAGAGGTCCTGAGGCAACTGATCATTTGGTTTGCACTTCAATGTCATTACGTATGATTCCCTTCAAATCCATTCATCCAGCTCCTGTGACTGAGACAACGTATAGGGAGGCTCAAAACAGAAAATATACATGGCTGTCTCTGCTCTTACTAAGTCTATTTTGGGGGAGACAATACTCCCCGCACCCCAAAGAGCAATGAGAGACTCAGTTGTTGACAACTGAGTGGGATTCTGGTCAGACAAGAGAGGAAGAGCAGAGGAGTTGGAGAAGGGACGGCACCGTCAGAGAAGGCTTCCCGGAGGAGGAGTCTCAAAGGGGAGGTAGGATTTGCTCAGGGTAAAATAGGAAGGGTCAGGAGGTTGGTGCAGACAGGACAGCAATAAAGAATACAGCAAACACTAAAACAGTGGCTAACTCAGATACATCATGGGCACAGTGGAATGATCACACAGACTGGGGTTCGGATTCTGGGTCCTCTACTTACTTGCTGTGTGACCATGGGCAAGTTACCTGAGCTCTCTGAGCCTCAGTTTCCTCATATGTAAAATGGGGCCAATACAACTCACCTGGCATATAGGAAAAGCTTAATAAGGGACAGTTTTTCCCTCTCTGCTTCTCTCTGCCCAGATTAGAAACTGAATTAGCGAGGTCCTGCTAGGTTTCTCTGCTTAGGCCATTTCTTTTCGGGGACTGGAGGTCCTGCTCAGCCCAGGCCAGGTCTGGTCACTGGTTGGAAAGTCGGGAGATCTGAGTTCCCTCCCGGTTCTGCTTCTGACCCACCAAGGTCAAGGGTGTGACCTTGGCAGAGGCCTCCTCATTCTGGTCCTCAGTTTCCCTATCTGTGCGATGGAAGAGATAGACCAACTGCTAGTAAGGAACCTCCCTGCTCAAAGTCTGCGACTTCTGCGGGTTCTGTATACCAGCACGTGAGTTGCAGCCTCTAGATCCACAGGCGGGGGCGACCCTCCTCTCCGTGCTACGCCTCCTCTCCACTCTCCTGGGGCCCCTGCCTCTGCTTCCCAGCAGGCCCGGGTTTAGCTGTCCGGAGCTGCCTGGCTTGGTAGGAAAGAATGGAAATAATGGATTTGTCCTTCTTTCTGATTAGCACGGGGGCTCAGAACGAGACCGTGCCGGCAGATCGAGGGGGAGAAAATGAGGGAGATTAGCAATTAATACAGCGGGCAGACTCGGAGCTGCTCAGGCCTGTCCCTTGGGTCCCCAGCGGGAGGGAGGCCGCTGGGATGGCCGGGTGACTGGACCTGGGAGGCCAGGCAAGACCCCAGGTAGGAAGGCGGGGGTGACTTTGAGGGTCCCCAAGGCCATGCCCTCCCCTGCCTCCAGGTCTTCCCACCTGCTGTTCCCTCTGCCTGGGACCTTCTCCTCTACAGCCCCATCATCATCGCAACCCAATCTTATTCATTCTTTAAGACTTGGCCCCCTTCCAGGATGCCTTCCTCAGCCCCTCGTGGTGGGCTAGCTGTGCCTTCCTGATGCATTGATGACATTTTGTCAGTACATTAAAAGTACCTGTATTATTAGACAAATTAATAATAGTAGTAATAATAGTTCAATTTTTTTGAGCACTGACCCCATGCCAGATGCCACACTAAGCTGGTTACACGGATTATCTCATTTAATCATCATAACATCTCCTCTGGAAGGAGGAGGCCTCAAATTATTTTTGTCTCACAAATGAGGGGACAGAGGCACCCAGCAGTTTAAATAATGTGCCTAAGATAAGTTGTTAACAAGTGGCAGGCGCTGGACTTGACCCCAGCCGGCGTGGCCACAGAGACCATGCTCTTACCCAGTACATGTCATGAAAACGGTCTGTTTCCCACTCACTGGTGAGATCTTTGACGGCCCCAAACACGACTCTGATCTCACTATTTCCAGTGCCCTACGAGGCCTCAGGAGGCAGGCTCTGGAACCCCTGGGCCCCAGTCCCCAGCGCTGTCACTTCCCACCTGTGTGATTCCAAACGGGTTCTTCTCTGCCTCAGTTTCCCCCCCTGTAAAGGGGGCTAATAACATTCCCCTCTCATAGAGAAGTCTGAGAAGTAAGTGTGTTGATGTAAGCAGAGCATGCTGGCACCTGGCACAGTGCAGGGGCTATTGCAGATGGGGGTTCCCAAGGCCACCCAGTGAGTCGGTGCAGGGCCAGGCTCCAGATCTCCCGTTGGGGAATTAATTTTCCCCCAGCACCTTCCAGTTTACTGCTTCTTCTGCCTCCCTGTCTAGGCTCCTGCCCCACCCCAACCTCAGCCCCAGGGCCTCCCCCCACTCCTGACCCTCCCATTAGCCCCTTCTCCCTCAGGCCCTCTCCCCAGCCCTGAACATTTCTCCAACACCTTTGGGGGTGGGGACAGGGGTTCCGAGCAGCTCCAGGGAGCTCTGCTGCCAGATGGTGGCTGATGGGGAGGACACAGGCAGAGGAGGCTCCTCCCCTGGAGTTTCTGGGAGCATCTGAGATCTGGGAGACTGTCCTCCAGGCATGGTTGGCGACCTTCAGAAGGTCAGGCCTGAGTGCCACGCCAACTCCTGTGCAGCCTCAGCCAGTCACCCCTGCTTTGCAAGTCTGCTTCCTTCTAAGTGACAAGGGGTCAGCACATTCTTCGGAGGGAGGACAGCCTCTACCCCAGCCCAGCCAGGCCTGCCATCCCACTTTCCTTCTCCTGCAGCCAGCCTCCCCTCCGTGTCCTGTCCTTCAGCCCAGAACTTTCTCTGGGCCCAGCTGATGGGAAATGAACGGCTGATTTCTTTTCTCCCCCTGCTTCCTGTTTCTCTCTCCCCGAACTTCCTCCAGTTCCGGGTTCTCCGGGCCCTTCTCTCCCTTTGGCCCCCTTTTCCCTCACCCCCTTTGCAGACCGACATCTCTCAGACCCTCCTCCTCTCAAATCCAGCGCCCCATTCCCTTTCCCCTAATCTCTCCCATTCTTCTCCAGTCCTCTCATTTCCTGATTCCTCCCCAAACACCTCTTCTTTCTCCATCTCCAGCCCCACCTCCGTGTCCCCCCCCCCCGCCCGGCCCCCCATTTCTCCTTTCCCAAGCCCTCGCACCTCTCGGACTCTCCAGCTCGCTCACGGGGCCGGAGGTCACGCAGGGGCTGGGCGCGGGTTCCGGGCACAGGTTCTGGTCCTGGCCGGGGCCGGGGGCGGGGCGGGGGCGGCGGCCAGGAAGGTGGGGGCCGGGGGGATCGGGGATCCGCGGCCGCCCCTCCCTGCGCCGCCGCCGCCGCCGCCGCGCGCCTTTGATCCATGGCCCGAGGCCGCCTGACAGTGGAAAATGCGGGGAGACAAAACCACTCAGTCAAAGTGATTCCCAACAACTGTCTCCCCGAGATAAGGACGCGCGCGGCTCGGCGGCCTGCTTAATTCCCGCTGCCCGGCCGGGATCGGGGAGCAGCGGCGGCCGGCCGCCCCCGGAACGCGCGCCGGGCGCGTGGGCGCGGTCCTGCCTCCTGCCTCCGCCGTCCCGTCCCGGGCGCACGGGCCGAGGGCAGGGCGGCCCGGTGAGCGCGCGAGCCCCGCTCGCTCCGGAGGGAAGCAGACAGGCGCCTACTTCCTTGGCAGCGCCTCCAGGGAGGGCTTCCTTCCACATTCCCTATCCACTCGTTTGGTCCCCTTACGCCAATGCACTTGCTATGACATTCTCACCCTCACCGCTCTTCCCTAGCCAAACCCTATTCATCTCTCTGGTCTCAGCTCAGAGATCACTTCCTCTGAGAAGCTGTCGCTGACCCTCGGGTCTGGGTGGCCCCACTCCCTCTCAGGGTAGCAGTTTTGCCTCTGAATCTGGATACTGCTGTGTCCCCCTCCAGCAAGGACCAGGCTATCCTGGTCCCCAGCACAAAGCCTGGCACAGAGTAGGGGTCCAGTAAACAACTGTGGGCAGGCACTGGCCACAGTGGGCATCCCTTCTATGCCCGGCGGGGGGCTCCTGCCTTCAAGGACCTTCTAGATAGTTTGGCAGGAGACAAGCAAGCAAACCAGGAGCCAGAAGCCTCCAGAAAGAAGGGATTGCCGGCTTGGCTAGGCTGGATGGACTACCGGGAGGTCCAGCTTTGCTTTCCAGCCACCTCCCTTGGCAAGCTGGGATCCAACTCGGAGGTTCAGGAAGTGGCAGGAGGTCAGATTATGTGAAGTGAGGCCAAAAGAGGACCTTCATAATCCCCCCTAAACCTCCACGGGGCTTTCTGTTGGGGACTGAGAGAGCCAGCATGTTCCAGAGGTCGCGGGGAGGCAGAATTCGGGATGAAGAAGGACCTTCCCCGTGGGAACTGGCTGCGGATGGATAGACAGCCTTGTGAAGCAGCGAGCGCCGCGTCTCTGGGGGATGCGGGCAGACTGGTTTTGTCAAGACTGTTGGAGAGTGCGTTCTTTGCAGGGTAGGGGATTAAATGGAGTCAGTGGTTCCCAAACCTGTGCATCAGAATGATCTGGGATGCCTGTTAGAAGTCTAAATTCCCAGGCTCCACCCTGACATGCTGAAGCGGTAGGTCTGTACAGGGACTGGGAGAATCCCTATTTTAAAGAGCGCACTGTTCGAGGCAGCCTGGGTTCGCAATCCTTCACCGTGTCAACATCACATCAGCACTTTGACCCCTCTTTCTTTAGGAAGTGACCCAGAGGAGGATCTGTTTGAATTGAACTGAGATGCCCTCTCCAGCAATCTCCCAGCTAGAAGGCACCCTAGGAATAGTTAACCTCACTTGCTGCCTGCTTTGACAAAGAGAAGCCCCCACAAGGGCCCTGCACACTTTCCTCTGCCTAGAAAGACTCAGGGATGAGCAGGACGTTTCTGAGGGCACAGTGGGTGTGGCAGTGGCCGGATCATCTCAGAGGGTCAGTGGACAGCATTTACAGTCATCTCTGCCTCTGCTCTGAGTGGCATGGACCGTCCGCACTTTGACACAAAGCCCTGGGAAATCTTTTCAAGCATTGAGCACGAGCCGAGGAGACTCGGGTGGGGCTCGGGAGGGAGACCCACCTCTGCCCCCCTCCTGTGCCTCCTTCCCACTGGTCTGTTGGGGACCAGCAGAGAGCCTGAGGGCTCAGCATGCAATCTTCTGGCCAGACCCGGGGTCTGAGCTACAGCGCCACCGGAGGATTAAGGTCCCGTGAGGGCCCTGGCTAGTGTCTTACACAAAGAGAACACATCCCAGCTGAAATTGAGACGTAATGCCCAGGGGCAGAAGTTGCTGAGCCTCCCCCAGGAGCTGCCTTCCCCTCCCCACCAGATATGCCCTCCCGATCCGCAGCCCGCTGACCATCCTTCCCTGAGTCCCTGGTGCTGACTCCAGCCCCAGCCAACTCCATCCTCCCTCTCTAGGCCTCTGGGGAGAAGCAGCTGTCCCAACTGGGGCCCCACCTTGAAGTGGGGTTGCTATTCCGGCACCATGATAATGGCAACACCATCCCCAATTTGTTCAGAACCTGGGGGTCAGCGAGGCGCTTTGGCCCCTTTAGCTATTTGATCCTTGCCGAGCCCTGAGGGCCTGGAATCATCCTGCCCATTCTGCAGACTCAGAGAGGCACGGCTCAAGGTCAGAGCAGGGGACGGTGTCGGAATCCAAAACCCAGGTCTGTCTGAGCGCAGAGATTAAATCCCTCCTTAGTGCTGGGCTGCCAGAACAGGCAGGACCGGACTAGACCCCTGGTCTGCACTTTAACAAGTTCCCAGGGGATTTGCACGCACAGGAAAATTTGAGAAGCACTGGCCGAAATGACCTTGTCGTGCCCTCTCCTACTCCCCAGCCCTCAGATGCCCCACAAGCTCCTGCGGTGACTCAGAGTGGACCACCCTGGACAGCAGAGGATGGAGACAGGAAGGGGCCTGGGAGGGAAGCTGAAATCTCTCAGAGGCCCAGAGGAGGAAGCAGGGGTGCAGGGAGGCAGGCTGAGGGTTCCTCCAGCCCTGCAGTCCTGTACTAGGCTGACAACCAGCTGGACCCAGTGCGAGCCTGGCACCCTGCGTGGCGGGCTCAGTCCTGGCCCACTAAGCTCCAGGGCTGATTCAGGAGGTGCCTCCTGCTGGAGGCATGCAGGGGTGGTGGGCAGAGGGGCATGGAAGAGGACAGACAGACAGATGTGCAGAACGGACAGGGCAAGGGAGCGATGGAGGAGCAGTGGAGGCAGAGGGAAAGGGACACAGACTGGGAAACATAAAGAGAGGCTGAGAGAGAAGCACGTAGAGAGGTAGAGACAGGAAGGGAGAGAGACAGAGAGAAAGAACGAGAGACAGCAACACAGAGAGAGGCGCGCAGACAGGGACAGAGACGGGAAGAAAAAGACAGAAAGAAACAGGGAGAGGCCATGGGTGACGGGAGTGATGGAGAGTCAGAGACACAATTGGAGGGAGATGCACTTACAGAAATGGGACGGGGACAGGGAGCCGAGACAGGAGGGAGGACCCCAAAGCCGGAGGGGGCAGGTGCAGAGAGGGCTTGAGGGAGCTACAGACACGGCTCTGCAGTCAGACAGGCCTGAATGTGAATCCCAGCCCTGCCACCTCCTAGCTGTGTGGCTTTGGGGAGAGAAGGAACTTCGCCTTGGATTCCTCCATGAAGAGAACAGCAGCAGCAGAAAAGGACCGTTTGTCCTGACAGGGGAAGCTGCCAGAGCCCAGCTTCTCTCCATGCTCCCTTCTCCCACCCATGGTCCCCAGGTCCGCAGCAGGGACCTTTTCCCAAAACGAGGGGGCCACCTGGACCTGAACCCCAGATGCCCTGCTCCCAGCCCTGGCCTCCTGGTGTGGCGGTGGTTGATCCAGAGCCTCCAGAGCCCGGGGTGAGAAGTCCTGCCCTTCTACCAAGTGTTTTCCTTTAGTTCCAGATACCACCCTGACAGGTGCTCCCCTGTGATTAATGTCCCCACCCCCTAGGCCTGGGACCAGCCCCTCCTCCCCAAGCAGGAGCTGGTGGGTGTGTGGGCTGCACAGAGACCGAGCCTTCCAGAACCCCCGCCTGGTCCCTCCCTCTTCCTGGACTTCCCCTGGCCACCAGGAGAGAGAAGAGACCCCCCTCAGAGCCCCCCTGAGATGAGCCAGTCAACTGTGGCTGAGTTTTCCTTCAAGTCTCTGTTTTCCTGTCTGGGTGATGATGTTAATAATCCTGCTGCCGTGGTCAAGAGGCCGTGTCAGCGAAGTACCCGGAGCCCCTTGGGGCAAAGCAGAAAGGCCTCAGGGGGGGCTGCCGGGGGGCCCCCACGGCCCTGATAACAGAGTCGCTAATGGTGGACGTGGGGCGCAGAAGAATGACTTTAGCTCTCAGTGACGCAAGGAGGTGAACTTGACAGTCATCAGATTATATGGGGGGGCAAACGGGCTTCAGCAACTTGAAGGCCCTGTGCAGAGTGGCAGGGGAGGGGATCATGGATAGTTTGGGGTACAGCCAGGTGGTTTAGGGGACTGCTGTCAGAGTTGGGGACCATAGTTGGAGATGCGGTGAGTTTGAATTGGTCATGGTGGAATTGGAGTGCATTTATCTAAAATATAGGTAATAACTCTGCAACTGGGAGCAGTGGCTACCAGCTGTGTGATCTTAAGCAAGTGATTTGACCTCTCTGTGCCTCAGTTTCCTCATCTATAAAATGTGGATGATAGTAGTACCTGTTTTACAGGGCTGTGTGAGGAGTAAATGGATTAACACATGAATGCTGAGAATGCTACTTGGCACAGAATAAGCATCAAAGAAATATTAGCTAGGATCATGAATGGTCACATTTGGAAGTGTGGTCAGCAAGAGGGTCAGGGAGTTGGGTTGTTAAGGGAGCTGGGGACCTGGGCTGGCGTTGGGGTGCATGCAGTATAGGATGGAGTGGGGACTGCATTCTGGCTCCTTTCCCCACCTTGCCCAACCCTCTTCTGGAATAACCCGCGGCATCGCCTTCCCAGCCTGCAGCATGAGTGAGAAAGCTGCTATCTCCTCCTGCATCTCTCCCAGCCCGGGGACTGCAAAGAGACAACATCTCTCCACGGCTGTCCCCAGCCTCTTGTTTGTTTAGTACGTCAGAGCCGTGGGCACGTTTTTGATAATTTTGTGGCTGCCTTTATCAAATGGGGATTCACAGGCGCTTTATCCTCGATAAGTGGATTAGTCGGTGCGCTAAACAAGACAGTGTGGGACGCGGGAGCTGCTCTGGAGAAGATATTTGTTTCGCAAAGAATGGAGCCTGCGTTCCCCGCCCTGAGCCAGCGAGGCAGGCAGGGCCCTGAGGTAGCTGGAGGGCTCTCTGTGCTCTTTCTCCCGGGGCAGGGAGCCCTGATTCTGGGGACTCTCTACAGTGCAGGCGGAGGGTAGGTGGAAGGCTGGTCCCAGGATGGCCCTCGGGTCCATCAGGGGAAGGGAGGGTAGAACCCTGCATTGAATCCAACTATCTGGTATACCTGGGCTCATTTGGAGGGTGTCACCTCCCTGGGCGGCAGCTTCCTCCCCCGTCTCCTACCTTCCCATGCTTTTTCTTTCCTTCCTTCCCTTTCTCCAAGCCTTTCACTTCCTTTTTGTTTCCTTTCTTCCTCCCTCAAACACCTCCAAAGGGCTTTTGCTAAGTACTGTGAATCCAGACATGGATAAGACAGGGTCCTAGCATTTGCAGACAAAAGCACAAAACCAAACCAGTAGGCCCCCAAGCATGGCAACAAGAGGCCACTCTGGTTGCACACTGGGCTTCTCAAACTTCTCTCCAAAGTACCCCGATAATAGTCGAGTGTGTGCCCCCTGGGCCCTGAGGGCGGGGTGTAACTCAGACTTCTGTGTATTATCTTTAAAATGCATGCACAGTTTGCATTCTTTGCCCCTGTGGAGCCATATTTGTTGGCCATAATAATATAATAACTTAGCATCGGGTCAAGTTGACACTCCGGGAAGTTGCGCCATGTTATCTTGTGACTCTGCATGGTGCACGATGTTGCACGGCAACGTGGATGTTGGGACTGAGCCGGAAGGTGCGGATGACTGGGCTGTCTGGAGTCTGGGTGACCAAGAGGGCGATGCAATCACGGACAGAAGCAGGGAGTGCAGGAAGAGGATCTGGACCGGGGTTGATGTGTGGGGATCAAGGCCGCGAGGCAGCCAAGAGGGTGCTAGGATAGAGGTCGGGGCAGAGATGTGGATTTCAGAGACATCTCTCTCAGAGACCCGGAGATGGAATAATATGCTTAGAGAGGGAGGAGAGAAAGAGGCTGAGAGGATGCTTGGTCCAGCTGTTCCCCCACAGCTGGATGAGAGCGTGGGGGGACCCAGTGTTTTCTTTTTCCCTTCCGTTTTTAGTGTGAGTGGCCGGGATCGTGAGGTCTCTGCTCTGTGCTGCAGCAAGCTTCTGGGTGAGAGTGACAGGGAGCAGAGACTCGTAGAGGAAAGAAACGGGTGGAGCAGAGCAGTCCGGGTCCCCAGCTGGTCCTTAGCAGCGTCTGTCCGCCCCAAGCTGCCTCCAGCTGAGTGTGATTTTGCTATTTATTTACATGTAATTATTGCTATGAGGTGCAGATATTAACGCTGTCAAGAGCAATTTGCTCTGACATTTTTCACTCGCTCAGTGCCCCTGCCACTCTCGAAGGAGCCCAGGGCTCTCCCTGCTCCGGCCGCTGCACGCTCGGTGGCCCGGCCGGGAACCACCCAGCCGGCAAGGAGTGGCGTCAGCGAGCTCACCCGGCTCCTCTGCAAACTCATTAAGCTTCGAAATTGAATTTGGTTCGGGAGAGGGCTGGCAGGGCCCCACTCTACCCTGCCTGGGCTGGATCAAGGCCTCCCTGCTCTGCCTTTCAGAGAAAACTGGGCAGGGGCTGGGCTGACTGGGGCGGTGGCCAGTGGCTGAGGCTGGCAGAGGGCAGCTGGTGAAGACGGTGGAGGGTCATTGTCAGGGAGGTGGGAGTGCACACAGCCCCCAAGGTGGCCACTACACAAAGGTTTGGCATGGCAGCTCAAACCCTCTCAAGAGGGTTATCTGGTCACCCCCCAGGAAAACCAGGCAGCTCTAACTTTTGGGACATTATTGCGATTGACAGCTGTACCCACCTAACAGAGGCTTTCCTATGGAGCCAGTCGAGCATGTTGATGGTACCCTGGGGAAGGGAAAGGTGCTGAGCTGGCCCTGCAGTGGGTCCCTTAGGTAGATGCTAGAAAGAGAATTCGACTTTGGAGTTACACCTTCTGAGTTCAAATCCCAACCCACTACTTACTAATTGTGTAGACTTGGGAGAATGATTTAGCTTCCCAGAGCCTCAATTTCTTGATCTGTAGCACGGAACAGCCGTATGATACCTGTATTTCATGGAATCTAAGACGATTAGAGGCTGGCCCTTTCTCGGTCTTATCGGAAGGCATCAACAAAAGTTTCGCACCCAGCTCTGTCTTCACTGGTACCTGACAGTGGTGCTACCTAGCTGCTAACACGGCCATAGCCAGGTGCAGTGGATGCTAAATGCATTGCAGTTTCAGAATTGAAATATGCGTCCTTCAGACAGCTGTGGTGGGAGGGATGGGGGTGCTGCCCGTGCATAGTAGGTGCTTGGCTTAATAATAGGAGGCTTAGTAATGGAAGGCTATGGGCATTTTTCCTCTTGATAACCGGGGACTGTTTTACAGAAGGGGAAACTGAGGCTCATTCATTTGTTCATACATTCATTCCACCTAAGAGCCTCTGCTCCTTAGGGCAAGCAGGGCCTGAGTTATCAAGGCCGTGAGTCCTTAACGCGTTCTGATATGTGCCAGCTTGTCTGCCCAGGTACTAACGAGGCCTCCCTGCCACCACTCACTCCCTGCCACGGCCGATCTGCGTCCTCGTCTCTGGCAATTACTGAGGGGGACCCCCCCACACGCCAGGGGGCCCAGGCCTCCCCCTCCTCTTCATCTCCCAACCTGGGCTGGGGCCCAAGTCAAGGAGGCCCCCCTCCCTCCCCATCCCAGCCCTCCCGTCTCACCCTCCTCCCTCAGCTCAGCCAATTAGGCCCCTGACACCTGGAGCCGCTGACAAACTGTTTCTGTCACTTGCTCTCTGTCTTTCATTAGGGCCGCAGAGGAGGGGGAGCGGGAGGGGAGGAGGAGGGATGGGATCTTTCATGCTTAGTAAGGCCAGATACATTAATTACAAAACGGCCATTTGCCGCGTGAAAGTGTGCTAATTAAATTTATGCAATCATTATCTTTAAATAGTCATATCTTTCCCGGCGATCGGCGCCTTCCTTCTCCAGCCCCGCTGCCTCTCTGAGCAGAGTCTCGCTAATCCCCCAGTCGCCATTATCGCGCCATCAGAGATAGTCTCTGAATCCCACCGCACTCTGTTAGCTCCAGCACCCTCCAGGGGCCGGGACCCCTGGGACCCATCTTGGCACGGACACTTTCAGACCTGGGCCAACCCAAGATCCACCCAGGGAGGAGAGGCCAAAGCCATGCCTCTCTGGTGTTTCCAGATATTTCTAGATGTTTCCAGATATTTCTAGGTGTTTCCAGATATTTGGAGGTTGACATCCTGTAGACCAAACACTAGAAATGTGTGTGTGTTTGTGTGTGTGTGTGTCTTTAATTTTTTGGACAAAGAGTGGGAAGTCATTCTCTCCATCCCCCACTTCCAGACAGTCTGTAGCTAAGCCTCCAAGGATCCCTGGGGTGGGAAGGAGGCTCTTAGAAATCCGTTGAGTTGAGGGGCAGATGCGAGTATGCCACAGACTCTGAGTTTATTCTTTTTATTCCAACAAATCCGTGCCAGGCCCTGTGCTGGGGAAAAACAGATAAACTCATTCATTCATTCGCTCATGAATTTACACACTCAACCAATGTCTGTTGGACCCTACTCTTTGCCAGGCACTGGTCACAGGACACCAAGTCTGCCGCCAGCAGCTCCTGGCCAAATCCAGGGTCAGCGTCAGGGTGTGCCCAGGGCGGAGGCCGGGCCCCAGTGAGGCTGAAAGCTTTCTCTGGGTGAGGCCCAAACCCAAGACTTCACAGCCTTTTCGACTCAGCCTTTCAGGCTCTCTCCCTCCACACGCAAGGAGGTTCTTTACCAAAGTCTTGGCCACATCCCATCTCTGCAGAAATGGTCTCCCTGCTCGCCTCTCCGATCAGCCAGAGCCCGTCTCTTGAGTCTTTTCAGGTCTGGTCTGCTGAACCCCCACTTGGGAGGAAGAGACAGTCTGGTGGAGTATGAGGAGCAGGAGCCCCCTCCTAGTCAGAGACGCAGTCAGTGACCAGTGTTTACTGAGTGCCCTCTGAGCCTCAGAGGCCCCCAGGCCCCGGTGCGTCCCCTTGGGGAGATCAACTAGGGGACAGAGAGGCTGTGTGCTCATACACACGTGCAGTCCTCACACACAACACTCACACACCTGCACACGTGAACTCACAAGCACACATACAAAACACACCTGCACACATGATACTCCCATGTGCACATGCATGCACATACACAATACTCACACTTGCACACACAATACTCACACACATGCACACACAGACTCACAACCACACATACAAAATTCACATAGACACACACAACACTCGTGCACATGCGCGCATGCACACACACTAATCTCACATGTACGATGCACCCACACAGTACTCATGAGCGCACGCACGCGCGCACACACACACACACACACGAGTTAAGAATGACCCAGAGCCATCTATGGAGAATGAAGACCACAGTGAGGTGCAGGGCAAGAGGAGTGAAGTAGAAGTCAGGGGTCAATTGTTCCTGCGCCGATGCTGCCACTCAGCTCCTAGGTGACTCTGGGTGGGCTCCTAAGCCTCAGTTTCCTCATCTGAAAAATGGGGTAGCAGTGCTTCAGAGAGCAGTGATGAGGCTTCACGGGAAATGCTTTGGGCACTGTGAGCGGCCAGTTGTGCAAAAGAACGGCAGCAGCAAGGCTCAGAAAAGCCTGCACGGAAGGCTGCGTGGTGACACATGAGGAGAAAGGGAGTCAGGGGGCTGGGGCTGGGGCTGGAAGAGGGGAGGGGAGCTCGCTGGCCGTGCCTGGGCACCAGCTCTCCTGGTGGGTGGGGGGCTGCTGTGTGAGTTGTGGATGGTGGCGGGGTGGCATGTGAGGGCTGTAAGCAGAGAGATGGAAGGCGAAAGGGGGCGGGGACAGGGAGACCTGCAGGAAATCTTGTTTGGAAGCTCAGAGTCAGCACCCGAAGCCCATTACCGCTGTCCACAGGGGGCAGGGAGAGGGGAGGGGCCCAGATCCTCTTAGCCGGGAATTGAGCGGGAGCGGGGGGAGCGGGGGTGGTCGGCCACCTGGGTGGGTGATTTCTCGCTTGCACTAATCCCGGCGTGGAGCTGGGGACCGGCAGCGGGCCAGGCGGGGGTGTTGTGTGATGTGTGTCTGGGTGTCCGTCCGGGGCTGGAGGGGGGGGATGCAGGCCCGTAGGCATGCGTTAGTGAGCTGGCGATTATGGGGTTGTGAGGCTGCCGTGTGTGCGAATGTGTGTGGTGCCCGGGTGTGCGTCTGTGAAGTGTGTGGACGATGTGTAAGCGGTGTGCATGTGTGCAGTGTTTCCTGTGCACCACTCTTTGTGTGTTTGTGTTGGCCTGTCTGTATTTCATGTGCGTGCTCATGTCTTCACCCGCATGGGTGTAGATGTGTAGTAGGAATATTTGTGTGTAGCAATAACAGTGATGATTTAGGAGCAGCGGTTCTCAAACTCGGCTGCACATTAGAATCACTTGGGGAACGAGCTTTAAAAAATGCTGATGCCCAGACCCTCAGACCAACAAATCAGAACCTCTAAGGGATGGGGCCCTGGCATCAGCATTTTAAGACTCCCCAGGTGAGTCTGCTGGGCAGCCAGGGTGGAGAAGCATCAATTGAGCAGAGAAACCCCAGTGGAGCAGCCTCGTCCCTTGTCCCCAGCCCTCAGCCTGCGCCCCCTGGGGTCCATCTGTCCATAGCAACAGACACCAGGCCCCAGACCCTTAAGGACCAAGACAAGTCCCCAGAGGATCCCCCAGCCTGGGACAGCTCTTGGTCTGTAGAGACATATTCTACAGAGCGGTACAAACGTTGCATTCCATTCCTGGCAAGCTGTGCCCTTGCCTCCTCTCCCCGACAGTGGGAACAGGGTGCTCCCACAACGTGCCTGCTCCCACCTCTTGTTGAAGTCAGGGGGTGAATTAGTAAGAGGGGGGACCACGACTGCAGTCAGATCTGAGGCTTGGAGATAAACGTGCTCGGTGCGCCACGCCAGCGGGTCATTTTGGAGCCCAGCCGGAGATGGGGGCAGGACGAGTGGCCATCGTGAGCCCGGGCTGGCACCACTGCCATTGGTTTGGGGTGACAGTCTGCCCGAGTGCGACTCACTGCCCCTCTCTGAGCCTTAGTTTCTCCGTCTGTGAAAATGCGGCGATCTCCAAGGTACCTCTCGGGTTTTATGTGAGTATTTGGGTGTGTTTACATGTAAGTGTGAGTGCGTGTAAATGTACTGGTGAGTTTAAGAGAAGTGGGTGTGCACGTGTGAAGGACTGTCATGACGGTTCATTGGGGTTTGCATGAAAAGCCATTTGGCCATCCAGAGAAGAGGCGTTTCAAGTTCTCACCTTCCCGGATGCAGGGGTGCGTCCCTGTGAAGGTGGGTGTGAGCTGCTCTGTGGGGTGTGTGTGTTGTGTAGGTGTGCGAATCCTGGGCCTCGCCAGGTCTCGACTGGGGACATCACAGATCTGCCATCAGGGATGCCATCCCCTGTCCACAGATGAGCACGTTCAGGCCAGAGAGGGGGCGTGTGGCTTGTCAAAATGACTCCCACCCGGCTCTCTCTCCAGAGCGCAGGCCCCAGCTTCTGCGCAGGGCAGAGCAAGTCTCCATTCAGAAAGCCCCCACTGCGTGCCAGCCCCCACGGCGAAGAAGAGATGAAAAAGACGCGGCCCGGGACCCTGAGCCTGCCCTCCAGTGGTCATTTCAGCCTCAGGCCAGGTCCCTCTAATCCAGGTGGAAGAGGAGGGGGTAATGGGGGAGAGAGGAGAAGGTGGGGAGAGCTGGCATTCACTGAGGACGAACCGTGTGCCGGGCAATGTCTTAAGCATTTGGTGTGCATTTACTCATTTAATCCTTACAATAACCCTCTAGGTAGCTACAATTATTACCATTCCCATTACACAGATAAGAACATCGAGACACAGAAGGTTAAAGAAATTGCCCAGCGTCACAGCTGGTCAGCGGCAGAGCATGGATGCTAATGCAGATATTCTGGCCCCCAATGCTGCAGGAAAGCCCCTCAGGGCACTGATTGGCCGAGCGCCCTTGGGGAAACCACTGTCCCTCTGGGACCTAAGGGTCCCCTTCTGGCATTGGAAGGTGGGGCTCCCCACTTGCCCGCTGGTCCAGGTGATCCTTGGCCTCCTTCCAGCCCCGTCTCATCTCCAGGTCCATGGTCCTGACCTCACCAGCCTCGCCCCTGCCCCTCTCTCTCCCCTCTGCGCCCTGCCTCGGCCCCCACCCACCCACCCTGAACCCTGCCATGGAGCCCCGATGATGGCGATCACCCCTTCTAATTGCAGCCTCGCTCCCAAAGCCGCGTTCGGTTATCACAGAGGGTGCAGATCTCGCAGCTCAGCCTCCTCGGTCCCAGACCCTCAGGGCCAGCTCAGGAACGGAGGGAATTAATTACATTTTTCCCATCCCCTTCTTTTAAAGTAGGGGAGCGCGCCGGCACGTCCCGGGGGAGGGGGCGGCGAGCAGAGGATGTGGAAGGGGGGCTGACATGGGGCTCCTGTGACCCCCACCCCCAAACCTGCAAGCCTCTCCCCAGCGGCGGAAGAGGGGTGAGGCCGGACCCTTATTGATTTAGTCTGGTGGAGGCTGGCACTGATTGAGAGCAGAGGGAGAGGAAGGGGCTGGGGCGGGTGGGGGCCCCGGCCGGTCGGGGGGAGAGGAGGGGACGGCTGTCACTCAGCCTGACGGACAGCCCAGAGATTTGCCTTCAGATAAAACCTTACAGATGTGGAGGTCGGTATTGATTTTGAGTTAGTAACGGTAACGTACCAAGAAGTAATACATTAGTGAAAGCAAGGTCACCGGGAAGAAGTAAAACCCACCGGGGGAGAGGCCTTAGCATTCTTGAGGGGGTGGATTACCGCATCAGACCAGGACTTCCTCAAGTTCAAAAGTTTGCAGGCCCCCGACCTCGGCTGGGACCCCTAACTGTGGGCAAACGCTTCCTGCTTCCGCGGGCAAAGAGGGACTCCCAGGGCTCCGCGGGCCAGCCAGAGGCCGACAAGGGCCACTTAGGCCTGCAGGCTCTACACGGCGAGGTTGCCGAGGGCCTCTCTCTCCACTCTCCAGCACAGCCTGTGTGGGGACACAGCTAGGGGTCAGGGAGACTGGTTCAAATCCCAGCTCTGCCACTTACTGGCTGTGTGACCTTGGGTACACATGTCCACTTCCCTGTGCCTCGATTTCCCCATCTGCAGAATGGGGGTAGTCATAGCCTATTTGCTTAAGGAGTGAATGCTCCCCCTCCCACCTCTCTTCACTTGGGTCCTGTCCCACTTGCTTGGAAGCTGCCAAGCCTAGAGTCAGGGGGCTGGATGAAATGGAAGCCCTTTGATCCGCAGGCCTCCAGGGACTCTGGGAGAGAGTGAGCAGATGCCCCGCATCCCCCGTTCACACCTATCCCAGATGTGGATTTGATTTGATGTTCCGGGGCAAATCCCATTGAACAAATCCCATTACAGGAAAGCTCCCTGGGCCTGAGCTGATTCTGAGCTGTCTGTTAAGGGTCCAGGGTCCAAGCCCCCCTGAGCCACTGGGCACCACACAAGCCCCTTCTAACAAAGGCCTCCAGCTCCCGGATTTTCATTCTCAGCATTGACCTTTGTGCTATTTCTTAAGCCTGCCGGGTGTGTTCCCACCTCAGGGCCTTTGCACTTGCTGACTCTTCTGCCTGGAAAGCTCTCTGCTGCATCTTCCCATGGCCGGTTCTTTTTGGTCTTGCTGGATATCACCTCTTTGGGGAGGTCTTGCGTGATTCCACATACTCCCCTTATTTTTCCTCCATAACACGTATCAGTCTCGGAAATTCTATTGTTTATTTGGTCATTTGTTTGTGGTCAGGGTCCTTCATAACTGGCAGCTCTGGGAGGGCATGGAGCTGCTACTGTTCATTCCTGTATCTCAGGGCCTGGTTCAGTGTCTGGCATATCCTAGGTGCTCAGTAAGTATTTGTTAAGTGAATATACGTGAATTCAACAGGGGTCCTTTGAGCTCACAGTATGTGGCAAGCACAGGGGAGGCCCCGGGGCTACAGAGATGGATGAAACACAGTTCCAGCCTGCCCTCAAAGAGCTCACAGTCCAGCCCTGTCTCCAGCCTGGCACATAGTAGCACTCTACGAAGTGTTTGTTGAACGAATAAATGAATGAATGAAGAATATCTTCAGGAAAGACCACATCGTTTAGGATAGCTGGGATATGAAGTGCAAGGTAGGAAGGGGTGGGAGAAGTTGGGACAGGCAGGTAGCAGTCAGATAGCAAGAGGCCTTTGCCCTGTTCATCTGGGAGGTACTGAGGAGCCACCGATGGTTCTTGAGTGAAGTGGTCAGATTTGGCAGTGGTTCTGTGTAGGTCTCGGTCTCGCAGGATGAATACTGGGTCTGTGCACAGCTCCCAGCATGTCCCCAAAACACCCTCATTCTTTATCTAACCCCCCCATTTCTCCCCTCCCCTCCCATTGTCCCTTCTGGGCTTGGGGTCTTGGTGATGTTCAGGAGGATTAAACTGGGGTCTCACCAGAGCTGCAGACCCTCCCGGGAGTCTCCCTGCCCCCACAGTGGCCCTTCTGGAGGCAGGGAAATGGGGCCTGTGTGTTTCCCCTGAGCCTCTAGGCCTGTTCTTGGGACGCAGGCCTCCTGTGAGGGCGCAGGGTTAGTGTTTGTATGGGATGGGGAATGGGCTGGGTGGTGGTTTTCTTAATTTAGATGGAAAGTGAGGGCCAGATTGGAAACCTGGCTGGCAACCTGGAAGAGGATCGCGTCTCTGATTCCCAGGGCAGTGTTAGATTCTGGGGTTTCCCCCGAGGCTCTCCCCCCACCCCAACACACTCACACTTGTACACACACACACAAATTCCTCAGGCCCAGGAGACCCCTGCGCAACAGGTGGAAAGCAACAAACACAGACCACGGTGCGTGTCAGACACCCTCACACACCACCCCTCCACGGGGTCCCTGTCGCCACCCCCCAAGCACCCTGTGTGGACTCTGCCATCACCCAGACCTCTGAGGGGCATTCAGTGCAGAGTGGGTTTGGGAGACCTCAGCTCCCTGAAACAGCGCTGCTGCCCGAGGTCGTCCAGACGTCCCCTGTGCAGACTCTTCTTCTCACAGACCCGTGCCCCTGTCTTTTTGCCATCTCAATGGCCTGTCACACCACAAGTCCCACCTACACCCCACCAGCTGTAGTGGAGACAAAGACCAGCCCCGGAGGGCCCAGTGCCCGTGACTCTGGCCCTGGGGCGGGGGTGAAAGGACAGAGGAGGGGGGACCCCAGGGCTGAGTGTGCTGGAGGAAGGAGTCAGGGGAGACTGTGCCCATGCCGTTCAGAGGAGCCAGGCCCCCAGGGGTGAGGGACCCCACCCCATCCCCCCACAGCAGCTGCCCCAGTCCCTGGAGTGAGAACCTCTAAAGGGGCCTTGAGAGTCCGTCTTGACATGCTCAGATGAGCAGGTTGGCCATCTGGACCCTAGACTGCTCCCTCGCACACCTGCTGTGAGATCTGGGGAAGCCAGAGCCTCCGTGGGCCTCAGTGTCTTCATCTGAGAAGTGGGCATCATAGCTCCGCCCCCACATCTCTGCAGGGCTCTGGATTGGAAGGAGGGACAGGGAAGGAGGTGGGGAAGGAAGATTAGAGGAGTCAGGGCCGCTGATCCCTGAGCACGCGCCGCGGGCCGGGCTGGGTGCAGAGCCTTCCTCCTAGAGCCTGCCTCATCCTCCCGGCCACCGTCTGCGTAGGTTCCATCATCATCAGGACGGCGGTGGTCACACAAGTTAAGGGACAGCCGAGGCTGACGGCTAGGAAGCGGAGGAGCTCAGTCCATCCTGGCCTGTGGATGCAGGTCCATACCCTCGCCCCCGGCCATGCCTCGCTGCCTGTGGCAGGGACGCGCCAGGAGGCGGGGAAATCAGAGAACTCAACTGCGTGCCCAGCGTGGACCGCAGCACGGTCCTTGAGCTTGTGCTGGGCAGATCATCAGCAAGGCTGTCCCCACCTGGCCCTGCGGCCTCCCTCCCCTAGGAGGGGGCATCGCTGGGAGGTCACCAGGGGCCTGGGCCCTGCGGGTCTGGTCCCCAAGGGCCTGCGTCTGCCTCCTCTCCCCTGGACTGACCAGGACCCCTGTGCTCTCATGCTGCAGGGACTCCTGCCTGCACCACCTTTCTCCACTCTCTCCACCGCCAGGCTGGCTGCGTGCCCCCCTCGGGGCTCCCACAGCCCCCTGAGCTGCTTCCATCACGCCCCTCATCACTCCGTATCTTGATGGTCTGTTGCCAGGTGCCTCCGCCACCAGACCCAGATACTCCCCCTGCGGAGAGAAAGGACCATGGCTCTTCCTCCTCTGAAGTCCCAGGGCCTAGCCTGAGGCCATAGCCATCATCAGTGCATGTTTGTTGAACGACTAAGTGAACATACCCATGAACTGGTTCTTTAAGCTGAGTTTCCAGAGGCGAGCCTCACCTGCCCGTCCGGGTTGCCAGCACTGATAGGGAATTCCTGTTTGCTGAACCAGGCCAAGCAGGGAAGGCACTGATGGTCACAGACATTGGGAGCTGCCGGAATCTAAGAAAGGTGCCCGGGAGGCTATTTGACAGCATTGGCCGTGTACGTCGGTGTTGTGGGGGCAGAAGCTCCAAGTCCAGGGAAGTCAGAGACGGAGCGGGCCTAGCACAGGGCAGGGGGGAGGAGCCGGACAGATCCAGAGTCCTGCTCTGACCTTTGTGTTGGGAGATGGGGGCATCCCAGTCTGATGGGGGAGGCATAGTTTCCTGTCCCAGGGGAGGTGCCTGTCTGATGGGAGAGACGTAATTATCTAGTTAGTTCATTCATTCATTCACGCCTGTATGCGTTCATTCGTTCAGCAGACAGGCACAAGGTACCCCTTAGAGCCAGGCCTGGGGGATAGAGAAGTGGACAAGTCCACACCCTGCCCCCTAGAGCTCTCAGTGGAGGGAGCTAACCACTAACCATCTTACCCACAAGGACAAGCAAACCAGGTAAACTGAGGCTCTCGATGCTGCAGGGACCTCAAGGGAGCAACTCCAGCAAAGGCCTGTCCCAGGTGGCCTGGCATCGTGCCCGCACGTGCTGTGTCGGCAGGGTCCGTCCTCCGAGCCCCCACGCCTCTGCGCGGCCGCACTGATGGTCTCTCCCCCGCAGGTGATGAGCATTCTGAGCAACCCCAGTGCCGTGCCACCGCAGCCGCAGGCCGACTTCTCCATCTCCCCGCTGCACGGCGGCCTGGACGCGGCCACCTCCATCTCGGCCAGCTGCAGCCAGCGGGCTGACTCCATCAAGCCGGGAGACAGCCTGCCCACCTCCCAGTCCTACTGCCCGCCCACCTACAGCACCACCGGCTACAGCGTGGACCCCGTGGCTGGCTACCAGTACGGCCAGTATGGCCAGAGTGAGTGCCCGGCGCCCGGGGCGTCCCCCTCCACACCCCCGCCCCCACTCCAAGGGCCTTCTGCTTATTTGTAGAGAGCTGCGAGGTGGTGATGGGTGGGGGGCCCATTTCACAGATGAGGAAGTGGAGGTCCAGAAAGGATGAACAGTTGTCCTAAGATGATGCTGAGCTGGACCCCTACACTCACGCTACTGTCGCCGGAGAGCAGTGCTGCCCCGTAGAAATATTATCCGAGCCACAAATGCCATTTCAAATGTCTTAATAGCCCCATTTTAAAACATAAGAAGAGACAAGTGGAATTATTTTTGCTAACATATTTTGTTTAACCCAGTATCCAAAAGATGATCATTTCGACGTGTCATCCGTACAAAGTTATTAATGAGATATTTTACATTCTTTTTTCACACTCTGTCTTTGGAATCCAGCCCATTTTAATTCAGACACTGTTTTCATTGGAAATACTTGATCTGCATTTAAATTTTAAATAATTTACAACCGAGGAAGTAGATTTACACACCCAACTTGTTCCAAATATACTGAAAAATTTCTCAAATATACTGAAATCGAATTTCAGCTTTTAAATTTAAATTAGATAAAATTGAATTAAAACGTAATTCAGTTCTCAGTCATATCAGCCACGTTTCAAATGCTCAGTAGCCATGTGTGGCTGGTGGCTGCCACGTTGGATGGTGTGGTATTAGAGATCTTGCCCATTTCTGCCCCCTGGCTGTGGGGAAAAGCTGTATTTTGAGTTCTTTCCTCTATCCCTTACCCTCAGCCTTGGTTTCCCCAAACTTTGAGCTGGTCTCAGGTGCCCACCCCAGCCGCCACCTCCTTGGCACCTTGCCTGGAGGTGGGGCGGCAGACCCTCAGACCAAAGGCTGCAAAAGGCAGGCCCAGCCACAGCCTCCAGCTACCAGATGGGGCAGCAGCAGGGCAGGCCAAGACAGCACAGGGAGCTGAGGTCACTGGGGTCCCCTCCTGCCCCACCTCCCAGCAAAGGCCTCACCTGCTGGTGTCAAACTAATCAGAAGGGCGTGTGGCGAGAGGGTGAGACTCCCAGCCCGAGGGCGTCCTCCCCACCCGCCCACCCCCCACCGAAGCCCTGGCCTGGCCTCGCTGACCTCTGCTTCCTGCCCTCACACCAGCCCACAGCTCCGGGCACGGCCTTGGCCTCCATGGCTAAATGAAGGCCAGCTGCACCAGCCTCCCCTCCCAGCTGTGTCCATAACTCCTTCCCTGTGTATATTTGTGTTCACATGTGTGAATATGAATACATGTGCCATAGATATGTTACCATTCGTGTGCGTGTGTGTGTCTGTGTGTCGTGTATTTCAGCATACGTGTTCGTGCACTCATCCTTGTGTATAGGTACGTGTGTGTATGTGTGAAGGTGTGAGTGGCGTGTGTGGGTATATGTGTGTGTGACTATCACATATGTGTGAGTTTAATAAGCATAGTATGTGCACAAACGTGCATATGGATTTGTATGTGGACTCACGTGTGCACAGGTTTGGTCACGTGAGTATATGTGGCTGTAACACAGGGCACACGTGTGTTCAAATGTGCATTCAGGTATGTGCATGTGGCTGAGTGTCTATGCATGTGCCTGTGTGTTTGACCTATGTCACTATGTGGACAGGCATAATAAATGTGTGTGTATGTACAGATGCGTGTGTGAGTGTACAGATGTGTGTGGCTGTATGTACATGTCCGTGCATCTATGTTCAGCAGGTACATATGCTTGAGTGTGTGTGTATTTGGAAGAACATATGTGGACTTGTAGACTCTGTGTGCAGTGTGTACATATGGGGGTGTGTGTGCTTGAGTGTGTGCACAGGTGTGGCTGTGTGTACCTGTGTATTACTGCTGGGCACCTGAGTGTGTACATACGATGTTGTCTGTGTGAATGTGTGTGCATGGGGAGCAAGCATGTGGGGCTGTGTAACACGTGTGTGCATATGTGTTTGAGAGCAACGTGCACCCGTGTGCGTGAATGGGAGTGTTTCCAGAGAGGCCCAGGGTGACCCCCCGGCCTGGCTCGTGTCCCGGGCCTGGAGCGGGACACACATGCTCTTGATCAAGAGTTGAGAGCGGCTCCAGCGCCGGCAGCAGCCCCGGCCTGGGGCAGGCGTTAGTCACACCCAGAGCCCTGTGCCCCCTCCAGGGGCGCCCGCCCAGCTCGGAAATAAAATTAACCCCGAAGTCAGCACGGGGTGGCAAGGGAGGGAGATCAAAAGAGAAAGGGCCCAGGAGGCGAGAAAGGAGCGTTTGTTCCTCCCTGATGGAAAAGCTGGCTGGAGTGGGGCCTCCTCCCCCTCCTCCCTGTGTCCTCGTCCTTCCTCCCCGCTTCTCCATCTCTCCCCCCCCAGCCCCTCCCCTGCTAGCTCCACCCCTGCTCCCCTGGCTCCTGCAGGGGCAGCTCAGAGCTCCTCCTGCGCCGCATTGTCCAACCCTACCCAGAGGGGATCTCGGCACAGACCCCTCTCTGCCCCACCCCACCGAGGCTCCAGGGTTGGGCTGGGAGGGGCCTGAGGGAAAGTCTGTCCCTCTGCCACCATGGTGTGGGCAAGTCGCCCTGCCTCTCCGAGCCTCAGTCTTGCCATCTGTGAAATGGGGGCCCATGGGTTAGATCAGTCGCCCCAGGGTTTTTCCATTGTGTCGTCTCCCTCACCTTTGACTTCCGGAACAGCTAGGGGACACGTGTTCCCAGTGACCACCTGCTCCACGTTCACGGGCGACTGAATACGACTGGGCTCCCACAGTCCAGGTGCAAGAGTCCCTAACTGCCTCGAGTATGCCCAGGTCCTCCTGTCATCTGCTCACGTCCGTCCCGGGCACTGGGCAGCATACAGTCCCTCAGTTCATGTCTTTCTCAAAAACCCCGCTCAAGGTACGTAGGTGTTTTTTGTCCTCAGGTTACAGACACAAAAGCTAAGGCCCAGAGAGGCTAGAAATTTTCCCAAGGTCACACAGTAGGTGAATGGTGAACTCCAGGTCTCCTGACTTTAGACCCAGTTCTCTTTGGCCAAATCACAAACTCGTGTAAGACACTCAGTAATGATGCACACCTGGACCCCCCTTTGTGTGGGTTCATGTTCACAACCTCACAGGCACGTTTGGACAAACAGATGCCCAGGCACAGAGATTTATTTCTCTGTGAGTATTCACTAATGTGAGTGCATCCATGGCTTCGAGATACAGATGTACAAAATGTACGTGCATAAAGGAAGGAGAAATGACCGTTTATGGAGCATCTACTGTGGGTCTGGCGTTTCATCCCCTCGGCCACCCTGTGCGGTGTGCGTGGTTATTCCCACCGCGCAGAGGAGGAAGTGGGGTCCCAGAGAGCGCACGTGCCCGAGACCACGTCCTGACATGTACACAGCCGCACCCACAGCCCCGCCCCCCGACAGCCTCACCTTCAGGAGTGCATGGAGTATACACGTGGGCCAAACTCTTAAGCAGAAAAGTCCACCTCCTCTCCCTGGGCCTCTTGTCTTCCCAGGGACGCTCCACGCCTTGCTTTCCTGCTCCTGGCCATCCTCTGTCCATCTGTCTGTCTCTCTCCATCCCTGGAGGGGGTAGGGGCAGGGGGCGGGGGCGCGCGCACGGCAGATTAATATGGCCCTGGTGTTCCCAGAGGCCAGGGCCATACTAATGATGGGGCTGATAGAACGCAGAAGTGTGAAAAGAATTTTAATAGATCTGACAAGTCTAATAAGAATTTGTGTCTAGAAGGGTTCTCCTCTGGGGCCGCGGGCTGACGAGACGCTGACGGCTGAGATTTGTTTACTGGTTGGCATCGTGGCCACATCTCCTGCCAACTCCCGATTAATCTAATTTGAGATGTTTAGAGCCCAGGCGCGGGCTCGAGGCAGAGGACGGGAGACATGGAGAGACAGAGGGACAGGGAGGGCCATTGACAGAGGCCGTAATGAGAGATGTCACAGCCCTGCCCTCGCCGGCCCCCGCCTCGACCCCAGGGAGAGGGAGGCCCTGTGGCGCAGTGGGTGCCCTTGAAGTTGGCTGGGTCATCAGTCAAGTTAGGCATCGTGGTGTTTCCTGGCTCATCTTGACGGGGCCCGGGGAAACTCCCACTGTGCTCTGGGCCTTGGCTGGTACCTGGGGGAGGCTAAAGAGCAGACAGAGTGACCAGAGGCACAAGCAGGACAAATTTGGGCTCCATCATCTCACGTGCTAGACATGACTCTGGGCCAGCAATCCTTCTGTGCTTCAGTTTCCACATCTGTAAAATGGGAACAAACGTATCTAGAGCATGGGGCTTTTGAAAGAATTCAAGGAGATCCTGTCTGCTTAGCAGATAGTAAGTGCTCAACATGTGAGGGATGTCACTTGCTGTTGTCATCATTGCTGTTCAAAGCTAGGCCTTTCTGCCCAGCCCCCCGCCACTGCAGGAAGAGCTGGAGAGGTTGGCATCAGAGGTGGATGTGATGTGGAGTAAGGAGGGGTAGCCAGAGCCTTTGGTGACTCAGGGAAGGTCGCCTGACCTGGTCATGTGCCCTTGGACAAGTCACTTGCATTTCCTGGAGTAGCAAATGGGGCCAGTGCAGGATTTGGGGGTAAAGTGCCTCATCCCCTCGAAAGTGCTGTGCATGTGCCAGGGGTTGTTCTTAGGAAGCTGCTGGGTGAAGCTCGAGGGGGTGGTTAGGAGCTGGCATCAACTGCCTGGGTTTGAATCCTGGCTGCACAACTTACGAGCCATGTGATCTTTCAAGTTATGCAGTCTCTCAGGGCAGGGCCTAGGTTTCATCATCTGTAAAATGGGCATAGTAACACTACAGCCTCATAGAGTTGCTGTGAGCATTGAATGAGGTGGTGCACATAAAGTGCTGAGACAGGACTGGCTCAGGGCAGCTCTCGGTAAATGTTAGCTCTTCTTCTTCCTATTATGATGCTGAAAATTAGACTTCCTTGTGGGGCAGACCCTGGAGCCCAGAAAAGACTGGCTCCAGGTAGCAGAGATGGTGTGGCCAGAATTGCAGGGACCCCTGAGGCCAGAAGTAAGAGATTCTCCCACCCCCCATCCAGAGTTAGGGGCAGACCCAAGGCAGGCAAGACTGGTTACCACCACCTCTGCCCTAGCCCGGAGGCTGTGTGACCTCGGGGACAGCACCCAGGGACCTCAGCTCAGGCCCTAGAGCCTGGGAAGCTGAGGGGCACAGGGTCCAGACACTCCATAAACCCCAGGGCATTTGCACATCCTTTAGGAATCTAGGGGTCTGGGCCCTGAGCCCTTTGTGCCCGGGATCTTAAAGCCCATGATCTCCTTGATCCTCATAACAGCCCTTGAGGAGGCTGGAATTTGTTCTATCCATTTTACAGACAAGGAAACAGGTCTGGATGAGCGGGAGGTAGTTGGGAGTCTGAATTGCCTCACACACTGTTCCTTTCCTTCTTGTCCTCATCAAAGGTCAGTCACATCTGTCCTAAGTCCCAGTCCTAGGAGCCCGAGTTTATCAAGCTCACTCTGTGACAGGCACAGTGCCAACTAACTACATTACATGCATTTTCTCATTTAATCCTCACAACAGCTCTTCAACCTAGATACTGTTATTATCCCCATTGTACAGACAAGGAGACTGACGCTTGACTAGGTGAAGGGGTGTGCCCAAAGTCACACACTAAAAGTTAGTAGATGCAGGATTTGAACCTAGGTCATTCGAACCCCAAGGCAATACCACTTCCTGTAGCTCAATCATTGATACTGCCCTTCTTGCCTCCCTGGGCCTCCTCGCATTTGACCCTGCCCATCACCCCCTGGCTCCACCCACCTGCCCAAGGGGAGACATGTAGAGTGTTCCAGGGGACCTCAGTGGGCAGGTGACAGAGCGGTGTTGGGCCAGGCCTCGTGATTCCCAGCACAGTGCTCTTTCCATCTTTCTCTCTCGTTGGGTGCCAAGGGGTTGGATTGGCCACAGCCGCAGACTCGGGCTTTGGAGGCCTTCGTCACCTGCCAGTCACATCATTTGGTCTGGGCTGATTTCTGCTGTGGCTTCAGGCAGGCACCGTTAGTACAGTTAAGACAGAACTCAGTACACGTGGGCCCAGTGGTCATACCTGTGCACACACGTACACCAACACACGTACCCGACTTAGGTGGTACACAGTTACCCGGACAGGCACAGGCATTCCCACTGTTCTTCTACACACGCAGGTACACACAGCTCACCCACATCTGTGCACATGTGCGTGTGCAAGTATTGCTCATGTGTGAACATTCATGTTCGTGCCCATTACTACTTCACAGAGATGCTTGTTTTCACTGTTCACATGCACACAAGCACACCCTCAGACTCTCACCCTGTCCTCTGGAGGACCAGAACTGACAAGGCTGAAGGTCTCAGCTCCTGCATATCAGGGGCCTGGCTCCTCCTTTTACATGGACCCATCAGCTCACCTGCAAAGGCTGCTTTGGCTTTTGAGTAAGGGGTCTTGCTTTGCCTCATCCATGAGCTGGGCTCAGGGTCCAGAGAAGGCAGAAGGACCTAGCCCTCATTACTACCTGGGTTCTGTGGGACTCACTGGGTGCCCCCCAGAGTGGGATATGTAGAGGCGTGTTGGAAAGAGGGACTAATTCTTCACTCAACAATGTGGGTACCCTCTGTACCTCCCTACAGAACCCCGGAGAGAGCTGGGGAAATAATGTGTTAAGTAAATATATGCTGAATGATTGGAGAGGTGAGAGAAAGAGCTTCACGAAGAGATGGATGGATGGATGAATGGATGGATGGATGGATGGATAGAAGAAGAGATAGATAGATGGATGAATTGATGAATGGATGGATGGATGGATGGATGGATGGATGGATGGATGGATGGGTGGATGGATGGATGGGTGGATGGATGGATGGAAGAAGAGAGCGATAGATTGAAAGAAGGGTGAGTGGACGAATTGATGAATGGATAAATGGATAGATGGATGGATATATAGATGGATGGATGGATGGATGGATGGATGGATGGATGGATGGATGCATGGATGGATGTGGGGCAGATGGAAGAATAGGCAACAAGAATCTCAATTTCTAGGAGTTTCTCTTTTTTTCCAGCTGCTGTTGATTACCTGGCCAAAAACGTGAGCCTTTCCACACAGCGTCGCATGAAGCTTGGGGAGCACTCTGCTGTGCTGGGACTCCTGCCTGTGGAAACTGGCCAGGCCTACTAAGGCCCCTGGGGTGACTTGCCCCAGCCCAAGTCCCAGCCCAACCTTTACTGATCCCTGAGCCTCCCAGCCTCAGTCCCTTCATTGCCCTGGGGTCCCACAAGGCCAGGAAAGGAGCCCATTCCCTTCTCATAGCCAGTCCTCTGGAGATGTGCAGCCAGTCAACCATTTGCCTGTGGTTAGGGACCTAGAGTGACCCCCTTGGAGTCTGCCCCTTCACTGTCTCCCCAGGAGAGTTTCTGGCCAGCCTGCAGTCCTCCCCTAGTCAAATCCTGTCATGGCCTCTGTGCCATCTCAGGCACAGAGATCAAAGCTCACCCTGAATCGAGCACCTTGGGTATCAAAGGAGGATGGTGTCTGGGATGAGGTCCTAGAGCCCTTTGGACCCAATTCCACTGGGTACCCTGGCCAGTGGTGGAGGTGGAGCTCACAGGGCTGCTCTCAGCTCGAAGTGCTGGGAGCCAGCCCTCCCAGGTGGGTCTCTGGCCCAGGGTCAGAACCACAGCCCATTCCTCCTCTGGATGCTGGGACTCCAGCAGAGAGGGGACCCTAGCCCTGGGGTTTTCCCAGGGGAATCACCCAGGAATTCTGAGGACTTCAGGACCCTCCCCACACACATCAGCTGGGCGTCGGGGGGAATCTGGCCTAGGCAGGGGGCCTGGGAAGAGGCTTGACCAAGGGACTGAGCCAGGTCGGGGTGGGGCTTGTCAGCCATGGTGGGCCCAGGGCACAAGGACCCAACACAGGCATCCAGAGGCTGGCGGCTCTTAGATTGAAACCTAAGGTCCAACCTTGTCCACCCCACGTAGGGCCTGAGGAGCCTGCAGAACTCTTCAGTTTTCTCATTCGCTGGATCAGATGGGAGGGGGAGGGGACCTAGTCTTGAGGGCACGTGAGTGAAGAGGCACAGGGCTGGCTCAGAAGGGGATTTCATAACTGGGGTCTCTCTGCTTGTGGGTGGCAAACCTTTGTTGCCAAAGGCTCCAGTTCTATGTCTTCAAGTCCACACCCCACGGAGCTTCGATTTCTCACAAAGCCCCCTGTGGAGACTGAGCCCATCCTCTGCCTGCCCAGGCCTCTAGGAAGGGGGCCTCTATCTGTCTGGGAGTCCCTTGAAGCTGCTGGGGGTGCAGAGAGCCTCCCGTGGAGCTCTGGAGGAGGGTTCTTGGACCTGCAGGGACTGTGTGCCCGACAGGCAAGACCACCAATTCCCCTTGGCATTTGGGGGGGCATGTCCCTGTCCCCCAGGGGGGCATCTTTCAGTGTTGACTCTCTCTCGGCCGAGAGGCCTCTGTCTCCTGATCCAGCACAGCTGGGCAGGGGCGGATGCGGCCAATCTTCAAGCCGCCACCCCTGGGCAGAGGGGGATGCCGAAGGTCCTGGAGAAAAGGGAAAAGCACCTTCCTTGGCCACTCCAGTGGCTTCCCCAAGCTCCCTTCTCTTTGAGAGTGGAGGCCTTTGGGGAATGGTTCAAGCCCCTGACTATGCCTCCCTTGGAACTTTTCACCACCTTCACCTATTTATCAAAACTGTACTCATCTTCAGCATCACCATCACTATAATCTACACTTGGATCACCTGTATCAAGTGCTGCTGGGTAGAAGGCACTTGTGACGGGAGACACAGCACTGAATCCACAAAGACTGGACCAAATTGCTTGTCCCCACCTGGGCACGTGAGGCCACCTCTTTGCTCAACCCAGGCCTCTTGCCTTCAACCAACAAGACATTCCTAGAGGGAAGACCTGCTGCTATGGGAGTTGACCTGAGGTCCTCCCCCCTGGGGAGCTGGTTGGCAGGATGCTAGGATACTTTCCTGCATGGACGTCACCTCTGTGACAAATGCTCACTTGTTTCACATCTTCAGACTCAGTGATACCAAGCCTGTCCTGGACCATGGCCAGAGTGGCTCGTATCTCTGGTTTTGAGGAATCTATTAAGAATTGGGGACAAACAGACTCTTTGGTAGCAGCGGACACCCAGACATGTGTGGCCCATCAAGTTCAGCCAAGATTTCAACTGGAGCATCCACTGCAGGAGACTTTTGGTTCTTCAAGCTCTGGACAAAAAGAAAGACTGCATTGTACCTTGGTGACCCAGTCCGTGCTTTTGTAGCTATCACAGCCAGAAAGCAGCAGTTCCCTAAGATCAACTACAGTCTCCATCCACATTCCTTGAATGTTCAATCCTTCCCCTGGAGGCCTGGCTCAGAAATCATCTGAGTCTCCTTACACTCTGTGTTACCCAAGAGCCGGGATCTCAAGCAGGTGACATCAAAACTGCCCACCCCCACCCCCAGGAGATGACATTCCAATGCTAGGACCAATCTCAAGTGTCTGCCCCCTATGGTGGAATGGGAAGATACCAAATGATTTCTCATTACGTCCAACTTCTCTGGAGTTCTCCCAAGCCACCATCTTGGTAGAAAATGAGACTTATTCCCCAGGGGCCCCACTCCCCTCAGACAGAGATCCCAACCCCAGCGGAATTTTCCTAAAACCCCGTGTGTTGATGTGTCTAGCCAACTCAAGCTATAAAATTCAGTCTTGTGCTGGCAGCTGGCACCTTCACCAGAGAGGTGATATGGGACAAGAGGTACAAGGCCTCAAACTCTTGAGGTTGATCACAGCCTGAGAAAGAAGGCCTGAATCCCAGGGGCTAGGCCGGCCCACAAGCAATCCCCATCCATCCCTGTAAATAGAGTCCATAGCAAAATAAGAGCTGTTTCTTCCAACTTAATCACGAGTAGCTGTTGGTCCTTCCTACGGGAGGCCCCTCCTCTGAGCTCATTGTACATTAGTTGGAAACGTGGTGATGTGCCGTTCGTTTATAGGAGGTTGACTTTTATATATAAATATATATATACTAAAAAAGGAAAGAAAACCCCCACAGTGCGTGTCGTGCTAGTGCCAGGGACCATCTGTAGGGATATATCTGCATATCGCGTGTTTCGAATTATACATTCCAGGCTCTGTTGGGTTCTTTCATTGTTATGGCTTCATTTTTTCATTTGCTATCTCTCTCTTGCTAAAAAAAAAAAAGAAGTGATGTATAAGAACCAAGCGATGCTTTTATACTCTTATTTTTTACTTGATTTACCTTTACTGTTCTTTTGCCAGAGGAACATGAAGAAGAAGAGAGATAGGGGAGGGAGAGAGAAGGAGAGAAGAATGAAGAGAGAGGTTCGCCCAGAAGAAAAATGAGAAGGTCAGATTTCCCATCTGACTATGGCTTGAAAATAGGACGGGTCCCAGACTTGGCCACTCCCCTGAAATCCAGTGTTTTAGATGGAGCTAGTAAAGCATCCTGAGATTTGGGTCCTGGAACTTGGTGAAACTCCATGATTGCTCCCCAAAAGACATTCTCTGGGGCCTCTCTCAGGTTGATGTTCTCATCAAGCTCCTGAATGTGCCCTTCACTATTTGATGCTTTTTGTGGTCAATGGGTCTTCTCTGTTCCCCTCCTGCAGAGGCACCAAATCAAGACCAAATGGGGGTACTGCAGCCGCCATCTTGAAATGCTCAGAGACATCTGTGTATTGAGTGCTTTTTCTTTCAACTCCGACATGGCCAATCCCCTACCTGGGAAATATCTACATAGCACTCTAGATCATTCCTTCTTCCTAGTAACTGCAACTTGGTTGCTTCCATGTTTGACTCACAGCCATTTTCCTCCATGTGGATGTGAGTGTGTGTGCATGAGAGCGTGAGTGGGGTGTGTGCATGGGCGTGTGGGCGCCAGGGTGTGTGTTTAAATATAATCGCACCATAATTTATTCGGCTCTATGGAGTAGTAGACTAGAAGGAGAAACTGGCATTTGCTTTAACTACCTGCTTGTAAGCGCTTCCTCTGTAACTCAGGCGTTACTGTTACACATTAAAAGAAATTAAAAGCATTTCCAAGGTTCCATGTGCTCAATTGATTGCCAGTATGTGGCTACTCTAAAAGGGACTGAGGAGGAGGTCAGGAAGCCCTTTGACCTAACTCAGAGGGTAGGGGTAAGAACTGCACTTCTCTTGCATCCCACCAGGTCCCCCAGCACCAAGCAGCTGCTAGACCCATAGTGGATGCCCAATCAGTATTGATCAATGGATGCTGTTGCTTAAGCATCTCTGGTGAAACCTCGGTTCTCCTCACCAGGACAGACTTTTCTAGCTGCTAAGCTTAGAACCCTTTTGGCCATCTCCGCATTCATAGAATTTGGAAGGTGGGAGAGAGCTTCGAAGCTTTCACATTGCCTTAGAAGCGGAGCCTGATGTGGGGATTCGTGCGCAGGTGAATTACTGAGGGGGAGCCCTCAAGAGAAATCCATCAGGGAGTGAAGGAAGCAAGATAGGGCGCAGGAAGGAGCTCAGCAAAGAGGAGGTTTAACTGGAGTCTCGCTTCAACCTGATGCTGCAGGGAGCTCTGGAGCATGAGCTGTAGCACAGAGTTAGTCTCACCATGAGACCGGGACAGCAGCCTTTTGTTCTGCAGTATCAGCTGTCCCTGGGGGGTGGGGGGGTGGGTAAAGGGCTTGTGTGCGCAATTATCTCTGGTTAAAGTGGCTCCTCTGGGCGGTAGGCAGTTCTCCAGAGAAAGGTGCAGCAATGAGCCCTTAGCTGCAACATTCACGTCAGTTAGGGGACAGGTGCACCAGCCCAGTAAAGGGCATGGGGCAAGGACCAGCGCCATCTACTCCACGCATGTTCCTGTGGCTCAGGGTACCCAAGTCATTCCAGGGCTCTGGTTCGCTTGGATGATCTGAACAGGAAGGGGGCAAGGTGGCGGAGTTGTTGGGAGGAATTGTACGTGAAAGACTGGTCCAGTGTTCATATGGCCCCGAGTCCATCCAACCCGGCCACATTCTCCAGGGCAGGACCTGGAGGGAGGTTGGATCTTCCCAGGATCTGAGACCAATCGGAAGGCTGCCCCAGCATCCCCCTCCACATAAAGTCCCTGCAGTGTGATGAGCTCTGCACCAGCCCCTACAGAGTCCAGGCAGCTTAATGTCAGAACCAGGGCTCCCAACCGTGTTCCACCCCATGTCTGTCTCCCCAACCCCAACCAGGCAGTTATCATTCAGTAAGTCAGGAAGATGTGGGGGAGAGTCAAGAACTAGTCAAGTTCTTCTCTTAGCTCTGCATGTGACTCACCGTGGGTCCTGAGACAACTTTCTCCCCCTCTCGGATTTTATTTCCATATATTTTTTAAAAGCAAGCTAGATGATTTCTAAGGATCTTCCAGGTTACCATGCCAGTAACCAAAGGCTGGTCTTGCAGACAGCCCAGACGGTGCCTGGATGGCTCAGAGCTGTCCATCGCCAGGGTTGGGAAACCAACACAAAGTGCTGCGTGCTGAGTGTATGATGCCACGGAGCTCCCAGACACAGCCCTGCCCGTGGGGGCCCCCAGAGGGCTCCCTGACCCCCCCTTAGAGAGCTTTCCTAGGAGTTCTACCCAACAACCGTAGTTTATATCCCAAGGAAAGCTGAAAAATGTAGTCTTCTGCCCAGGCACACTACTGCCCAGAACAAAATCAGGTTTCTGTGTCTAAAGGAAGAGGGGAGAATGGATATGGACAGACAAGTGTATCAGTCAGCTATTGTCACAATAATGCTGCGTAACATAGCAGTCTCTCTTCCTGGGCTCATTGCTCACGCACACTTTATGGTGGATGAGCTTCATGACCTTTCCTGGAGCAAAATTTGCTAGTGAGGGAAAGAGGCTCCCGAGACAAGAGATACACAGAGACTGGGGCTTCTGAGTATAATCCCATCTGTTGTGTATTTGAGTCTAGAATATCTGGTCTTTTCAAGAGTACAGCTTCCAGAACTCCACTCCCTCCACTCCCCAGGCTGCCACTGACTTACTCTGAGCAGAGAATCATTTTCCTGCTCTCATGATGTAAACAGCTGTTGCAGGGAGCAGGGACTCCCTTCCCAGAGGCCCATGAAGAGTGTGTTGAGGCCTCCAGGCACCTCTACTCTCTCCCCTGGAAAGGATTGGACGTGCTCGCTCAGGGAAAGGCCCGCCCCTGGCCCCAGGTACCCTCTATGACTGTAGGCAAGCCACTCCCCCTCATCCTTCAAATGGAAATAAAGTCTGTCCCACTGTAAGGGGGTAGAATGCAGTAACCAACAACCCCAAATCTCGGTGGCTTAAAACATTAGAGGGTTGTTATTTTTCTCATTCATGTTCGTTTCTGCTACTCATCGTAGTCAGCCTGATAGAGCATGGGCATGATCCCAAGCATTGTTGGTCACCAGTACCAAAAGGAAGGAGGTGGATCGTGCCCTGGCTCCTAGGCTTCCACCTGAAGTGACTCAGGACACTTCTGCTCACTCTCCATTGACCAAAACAGGTCCTGTGGCCACTGTGAATTTCAAAGGGAGCAGGGAAGTATATTCCACCCTGTGCCCGGGAGGTGGGAAGTTGGACTACTTGGAACAGTGCATAGGGCTGCCAAGCCCACCCAGGCAGAGGGTTTTCATGAGGATCAAATGAGGCTACAGATGCCAGAGTGGATGCAGACATTTTCTTAAGCACCTGCCCTGTGCTGCTGTCCATGATGGTCCCTGGAGGTAGGGTGGGGCAGCACGGGGCACTAAAAGAACACCAGCCATAGATGGTCTCTGCTCTGTGGGAAAGGGAACACCGTCTATGAAGCCCCTGTGATGGGCCCATGCACACGCTTTTTGTTGCATCCTTGGCATAACAACCTTGTGAGGTGGGAATTTCACACTTAATGTGCAGGGAAGGAAATCAAGAGTCAGAAAGTTAAAGCCACTGGCCCAAGCTCACACAGCTGGTTAGTGGTAGAGACTGAGCTCTCCAAAAGAGGGATTCCATGTCACATTTTAAGATTAAAGTGCTGGAGAGATAGAGCAGGGGTCTTGTCTGAGGGTGGATGACCCTGGTCTCTACCCCACAGACACTAGGCAGGGCTGCCTTCCACAATCTGCTCAAACAGAGAGTCCTCCCAAGGGCAGAGAGCCCTGCCGGTCACCCCTCATCTGGTGATGGGACACCACCCAGGCAACACAGGTCTCAACAGTGCCACAGTCCCCTCCCAGAATTCATACCATGTTCATTCTCTGAAGACATAGAACTATGAACTTTAGAGAGAAAAGACGCTAACATTTATGGTGCCTACTATGTGCCAGGTGGTCCTCATCTATCACTGTAGTTAGCTCTCCCAACATCCGGATGAGGTAGGCATTGTGGGTACCACTATACGGATGGGGAATGGACCCAGAGGAGTAAGGTAACTGGCTCAAGGCCCCCCAGCTAGGAGGTGGAGGAGTGGAGATTCAAATCCAGACCTGACTGGTCCCAGTGCTCTGTCCGTCATAGAAGGCTGCCTCCCCAAAGAGGATATGGGACACCATGTGAACCAGGAGGACAATGCTTCTTGAAAAGAAGTGTATCAGTCAGTCATTGTCACAGTAATGCCACATAATAAGCCACCTCAAAACTCAGTGGCTTACAACAAACATTAATTCTCACCTTCACAGCTCTGTAGCTTGACCATGGTTTGGCTAATCTAGGCGTGGGTGGTGAGATCATGAGATAGTCGCTCTTGTGATTACATCACATTACCTAAGATGCCATCATAGCGGCCTGGAGGGAGAGTCTCCTGCTGCCTGTAAAGAAGTGAGCTGCTACATTGTGGGAGGGCCATTGCTAGGAGCTGAGAGTGACCCTTGTCCGACAGCCAGCAAGGAAGCGGGGACTTCAGTCCTACCCAAAGAATTGAATTCTGCCAACACTCTGAATGGGCTTGGAAACAGATTCTTCCCCAGTCAAGCCTTCAGATGAGATCACAGCCCCTGCTGACACCTTGATTTCAGCCTGGTGAGGTTCTGAGCAGAGGACCCAGCTATGCTCTGCGCAGACATCTGACCTACAGAAACTGTGAGATAATAAATGAGTGTTGTTTGAAGCCACTAAGTCTTTGGTAATTGGTTAGGGAACAATAGAAAACTAATACAGATGGGCAGCTCAGCTTCAGGCTGTCGGTCTGATGATACTTGTTCTGGGGGAGCCCTTGAAGAAGGCTACTGGGCCATGATTACGGGTCACAGATCATGATTACAGAGTTCAAAGGGAATTGTGGGGGTCCCATTACAAGCCCTATTTCAAGCTTCTTCTCTTGTCAGATCCACTAACACCCCATTGCCCAAGCCCAAAGTCAAGGGTTGGGGAAGATCATTACACCCAACTTGAGGCAGGGAAAGGGTGTAGGTGTCTATTACAGAGGAGTTAAGAATTGGGACCCACTCTTCAGGAAATTCGGCAAAAACAACCCCAAACAAAATATCCCTCTATCTGGCTCTACCTCCTCCACTTCCGTGGGTACACAGCTGACCAATAAGCTGTGTCCACAGTGCATTTGAAGTCCATGAAGCCTCCTTCCCCAGTCCTGCAAAATTGGGTCGTGGAGAGCAGGCCTCCAAGAGAAGAAAGTGGGACCTAGGAGAAGTCAGGGTGAGGATCAGGTACCAGCATAAGGTTTGTGAGTTATCAGGAACAGCTTTGGATAACAATTGACGTCAGCAGGAACATTCCCAGGCAGAAGGGCTTAGATAAGTGTCGGGTTAGGGGTGGCTGGATTCCTTGATTCTTTGGGCTGGGCCACCCATGCTTGACCCTCCAGAACTCTTCCTTTTGTGAAGCCAGGCTTGAGGCCAGCCCTTCAGCTGCCCACACCATAAGGATAAGCATTTCCTCTGTGCAGGTACTTTGTATACATGATTTACCTACAGTTTTAAGAGAACAGACTCTGAGGTCAGACAGCCTATGTTCCAATTCTAACATCACCTCTGTCTATCCTTGGGCAAATAGTCTAAACTTCTCTGAGGACTCGGTTTTCTCATCATCTGTAAACCTGGCATAATGATGGTACCAACCTCCCAGATAGTTGTAAAGATTAAATGAGACAGAATAAAGAAACCAATTTAACTTTCTTTAGCCCTGTGTTTCACAAACTTTCGTGACCATAGGACCTTTTATTGTAGGAATGCTTATTAACATTATGGAGAGGTGCCTGGAGCTTCCTAGCAGCCAATGGAAAATGGCAAACCTGATGAGTTACACAAGTACCAATGTCAATAAGAAAATAAGAAACTTGCTAAAGGAAGGTTCTCCCTGGTGTCTTCCTAAATAGGACAGTGTACTGTAACAAATAACAACTCAAGAATAAACTACTGAAATATATGAAGATGTGTTGCAAGTGATTGTTTTTCATAAAGGTCTTCAATACAGGTTGATAGTAATTCAGTAAAAGTTACCCTGGTGGCAGGTGGGGAGAGGTGAGGACATGATATGATCTAGACCCTGGGTGCCCTGATGACTTCACCTTATCCCAGGATCATTTTGGAATTTCTGGAGAGGGTGGGTAAGCCCATCAAAAAAAATTGCACTTAACATGGAATTTTTCCTAA
This sequence comes from Ceratotherium simum simum, assembly GCF_057802395.1. Taxonomy (NCBI): domain Eukaryota; kingdom Metazoa; phylum Chordata; class Mammalia; order Perissodactyla; family Rhinocerotidae; genus Ceratotherium; species Ceratotherium simum. Next base: position 36,923,965 of record NC_141921.1, on the reverse strand, counting down.
CTGAGCTTTTGATAAATATTGAATGGCAAAGAGCTGGACAATAAAGACCCCAGAGAATTTTTAGAGTATAATTATATAGATAAACAGGTTTCTTATAGACAGCATTGTCGGAGTCTGACAATCTCTGTCTTTGGAGGTCTGTGCTTAGACCTTCTGCATGTAATGTGGTAATTGATGTAGTTGGATTTAGCCCTGCCATTTTATTATTTTTCTGTTTGTAACTGCCTTTCTTTGTTTCTCTGTTCCTTTCTTTCTGCCTCCTTTTGGATTATTTTAGTATATTTCAGTGTCCCATTTTAGTTTATCTGTTGGCTTTTTCATTATATCTCTTTATATTATTTTTTAGGGATTATAATATACATACCTAATGTTCACAGTCTACTTAGACTTAATATTTTACAACTTAAAATAAAACATAGAAGGTTTACAACTCTTGATATTATTGTTGTCATATGTATTACCTGCACGTATATTGAACGCCCCCAGATACTGTTTTACTTTTTCTTTAAAAAATCATATATTTTAAAGAACTTACTTAAGAGGAGAAAAATAGTCTATTATATTTACCCAGATGGCTACCACTTCTGCTGCTCTTTCTTTATTCCTGAAGTCCCAAATTTCCCTCTGGTATCAGGTTCTTTCACCCACAGCTTCCTTTAGTCTTTCTTTTGGAGCGTGTCTCCTGGTTAAGAATTCTCATAGTTTTCTTTCACACAAGAATATCTTTATTTCATCTTCATTTCTGAAGGATATTTTTGCTAGGTATAGAATTATGGGCTGATGGTTATTTTCTTTCAGAAAAGACATCTTCTGGCTTCTACAGTTGCTGATGAAACATCCACAGATATTTGAACTATTGTTCCCTTTTATGTAACATATATAGTTTATCTCTGACTTCTTCAAAGACTTTTATCTTTTTTTTTTTTTTTAAACTTCCAAAGAACTTTACTAAATTCGTATAACGGGACTTCTCATTACTAAGATGTTTTCTTATATTTTTATTGAGGCCATATTGGCTTATAACATTGTGTAAATTTCAAATGTACATTATTATATTTCAGTTTCTGTATAGACTGCATTGTGTTCATCACCACTAGTCTAGTTTTTATCCATCACCATACGTATACATACATTTTTATCCACCACCATACCCCTTTATCCCTTTCACCCTCACCCACCCACTTCTCCTCTGGTAACCACTAATCTGTTCTCCTTATCTATGTGTTTGTTTACCTTCCATATATGAGTGAAATCATATGGTATTTGTTTTTCTCTGACTTATTTCACTTAGCATAATATCCTCAAGGTCCATCCATGTTGGTGCAAATGTCATGATTTTGTCTTTTTTATGGCTGAGTAGTATTCCATTGTGTATATATACCATATTGTTATCCATTCATCAGTTGATGGGCACTTGGGTTGCTTCCACGTCTTGGCTATTGTGAATAGTGCTGTGATGAACATAGGGGCGCATCTCTTGGAATTGTTGATTTCATGTTCTTTGAAGAAACACCCAGTAGTGGGATAGCTGGATCATATAGCATTTCTATTTTTAATTTTTTGAGAAATCCCCATACCATTTTCTGTAGTGGCTGCACCAGTTTGCACTCCCACCAGCAGCGTATGAGGGTTCCCTTTTCTCCACATCCTCTCCAATACTTGTTATTTCTTCTTCTTTGTCTTTTATTTGGAGAAGTTTGGCTAGGTTGCATTTGGGCATAGTTTTCTTTGAGTTTATCATCTTTGGGGCTCACTGACCTCTTGAATCTGTAAATTTATGTTTTTTCACTTAAGTTTGGGAAATTTCAGCCATTATTTTCTATTTAATATTTTCCCTGTGTCTACATCTTTCTCCTCTTCTTCAGGAATTTCAGTGATAGAAATATTAGATCTTTTCTCATTGTCCAACAGGTATCTGAGGATCTGCTTATTTTTTCAATATTTTTTTCTCTGTTCTTCAGAGTAGAACATTTCTATTGATCTTTCCTCGAGTTCCATGACTCTTTTCTTTGTTATCTCCATTCCACTGTTAAACCCATTCAGTGGTTTTTTAAAAATTTTCTGATATTGTAGGTTTCAGTTAAAAATTTTCCATTTGGTTCTTTTTTGTAGTTTCTGTTTCTCTGCTAATAATTTCTATCTTTCCATTCATTTGAAGGCTGTTCACTTTTACCTTGTGGGGTATGGTTATAATCGCCACATTAAAGTCTTGGATAATTCCTATATCTGGTCATCCCAGGGTTAGCATCTATCGATTATCTTTTCCCTTGAAAATTGGTTTAGAGTTCTTCGGTTTTTGACACATCAAATAATTTTGGACTTTTTGGATATTACGTTGTGAGACTCTGGATCCTGTTAAAATCCTCTAGAGAAAGGAAATGTTTGCTTATTTGTTTTGTTTCATTGTTGTTTTAATTTAGCCAGCAATCAACCCATTTCAGTTCAGATCTCAAGATCTGTCTTGCTTTCTGTGAATGGTGGTTTCAGACTCAATCTAGTCTTGAAAGCCTTTGCTGTGCTGTTTGGGTCTGTCCCACTCCTGTGCCACTCAGGAGTTGGTCTGGGGCTTGCGTAGTAGTTTATATCATTCTTCGGTCCTCAAAGACTTTGCTACATTTTGTTTGTGGATTTTTGCTTTGTTTTCTTTTTGCTGAGGAAGATTGTCCCTGAGCTAACATCTGTGCCCAACTTCCTCTGTTTTGTACATGGGATGCCGCCACAGTATGGCTTGATAAACGGTGCATAGGTCTGTGCCCGGGATCTGAACCTGTGAACCCCGGGCCGCTGAAGCAGAGCACATGAACTTAACTGCTATGCCACGGGGCCGGCCCCCTTGTTTGTATTTTAATGTGTGTCCTGTGCACACACAGCTGGGTGAGCCAGGTACTTGTGTCAGTTCTGATGCAGAATTGGGGATTCTCCTTCTCCATCTCTCTCCTATTCGAGATTCCTTCATATCCTCTGGCTCCCAGGGGCCTCCTTTTCCCGTCCTTCTGACCAGAAAGACTGGGTTCTCTCAGCGTTTTAGTCTCCTACACTGTCACTTGGTTGCATGTAACTGGACCCACCTTCAAGGAGAAGGCAGAAGAGATAAAAGACAAAAAAAAAAAAAATTCTGGCACTTCTCCCACACTCTTCACAACACAGGGGCCCTTTGCCTGGCTCCTCTCTCCAGAGGGACAGGTGTTCTCTCTGGGTCTTAGGCGCCCAGCTGCCACCACGGCCATCTCAGCAGTGCAGCTCCGCCATGGGGGCTGGCCTCAGGGCAGGGCAGAGGTTGAGAAAACAATAAAAAGGAAACAGATTTTTCTCACACTCTCTGGCCCACAGGAACCCCTCTTCCTGGTCCTGTGGCCAGAAAGACAAGGTTTGCATCTGTCACCTGCAGGTAAGTGGGCTCTGTGTGACCACCGGTCCTTGGAGTTCACCATAAACTCTCTGCCTATTGACCCCAGGCTGCTGTGCCTTCTTGGGCCCCCAGTTCTGCAGGCAGTCCTGATGCTTGGAGGTGTCTAAAATCACCAAAATGATTGCTGCTAAGAATAGTTTTAATGATGTGTTTTATACGTGCTAGATACTGCACTCAGCGTTCTGCATGTACTATCCCTCTCATTCTCAAGACGGCCCACTTTACTAGAAGTTGGCCCAGGTCTCACCCCTGGGGAGTGATGGAGCAGCATCAAGCCCAGGCCCATATGACCCCAGAGCCTGCCCTTAACCACGGCATTACCGCCTCCAACCCATGGGCTCCCAATAACACAGTGAACTGACAGGCAAAGGGGAGGATTCCAGCTGTTTAAAACTTTAAAAATGAAAAAGACTTTTCTTTCTCTGTGAATGAGAGCACCAGGATCCGGAGGAGAATGAGGAGCTGAATCTGGGGGTGGCTGAAAAAAAAATTACGCTTACAGTGCCAGACTGAACTGGATAACGACGTGTGTGTCTAATCTGTTTGAACAGTTTGGAAACAGTTCATCTCAAACAAACATTTTCCTGAGAGGCTGGTCTGTGCCTGGTCCTGTTCAAGGTAGTTCAGAAACAGCTGAGTTGGGGAGAAACGTGTAGAAAACTTTAGTGGATGTGAGAGGGGCTCTGACAGAGGGAAGCCCAGGGCAGGAGCATTGACCCCAGTGGTTCCCATCACCGGATGCAACCTGGGGGGCTTTAAAGGGCCAGTGCCTGACCCCAGCCCAGCCAATTTGAATCAGCATCATGCTAGGAGGTGTGGGTATTTTTTTAAGTGTCCCGCGTGATTGTAAGCTGCAGTCAGGACTGAGACCCCCTGACTACTGGGAGTGGCATCAAGATCTACCCAACAGTGTATCTGGGCTCAGGGGGTGCTGAAGGCAGGCGGGAAACATGACACACACACAAAGGAACTTCACTGAAATTGATGAGAGCTGGTGTGCTTGCTTAAAGTGAAAGCCAGGAAAAGGGGGCAGTGCAATGCAAAGACCCCTAAAGGGGACAAGACAAATAGGCCACAAGGTTATACCAGTCATTTGATAACCTGTGGTGCCCCTCAGAGTTCTGTAATCTCTGATCAATGTGAATTTTCATTGTCTTACTTTGTTTATCATTTTCTTCATCCGTTAGCATCCTTCATGTGGAATATACATCCTTAAACAGATTCTTGAGACACAGCTGTGTGTGTGTTGTGAATTTACGTAAATATCTTTGGGCTGTAGACATTCTTCTGTTTCTTCTCGCTTTCAGGTGACACTGAGCGTCCTCCATGTGACCATACTGGAGCATCACCTCTGTGTGCCGTGTAACATTCCATCAGATTCCACCCCCCCAATCCCTGAGGGATGCTCACCTGGCTTTCATTTCCCCACCCCCACAAACAGTGCCGAATGAACGTCTTTGCGCCAGCTCCCTTGCAGGCCTGGCCTGAACACCAGGAGTGGGGTGGGGAGGTCAAGCTCTGCTAGATAACCCAGTGCTGTCAAGGGGTGATCCCCGTCACCATTCTCCTCATTTGTGACTTTGTCCCCAGAAGACAGATTGGCTCACGAATCGCATCTCCGCGGTACAGTGTGGTCCATTCATGTGGTCCCACATTCAAGTATAGTGCTTTCATGACAGAAGGCGGCAAAGGGGGGGATCCACAAGACCACCCTCACTTCTGACACTCGCTTTTTTCAGAGTTTGGGGGTTCCCAAGACCATGCTCAGATTTGATCATTTGCTAGAAGGACTCACAGAAAGCTGTTACACCAATGGTTATGGTTTATGACAATGCACGGATACAGATTAAAGTCAGCCCAGGGAAGAGATACTGGGACAGAACCCAGGAGGGCTCCCAGCACAGAGCTCTTGCCCTGTGATGTCATCGACAGTGTTAACTCCTCGCGGCAACAGGGTGTGACAACACGCACAGCGGGAAGCTCACCTGAGCCTCGGTGTGCAGAGATTTTACTGGGGACATGTGGCTGACTGCCTGCGTGGCTCACCTTTAGTCTCCAACCCTCTGGAAGAGGAGCTGGTCCTTAGACAGGCCCTGTTGTGTTAGCCAGGTGAGGCGTGGCTCTGCTGTAGAGGCAGATAAACCCCAGATCTCAGAGGCCCTGCCAAATGAAGGCTTGTTTTCTCCTTGGTGTTCCTACATCATTTGGCACATGTGGCCTCCAAGGTCACTGTAGCTGGGGAAGAGAATGGCACCAAGGCACACCAGCTCGTAACTACCTCAGCCCAGAAGTTACCCACATCGCTTCCTCTCATGAAATTGGCCACATAGGTCCAACTTACCACTGCAAGGCAGTCTGGGAAGTGTGAGGCAGCACATGGATATTTGTGAGGTGGAGGCCCATGCCCCAGGCAGCAGCCCTCTGAGCATGAGACCATCCCATCCCTTCTCATTAGCCCAGGGAAAGTGGACAGGCGCTGAGGGGGGAGCAGTTCACATGGCAAGTCCGTCCATGCCCTGTACCCAGCCAGAATTCCTGGAGGGCTCCCAACGCTCCGTGCCAGCTCCTGAGAGTCTGGGAACATCAAAATAATTCAACCAGCTGAGACAGCTGATGGGGGGAGGGGGCCGGCCCTCAGAGAGTGCCGAGGAAGCAAGGGGAGAGGGCTGAATGGGTGGGAGGGTCCTTTCATCTGTGGCTTCCGCAAGGATCTTGCTGACAGCTCGGGCACCAGGAATTCCAGATGAGGCCTTGTCACAGCTGGGGCCGAGGGGGTGGACTTGCAGGGACTCAGAGTCCTTCACGGGGCTTAGGAGTTTTGTCTTCACCTCGCTCTGCGGGGAACTCGGAGTTAGAGTCCCTCCAGGGCCATCACAATGTCTACGGCTTCCCTGGCCACCTGGGCTGGAGGTGGATGGAGGATACATCTAGGATGGGTTCTGTGATGAGGCTGAATCTCCCCTGCCTCTTGTAGACAGTGAGGTCCTTTCTCTGTGCAGAAACTGTCATATGCCATCTGTGTTTTCTCATTTAATCCTTGCAGTGACACTGCAAGCTACAAATTATTGTCCCCACCTTACAGATGAGGAAACTGAGATATAGAGAGATGAAGAAAATTACCCAAGATTACACCAGAGGTGATGAATCCAGGATTTGAACCCAGGCAAGGAATCAGGGTCCACACTTCTTAACACATTGTATGGTGGAAAATTTCACAAGAGTAAAGACACATGCATTGCCAGGCTTCAATATATCAACTCACCACCAATCTTGTTTCATCTGTACCCTCACGCTCCTCCCCTCTACATCCTGGGCTACTTTGAAGCAAATCTCAGATCCCACATTATTTCTTCCTTAGATATTTCAGCATGTGTCTCTAAAAGATAAGGAAGAGCCCACCTTCTTAACCACAGGGCCTGGCATGGAGTGGGCACCAATAAATATTTCTTGAATAATGATCTCTAAGCACCTGTCAACTGAAAGCATATTCATGAGCCTCTAAAAGGCAGCCAGGATTGGTGGGAAGAGAGTGGGCTTTACCGTAAGGTTTGGGTTCAAATTCTGGCTCTGCCAATTGCTATGGCTGTGGGACACTGGGGGAGCTCCTGGGAACTGCATGAACCTCAGTTTCCCTCTGGGATCTGAGCATAATGACACCATGACTTCCAAAGTTGCTGGGATTGAATGAGAACATGAATGCAGGACATGCCCAGCGGACAGCCTAGCTGTGGCAGGGTGGTCTACAGGAATGGAGGTCTGCCAGCAACTCACTGAATTTCTCTGTGCCTCAGTCTCCTCATCTGTAAAATGGGGTCATAATAATACCTACCCCAAAGGGCTGCCGTGAGGATTAAGTGAGTTAGTCTATGTTAGATGTTTATGTCTGGCATTCAGCAGGTGCTCAGCGTGAGTTACTGTCATCAGCAGCCTGCAGCAAGGAAAAGTTCCATCCGGGATAACGGCTATTATCCTGTAAGATAGAACAGATAAGGAGCAGGTGGTGCTTAGGAGGACAGCAGTGGTTCTCAACTCGGGGCAATTTCGGCCCCTCTGGAGACAACTGGGTGACTGGGCTGCTACAGATATCTAGCAAGCAGAGGCCAGGGATGCTGCAAAACCTCCTACTATGCACAGAACAGCCCCCACAACAAAGAATTATCTGGCCCAAAATGTCAAAAGAGCCAAGATTGAGAAACTCTGGATTAGAGGAGGGTCAGGAGGCAGTGAGCTCCATTACTCAGAGGCTGGGAGACTAGGACTTGGTCATCCTACACTGTGTCCTGACTCACTAAATTAACGGAATTTTTCCATCTGTACCAGAGTAGCAGTTGATGTGGTTCTTTCCGGAAGACAGCTGGATGTGGCCACACGCGGTTTTCAGTCGGGTCCACTGTGACTTATAAAGTGTCCCCTCCAAGCCTGTGCAGCTGGCTTGGGAGCAGCCAGGTCCTGGGGGGGTGGAGGGTTCTGCAGGATGTGGGGCCCCAGCTCCCAGCCAGAATGTAGGGTCGGGGCGGAGTTCTAGCATCAGCCAAATGGGCCTCTGGTCCCAGCCTGGAGACGAGGGGAGGGTTCTGGGATGGGAGGCACATTCAGGGCAGAAGCTCAGAGAAAAGTGTGTGGGCTTTGGAACCAGATGGACCTGTGTTCAAATCCCAGCCCTCTCAGTTAGCACTGGGTGACCTTGGCAGGGACGTAACCCCTCCAAGACTCCTTTTTTATGTCTATGAAATGGGTGTCACAATGCCCACTTCATAGGAGAATTTATTCCAACAAATATTGAGAGCAAAGGCTAAGAGAGGACAAAGGGATTGTCCAAAGTTCCAGAGTGACAGGAGCTTGAGTCCATGTCTCTTCATTCTCAGTCCAGGCCCTTCTCCATATATTCATTCATTCATTCGTTTGTTCATTCAGTCAGTCAATGAGTCCTTCATTTGGGGTAGGGGATTGGAAGGCTGACATGGACAGGGGCCAGATAATGGACGGCCTTGTGGACACTGGCCAAGAGTTTGGATTTTATTTTAAACGTGAATGAAAGCCACCACGGGAGGATCTAGAGTGACATGATCTATTCATGTTAGCAGAAGATTGTTCGACTGTTGTATGGAGAGCAGCCTGGGGGAAGGCAAGAACCGACTCAGGGAAGCCAGGCCCCTGCTGGTCTGTTTGCACAGACCAACGACAGTGGTGGCCGGGACCAGGTGGTGGCCACGGAGGTGGAGAGGAGGGGACAGATTCAGGATCCTTTTTGGAGGAGGAGCCAGCGGGTCCTGCTCTGAACTGGGATGTGGTGGGGGTTAGGGCGGGAGGGGGTGGAGAGGGAATCCAGGGTGTTTGGCGTAAACAGGGGGTAGATATGGAGTCCGTGTACTGAGCCGGGAAGACCAGGGGGAAGGCCGTCAAGGGCGGGGCAGAGATTCGACACCACCTGATAGTTGTGCAGTGTGGAGAAGGCGTGATGCTCGACTTTGGACATTTGGTATTTAATGTTTGGTTGAGATTGCTAGGCAGCGAGTGAGGCAGAAAATAGAAGAAAAGAGAGCCAAGGACTGGGCCCTGGGCACGCCAGCCTCTAGAGTTCAAAAGAAAAGGAGAATCCAGGAGAGAACCTGTGAAGGGGCAGCAGAGGGCACAAGAGGACACGCAGGAGAGAATGGTGCCAGGAGCTGAGAGGAGAGAGTGGTTGATGAGGCCACACACCTCACATAGTAGGTCCTCAATGTGACCATGTAGCAAAGCATCTAAAACACCGTAGGCCCACAGTAGTTGGTAAATATTGTTATTAACACTTAAACAGGCTTGGAACATTGCCAAGAGAACTCCTGTCTGCAGACCCCTTGATGCTGCTCGTCTGTCCGCTGTTAGCGACTCGCCTCCAGCATCCTGCCCCTCTTGAACAATGCAAATGCCCCTGGGGCAGTGTGCAAACCCAGGGCTCCAGGCCCCAGCTCTCCAACCCCAGCACCCTTTCTGGCTGAGTTATTTCAATGTTCCTAGACTCTCGGGAGTTGGCATGGAGCGTTGGGAGCCCCCCAGGAGTTCCAGCTGGGTGTGGGGCGTGGAGGGAGGGGCATGTGAACTGCTCCCCCTCAGCGTCTGTCCGCTTCTTCCCCTGGGCTGATGGGATGGGGTCATCTCATGCAGAGAGCTGCCGCTTGGGAAACAGGCCTCCACTCAGCAAATATTCTGTGTGGAATCACAGAGGATGGGGGAGGGGCGGGGAGAAGGGCGATAAAACCCCATCAATGTCCAGGACCCTCCCAGACACGTTAAATCAGCGCCGCTGGGAATGGAGCTCGGGCATCATCACCATTGTTACCATTATTATTATTATTACAATTATTATTACTATTTTAGCTCCCCAGCTGTTTCTGTCACACAACCAATATTGACAACCAGTGGGGAAACTGAGGCCATGGAACTCTAACCCTAACCCTCTCCTACCCAAAATTCCCCCAGGCTGCGAACAGAAGGCTGGACTTCTCTCCCCTTCATAAAATACATCCAGACCCAGGTATCTTAGTCTGCTCGGGCTGCTTTAACAAATTCCCACAGACTGGGTGGTTTAAATAATAGACATTTATTTTCTCACAGTTCTGGGAGCTGGAAGTCTGAGATCAGGGTGCCAGCACGGTGGGGCTCTGGGGAGAGCCCTCTTCCTGGCCCGCAGACACTGTCTTCTCGCTGCGTGCTCACACGTCCTTTCCTCAGGGTGTGCCTGGAAAGAGAGGGCTCTAGTGTCTTTCCCCTTTTTATAAGTCACTAATCCCATCATGCAGGCCCCGCCCTCACGACCTCGTCTGACCCTAATCACCTCCTAAAGGCCCCATCTCCAAATACCATCACACTGGGGGTTAGGGCTTCAACAGAGGGATTTAGGGGACATAAGCATTCAGTCCATAACACTGAGCACCAACGTTAAACTCCTCTGAGTTACGTTTTAGCTGTGTGGCCTCCGGCAAGTCATCCCTGAGCTGACTCCTGGGAAAGGTAAATCCTTAAACAATTGCGTGATGATTTACAGTTGACAAGGCATTTTGACACACACCATCTCTTTGAATCTTCCCCCACAATCCTGTGAGGGAGAGGGAAATCATTAGCTCCATTTTCTGGTTGGGGAAACGAGGCTCAGCGATGAAGTCACTCACCAAAGGATGCTCGGCTTGGGTTTAATTGCAGGTTTTCTTTCTGTTTTTGCCAAAGGGAGCCTGGAATTACGAGGGACCACAAGGAGCCTCCTCCAAGACAGTGCTTGGGACATAGGAGATGCTTGGAAATTGCTGGGGGAAGGAAGGAAGGGAGGGCGGGAGGGAGGCAGGGAGGGAAGGAAGAAGGAAGGAGCTGGGCTAAAAGATGGGCAGTAGCTGCTTCTAAATAGGATCCTGCAATGACCAGGGAACCTACCCTGGGGAAAAGAGAGGAAGAAATACAGCCTCCAGGGAGCTGCTCTATGCCAGGAGCATGTAAACCCTTTACACATGGCATGCGGCACTCACAAGTGTACCTTTTGCTGGAAGGGACCCATTTTACAGGTGGGAAACTAAGGCCCAGGGTAGCTGGGTGACCAGGAGCATCTAACGTCTGGTCCAGAGCCCCTTCTGACACTCCAGGGTTAAAAGAAGTTATAGAATTTTCAAGAAAACTCTGGGTAAAGTTCCTCTGGGAAAACAAGGCCCCAATTCTGGTTTTCGTGCCAAAGAGAAATCCTGTACCTTTGGCCAGAAGGTACCAAGTATAAGCTGGGCAGACGGTAACTGTTGTGTAAATACTGGTTGGTTAATTTTCTCCCTGATCCCCAGGCTTCCTTAAATCTCCCACCTGTAGTAACTGCTAACAAGAATTGATGCTTATGACATCGCGGACACTGGGCTAGGCACTTATGCTGTTCAAGGGTTGGCAAACTTTCCCTATAAAGAGCCAGATAGTAAATATTTTAGGCTTTGTGAGCTGTCTGGTCTCTACTGTAGCTCCTCAACTCTGATGTAGTGTGAGAGACGCCACATGTAAACACACGCGTGTGTCTGTGTTCCAGTAAAACTTTAATTATGGACTCTTAAATTTGAATTTCATATAATTTCATGTCACAATATATTGTTCTTCTTTTGATTTATTTTTCAACCGTTAAAAAATGGTGATGGGCAAATTTGCCCCCTGGCCATGGTTTGCTGACAATAACCAGAAGAAGTTGATTTTGTTGTTTCCCCATTTTAAAGATGAGGAAACTGAGTCCCAGAGAGGTTAAGGTATCTGTGTAAGATCACACAGCTGGCTAGTGACAAAACCAGGGTTCAGAGGTGGCTGTCAGGCTGTGGAGCCAGGCTCTTCACCCCCCTGCTGCCATGTGTGCACAGAACCTCCACGCAGAGGAAGTCAAGCTTCTGCCTTTACAGGTGGGGGAAACTGAGGCCCAGAGTGGGGCTCAAGGCTGCAACTGCCCAGGGTCGCACAGCAAGATGGAGATAGCCCTGCCCGGCCCCCCCCCGACTCAGGTTTCTTCCACATCTTGCAGCTTCCTCATTTAGTCCAACTAATTATCATTTGTTAAGCAGATCTGGAAATGCTGACATGAGAGTCAGAGGTGGGGGGGCGGGAGGGGGGCCGAGAAGGCAGGAGTGAGAGACGGGCGAGAGGAGCCGCCGTGTCCACACGCACCCACACGCACCCACACGCGTGCACACACAATGGCTTCCACCTGCTTTTATGAATATAAGTGGATTTGTAACAAGCATTGCAGCTGCATATAAGGCATTCAGACATGGAGACAGTTTTACTAGATAATAGACTATCATGCAGGATACAATTTAAATTAAAAAATGCAATTTTCACCTTGAAATGAACAAATGATTACAATTTCTATACAAATTAAGGCATTCAGCCTCCCTTTCAGTAGTGGCACCAGCCCATGAAACATGACATAATTACCATGAAATACATTTTCAAATATTTTGATTTTTGTCCGCCGCTTTTTAAAAAACATAGGCCGCCTTCTAGGTCTCCGAGTGTGTGTTGGCATTTCCCACCTTCTGGGAAAAACACATTAAAAAGAAAAGCCAAAGTCCCCGAAGATGAAGTTGGCCCCCCTCGCCGCCCTCCCTTCCTCCCACCTCCTCACCCTTCTGAGTTCCCTGCCCTCCCCCTCCCCCTTCCTTGGCTCAGAGATAAAATTGAAAAAAAGCAGACGGAGGAGAGGGGACACAGGCGAGAGCCTCCAAAGCCTGAGATTTATCTAAATTGCTACGCTTATCTGAAGAATCGCATCTGTTGGTTATCTCAACGCCGGCCTCTCCAACCCTCCATCCCTCTCTTCTCTGGAAATCGCTTCCCCAGCCCCCAGCTCCCCCCTCCACCAACGCATCCCCCCCTCAACCGCCACTCTTATTTTTTAATTATTTTTCCATTCTGTTGTCTCTTTATGGCTGGAGATGAAAGGAGCAGCCACGGGCTGTGGCTTGCTGCAGCCCCATGGGCTAGATAAAGAACTTTGGGGGTCAATGGGAGTGGACAAGGGAGGCGGCCAGTGGGTCTTAGCTCCCTGGGCAGAGTTCTCTGTTGCTGGCCCAAGCTGGATGACTTTGGTGAAGGTCATTCCCACCCTAATCCATCTCTTCCCTGTGTCTGTAAACCTGCCATCTTGAACAACCTAATCCCTTAGTCTGAGCATTGGGTGGACCTCTTGGGCCGCTAGATCTGCATCCAATCACCTAAAAGCAGACTTTCGGCCTCGCACTTGGTTCTTGGTCTTGGTTCTGAGCCTCCTGCCCTGACCTTCATCCACTGGGCAGGCTTCACCACTCCCAGTTCCCCAGCCGCCACCTGCAGGACTTGGTTCTGATCTGTTGTGTGGTCTCATGTCACTGTCTCAGGCCAGCATTGTCCTGCCTTTCCCTCCTTGGGGGCAATTCTGGCTCTTCTTCAGCCCATCCTGGGCCAGTAGAGCCTGGCCCATTTCAGCGTGTTTGACCGGGATGTCTCTGAGATGTAAAGGAGCCTGGGGAGAGACCCTGATGATAAGACGCAGCACCAGGAGCTCCTTGCTTTTGCTGAGCATGTTTGCTTTTGTTTTTCAAGCACTTTCTCCTGCTTCAACTTAGCGCCATCTTGCAACTGCCCTGTATGGAGGACTTCCTTCACAAGGGACACACTCTATTTTACAGAGGGAGGAACCAGGTATTCTCAACCCCAACACAGGAAATCATCAAAACAATTCAAGACCCATCAGTCAAAGACCCATTGCCATGTCTTCCAGCTGTTTGTTTGGAAGATACTTGAAGGGACTTTGTGAACTTGGACCACACCCTCTTCCTCTGACCCCATCCTACCCACCTTCTACCTTCCTACCCGCTCCAGACCTCAGGGCCAGGTGAAGACTGGGTCAGGCTCCAGCTCAGAAAGCGAAATGGGATGTCCTAGTGGAAAGAGAACGGGTTTTAGGATCAAGCATTCAGAGTTTCAGCATCTGATTGCCATCTCGTTCTTGCTCTCTGACCTTGGCCACATTAATTGGTTTCTGTGCCTCTGTTTTCTCATCTGTAGGATGGAGGTGATGATACGTCTGCATGGAGGCTGTGAGGATTAACTTTGAGAGCGGGCGGCAGGCCTTCGGCAGGTGTGAACTTCCCCCCTCATGCTGTGGCTCGCGGCTCACTCAGTGATTTTGAGATATTAAAAAATAATAATAAATAAATCCTTCTAATTCATCAAGAAAAGCCAAGCTCCAAAATGTCTCTCGCTTAGAAACTTGCTGGTATTTGGGGGCGAGAGAAGTTCCTGGTGAAATAGACACCAGTGTATTGAAGATGCATGTGTGAGCATCCAGGGAGGGGTGGCAGGAGTTGAGGGGGAAGCAGGAAAGAAAGATTATTATGACAAATCATTACAAATTGTGATTACAAATATAATGTTTATTAAGCACCTACTCTCTGTTACAGGCACTGTGCAAGGTTCTTTATCTCATTTACCTCATGAGAATATGATGAAATTACTATTAATCCCACTTAACAAATGGAAACAGAGTCACAGAGAGGCTGTGTTATTTACCCAAGATCACACAGCCGGGAAGTGGCAGAGCTGGCGGCGCTGGCTCTTAAACACGGCTGTACTCAAGTGTTCTAGGTAGACCAGATGACCGTCTCCTCCCACCTGTATTTGCTCAGTAAAAAGATGTAACCATATAAGACATGGCCTAGGCACCAAAGGTGTGTCAACAGCCAATGCGTGGAGTATGTATGTACACAATCATCTTTACTGCAATGCAGAATTCACAGATGTCAAGTACAAGAAGTGGGATTTCCCAGCATCCCTACGGCACTCTGGTCTGACCAGGACCCAGGGATAGGGGTTGGGAAGAGGACGGGGGACGCTTAGTCAGGAGGTCAGATTCCACTTGTGGTTCTGTAAAGCCCTGCATGTAGCTTGGTCAGGTCACTTGGTGTCTCCGGGCCTCCTCATCTTCACCTGTAGAATGAAGGGACTGATCTGATGGCAATGGTCTGCACATGTTTCCACAAGCCTTCCAAGGAAGGGGACAGGGACCGTGAGTGCCCACACTCAGGGCACTTGGAGTGAGCAAAGAACATCAAACAGCCCACCCCAAGTCAACATTCATTTAAATGGTCCAATATTTATTATTATTATTTTTTTTTTTGCTGAGGAAGATTAGCCCTGAGCTAACATCTGTGCCCATCTTCCTCTACTTTATATGTGGGTTTCTGCCACAGTGTGGATGATGAGTGGTGTAGGTCCACACCCGGGATCCAAACCCGCAAACCTGGGCTACCAGAGCAGAATGCACCAAACTTAACTACTACACCACAGGACTGGCCCTAGAGTTCCAATTTTTTTGATCTTAAAAATGCATTCAAAATTTACATGCTGTTCCTAAATGCACGCTATAGTATAAAAAATTTCCCCCTCACAATTCTATCCAAAACCACTAGCACCAATCCCCAGAAAATATTAGCCTACAGTTTTTCCATGGCTTTCATGTCTACAGATTCAGCTGAAGACCAGATCCTCTTCAATGGCGCTTCCAAAGCCGAAGTTCTTCTAGGATAACATTCTACCCATTGTTACCACATCCACACATCCTAACATTGTCATCCCAACATCCTAACATTATGACATTGTCGTCCTTGATTGTGACATTATTCTAACTCTCGGGCTCTGCCTCTTTCCAACATTCAGTCTATCTGGTCCCCCTGAAGCCCTGTAATCTTCAATTGACCTGGTCCTGGTGTATGGTTCTAAGTCACAGACAGGAAGGTGCTCGGCCCCTGGTGGCCTCCTGCCCCTGGGAGGGCAAACAAACCCCATGAACAGCCCTGGGGACTTCCTTGCAGGCACCAGGCCCTGTCAGCCCCTCCCCTACCTCACAGCACAGCTTGAACAGAGTGAAGGCATCTGATCATCCTGAAAGTGGGCAAAACGACTGTCGTAGTTGTTTGAGACCCTCTTATGTAGCATAACAGTTTAATAATTCTTACTGTAGCTAACATTTGCTGACAGCCAGCCCTGGTGGTCTGGTGGTTAAGATTCAGCACCGCCGCGGCCCAGGTGCGTTTCCTGGTCAGGGAGCCACCCCGCCCACCCGTTGGTTGTCACACTCTGGTGGCTGCGTGTTGCTATGATGCTGAAAGCTATGCCCCAGCATTTCAAATACGAGCAGGGTCGCCCATGGTGGGCAGGTTTCAGCGGAGCTCCCAGACTGAGACAGAGTAGGAAGAAGGACCTGGCCACCCACTTCCGAAAAAATTGGCCATGAAAACCCTGTGAATAGCAGCAGAGCATTGTCTGATATGGCGCCGGAAGGTGAGAAGGTGGTGCAAAAGACTATGCAGGGTTCTGCTCTGCTGTCCACAAGGCCACTAGGAGTTGGGATCGACTCCACAGCACCAACAGAAACAACATTTGCTGGGTGCTCACTAAGTACATGCATTATATCATTTAATCCTCACAACCACCTTACAGGCTACTATTATTGTCCCAATTTACAGATGAGAAAACAGAGACTCAGAGAGGTACATTCAGAGAGGTTCATTGACTTGCCCAAGTCCCAGAGCTAATCAGTGAGAGAGACAGGACTTTAACCACGACTGTGTGACCCCGGCACACACTTCTGTTGAACCAATGAGTATAGCTGGAACCCTGGGGGATGAGGAATCGAACCCAGAGCCTGACACAGCATGAATTAAATGTTTATTGAGTGAGTGAACAGTCCTCTTAGAACTGTATCGACCTTAGGAAATCACCAACCAACATTCCGATGGGTGGAGGGTTAGCCCTATTTTAAAGATAACTGATGCTCAGAGTGGCTGAGATATTTCGAAAGATCACACAGCTACAAAGTGACAGGGATGGGGCAGGTGGACGGGAATGGTTGGAACACAGGTCTGCTGTACGTGCTGGAGTTCTCCGTCCACTGGGCTGCCTCAGTAGCGGGGTGGTGCCCAGCCTCAGCAGGGCCATCCTGGGTGCCTCAGAAAGTTATTTGTACCAGGTTCTGATGGTCTTGGATTCAGGGACCTCGGAGATGCTTTAGGGGAAACAAATGTGAAGTCTGTGTCACTCTGCAGAACCCTGTCTGTTATGAAAGCAGGATTTGTAAAACCACATATTAAAATAAAGCTGATTGGAGGTGAGTGGGGAGAGGAGGGGAGGAAATAAAGATCCTTAAACATCTTCAAAGTTGTTGGTCAAGGGATTCCTCCCCTAAAAATCCAAGCCTCAGGGTAAAAAGCCTATGATGGGGGCAAAGCTCTCTCCAAGGGGATGCCCGTGAAGGTGAAATAAAATGAGAACACCAAAAGTCAAACAATAGAGGGATGGTTAAGGGAAATATGGTATTTCCACTCAATGAGCTGCTTTGCAGCCATTTTAATGCACATTTATGACATTTTTAACAACATAGGGAAATCTTAATAAATCCAATGATGATCCAAATAATTTTGGATAGAAAACTGACTTTATGACATGATCTCAAATACATTAAAGTGCACAGAGGTGGTCTAGGAGGAACAGTGTGAACGTTAATGGGAATTGCCATCGAGAATGGAATTACGGGGATTCTCTTTTTGTTCTCCAAATGGACACTCTATTATTTGATAACTAGAAATTCATAAAACAAACAAAAAAGCAGACAAGGAATAAATGTGAGAGGGAAGACTAGAAGAAAATGCGCTGTTCGTGGTTATCACCTGTTGTTAATGACAACTCTCCAAGGAAAGCAGAAGTTGACCCTACCAGAGAGTGGAAAATGGAGGAATGGAATTCAGCAAAATCCAAAAATCTTCAAGCCTAAATGTGTCCAGGCACTAAGAACCAACAAAAGGCCGCAGAAGAAAGTTCTCTCCCCACCTGTCTCCACGACGCCCCGGGAGGACTCCTGGGCTTCTCCCCATTCTCACAGGACCAGGTGCGGGGATGGCCTCCCAGTGACCTGCCGGCCCAGATGTGCCAAGGCCACCACTCATGAGCCATCGGACGGCTCCTTCTACACGGAGGATTCCAATTTCAACACTCGTGTCACAGTCTCCAGCAAACCTCACTCCCTGGCTAAGCGACAAGGAGGGGCAGTAGTAACTATTTTTATTGTTAATAATACTTGTCATAGCAACCACCATTTATTGAGCGCCTACATGTAAGAGCTAAGACCCCAACATGCATGACCTTACTTCATGCCGACAATTCACGAGGCAGGTGCCAGGATTGTCCCCTGTTGGAGGTGTGCACACTCAGGTTGTCTGGTCAAGTGGCTCTCTCAAGGGCCAGTGGCTGAGCTGGGATTGAAACTCTGGTCTCTGACCTTCAACACCACCGGGCTCAGCTCACTAGGCAGCAGCCTGGTAAATATCGACTGGACCCCTGCACGGAAGACAGCATCGCTCCTTTCTCTGCTGCCGGAGGAAAGGATGTGGATGCTCTTTAGTTATTAATCGTGGAAAGATCTCCAAGATACCCAGTTAGGTAAAAAAAAAAAAAGTGCAGAACCATGTGTACGGTAGACCACCATTTGTGCACGAGAAGAAAAAAGAACTTCTCCTTGTGCTTGCCCTCCATGCAGAGGACACCTCTGGAAGCTACATGAGAAGCTGGTTCTGATGGTTACCTGTAGGGAGGGGCACCGGGAGAGACGCCTTTGTCCTTTTGAATGTTGAATCATATGAATGTGTGATATTAAATAAATAAACATTTTGACACTTAAGGAAAACAAAGAACACTTTGGTCTTGAAAGCACAGACACAGAGCCGTCACCAGCCGCGGGCTCTTAGAATAGTCTCTGAGCATCTCTCCCGAGCAGCTTTTGGGGTTCCCAGGATCAGACTTGGATTTCTTTGCTGTTGTTGACAGAAAAGCTTGTTTGCACCATCAGACAGTTCTTTAAGGGAGTCTGAGTTAGTGAGAGCCGCAGGGCTCCGAGGGCAGAGATGTATTTCATGGCTGAGATCCGAACTAGGGAAGCTAAAAAAAAAAGAGAGACAAAAACACTCAAGAACACTGGACCAAAAAAAGACCATTAAAGAGGATTTTATTTACTCAACAAACATTACATGAGCACTCACTATATTCCAGAGCTGCACTGGGCACTGGAGTGCAGCAGGGACCAGAACGGTCACAGTCCCTGACCTCCGGGATCTCCCGCCCTAGTGAGGGGAGATGGACGGTAAGGAACCAAACAAAGATTGAAAACCATCACTGCAAGGGGCCAGCCCAGTGATGTAGCGGTTAAGTGCGTGGGCTCCTCTTTGGCGGCCCGGGGTTCTCGGGTTCGGATCCCGGGTGCCGACCTATGCACCGCTCATCAAGCCATGCTGTGGCGGCGTCCCATATAAAGTGGAGGAAGATGGGCACGGATGTTAGCCCAGGGCCAGTCTTCCTCAGCAAAAAAGAGGAGGATTGGCAACAGATGTTAGCTCAGGGCTAATCTTCCTCAAAAAAAAAAAAAAAGAAAGAAAAGAAAAAGAAAATGATCATTGCAGCTTGCGTCAAGCGTGGCTAAGGACGAGAGGGCTCTGAGAGGGGATGACAGGGCTGAATTCCAAGCCTCTGAGGAGGCCACATTTACAGACGAACCTGGAAGCTGGAAGGGCATTCCAGGCAGAGGGAACAGTAGTGCCAAGGGCTGTGGTGGAAGCAATTTGGCCTGTTCCATTAGAGTCTGGAGCAGAGAGAGGCAAGGGTTCCACACCAGTTTTACAGAAGGAGGAGAGCTACTGTATTTGTTTTTAATACACAACTAACACTTCAATTCATTCTCTCTGCAACAGCTCAAACAAGACTAGTGGCAGAGGCCCCTTCACTCACCATTGAAATTGGCCTCCTGCCCAGTCCATGCCTGTTACCATGTTGGTGTCCACCAGATTCCTCTCTACACATGCACTACACCTACAGAAATACAGTTCAGGGAGGGTGATACCATGGGATCCTGTCGTGTGTATTTTTCTGCCATTTTGAAGTCACACTCACTGTATCTTATTTGTCAGTCCCTGTAACTCTAATTCATTGTTTAAAATTCACTCCTAATTTCTACTCCACAAACATTTATTTAACACCTACTAAAAGCCGAGCCCAGGATACGGAGCTAAATAAGACCCAGACTCCGCTTTCAAAGAACTGACACCTAGGAGAGAAGCCAGACATCAGACTAGGCATGCAAACACCCTGGGACTGAAAGCTCAGAGGGTGGGATCAGAGTGCGTGGAGGTGTGGAGGGCGGGGCGTCAGGCAGCTGAGCCAACCAGGCTGCGAAAGGAGAGGGAGCGAGATGGAGGGGAAGGGCGGGCAAGCAGGACTTTTCCAGGTGAAGAGGAAGAAACACTGCAGACAGAGGTGACAGCATGTGCAAAGGGATGGAGGCACAAAAAAGAATGGCCAGTTCAGGGATTCACAGCAGCCCCGTCTGGCTGGGTCCGGGGTACAAGGCAGGAAGGAGGAGAAGGTAAGGCGGGGAGTGTGAATGGACAGGGCCCAGAGAACCATAATTTCTAACATGTCTATGGCTCATGCTGCAGGACAAGTGTTGTTCTCAGCTTTACCCACACTAACATCTTTAATTCTTGCAATCGTCCTAGAAATGGGTACTATTATCTCTGTTTTGAAGATGAGAAACTGAGACACAGAGAGGTTAAGAAACTTGTCTGAGGACACACAGAGAGTCAGTGCAGCAGCCGGGATTCAAACCCAGACCATCCCTGTTTTAAATCGCTTCATGACACCGGATCACAAAGGAGGGGGAGGCGGTGTCCTGTTGGTGGCTGTCGGGCAGTCATCCACTTATATAGGAGGCGGGCAGGTGGCTGACCCGTCACAAAGACTGGGGTACCTGTGTGGCTGGTGATGCCCTGGGGGATGGGCACCCGCCTGCAGGGACCTCACAGGGTCGTGGCAAAAAGCTGCAGATTCTGGGCCAGGGAAAGGCACAGCCACTAACAGTGGAGACACTGGGAACTGGGGTGGGGGGTGGGGAACTCTGGGTGGCCTGTGGGGGAGGGGAGGGGACTAGATAACGGGCAGTGTCAGAGGAAGGCTAGAGAGGAAGGGCCTGGGGTGCGGAGCAGGAGGAGGGTGGTGTAGATCTGAGGCTCTCATGTTGAGTTCCCAGCCAGTGTCACCGGGAGCGCTTGTTTAAACAGCCTGCCAGGCCCCAGCCCCAGGGCTTCAGACTCGGTGGGCCCAGGATGGAGCCGGATAGCTCGCATTTCTAACAAGCTCCCAGCTGCTGCTGCTGCAGGGGACCCCTCTGAGCACCCCTGATGCAGCTAAGGGGGCAGGCGAGCAGGATCACAAAGGCCTGACCCCATGAAGCCTCAAGACTTGGTAGCTCCCATTATTCTATTTCCAGGGGGGAGTTTAAGGCCCAGAGAGGACGGGTGACGGGCTGAGACCCCCCGCAGTCAGGGTGTCCTCCCCTAGCTTCTTATGCGGGGGGCCTGGGAGGCAAGGTGGCTCCCCGGGGCCTGTCCTCCCTGCCCATCACCTGGTCATCATCCCTCCTCTGCGGGGTGTTGGCACTCTGCCCAGTGGGGGTGCGCGTGAGAGTCAGGCCAAAGGCTGCCTCAACCTTTTGGGGGGCAGGAGGGAAGGAGGATGGCCAGTGGGTGTGGAAAGAAGGAAGAGAGAAAAGGGTGGGGGGCATTCTGAGCATCATTCAACAGATGAGCATCTACTATTCCTTGAGCATCTACTGTGCTCTGGGGCTTGGAAGAGAGCTTATGTTTCAGACGGGAAAACTGAGGCCGATAGGGGAAGGGTTAGCTTAGGGGCAGACGGGGGACTAGGACCCAGGCCTCTCTGTTCTGAACTCCCCATTGGATGAGGGGGTCCCCAGGCCTGTCCAGGCCTTCCGAGGCAGACCCCAGGAAATGGATCGCCCCTTCTTCTGTCGCTGGGCACCAGCCAGCGACACCAGAAGGCAAGAGGGAAGCACCTGCCATTTTTTGAGCTCCTACTCTGTGCCAGTTCTCCCTGAAACCCTGAAAGGGAGGCAGTATTATCCCCATTTTACAGATGAGGAAACTAGTGACGGGGTGACTTGTCCAAGACTGTGTGGTGAATATCTACGTGCCAGGCTCCTGTGCCAAATTAGCCCTTCACCTACATGGTCTTGGAGCAGTGCTGTGAGGTCACAGCTGGATCAGCAGGTGAGGAAGATGAGGCTCAGAGAAGTCCACAAACCACCCAAGGTCACACAGCCAGCAAACACAGGAACTTCCACCCTCCCCTGGGGAGAGGAAGCTGCTTTCTGGAGGAAGGTAGGGCTGCGTGGACAGAGGGTGCCAGGGCTGGGGCGTGTATGTTGATCCCTTCACGGACCCTGAACACTAGGTCCCCTACCCCGTTCCCCTCCTCTCTCCCAGCAGTCCCCGCAGCTGGGCCTGCCCCTCTGGCCCCTGACTGTCACGGATTATGCCAGGGACCCTGGGGACAGGGAGAGAACATCTGGATCCTGTTACAGGGCCTAGCTGGAGGTCTGGGGTGGGGGTCTAAGGCAGCAGAGCCGGGACCTAAATGAGTTTCAGAACCTCAGCAGGGCCCTAGTGCGGGCGGGTGAGGGGCCGAGGGCCGGGGGTCCGGGCCGAGCAGGAAAGGGGGATCAGAGCAGGCCAGAGAGCCCTTCCTGTGCCTCCGGGGCCAGGCAGGAGGTAGGATTATGGAATTAGTTCAGGAGGCAACATTGGGCAGGGGTTGGCGATGGTGGCCCCAGGCGGTGGCCCAGCCAGGCTCCGTCCCCACCTCCCAGGGGACCCTGGGCACTGGGGGCCTTGGTGGGAATATGGTTTGGTTTAGGTGTTAGCTCCGCAGAACGGGTCAAATCAAATTCAGCTTGAAATTCCAGGCTGGTCACGCAGGCCAGGTGAGGGCCGCGTGCCACAGTCAACAGCAAGGCCGGGCGAGGTTGTGCGGGACATGGCAGGGTCCCCACCACGGGGGCGTCTGAGGGGCTCCTCTGCATTCAGGTTGCTGCTCGGCACGCCCTGCTGTGTGAAGGGGGATTGGAGGGAGGTCAAGAGGAGAAGTCCCGTAGCGGCCGCCATTTTCAAAGGACGCACTGGGTTTTGAGGACATTTGGTTCCATGAAAACTCACATTCTGTGAGCGTCCACTTGACAGACGAGAAAACTGAGGCTCAGGGAGGTAAGGTGGAGGGATGCTTCCTGGAGGAGGTGAGCCTCATGCTGGGAGAAGAGTGAGAGGAGGTGGAGAAGGCGTCCAGGCGGGGAACCCAGCCAGAGCAAAGCCAAGGAGGCAGCCCGCCCGGATGTGGGGTGGGTGCCTGCAGGGAGCGAAGGGTTTGCACGGGGCCATGTGAGAGTCAGATGGGATGGGGAGGCGGAGGGCTGTTTGTGAAGGGCTTTGCATGCCTGGTAAGTGGTTCAGTCTTTGTCTTGGAGGCCATAGGGAGCCATTGAAGGTTCCTGGGGATGGCGTGGACACGATCAGAGATGTGTTATGAGAAGAACCCTCAGGGCAACTCTCACAAAATAGGATAAAGGAGGAGAGAGTGAGCACAGCAAGGCAGGGAAGCAGGGGCCCCGAATGAATGGACACGTCACGAGGAGAAGGAAATAAAATAATCCTTATTATGATTATAGCTTGCTGTTTACCAAGAACTTTCAAGTGCCGACCCCTGTTTTGAGCACATCCAATATTTGCTTGGGAAGGAGCAGTGTTAACGCCCATTTTATAAACGAGGAAACAGAGTCGCAGAAGGCCATTTGCCAGAAGGTCCTGTAGCTAATAAGTGGCTGAGCTGGGGCTGTGATCCAAGCCTTTCTATTCCCCCAGGGTGTAGGGTGCTCAGACCACGCTGCCTCCCCACGAGTGCCCCGTGCCGATGGCAAAGCCGGTAGGGCGGGGCCTGGGCCAAGGGCGCCAGCAGCTCCAGGCGCAGAGCTGGACACCAAGGCACCGACACCCGGCTCCCACCTTCCTGAGCCTCCTGGGGCCAGCCTGCCCTCCAGACACCAGCTCTCAGGCACACCCCTGAGAGGCGTTGCACAAAGTCTGTGCGAGACAAGCCCTGGACCAGGGACAAGTGGATACAGATGACGGCAAGGGGACGGGGCATTTATTCCCCTCTCTCCTTTAATCTAGGCAGCCTTCTCAGCCAGCATGGAAGTTCAGAGACGGGAGGCGGAGATGGGTGGGTGGAAGACAGGTGGTGCTATGTTGTGGTTAAGATCATGGGCTTTGGAGCCAGACAGACCCAGGCTTGAATCCAGGCTCTCCCTTGTACACGCTGTGTGACCTTGGGCAAATTACTGAAACTCTCTGGGCGCCCCTCTCCTTGTCTATAAAATAGGAATGAAGATGCCTTCCTTCTAGCACTTTTGCAAGCATTACATGAGGTGACACATGTGAAGTCCTTAGCCCTAGGACATGGTACGCAGTAGGTATACGGTAAAGAATCATCAGGTCGGAGCCTGGGGATGCTGTGGGGGTCCCAGGGGACCTGATTCCCTGGGAGCTTGCATTCCTGAGGGCAGGGACGGGGTCAGCGCGCCCCGGGCGGGTGTGTGTCATCAGCCCTTGGCCCCACGGGGCCGCAGGTATTCCAGGCACCTGCATGGGGTCACTGCTCCTTGGGGGCTGCAGTGACATTACAAGGATGGTGTGTGGGGCGGGGGGGAGGTGACCTTGAGGATGGCGGCGGTGGGGGCAGTGAGGTGAGAGGTGAAGACAGGTGAGCACCACGGTGAGATCGTGGTGGAGCCTGACCCGAGGCCTCCCCGCCCCCCTCGCTTTTTCTAAGAAAACCGAGCACGTGCTGAGCATCCTGCGCCCTGCTCTGAAGGCTTCGCTGCATTGCACACGGACCCTTCCAATACCCCCGTGAAGGGTGCTGCACCATCCCCATCCTACAGATGAGGCGGCCGAGGCACAGAGAGGCAATGTGGCTTGCTCAAGATCACACAGCTGTAAGTAGCAGACCCAAGATTCGAACCCAGGCCTGTCTGACCACAGGGCCCACAACCTAATCCCCTGGCGCTGCCTCCCAGGCCCCTGGTGCCTTCGAGCCTTCCCACCAGCACAGCTCAGATTCAGGACTGGAGTTGCAGAGAGCGTCTCAGCCTCCAGTGGATGCAGGAAGATGGGCTGGCTGGCTTCGCAGGGAGGGTCCTCACGTGCTGCCTGCCTTTTCACGAAGCCAGGTCAGACAGGCAGGATGGCCTGGCAGTCCAGTACCTGCACGCTGAACCCAGACGATCTGGGTTCCAATCCTCCCTCTGCCGGGTATTGCTGTGTGTCCCTAAGCGAGTTGCCTAAGTTCTCTGTGCCTCTGTTTCTTTATGTGGGGAAATACTTCATGATAATACCTGTCTCTCAGAGAAGTTAAGCTTTTAAGTGTCTTCTAACGTTTGTAACGTGTTTATAATGTTGCTCGGCAGGTGGCAAGCACTCAATGGGACATCCTGGGCCGGGTCCCAGGGTCAGAGTGGCCTTCAAATACCAGGGCCCCATGTCTCTGGAAGGTAGGTGCCACCTGACTGAGGTGGAACTATCAGAGTCGCGACCCAGGCCATCAGCAAAGGCGTTGTCTCCTCAGTGTCTAAACTTTCCATCCACGCCCCTCCCTCCAGGAACCAGGATTGTCTGCCCCCTCTCGTCCACCCAGCCCTCAGCGTCCCAGAGGCCACCCGGGCCCCATCACTCTGACAGTCCTGGAGAGCCCCTGAAGCAGCCACACGCCGATTTGGAGGCCCGATCTCCCGGGGCCAGTGGGGCCCAGCAGCCCAGCCTTGGAGTGACCACGACTGTGATGGAACCTGGTGGTCATCTGCCTGCTGTGTCCCGGGCACTGTCCCCGGCCCTGGGAATCCTGCCGAGAGCGAGGTCCCCACTCTCACAGAGCTCCCATCCCAGTGGGCAGTAAACAAATACAACAGAAGGCGAGATACAGTCGACTACGGAGGACCCGACAGGTACAGGGAAGAAGAACAGAGTGGGCCAAGGCGGTGAAGAGGGAGGAGGGAAATTTTTGGAAAAGAAGAGAGTAGACATCTGGGAAAATAATTTTTTTTAAAGCCAACCTTTTGTTTTCCCACTAAGCATTTGCTCAGTAAAGTAATAGAATTACCCTGATTCACCATGAATATAGAAACTGAATTCTTGCTGGGGAAATATTTTCTAAAGCCAGGAATCACTCGATAAAATGCCCTTCCCTGGGAACTGACCTAAATGCTGGGCAGTCAGGGAGGAGCTGGGCTCTGCCTCAGCCGCCCTGCTAAGCCCAAGATGAACCCCCACTCTTCTAGGCCTCAGTTTCTTCAGCTATAAAATGGGGTCACAGTGTCACAACCCCATCCGGTGGAGTGGCTGGCCAGGCTCAAGGGGACAGTCTGTATAAGCCTCCACACAGCCTGCCCGCAGCCAGGCAGCCACTGTCCACGAAGCAGCATTGCTGAGTGCCTGCTGGATGCACTGTGTGGTGCTCTCGATGGAGCCGGGATCTGGGGCCCCCGTCTTTCCCCTGCTCTGCCACCCGCGTTTGTGTCCTGGGTCTCCGTGGTGTGCAGGGCTCACCCCTCAGCTGGCCGGGCGTCCCCGGGCAGGAAAGGGCATGCGGCCCCTTTAAGGCAGGCCCCAGCTGGGCTGCCTGGATATTGGAGCAGGGACGAGATGAGGTGGCGGAGGCTGAGCCTGGCCAGATGCGCCTGAGCCCGGCCTCGTTATGTATTCATGAGCTGTGAGGAAAAGAAATAAAAGGATTCATTATCGCCCAAACTGTTACTAATGACATGTACCTGGAGCCCGGGCACCTCTGGAAATCTAATGCGACACACTCCGAGAGAAAATGTATGCCCGGGCCCCGCGCCGCGGCCGATGGAAAGGGTCCCCTCCCAGCCCTTCCTCATTGCCATTCACTCGGGGCGACATTTACAATTCTTCTGCCATTATGTCCGACCAGGGCCTCTGAGCCTCTGTCACGACCCGCACATTAGCTGAAAATTGGAAATTCCACAGCGTGGCCGCGGCCGTGGTGGGCTGGGACGCAGCAGGGCGCGGGGACCAGAGGTGCACTGGACCGAGTGAGGGGGTGCCGAGTGGCAGGGTGTGGGAACAAGAGAAGGGATAGTGCTGCCGGTGGTCAGAGTCCTGCTGGCCCTGATCCGTCCCCAGTCTGGTCACCCACCACACCACGGCCAGCGCTGGGGGCCAAACCCCCCGGGGTGCCCAGGGTGACGACCCCCCTCCCTTTTGTATCTTTGCCTTTGCTCTCCCTCCCACCCCTGCCCTGCTGAGGGTCCTGCTCGTCCTGCATCATAATCCCAGTCCTTTGTTCCCTCCGAAGGCTCCATACAAATATTAACAACTCGACGGGAAACATGCGTACAGGTCTTATTTCGCCAGATACACGTGCGCCCGAGCATCGCATCGGCAGTGTCTTGGCTGGTCCTCACCCCGACACTACGAAGTGGGTCCTGTTTTGATCCCCGTTTGACAGCTATAACACCCGGGCTTGGAGAGGCCAGGGACCTGCCCGAGGTCACACAGCTGGGAAGGAGCAGAGCCGGGATTTGAACCGGGGTGGTCCCAGGACTTGAGATTTGCCCTGGCAACACATGGAAACCCCAAAGTCAAGGCTCAGCATCTCCAGGAAGCCTTCTCAGGCAGACCTCTGCCCACTGCGGTCAGACCCCTGGGATGGGCACTCCCAGGCTGCCCCCAGACCAGCGGTCCCATGCGACAAACCATGGGCTTCTGTTTAATGCTCCTTCATGAGATAGATGCAGCTGTCTGGCCCAACTGGGTGCCCCAGGGAGCAGGTGCCCCATCACCTGTGTCTCTGCATCCTCCCGCAGTGCTCGCACCCACAGTGCACAGTTAAGCCTTGTGGAGTGGCCATGCGTCTTGTGTGTCTTCCGAGGCAGAGCTGGGATGGACTGGGACACCCAGGGAGGTCTAGTTTGGGCCCTACCCAAGGAAGAGCTTTGAGTGGGAATGACAGATAAAATATAGAATTTCAAATAAACAATGAAGAACTTTTTAGCATAAATATATCTCAAATATTGTTGTTTCCCTGAAATTCAAATTGACTTTCTGTCGTGTATTTTTATTTGCTAGATCTGGCAGTCCTTGCTGTAAGATACCCCAAGCTCGCTCACAATGGGCCTGGCTTACCTGGGGGATATGGGGTCAGTGCCCCAAACCACTAGTTCCCAAGCTTTTAGAAACTTCAGCTAGAGATTCTATTCCCCAGACCTCTTTGTGGCTAGGTGTGGTCACATGAGTAAGTTCTTGTCAGTGGGATTTGAGTAAAAGTGATATCAGACCCTTCCGGGTCACACTTTAAAAGGAAAAAGACATTTCTCTCGTGCTTTCCCACTTCCTCCTCACTAGGTTGCAGATGAGATGGTAGGAGCTGCAGCTGCCATACTGGACCCAGAGGTAGAAGCCACATGATGAGGATGGCAGCGTTGCCCTAGGCTGGACCACTTACTCTGCAGGGCTACTCAAGGTAAACACACACACAAAAACAAATAAACAAAAAACTTCTAACTTGTTTAATCCACTGTATTGGTGGGTTTATTCGTCCTAGTAGCTTAGACTATACCCCAACTAGTACACTCTCCACCAAAATACCAACCCCCAGAAAAGTGGGGACTTTAAGTCTTATTCACTGTTATTATACCACTGTGTGTCACCAAGTAGGTGCTCAATAACTATTTGTTGAACAAATAAATGAATGAATGATCTAGATGACCTCTAAGGGTGTATTAACGCTTGATTAATTAATGAATTATAATCATTAGCATTTAACGCAAGTTTACTAAGTCGTTCTATATATATTAACGCCTTTGATCCCACGCTATGGGTAGGGTTCCTACCCTAAGAGAAAGGAACCATTCACATCCCCATTTTACAAATGAAGAAACTCAGGCGGCTTGTCCTGATTCAGAGAGCAGATCGCTGATGAGCCGGGATGCGGTCTGACTCTGGGGCCCTCGCCCCACTTCATCCTGCCTCCTGCTGGAGAAAAAAAACGAGCATGTGAAAGGGCAACTCTATAACCTTATTCATACATTTATTCATTTTTTTCAACAAATATGTTGCCGAGTATGTGCCAGGGACTATTCTAGAAGCCAGGAATTCAGCACTGAACAAGACAAACAGACATCTGTGCCTACAGCGCTTGTATTCTAATCGGGGAAACAGACAATAAACAAGACAAATAAGTGAAGTATACAGTGTTACTGCAGCATTCCATTTATACGAAGTTCAAGAACAGGCAAAACTAATCTATGGCGATGGAAAGCAGAACGGTGCTGCCTTTGGAGGGAGGACCGGCTGGAAGGGGCACAGGGGACTTTCTGGGTGATGGAAGCGTTGCACATCTTGATGGGGGAGGTGGTGACGTGGGTGTAAACATTTGTCAACACTCAGCAAACTCTACCCGTAAGATGCATACATTTTACTGTCTATAATTAAACCTCAGTGAAGAATAAGTAAATATATATGTGTGGAAAATAGATGTAGTGCCAGATGGTTCTATATGCCAAGGAGAAAATAAAGAAAGAAGTCGAGGATGAGAGATTAGGATTTTACCTAGGGTGTTCATGGAAGGAAGGGAGGGAGGGAGGAAAAAGGAGAATGATGGAGGGAGGGAGAAATGGGTGAATAAATGAAGGAATTAGTGAATGAGTGAGTGAAAGCCATGCCTTGTCCAGACAGGGGCGTTCACAGTGCATTCATTCACCCAGAGCTTGGGAGCCTTGGACAATCAGCTCCTCCAACGTGGGAGGGGCACGTTGGAGATCAGCCTCTTGCCTGGGGTTCTGACCAGGAGTAGTTTAAGGACAAACCCTACATCCCAGGGTCTAGGAGACAGACGTCATGGGACAGACAGACCACCATGACTGCTCTGCTAATTAGGGGAAAGGAGATGCCCCCACCCTGCTCCCCCCTCTCCCTCCACCACAATGTCTCTGCGAACACATCCCCCCACACACACCACCCTCCCCAACTAGAGTAACTCACTGGGACAACTGGAAATCCGTATGAAAAAAATGGATCTTACACCCTTCCTCACATCATATGCCATTCCGGATGGTCTGCAGCTCTAAATGTGGAAGATCAAGTAAAAAAACTTCTACAGGAGAACATCT
This sequence comes from Ceratotherium simum simum, assembly GCF_057802395.1. NCBI lineage: Eukaryota > Metazoa > Chordata > Mammalia > Perissodactyla > Rhinocerotidae > Ceratotherium > Ceratotherium simum. The sequence goes on along the minus strand of NC_141921.1, from coordinate 36,893,954 downwards.
TTGTGACCTCAAGGTAGGCAAAAATTTCTTCAACAAGTCACAAACAGTGCTAACCATAGACGAAAACAGTTGTAAACTAGATTCTATTAAAACTGAGACTGTCTATTTCTCAAATGACACCAGGGAGAAGGCGAAAATGCAGCCCACAGAGGGAGAAGATATTTGCATCTATCTGACTAAGGACTCATATCCAGAACATTTTTAAAATTTTTTTTCTCCTAATAAATAAGAAATAGAGAAACCCAAAGAAAAATGGTCAAGAGACTTGAACAGACACCTCACAAAAAAAAGTATCCAAATGGCTATTAAACATAGAAAGGGGCTCGAGTTCATTAATCACTAGGCAAATGCAAATTAAAACGGCATAGCAGAATGGAGGTGGGAGAAGACTCGAGGTGCTGTAGAGGGTGTGGACGACTGGAAGTCTCACGCTCTGCTGTCGGGGTGTAGACGGTTCAACCACTTCGGAAAACTGTTCGGCAGTGTCTATGGAGCAGAACATACGCCTTCCCTCCGACCCAGCAATTCCTCTCCTACGTGTCGTCCAGCGTGAGAGCTTGTGTTCCCCAAAAGCCGTTCGCTAGCGTGCCCATGGCAGTACCGTGCACAGTGGCCCCAAAGTGAACACTGTCCACGTGTCCCCCGCAGCAGGACAGGTGAATAAGCTGGGGTGTACTCACGCGACGGGGTAGAGCGCTGTGATGCGATGAGGATGGGTGGACGAGGTACAGCTATGCACAGTAGCGAGTCCAGTAGAATGTCCAGTAAGAAGGGACCAGGTACAAAGGGTGTGTCCTCTGTGGTTCCGTTTATATGACAGTGGTCACCTTTCGGGGAGGGGGAGTGGGGACTGGCAGGCGGCCTGACAGGGGCTTCTGAGAGCTGGTGACGTTATGTTTCTTGACCTGGGTGCTGGCTACACAGGTGTGTTTACCTGGTGACACTGTTTCCAGCTGTAGGCTTACGATTTGTGCTCTTTTCTGTATTTATGTCATACTTCAATAAAAAGTCTTTTTAAAAAAACTTTAAAGTCCAAATTTGGCCACTGACAGCTGGGGCTCAGCTTGCCAGCTCCTTGGCACCTTGAAGTGACATCTGCTTGTCCAAACACTCGCAGTAGCTGAGCTTTTGGTGAGGACTGGCTTTCTTTGTGGTTAGGGTGTGTTTCTGAGAATGGCATTTTCCTTTTTTCTGTGATTTGGAAAGGAGGGGGAGATAGAGGGCTCTGTCAGAAATACCTTGTGACATGGGGTCGGCAGGAGGCTGTGGGCACTTCTGGCCGAGGATGGGTAGGGGTTCTCGCTCCCTCTACCCCACAGTCTAGGAATCACTGACCTGACATTTTCCACCCAGTGTTGCTTGCCCTCCATCCTTAGAGCCACCTCGGTGTTGGGCATACAGAGGTGCTCCATAAATCAACAAGCATATAAAAATAAGTGAATGAATTAAACCAAGGTTCTGTAGCACCTCTGATACTGATTACACACCCCCAGCGACGGGGAACTCATCCCCTCTGGAGGGATCCTGACCACTGGAAAGCTCTAGCTGTCAGAAGGCTGCCCTGGGAAGGAGCCCCTGCCCTCCTCTCCATCCTCCTTCTCCAGTCTCCTCAAGCCCCCTCCAGAATAAACCTCCCCCAGGGGCACAGGTCCCCGCCACCCCCACACACACACACCACCTGTCCAAGCCAGGGAAGAGAGGGGCTTGCTCAGGCCTGTGGGTGGGAGAAGAAGAGCGGAGGTGGCTCCGAGACCACGCTGTGCATTCGTTCACTCACTCGTGTTTTCACTAGTTCAGCAAGCCTCCTCTGGGCTCCATTCCCGTTCCGGAGCGAGGCATGAAGAACAGATATGGATAAGAAACTGCTCTTGCCCTCAGGGTGCTCCCGGTTCAGTAGGGCTCAGGCTGCTGGTGGAGGTGTCTGTGCAGTGCCGGGGCCACGCGGGGAGTCAGGACCTGGAAATGAGTCTAGAGGGAGAGGTTCACAAGCAAACGATCCCCACCCCTCTGCTGCCTGCAGGCAGCAGCCTCCCATCAGCACAGACCTGAAGCCTTCCCTGTCTCCACTATAAAGCTTCCCCACTTCCCCGCCTGCCTTTAAATCTCTGCCAAAGCACAAGTAAGGGTGGCTGACTCCCTGCTACAGCCAGCTCAGAGTAAATAGCCCTTGCTTTTCTCATTTGATGGGTCTTGCTTATTTCCACAAGGTGTAGGAGTTTGGCAGGTGGCACAGAAGGGTGGGAAGAGGGCAGAGAGAACACTATGTGCAAAGGCATAGAGGTGTGAATTAGCCAGCCATGGAGATAACAAGAGATAAGGGCGGTGGGAGTAAGCCAAGAAAACTCCTACTCACCCGACAATACCCCAGTTCAAGAGATCCCCTCCACACACGCAGAATAATGAATGCTTCTGGGGTGTGTAGAGACCAAGTGCTCAGCCAGTGCTCACCTGAGCTCCAGGGGCAGCTTGCACCACCAGGTGAGGGTGGTGGGGGTTCAGCAGCCTCATTGTCCCGAGGGGGAGCCCAAGGCCAAAGAGCCCCTCTCTACCCCTGCCCTCTCTGGGCTGCTCAGAGCCTCTGCCCGGCCCTGCACCCCCACCCTGGTGCCCCTCTCTCCTCACGAGTCGGCCCCATCTCTCCACTTGAGTGGCCCCTCCTGGCTGTACTAACGGGCACCGGCTGGCACAGCATTCTGATTTAATCAAGGCTGGAGACAGGATCCCCCCGCTTCCACTGCTTGTACTGCCCGAGGCCCAGGATGCTCAGATTAACTCACAGGATGTCACAGACGCTGTTCTGCTGTGTTTGTCACCTTCCCAGCCAGGCGTGAGTTTCCCAAGGCCCTGGACACGAGGTCTCAGCTTCCGGGCCCAGAGGCTCCCCGCCCCCCACCACCTTCATATAAACCCGCAGCTTAGGGAGAGGGGCTGCAAGTGAGAATTCCTAGCACAGGAGAGGGGCCTCGGGCAGGACCCTAGTTCAAATGTCTGGATCTGGGACGGGCAGCGAGGTGGAAAGAGACAGGTGCTGGGCTGGGAGGCAGGAGATCTGGGTCTCAGCTCCTGCCCAGGGGAATTAAGCTCCCAACCACTCCCCTCATCAATTCCTTCCTCTTTTCATCTTCATCTCGACATGTGTGGTCTGATCAGGCACTGGGTGCCAGGGCCTGGGAATGCTACAGTGAATAAGATGTGGTTCCTGCCTCAGGTAGTCAAAGTTCTCTGGCCTCAGTTTCCCCATCTGCAGAATGGGGCACCAATTCCTCCCTGGACCACTTCACAGGGCGGTTGTGAGGATCCTGGGAAGCTGTTAATGTGGCTGTGATGGGGTAGCAGCGGACAGAAGACCCGAGACGGAGTCGGGAGGCCTGGGTGCAAGTCCCCAGCAGCCACCAGCTAGCTGAGGGACTTCAGGCAAGTCTCTGCCCCTCCCTGAGCTGGTCTGCTCAGCTGCCAAATGGGGAGAGTACAATTTCTCAGAAGAAGAGCTGTTCACCAAGCACTGACAACGCGCCAGGTACTGTTCTAGGCACTCTGTGGATTAATTTAAGCCCCACCACCTCCCACTTGACAGATGAAAGGAGCTGACACCCAAGAGTTCAAATAATATGCTCGAGGTCACACAGGGGCCGGAGCTGCAGCCGGGTACAAAGCCAGGCGGCCTGGCTGCAGAGCCCGCTCCCCTAACCCTTCGAGCCCCACCGCCTCTCACCACCAGTCAGGTCCCCGGTGGATGGACAACTCGGCCCAACGAGCAGGCGTCTCTGCCCCTGCCCCACAGCTCACGGAAAACACGGGCACCGCAGTGCTCCCCTGGTGTCCTCACAGCCGGCTCTGATGTCTTTCATAAATTTCCTGGCATGTGTTTTTATGTTTGTTGGTTTGTTTTTTTAAAATCAGACAGGAAGCTCTCCCCAACAGGAAGTTCTCCCAGGGGAAGTGCTCTGCCTCCCACATCAGACAGAGAGCTCCTCGAACCAGGGGCTGATGCTCCCCATCATCCCGGGACTTCCCGGGCTGAGGACAGGCGGGAGCACTGGTTCTTACCCCAGTTTTGCACCTGCTTGCCCTTAATCTCCCCAGTTCCCACCCAAGGCCCAGCCATTTCTGGAGACATCTGGTCTACCTCCTCCGGGGCCCCACCTGCCAGATGACCTTCTCCAGCCACCTTGGAGAAATGAAATACGCTTTCCTAAATTACTGCCAGGAGTTGGCTGGATGTGAGAATCCTAGGGCAGGGGCGTTGGCTGTCGAAGTGCGAAGTGCGTGTGAAGAGTTAATTCAATTAGCTGGGGCGTGTGAAGCTCGGGCCTTGCCTGCCTGCAGCCCCAGCCTAGCAGGCTTCCGGCAACTTCCCGCACCTCTGCCCGAGCTGCCCAGCTCCCCGATGAAACCCCAGCTCCCCCTCCACCTCCCGTGTGACCCTCACAGTTTCCACTTCTACAAAAGCTAAGGCTTGGAAGAAGGAGCAAGTCTAACCCCATCAGGCTAGCAATGGCCACTCAGCAAGTCGTGGCCGAGTCCAGCTTGGAACCCAGGCTTTCTGATTCCTGGTTCCAAGTTCTGCCTTTGCATTTGGTGTTCTCTCTGCCTGGAATGTCCTTCCCCCAGATCTCTGCTTGGCTCTCTTCTCATCCTTCAAGTCTCAGCTCAGATGTCACCTTCTCTGATCACATCATCACAAGCACCAGTCACCCTTCTTCCTGGGAGTTTCCATGCCCTTCTTTGCTTTACTTTCCAAGTGCACTTGTCACCAGCTGGCATTGTCTTGTCTGCCCACTTACCATCCGCCTCTGCTTTCGGACTGTCAGCTCCCTGAAGGCAGCGAGGGCCGCGTGCTGCACATTATCTTGGTCACAGCTGTGTGTCAGCACCCGGCATGTAGTTGCCCCAGTAAATCTTTGTGGGATGAATGAATGAGGGTCCATGAAGACCCCGCTGCCTGGGACTTGGCCTCTTCTCCCGTGATGGTGGCAGAAGGGTTACCAGGGGACCAGCACTGCAGGCTGCACCCTTCCCACACCCCAGCTGTGTCTGCAGCCGCCTCTGATTAGGACCCAGTTAACAGAGAGAGCCATCAGCATCCATTAGTCCCTCAGATTTTAGCTGTGAAGCCTGGCTAATGGCCAGGAAGATGCTCTCCAGAGAGGCTGGTGGAGGAGGACGCTTGGGAGGTCCCAGCGATGTGACTGTCCGGGCTCTGGCGGAAAGGCTGGGGGTGGGGCGAGGAAGGGGTACAGAAGCTAGGGGCTCAGTGGGTCCCTGGGTGTCCTCGTTCTTCTACTGCCTGTCACAGGGCCAGGAGCTCACTCAACTTCCCCCGTCCTCGCCCTAATTCTGGCCCTGCCACAACTATGCTGTGAGACCTTGGGCTGGACACTTGCCAGTCTCACTTCCGTGGCTGCAAAATTAGGAGGTTGGACATTTTTGGGGGCTCTCCCAGCTTAGGGAGTCTGAGGTTGCATCTGGCCGTGATTCACATGTTGTATGGTCATTCAGGGGTCTCCCCCATCTCCCCGCCTCCACCCATCCCTCCAGCCTAGCCTCCACACTGCAGCCAGAGTGAAAGATCTTCCCAGGTCCAGTCCTTCACCTCATCTCCTCTGCTGCCTCATCTCTCGCCACTGACCCACCCGTGCCCCTTCTGCCCTGCCCGCACAACCTCCCTGCATTTGCCTCCTGTCCCCTCCACCTGGAATGCCCTCCCTCTTCTGGTGGGCGCCTCCTCATCCCCCCACCTCAGTCTGTCTGTGACGCTTTCCTCCTCCCCGGATCCAGACAAACGGAATCACTCCCTCCTCTGGGACCTCACGGCACTCTGTGTCACATGACCATTTACCACATCACTCTTGACTGTTATCTCGAGCACATCACAGTGGTTACATCATTCATCTCTGTGTCCCCCGAGCCTGGCAAAGGGCATGGCAAATGATGAGGATGATAATAATAGTAAATATTAATTTGTTGAGCATCTTCTCTACGTGTCGAGCGAGCACTATGCGGTGTTCTTTATGTGAATACTTCATTCAGCCCTCACAATAACCCCATAAAGGAAGATTCTTTAATTTCCCCCATTGCACAAAGGAGGTAAGTGGGGCTCAGAGAAGTTAAGTTACTTACCCAGGGTCACACAGCAAGTGGATGGTGGAGCCTGGATTCAACTTCCAAAAGCCTGGCCCCAGGGTATGATCTCCTTTAGAGAATGTTATATGCTTCCCTGTGCTCCAAAACAGTTAGCTGTTGCCGAAGGGGTTAGGGGAAAATCGGGGAGCGTGATGAAATCTCCCATAGGACCGTTTGGAGATGTGTAGCAAAGCCTTGAAAACAGTGCCCCCTCTTTGATCCAGGAATCTGTTTTGTGGGAGTGATGCGGTATGTGGACCAGGATTTATTCATAGTGATGATCTTGACAGCATTATTTATAACAGGGACAATAGGAGACTGTTGGAACTAAATATGACGAAGGGCTGTGCAGCCATCACAAAAGATGCTTGCAAGAACTTAGGCTGCGAAGGCTAATGCTTAGTGTCGAGTAAAAACATCCAGATTCAGGATGGCAAATAAGCACACAAAAAGACGTTCAATGTCACCAGTCATTAGAGAAATGCAAATTAAGACCACAACGAGATATTTCTATGTCCCTATAGAACAGCTAAAATAAAAAATAATGGCAGTACCAAATGCTGGTGAAGATGAGAAACGGAATCTCTCATACATTGCTAGTGGGAATGTGAAATGGTACAGCCACTCTGGAAAATAGTCTGGCAGTCTCTTAAAAAACTCAACAGACACTTACTATCTAACCCAGCAATTGCACTCCTGGGCGTTTATCCTGAGACATGAAAATTGACGTCCACACAAAAACCTGTACTCGAACATTTATAGCGGCTTTATTTGTAACGGCCCAATATTGGAAACAACCAAAATGTCCTTTGATCGGTGAATGGTTAAACAGATAGAGGTACATTCATACCATGGAATACTGCTCAGAGATAAAAAGAATGAACTACTGATATATGCAACGACCTGGCTGAATTTCTAGAGAATTATGCTGAGTTAAAAAAAAAAAAAGCCCAACTCAAAAGGTCACATACTGTATGATTCCGTTTATATAAGATTCTTGGAATGACAAAATTATAGAGATAGAGAACGGATCAGTGGTTGCCAGGGGATAGGGCAGTGGGTGAGAGGGAGGTGGGTGTAGCCCACGAGACATCCTTGTGTTCTGTATCTTCATTGCAGTGGTGGTTACACAAATCTACACACGGGACCTAAAATGACACAGAACCTTACAATACACTGCACCAACGTCAATTTCCCAGTTTTGAAATTGAACCGTAGTTGCATAAGATGTAACCATTGGGGGAAACGGGATGAAGGGTACACAGAACCTCTCTGTTCGATCTTGGCAACTTCCTGTGGATCTATAATTACTTCAAAATCAAAAGGTTTTGAAAAAGCAGGATTCCAAAGAATACACAGCATGATCCTCATAACACAACCTGTAAACTCCTTGAGCTCAGACCACATGCTCCATGGAAGGCACTTTCAAACATCATCTTATTTTATTCCCACAACCTTCCCACGATACCGAAAGGGATGGTTATCCCCATCTTACAGAAGAGGAAACTGAGCCTCAGGGAACTTGAGTGCCTGTCCCAGGGGCAGAACAGAGATTTGAACCCAGAATGAGTGGCTTCGACTACTGCCCGCTGCCTCCGTTTTAGTAGTGTTGGCGCTGGGCGGTCGTGTTTATTTCCTTCTTAATACGTCTCTGTATTTTCTCTAATAAGCGTGTCTTACTGTAATAATCAGAAGGAAAAATAAGCAAACACTAGAAAGTGTTCCTTGGTGGATTGCCTGTTTGTTCTGGAGCCCGTGATACCATGAGTCTACAGTTTCTGTCTCAAAGACACTCTATCCCGACCCGCCCCCAGGGTGCCGTGGCCTGCATCCCACCCGCTGTGCTATTGTAGACAGCGGGGTCCTCGGTCTGCTCCCCACCAGCTAAGAGAGACTCTAACCTGGGAGCCTCAGTTTCCTCATCAGCAAAATGGGAATGAGCAACACCACTTCTCAGGGTGGTTATGATGATCCAGTGGAATAAGACGCTATGTTCCATCGATATTTATTGCGTACCTACTATGGAGTGCATTTGGCCATTCCTGCAGTGGAATACAGATTTAAGGAGCTGCCTCGAAGTCCGCCTGGAACATGGCGGGTAGAAAGAGCCAAGCAAACATCCTGGGCTGTTGTTGGTGGTGTTGCCTCTGTCTAGCTGGCAGCAGCCTTGCACATCCAGACAGGCGCGGTACCTCGGGAACGGGCGGACCCGGGTGGAACTGAGCCTCCCTGGGAATGGCCGTCCCCAGAGGACTGAGGGCAAGGCGCCACAGCCCACAGGCTCGAGAGACCCCGAAAGACCCCGCTTCGCCCGTCGGTTTTCCACACCGAGAATCGATTTTCAAGGGTGTTTCCCAGAAGTGGCCTGGCCCCTCCCGTGTTGTTATTCATCTCGCCCTGGCCGCCGGCCGCCTCCTGGCCCATCCCTCCCCACCCCCACCACCTCTTGCATTTGGGGCTGCCATCATGACTGAGATAGGGGTGGCAGCTGGGGCAGGAGGCTGGTTCCCGTAAATACCGCAACCACCCGTGGGTCTGGATGCCAGCACCCCACCCACCCATCCTGTATCCTGGCCTCCACCAGCTGAGGCCCTTGGCAAGGCTGGGCCAGGAATGCCATGCTGGGGCCAGGGGAGCCTTTCCCAGGCTGGGGCTTAGAGGAAAGGGGTCTGGGCCAAGTGGCCAGAGCTGGGGGTGGGGGACTTCCTGCCCCCAAGGGGGAGATGAGGCCGCTGCCAGCTTCCCATGCCCATCCCAGCTTGCTCATGTTCCAGGGCGTGTTCAGGGGAAGTGCAAGGATTAAGGCCAAGAGAAAGGAGATCCGCCCAGGGAAGATGGAGAAGAGCCCTGGAGAGGGCACAGGGAACAGCGGGAAAGACATGGGACACAGCCGCCTCCATCGCTGACCTGCTGTGCGACCCCAGGTCACTGCCTCTCCAGGCCTCGCCCCTCCATCCGCAACCCAGAGGGCTGGGTGAGATGGTTACTTCCCAGTATTCACTGAGTACCTACTACGTGCTGGCCCTGGACTGGGCCCCGGGGAAGAGCGGCGAGGAGACAGGCCCTCTCCCTGCCCTCAGGGCTGACAGACTGTGGGAAAGGCAGATGTCCAGGGACTTCAGTGAGGAATGTGGGACCCAGCAGCGAAAGGAACGAGGGCAAGGCGTGAATGTCGGGAGACAGGACCTCCCGGGGGACCTGGGTGGGCTTCCCAAGGAAGCAATGACCCGGAAGAGCGGGAGTTGGCCTGGTGTCCTGCAGAAGGGAGCAGCATGACCCCTCCAAGGGCAGTGAGCTGGAGCAGCTGGCGTGTGGCGAGGATCAAGGCTGCCAGGGGCAGGATGTAAGCCTGCAGGCCTCGGTGAGGATCACGATCTCTATCTTAAGAACAACCAGTAGCCGTGGAAGATGGTGATAAGATCTGCATTTTGGAAAGTTCCTACCCAGAACCCAGATGAACAGAGCAGACACAAGCGGTGCTGCTGTGCCTGAGGCCCCTCCATGCCTCTCGCATTCCCAGAAACGCCCCTCAGCGGAACGCTGGGGCTCTGAAGAATCCAGTTTGGGAACCACTGGGCTGGATGACCGAAAGGCCCTCCCAGCACTGACATTCTAGGCTCTGCGAGGATTTTGGACACCCCAAGCAGCAGGCTGGCCCATGCTAACACCCACAGGCAAGGCTGTGACCAAGCCCCCAGCCCACCCAGCCCCGGGGGCGGCTCAGCAGCCCTCGGGCCCAAGACCTCCACCAGCAGTCTCGGGAAGGAGCGGGGGGAAGTGAGGATAGGTGGCCCCAAGGAAAGGTCTTCCTTCAACTACGGCTCTTCTCACTTCCCTCCTTTGACATTGATGACGTTGTCAGAGCTCATTGGTGACATTGATGGTCCCTTAACGCCCAGATCAGTTGTTACCTCTCAGCAAATCTTCTTCAGACCCCCAAGGCAGAAGTGATCCCTCCCCCCCTCAGGGTCCCAGAGCCTGGTGCCCTCCCAATGCCCCCACTGATCATCTCGCCAGTCTGTGAGCTCCCTGAGAAAAGGGATGGCATCCACCCGTCCATGCATTCATTCATTCATCCATTCATTCATTCATTCCTTCAACAGGTGCTGGGAATACTGTAAGGAACAAGTCAGGCAAGTTCCCTGCTCTCAGGGACTCAGGGTCTAAAACAGTGTTGTGTTCATCGCGGTACATCAGGGGCCCCCCCCAGGGCCTGGCATCAAGGGGCCCCAGTGATTTCTTGCAGAATAAGTGAATTCAAGAACGAAAGACGGTGGACAGAAAGGGGGAGGAGGAGGAAGGTCTCAGGGAGGGGGAGGGGGAGGAAAGGCCCTGGAGGGAAAGACCGTGTGGGCCCTGCCTTGCCAAGTCTCACCCCACCCCCTGTTGTCCCCTCTGTCTCTTTCTGGCCTTGCCAGACACCCTGATCCCCTCCCTAACCGGACGGAACTGTGTCGATGGTGCTAACGTGATTACTGGTAGTGTCAGTGGTGTTGGTACTAACATAATTACCATATTCGTTGTTGGTATTAACATTGTTACTGATGGTATTGATGATGGTGCTGCCAACATTATTACTGGTGGTATTGGTGTCAGTGGTGACGCCAACATTATTACTGGTGGTGTTGGTGTCAATGGTGGTGCTAACATTATTAGTGATGGTGTTGGTTTGTTGGCGAAGGCTTTGTCAGTCCAGGCTGGAGTTTTCCAAAAGGAAAACAAGGAAAGGGCAGTTGTAAAGGACACAGGCTTGTTTGCAGGGCATAGACTTCTTAAAGAAAGTCTGGTGGGAACAGCTGAAGGGTCATCGGCCCTGGCACTGTTTCAGCCTAGCTGGGCTGGACACTGGACCCAGAAAGCAACAGCACCCCCCAAACCACCACCAACAACAACAACAGTGGCAATGTTAGTACCAACACCACCACCGGTAATCACGCTGGTACCACCAACACCACCAACACTGACACCACCAGTACTCGTGTTAGTACTCATGTTAGTACCATCACCAACACCACCACCAGTAATAATGTTTGCATCACCATCTTCAACATCCACATCAACACCATCAGTAACAATGTTAATACCAACACCTCCACCACCAGCAACAATAGTAATCATGTTAGTACCAACACCACCGACACCACCAATAATCCTGGTAGGACCATCGACACCAACGCCACCACCATCAGCACCCATACCACTAATAACATCATTAGCACCCACACTATGACACCACCAATAACAATGTTAGCACCACCACCACCAACACCACAAGAAAGAACATTAGCTCCAACTCTGCCAACATCAACATCACCAGTCCCAGTGACAATAAAAAAACCAACCTCAACAGCAACACCAATAACTTCAAAATTACCTCTAGTCACAACACCACCAATAACTACAGCAATGAGAGCCCCTACCCAACCCCAATATCATCAGTAAAAACATTAACACCACCAACAGCCCCAATAACAACCTCAACCCCAACTCCAGTTACTTCCACACTGCTGCTACCACAATACTATTCCTCGCTCACAACACTGCCACCAGGAACAACATTAACACCAACACCATCAATGGCAACACTGCCAGCACCACCACCACCAACTCCAACACCAGTAATAAGAGCATTACCATCACCAACACCAACACCGATGACGCCAACACCATCACCAACACCACATCAACAGCAGCCACAATAATGCCAACCGCAGCCACTGCTGCTCCATCAGCCCGGCACCACCAGCTCCCACCCTAATGGGGAAACCAGCGATCCCATTAACACCACCAACACAAGCCCCTACCGACAGTCCACCGCCAGCAGCCCTCACTCAGGGCCAAGCGTTCTGCACAATTTCAACCCAGGCTCCTCCCAACTCCACGCGGGACCTACCATCGTCACCTCTGCTTCAACTGGGAGAAGACAGAGGCTCAGAGAGGTTACGCACGGTGTGTCAGAACACAGTGCTGGCTCCTGGCTCACAAGCCAGTGCCCTTCCCGCTCCCATGCCTATCTCCTTTGCCTGGAAACCCTCCCTGAGCCGGCTCCTGGGGCCCAGTGATGCTGGCCCGAAACCTCTCCCTGGCCCTCACCCACTGTGGGGTGAGTCTCCACAGATCTCAAGGTCTCCCCTTCCTCACCTGTCAACGCGGGACAGTAAATCATTCTACCCTGGGTGGTGGGCAGACTCTGGGAGAGCGCATGCTCTCACATCACGCAGGGCACCCAGCACACAGAAGGCACGGCGTGGGTAGCAGCTGTTACCGTTATCAAGGTTGGCAAGAAAAAAAGAAGATTCTCCCTCTAGATCGGGGTCCAAAGTATTCATACGCTGTTGGTGGCAACAATCGTAATAATGACAGCAGGTGCATATTGAGGAGCCACTGTGCTGCCAGGCAGCCTCCTAGAGCAGCCCGAGAGGAAACGGAGGCTCGGGAACGGTGATTAATTAACCGAGCCAGGAAGTGGCGGAGGTGGGATTTGAACCCAGGCGGCCAGTCTCGGCCTGTGCTCTCAATCACTAGTCTATATCCCCTCCAGTAATGTAATTAGCATCTATGTGTGTGCTGGTGCTTCCCATATATTATCTCAAATCTTCACAACAACCCTACAGAGCAGATAATACTGACCCTGGGATGAACTTGAACTTGAGTGCCCCACTTTGGCCCACTCCAAAGTGGGGCTCTCGCTATGCCATGGGGACCCCACCTCCCTGTCTCCTAGGCTGTGGCACCCTGGCGACCCAGAAGAAACCTCAGCACCCCGAGGGCAATGCCCTCAGGCCCCCACCCAGGGTGGCAGATTCCAGGCCCGCCCTCCTGCCTCCAGGGATACTGGGGCTCCAAGTGGCCCCCGATCCTTGTCACAGCCCCAGGGGAGCCCAGGGGCCAGGCTGGTGGGGTTTTGGCATCCTCGCAAGCAGCTGCCCAGGCAGAAGGGTTTCATCTTTCCAAGCTGGATGGGAGACTCTGCCTCCCTCCCAAGCTCTCGTTCCCAGCGAAAGACCTTGGCAGCACCCGTGATCCCCGCTCCTTCCCTGGACGGATGGCTTCCAGCTGCCTGCCGCCAGCCTGGGAAAATTCCTAGGAGCTCTGCGGTCCCGGGTTCTCTGAAACCTGAGTGGCCCCTCCAGAACCCCGGCCTTCTCCCTCCGCCCCACCCGGGGGTCCCTCAGGCCCCACATCCCTTCAACGCTGCCCCTTGTTTTCCCAGCAAGCCCCCAACTAGAGTAATCACAGAAAGAGAGCGATTTCAGCCTGGGAGGGGCTGAAAACAGACGAAATCCTCAGTCTTGATCACCTAGTACGGCCAGGCCCCATGCTTGGCACCTTGCAAAGGGTGCATCGATGCCCCTAACTCCCTTGTGAGTTTGGCGCTTTACAAATAGGGAAACTGAGGCTCAGAGAGGTGAGTCCACTTGGTCCCATCATGATAAACGGTATAGCAGGGTGGTAGCTTGGGCTGGTCTAGGGTCCCCCACACCTTGCCTATCTGACTCCTTCATTACAAAGGTGGGGAAACTGAGGCTGGAGGGGAGGTGGCCTGCCGAGGGGACACTGCCCGGAGGATCAGGGCTGGGCGTGAGCCAGTTGTGTCTGACTCGAGCTTGTTCTCCGTCGACTCCATCTCACTGCTTTTGGGTCCAAATGCATTTCTGGCCTCATCTATGGCGCATCAGGCCCCTCCATCTCCACCTCGCTGTCCACCCTGGGAGCAGGAGGTTCTCTGGGGAACGCAGATCTGACCATGTCTTCTCCTGCCTTAGAACCCGCAGTAACTCCCATCGCCTTCAGGATGAGTCCAAATGCAGGGCCCTGTCTCCGTGATGGAGGCCCGGCCTACATGCCCGGCCGGGACCGCCTGCTCCCCGCCTCACAGCCCGCACAGAGTTCCCCAGCACGCCCTGCCCCGCCGTGCCTCTGGGCCCTCCCTGATGCTGTTCCTTCAGCCCAGCTCGCTCTTCCCCTCACTGCCTGGGCTCCACGCTGCTCTGTAATTGCTGGTCGACTTGTTTGCCTCCCCTCCCAGGGCCTGGCCGGCTCCTCTCCTCTCTGGGGACTCTCAGGGACCTGCCCCCTCTTCTGGGAGGAGAGCAGTGTGGCACAGTCGCCAGCAAGCCTAGGCCTTGGACAGACCCTCACTCTCATCACAGCCTCGTCACCCCGGGCAATGTCGGGGTGCTCAGAGAGGTCCCCCCAGCACCCTCCCCCATCACAGCCTCCACAAGCGACTGGAACGAGCAGCTCAGGGAGAGTGAGGGCAGCAGGTGCCGCCCCCCCCGCGGGGCCCTCCCACACGCAGCCGCCAGCTGGGGAGATGGATGAGCCCTCCCGGCCAGGGCCGCAGAACAGGGGAGCTCATGTCACCGGGGCTTCACACCCCTGCCTGGAAAGGGCCATAAAACGTTCCGGAGCCAGACATGGGATTCGGGCCATTTTTCCAAGTCATGGGAGATCTGGGGTTTTTTGTTTTTTGGATTTTTTTTTAAGGAAGAAAACAAGAAAAAAAGAGAAAAAGAAGAAGGAGGAGAAACCTTCCACAGCGCTGCCCCCGCTCCGTTCGCCTGTCCCCGGACGGCCAGGAGACAGCAGCCAGCTCCCTAAGGTGGCTTCCTGCCCAGGTGTCATCTGCGACCTGCTCTGCTGTCCACCTCGGGCGGGCGGAGCTCTCTAGCCTCACCTGCGCGTCTGCCAGATGCATGGAGGGGCCACAGACCCTTAGGACAGGCCCCTCCCAGCTCTATTTTCTACAAGTCTGGGTTTATCAAGAGCAGAGGCAGGATTCCGGTGGAGTTTCTGCAAAGTCTAGTCGAACACAGAGAAATGAGGCAGAGCGGGGAGAAGGACAAGCACCGTCGAGGGCACCTTTGTCGGGCACAATTCAGTATTAAATAAATGCAGGACCTCTCTCTGGGACTCGGTTTTCCCTGCCCAGATATGGGTATGAATGTTCCTTTGATCACTGAGGCCGGGCCTGCTGGGTGCTGACTGTGTGCCAGATGCAATGCCTGCCAAGTGTTTACACAGGGACCTGCCGTGCCTCACAGCCCCCGCGGGGTCGCACGCGGGGTGTGAAAGGGGGATGAACAGCCTGCCCCAGGGTCACCCAGCAAGTGAGCAGCAGAGCCGGGATTTGAACCTGGCCATCTCACGCCATGTGCCCCGTCCCGCCGCCACCCAAAAGCAGAAAGAACTCAAATAATGCCAAAGGCTCTGAGGAACAGCTGCAGGCCTCTGGCCCGGCAGGAGGGACCCGTTACCCCAGGCCCTGCTTCCAGGCTGGAGCTTCCCCTCAGCCATCACGACACCCGCGCTCCTGTAAAACCCTGGGGACAGAGAGGCAGAGACCCCCCCAGCCCGTCCCCATCAGCTCCTGCCCCTCCTCCCCTCGCCCCTCATCCCACCCTTCGCTCCCTCCTGCCCCTCTTCAGAATGAACATATTTTGAGGAGACACCCCCACCCCCATCAGAGTGTCAGCGTCTTGGGGGCAGAAGTTTCTTGTTGCTTCCTTGAGCCTCCAGGCACCTCGAGGAGGGCCCACCAGGGGCTCATCCATCCACTCAGCAATCATTTACTGAGGATCTACTATGCGCCAGGGTCTGTGGAGGCCCTGGAGACACATCAGTGTCTCCTTGGTCACAGCCCTGCCCTCGGGAGCCCCGTCCCGGGGGGGACAGGGGCAGACAAAGTCACAGGGCTTGTGCTGAGCGCCAGGGAAAAGTGCGCAGCTGCTATGAATGAGGGAGTCGGGACGTCAGCCGATGGGTCGCTGGAGGGGAGGGCCGTCCCTCTAAGGAGGTGACGTTTGAACTGAGATCCGAAGCAGAAAGAGGAGCCTGCCTGGCTCACTGTGCCCTGGAACATGCTCTCTACTTACAGGTGGGGAAACTGAGGCCCAGAGAGCTCACGAGGCCAGTTAGAATAGAGCAGGGACTGTGGCTTGACCCTCGCCCAGGACTTGGGTTCTTTTCCGCCCCGGGAGCCAGGAAGGGGGCAGGGAGGGTCTCCAAGCCGGAGGCACAGCCTGAGAAGAGGCAGGGGGAGGGACAGGGCCTCTGGAGCTGGGGGTAAGGGCTCCACCCGCCCACCTGCCGGGCGCCGAGCCCCTCCCCATGACAGCTCCAAGCTCCCCAAGGCCTGCCTGCCCACCCCCCTGACAGGCCTTCAGAAAATTTTTCTAACAGCCATCCATCACCCCAGCACCCCAGCTGTTGGTGTGACACCCGCGTCCCCAGACCCTCGTCCACCAGAGGAAACCACTCCTGGGGCTCCCCCTGCTCCAAACGACCCCTGTGATTCCAGGAGCCGGTGACCCGAGACCCGAGAAAACACCTCCCCTGCCACTCCGCCCCTCCCCCCCAGCACTGAGCGGGGCCTCGGGGTCACCTAGTTGACGCCCTCCCCCAAGATGCCTCCTCGGCCTCACAACCACAGGTCTGCTTGAATGCCCCTCAGTGACGGGGCACTCAGCCCCTGCCGAGCTGATCATAACTTAGGTTCCACTGAGCGCGGAGCAACTGGAAGTGGACATTGTTTTATTTGAGCTTCCAGATAATTAGGCAAGCTCTTCTATTTGAGAGACAATAAAATCGGGCTCTAAGGTTCCAGCCAGGGACCAGCTCACCCCAAAGCTGGGGGGCGCCCCCCGTGTGGCACCAGACCTCCACTGATGTTAACAATTGTGGCTTCAGCCACCAGCCCTGGTTCTCCTGAGACCACGTGGCATCTTCCCAAGGACCCCCCGAGGGCTCAGAGCCACGGCGCCCTCAGGCAGACCCTGGGCTGCTCTCATCCCCCACCCGTGTCCCCCGGCCTCCGCCCACAGGTGCGGCTGGACGGCCAGCTGCTCACCTGAGCCCTGATGACAGGCCAGGCCGGGATGGCCGACAGGCTGGTTTCCGCTGACAGGAGGGAGGGAGGGAGAACAGAGGACAGCCCAGCCCTGGGTCGACAGCAGAGAACTGACTTCCAGCCCAATCCACAGCAGTGATCCGGGTCATGGCAACTCTCGTGTGGGCTTCAGTTTCCTCGCCTGTGACGCAAAAACACCAGTTCCTAAGAAAGACTCCCTTATTACGATTAAACTATTCCTGGGGGGCGGACCGCATGATAAAGATGGTGGGGCCCAAGGCCCAGAATCAACATTCACCCACGTTAAAGACAATAGGACAACCCCTAGCAAGACAAGCAGGGAGCTGTTGGGATTCCCAGATTAGAGCTGAGTGAAGCCCAGAGAGGGCATGCAACCCGCCTGAGGTCACACAGCCGCAGACGGACAGACCCTGAGCCAGAGCCCACGTTTACGAGTGTGGGCCAGAACCATCCTCTAATCCACAGGCCTTCCTGCAGGTCCCGGGGAGCAGTCAAGACCCCAGAACACTTCCCCACCGCCCCCTAAGTCCCTCCATGACCCCTGAGGGATCTAGTTTAGCAGGGTTTGTGGGAGAGAGGAGCTGTGCCCACAGCTGGCAGGACCTGGACCACAAGGGGTTAAGGCTCCACCCGGGTCTGCCTTGATCCTCCTAAGCAGGCAGGACCCCAGGCAGAGGGGGGCTTGGGTTTCATGCCCCCCCACCCTGGCCTGGCTATAAAATACGATCGTGTCTCGCTGCTGATTGATGGTCCGGGGGAAACCTCGGGGAGGTGGGCTGGGGCGAGATCAGATTTTCAAGGGCTCAGCCACTGATATTCTATCCGAAGCCTTCTGGAACCCACTACGGGCCCATCTCCATGGCCCCATGAGCCCTGGAGGAGGCTGGGCAGTGGAGAGGCCAGACAGACCGTCCTCACGGCCGGGCCTCAGGCAGAGGGCCCCTCGGCCCAGCACCCCCCACTCCTCACCGAAGCTCTCCAGGACTCCAACGCCAGCTGCCCTGGGGAGCCCCTCCCAGGGCACACTGACAGACCTGTGGCAGGCCCTCTAGCCCAGGCCACGCCCCTTTGGTGGCGTCCATCCCTCTTGTGTTCTGCCTTCAGTGTTGGTCCACGTGACCACACCTGAGTGAAACGTGTGGGCTTGAGAACTGGCTACCTGGATTCACATCCCACCATCATCTAAAAACCACAAGCCTGTGGGTGAGTAACCTCCCCTCTCCGAGCCTCAGTCTTCCCCTCTGTTAAATGGGATAGTAATGGTGAGATGGTGCAGGCTACTCAGTTAGCATCGTTATTCCCAAGGCCCCGTCTGGTTATCGAACGCATCCCTCACAAACAGACCAAGGGGAGAAGAGCCCCCAGATAGCAGCTGGCCCTCAGCCCTGCCCCAATCTCCCCTCATCTCAGCACCCCCAATCATCGGGACTCAAGGTCCCTAATCCGCACCAGAGTGACACGGAGCAAGTGCTCCATCCCAGCGCCTGCAACCAGAGGGTCACACAGGCTGGAGAAACCCAAGCCCCTACAGCCAGCGGGATGTCAACAGAAGATTAGACCTCGTGCTGTTCCCAGGATCGGAGCAGGGAGGGGGGCTCTCTCCCCCGCGTTCTCCCCCACCTTCCAACCCAGGCCAGAGACTCAGGCCCCACCCCCCAAGCCTGGAAAGCTAGGACTCTTGATAGAGCCCATTCACTCATGTCACGGAGGCTCAGAGAGGGCGAGGGGCTTACCCAAGCTCACACAGCAGGCTGGTCCAGTGCCAAGGCCAGATCCCCAGCTTTCTGCTCTCAGGCCTCGCTGCTTCCTACACTGTCTCCTTGTCTTTCAATCCCAGCGTCACTCCAGTGACTTGCTCTGACTGTGACCTCGGCCAGGTCAACAGAGCTTTTCTCTCTGATTAACTTGTCAGATAACAGTCCTCGCCCCAACCTCAGCAGGTCCTCCCAAATCTGTCCAGCCCGGCGCTCTATGGAGGGTTTGCAAACTGGCAGCCTCAGGGCCTATGGGCATCGTATTTGGGGAGGAGAGGGTCTTCTCACACCGCAGCTGTGGGAGATTGCACGTTCAAATCCATATTTCTAGCCTCTCTTGAAAAAAATGTTCAGGCTACATGTTCCACATAGTCCCACCCGACCACGCACAGGGTCAGCCTGGCCTCCTTAGGGAATCCAGTTTGCAAGCCCTTACGGTTGGGGTTTCCCCTGGGGTGGGGAAGGGGGCTGGGGAACCTGGAGACTAATCTTTATGGAGCGTTTAGACACTTGGCGGCCATGGTTCTGGGCGCATCCCAGACATTGAGACCTTCAAACCTCGTAACAACGGGAATTCCCGTTGTCCCATCGATGAAGAAGCCAGACTCAGAGCCGTGT
The DNA here is from genome assembly GCF_057802395.1 of Ceratotherium simum simum. Taxonomy (NCBI): domain Eukaryota; kingdom Metazoa; phylum Chordata; class Mammalia; order Perissodactyla; family Rhinocerotidae; genus Ceratotherium; species Ceratotherium simum. The sequence continues at coordinate 36,874,586 of NC_141921.1, read as the reverse complement.
GGCCCACACAGATCACAGCGCAGAAGGGGCCGAACTGGACCTCCAGCCCAGGCCCGGCATCTCCAGAACCCGGGGCTCCTACCCCTTCTTGTTCAACGCAGTGGAGTCACTGCTTCACGGCCTTGCAAATTCAAGTCTCGAAATTAAATTCTCTCCAACTCACCCCATTTTCTTGTTGGCCTCTCCTTTCCCCTCCACCCCCCCGACACCCCCTGGAGCCGCGCTGAGCTTGAAGAAGCTGCCTCCCCCAGCATCTGGCCCTCTGGACCGACTTGCAGGAAGTTTCTGGGGTTCAACCCCATACTTTCCCTCTGTCGCCCACACCGCCACCGTGATGCTAAGACAAATGACAAGGTCTGGGCAGGGCCACCGTCCTCCCTCATCAGCCTCCCTTCCTCCTCATGCTGCCCCATGTGCCCCAGGAGAGCTCCTCTCTGATCCCACCACCACCGGCTCTTTCCTGCCTCGCTGCCCTAGCTCACTGCACCCCTGCCCGAGGTGCCCTCCCCTCCCGACCCGCCCTGGTCCAGACTTTTCCCTCCGTCTAGACTCTGCTCAACTGCATCCTCCCCATCCAATCAGACTCGCCCTCCCGCTCTCTGGCAGGCACAGATTTCAGAGTCAGACAGACCCGGGTTTGAATCCAGCTCTGCCTCCTACCAACTGGGTGCCTTTGGGCAACTCACTCTCTTCTGCACCCCTCACCTTCCCCGTCTGCAAAATGGAGGTGAGGATCCCCACTGTGCGGGGATTTTGTGAGGATTTATCCCCCCCTCCATCAAACAGCTCTTGATTCCACGAAGATTCAATGTAATCATGTTTGCAAAGCCCCTCGCACACAGTAGGTGCTCAATAAATGCTCCTCACCTGCACTAGAATCTTTGTCTCCCTCTCTTATCTTATGCTCCACATGTTAAGCCCCTTGAAGGCAGGATCCTCCTTTTGTTCACCTTCTTCGCCTCTGGGCCTAGCGGGCCACCTGGCACATAGCAAGGAGTCCGTGATTTGAATATGGAATGAAGAAGCCTGAGTCTCAGGGCACCAGGGTTTGGGCCCGAAGTGTCCTCTGCTCGCTGACAGCATCAGTGAAGCGGGAAAGGGGGTCCTAGCCTGGGAGTCAGTGTCCGACCGCCAGGTAGGCTGATAAAGAAGAAATGTGCTACATTTGGGCTCACAATAAGCCTGGTCATGTAGTCAGTCAGTTATCACTGACTTGCTGAGCACCTACCACGTGCTGGCTCTGTTCTAGGAAGCGGGGGTATGGCAGTGAACACAACAGATGGAGTGCCTGCTCTCGGAACATTTACTAGGTCAAGTAGACGGATCATAAATTCAAGAACAAAAGAAACAAACAAGATGATTTCAGATGATGGAAAGTGATGTGAAAATAGTCAAGCCCAGGGATGTGAATGCAGGTCAGCATCAGCCAGAACTGTGAGCACAGCTGGCGAATTGACAAGGAGACAGCAGTGCATAGGGGTGCGGCGAAGCACTCCAGGCGGAAGATGGAAGAGCATGTGCAAAGGCCCTGGGGTAGGAACAAGCTTGGCGAATTCAAGGAAGAGGAAGGAAGCCATTGTTTCTGAAGCAAGGAGAGGGTTATGAGAGTGAAGGGAGAGCTGTGGGAGGTGAGACCAGAGCGTGGGAGGCAGGGCTGTGTCAGGGGTCTCGTGGACCCTCCAGGAATCCTGGGCTTTCTTCTAAGATGGCGGGAGCCGCCAAAGGGCTGTAAAGGGGCGAGTGAGCTGATCTGATTCCCATTATGGGAAGCTGCCCCTGGCTGCTTTGTGGAGAATGGACTGAGGGGGCAAGAACGGAGGCAGAGGCCTGCCAGGGGGCTGCAGGTGTTGTCCAGGTGAGAGCACATGGCGGCCAATCCCAACATGGCACCAACGGAGCTGGCGCCAAGATTTGGGAAACGTGCAGGAGGCATCGTCCACTTGCTCCTGGACGGGACGTGGGGTGCAGGAAAGGGAGGACTTAGGGGCGACTCCTGCACGGTTGGCGGGACCCCCTGGGTCTGTGGAAGCATTCATAGCTCGGAGCCTGTATTCAGCAAGCGTCTATACAGGTTAGCTACGATTATTACTCGCTATTACTCACTATTACTACCGTTATTACTATCACTTAGTGTGTGACTGAGTAAATCACTTCAATTCTCGGAGGCCTGGTGTCCACATCTGTCAAATGGGAGTGAGGGCACGTACGCACGCGGAGTGGGGTGAGGATCGTACGAGATAAAGGATGCGAAGGGTTCTGTAAACTATAAAATACTATAAAGCAGGAACTATGAGAACTATAAACTATGTATCAAATCAAAAGGCTGCGAGCTATGACAGTATCATCACGACCACTATTTCAGGTAGAAGCTCCCATTGTGGGGCTCCTGACATGTGCAGGGTGCTGCCTCCACCGCCCGGTCAGCCCCCTGCCCGGTGACAGGAGGGAGGGGCGGGGGGCGGCTCGGCGAGTGGAGAAGGTCCCAGCTTCGGAGCCAGGAGGCCGTGGCCTGTTCCCGGCTCAGTCACCGACTCTGTGTGACCTTGAGCTAGTTGCCGCCCCTCTCTGGGCCTCAGTTTCCCCTTCTGTAAAGCGAGGGGATGGGTTAGATGGCCCCCAACGGCCCTTCCAGCTGTGACCCTGCTACAAGCCCGTGCCCCTCCTCCTCCTCCGTCGTGCTCAGAAGGTCGGTCTCCCAGTGCCTCCCCGGGAAGGCCAGCTGGCCCCACCTGGGGACAGGCTACCCGGGGGGGCTCCCCCACGGGCCTCTTTCAGACCTCGCCAGTTCCTGCACCGTCCTCTCCCCACGGCCTCCCCCGCCTCCTGGCTCCAGCTCCGCCAGGGTTAATCGGCCCACAGCCCCCACCCTGTAGGAAAAACAGAGAAGGGGGCCCAGGGTCCCGGGCCTCCCCCCACCCCACCCCCGCCATACCCGGCACAGCTGTCTCCCCGCATCCCAGCCGCCCCAGGATTACCAGGCTCCCAGGGGCCCAGGAGGAAGTGGACCACATTCTTGAGCGCCTATGTCAGGCTCGCTGCTTCCCGTCCCCTCTCCAGACCCCCGGCCCACCCCCAGTTCTCCAGACACCCCCTGCACGTCCCCTGCCAAGGCAGCCTAGCGGGCATGGAGCCAGCCAGGCCCGGGCATGAATCCTGGCCAGGCTAGTCTCCCATCTCCCTTCTCCGAGCCTCAGTTCCTCACCTGCAAAATGGGGACAATTCCTACCTCGAGGGGGAGATTCAAAAAGGCAGTCTGTGTATAGGAAGCGCAGGGCACATAATAACTGCACCCTTACTACCGGGGAACCCTGTCCTAGGGGCTGCGGACAAACTTACTTAATCCCCTCAAGCCTCTGCGGTGGGGAGGCCCCATCATTTTCATCTCCATTTTACAGATGAGGAAACTGAGGCACAGAGAGGCTGAGTAGATTGCCTAAGGTCACACAGCCAGTACATGGGACTCAGAGCTGGGATCCAAACCCAGGTCTTTCTGGCTCCGAAGTCCACAGGCTGGATCACACTACAGTGTCTGCTGGATAAGAGTTAGTTCCTTTCATCTGTGTTTCCGCAGCCCTCAGCTGCTCCCCACCCTTGTGGTCCACCCGGTGTGGGAGAGCCCTGGGTGAGGTGGGGGGTCACACTGCGGCTTCCACCTATGCTCCTCGAGCCCCTGCCCTGCCTCCCGAGCTATGTGGCCTTGGGCAAGGCGCTGCCCTCTCTGGTCGTGACTCCCATCTTGGGCGCTAACATCAGAATGGGAGGCGCTGGGGAGGAGGGCCGGGTGGCCGTGCTCCTCTGGGCTCTGTGCTTGCAGAAAGTTCAGTCCCCCAGAGATGCAGGCACAGCGGGGAGGGAGGCTGACGGGCGAGATGCATCTGCAGATACATTTTAATATGCAAATGAAAAGAAAGGAAGGATGCCCAGACTCCCCCGTCAGTTCCTCTCCAATGGACCTCAGTTCCGCCGTGTCACGTGCCAGCCCGATGCCTCCGAGGGTGCCTTCTGCAAAGTCACCACCTGCTTTCTAAAGTGAGCGTCGAATGTGCTCAGTGTGTCCATCTGTGAAATGGAGCTCAGACTGGAGACCGGGTTCCTCATGTGACACCAGGTTCCACGTGGGGACACAGAGCACTGGCTCCCTTCACGTCTTGGCAGCGGCTCCTCTCTCTCCAGCCTTCTCTCTCTTTCTCCCTCTCCGGGTCCTCCCCTTCCTGCCTCTCGCCCCTCCCCAGCCTTTGAGCCCACACCTGTGCTCACACCTTCCCGCCTCCTGGAAGGTCCAGCCCCGGGGCCACCTCCCCGGGCGCCTTCCCGATCCTCAACCCCTGCATCTCCTCTGGTGCAAATCATCCACGTGACAGCTGGGCACCTGCCACCTTGTTTTATAATGTGTGTATATGTCGTTGCTATTTTATTGATGATTCCTGAAAACCCAGGGTTATATTTATTTTTCCCCCAAAATTTGCTGGCACAAAACATATGCTGGTTATTGAACCGACAGATTAAATTAATAAGTCATCATCCCCTCTCTCCCAGCACCGCCATCACCTCGCCACCGTCCACTCCTCGTGAAGCAGGAAAGGCACCAACATCGCCACCCTCATCACCTTCATCACAAATGCTACCTTCGTCCTGCTCAGCAACTGCAACAGCCCTGAGGCCGTCACCACAAGCTATGGTCACAATGACGTCCTTCCACACGTGTTTGCTCAGAACCTCAGGTGGGCCAAGCCTTGTGCCGAGAGCTTTCCATGCATCCTTTCCTTTGACCCTTACATCAACCCTGCTCTGGGCCCTGTCCCAATGGAGTAGGTTCTCTTACTGTACCCACTTTAGAGATGAGGAAACTGAGGCACTGAAGGGTTTCTTGAATCTCTAAAGTGATAGAGACATGGGAGGAACTCAGGCTTGTCTGACTCCAGCCTCCGTCTTCTTAAACGTGCTTTATACTGTCGCCCCCAAACCACAGCAAAATTGCCATTATTTTCACCACCAAATAAATAACCAAAGTCAGCATCGTTAGTTTGATTACCGCCACCATCAGCACCACAGCCATCACCGCCAAGACTTGTCGCCGTTAACCTCACCAGCATCACCTCCACATCACCACCAGCCCCATCATCATTTTTAGGTTCAGTTCAGCCGACATTAGCCAAAGACAGAGGAGTGAGCCTGGGCTCTGGCCTCGTCCACGCCCATCATCAGAACCACACCTTCCTCCCCCCGCCTCACCACCTCATTACTCAAAGGATGCCCTGGAAAGGACCAGGCATTTGCCTCGTGATTGTGGGGAGGGAAATTTTCATGGCCAAAAGGCGGGGACTTGGTCTGAATGACTGCACTCAGTAAGTGGTCATTCAATCATTCACTCAATTCAATCAGCATTTATTGAGCACCACCATGTGAGCCAAAGGGTACAGAAGTAAACAAAAGAGAAAGAGGGCCTACTCAAATGGAGTGGGGAGGACAGATGTCAAATAAATCATTACTGGAAGGACAGAGCACCAAAGAAACCAGCTGATTGTAAAAAGGAGTGGAATAGAATAACCCAACCTGCTCTGGAAATCCAAGAGGACTTCCTGGAGGAAGTAACATTAAGCTGAGACCTGAATGCCAAGCGGGAATGAGCTAGGCAAAAAGGAGAATATGCTGGGTCTACTGGGAAGGAGTTCTGGTGGCGGACACGGCATGTGCAAAGGCCCTGGGGTAGGAAAGGCACCTCCTCTTAGAGGAACTGAAGACAACATAACACGGCTGGTGCAAGACGACACAGGGGAAGGTGAAGGTGACCAGAAATTGAGGCAGCCCTACCAGCCTCACAGGGAGTGGAAGGAGGATGGCAGTAGGGAGCAAGGGGTGGTTCTTTCTGGGATTTGGAAAGAGAGTGCCCAGTCCCAGAAGAGAGGGCATGGGCAACGCAGCATGAGGCCCAGAGGAAGCAGCCCGAGGGGCCGATGGGGGCTGGTGAGATGTTATGGACGGTGCTTAGCGATTATGCAGGGAGAATCGATTGCTCGGGCTGGTGCCCACCTGGCACAGACACAAACACCGAAATGTCAGGCCTGTGATCTGAAAGCATCACTCAGCAGCCGATGAAGGAGCGCACAGCCCCACGGGTGCGGGCAAAGACGGGGAAATAGAAACCCCGACACCCCCACACAGGAACGGGGCGTCCCAGATGGTGCCGGCAGCGAGGGGCTGAGCGGATGTGCCGTTCTGGGCTCTTGTGCACGCAGAGCTCAGTCCAGAGACTCGGGCGGGGAGGGAGGGAGGGAGATGGGCCACAGACACAGCATGCGTCTGCAGATGCGTTTTAAACATGCAAATCGGGAGAAGGGAAGGGGCTCCGGGAAACGGCCGAACGCCTGCTCCCTGGGGCCCAGCGGAGGGTGAAGGGGGCGGCTGGAGGGGGCGCAGATGCTCGAGAGCCCAGAGCCCGAGGGAGGCGGAGGAGGGCCTGCGGGGCCACGTGCTAACCCCGACACCATCCTGGCCGTGCCCCTGCCCCTGAAGCCACCTCTGCAGAGCTGGTGCCTGTCTCCCAAAGCAGCCTGGGCCAGCTGGGGCAGCACCCCGAAACCACCATTCCCAAGCCCCTACTCTGTGCCATGAGCTTTCCCGCCTCTCATCTGAATTTCTGGCTATACCTTCAAAATGGGTGTGATTCTACAGGAGGAGAAACTAGGGTTCAGGGGGTGAAGTGGCCCAGGGCAGGCCATCCGGGTAACTAAGGAAACAGCGCCATAGCAACAGCGAATACTGACGGAGCACCCACTACAGGCCGTACGGGCCCTTAGTGAGCTCCATCACATTTAATCCTGTCTGATGCCCTAAGACACACCCTCATCCCCATTTTACAGACAGGGAAACTGAGGATCTCAGAGAGGTAACTTGGCCAAAGTCGTCTTGCCAACAAGAGACGAGCTGGGAGTTGAACTCTGTGCCAGGACAGGGGGTCTCCACTCGGGGATCTCACCCCCAACATCCACAGTCGCAAAGAAAACACTCCAGGCGCGAGAGAATTTCCTGCTCAGGGAAAGAGCCGGAAGTCACAGGACACAGGGACCAAGGGAAGGATGAGACCAGGAGGAGGGCTTGCCCCAGGATCCAAAGTTCGCCGCTTCCCGGGCCTCCCGTGTTCTAAACCTGGGGACCCACGGCAGGTTTTCCAGAGTCCCTGCAGCTCGCGAGTCCCTCTCTGCAGAATTCTACGCGTCGCATTCGGGCCATCTTTAAAGTGCAAATCGGATCGGGTCTTTGCCTGTTAAACCTTCCTGTGGCTTCCCTGGTCCCCTGAGATAAATCCAAGATCCTCGCCGTGGCCTCCAGTCCCTGCTCCGTCCAGCTCCTGCCGCCTCCCTTCGTCCCCGCCAGGTCACTCCTCCAGGCACTGCCCTCAGTCTGAATAGGTCTCGGTTTTTTCTCTTGATTGTGTCTCTTGTGTCCTGGAGTTTAGTTTCCTGAGTGGGGGGAGCTCGCGTGTCCTGTTTCCTGCTGCGTCTCCAGCATCTAGAACGGGGCCTGCACACAGTTGTGCTCAATGAACGTTTGTTGAATGAATGGGGGTGGGCAGTGCCCCACAAGGCTTCCTGCACCAGGTCAGGGCGCAGTGCCAGGGAAACTGAGGCTCCCGGGGGCTGACCCCATGCCGAGGGCAGAGGCCGGTGCTCGCAGGCAGCTCCTGCTGCAGGGCCGGGATTTTTCCACCACCCCCAGGTGCCTCCTTTCAACCCCCAGATCAGGGGCTCCTTGCCCTCAGCCCGCCCTTGCCCTCGCCTCTGCCCTCCCCCAGCCTCGGGCCTGACTCTCACCAGTGTCATGGCCGGCTGGCCAGGCCTGCTGGGGTGAGGTGACTTAGCAACAGGGCTCAGGGCTGGACTTTTGTTCAAGACCCAGCTCCCCCACTTCCTGGCCATCTGACCATGGGCGAGTTCCTCGGCCCCCCTGAATCTCAGTTTCCTCATCTGTGAAAGGGGGACGTGAGGAAGATGTCAGGGGAGATGGCGGATGGAGGGCCTGGCACAGAAGGCACACACTACACCCATGACCACAGTGACAGCATGGCCTCCCCAGCCGTAAGGGACCACTGCGTCCCTCCCAGATCTGGGTCTGAACTCCGCACACCGGGGCCTGCCTCAGCCCCTCTCCTAACACAGAGCTGAGTTCCTCTTTCCAGCCCGTCTGTCCACACCCTCCCTACTCCTCAAACCATTTATTTTCCATCAGCCCAGCCCAGAGGCGGCCAGGAGTTTGTGATTCCCACACAAGCACACGCACATACCCAAACACTAGTGCACACACCCACACACACACACACACTCACATATGCACGGACAGATACACATGTGAACAGCCGTAGACATACCTGTCTACACAACACACACAGCTGAATAGTCGTGCCCAGAGAGACACAGTGCTGGGGTGCTTATGACACCCACTCACACGTGTGTGCACACACAGACACACTCGTGCACCCACACTCACATGTACACGTGCACACACGGACCACAGGCATAAGCGTTTGTGCACTCACATTTTCCCGCAGGGATTCACGCAAACGTGTCCCTCCTTTCAGCCCCCCTCCCTCTGCACCCCAGCCGGGCCCACCCCGGGCCGTGTGGGTTACACGGAAGGGCACATGTGGTCCGTGAAAATGGTCAGGCCGGGCTTGTGACCTCTGTGTGTCCCCGTGTGCGTGTGTCTGCACAGCCGTGCTCCCCGCTCGGCTGTGTCTCCCACCCAGGGGCCTTTCCCCAGGGCAAGTGACGGGCTGCGGAGGGTGTGCCCCGGAGTTCAGCCTCGAGCTCCGAGGAGAGTGACCCAGGCACCAAGCACTGCCAGGCCCTGGAGGCGGGCGCCTGGGAGCCTCCCGTGGCGGCTGCTCCCTGCCCTCCCCTCGCCCGGGAATGGGGTCAACAGCACCATCTGCTGTCGGCTTCTGGAAGTGCCCTTCAGAGAGGGTACGCGGGGCCCTCAACTGGCTTTCCAGAAGGACCAGGGCCATGGTCACGATCCTGAGAACAAGCCGGGGACCCGGGGACACCCCAGTACCACGGTCTAGAATGAGGCTCGTCATCAGAACCACCCAGGAGGATTCGTACCCAAGTTGGGGACCACTCTCCTTTAGTGGTTGGGGAAACTGAGGCCGGGGGTCAGGGGGTGATGAGATCCACTGGCTGCCCCAGGAGGAGGGGCACGGCAATTTCACAAATGGAGTGTTTTCTCAAATTCCTCATTTTGTTTCACGTCTTAAGGCTGTGTTCTGGGCGAGAGACTCATTCGGGGAGCCGCGTGGTGGCACCAGGAGGCGGGCAGGCTGGGTGAAGGAGGGGACACACCGGGCCCGGCCCCGGACGGGAGGCCCGCGGTACAGTCATGCTCTCGCCCACGCAGATGCGCACACACGTGACACCCCGTGAAAGGGGTGCAGAGGGGGGAGGCCCGGGCAAGAAACCCCAAAGGAAGAGGGGTGGGAGGAAGGCCAGGCGCGGGCTGAGGGGAAGGCGGCCCGGCCGGCTGTGGCACGGCGCTCCAGCCCCGCCATGCGGGACCCCTGCTGGGTGCCGGCCGAAGCAGCCTTAGAGCAGAGACGACCTCGTCCACCATTTTACAGATGGGGAGACTGAGGCCCAGGGGCGGAGTGACTCCTGAGGTCTAGGGAGCCAGAGGCCAGCTGGGAACTGGCCCAGGTCCTCTGAGCCCAGCCCAGAGCCCTCGCCCTCCGCACACTGGCTCCTCACTCCTTGGGGCTCAGAATGGCCTTTTCCAGGGCTGGGCTCTTTTCATATCCGTGGTGGACACGGCTGAGCTAGGCCCTGAGACAGTCCGGCAGGCCTGCCCCCTAGACCAGAGGGTCTGGGGAGCCTGAAAGTACAGGAGGCCTGGGGACAAGGTGGCTTCTACCAGGTTCCTAAGCCCAGCCCTAGGCCAGCCCCCATTCCTGCCTGCCTCCTGTTAGGTTGTGGATGTCACAGACTCCGAGAGGCCGAGGGACGCCTAATGGCAGTGGTCAGATCATGGTAGCTGCTGTTTATTAAGGAGCGTGGGGCCCTCTCCCTGCGGGATGGAGCCTTCTCGTCCCATTTACAGAGGAGGAAGGCAAGGCTCAGGTTGGTGCAGTCACCGGTCTAACCTCACGCCATCTCAAGTGGCTGCACCAGGACTCACCCTTGGGACACTGGTCCCAAGCCCTCTCACTGCCGCCACTGCGGACACGGGCCAGGCAGTGTTTGCATCCTTGAGTCCGTTCAGCAGTGCTGGCGCCTCGCTGCAACATGGTACAAAAACCCACAGAAGTTCGTTAACAAGTATTTATTGAGCACCTACTGTATGCCAAGCTCTGCCCCAAGTGCTGAGACACAGCAGGGAATGAAACACACAGAACTCCCTTCTACTGGGAGACAGGTGAACAAGATGAATTAGCAAAAACGTACCCCACCAGATTGTGCTATGGGCTGTGGGGACAAACAGCATGGAGGGGGAGGGGAGTGTGTGCTTACGGAGGGGGTGTGCGACTATAAACAGAAGGAGGCTCAGGGAGGTGGAACTGAGGAGGAAATGTTTGAGCAGAGACCTGAAGGAGGTGAGGGAACCAGCCACGTGGATGTGCCTTCCAGGCAGAGGAAATAGCCCATGCAAAGGCCCTGAGGTGGGACCGTGCATGGTTAACATGTTCTAGAAGCAGCAAGGAGGCCAGCGTGGCTGGACCGGGTGAGCAGAGGGGAGAGCAGGAGGAGGTGAGGTCAGGGAGGCACGGGAGATCAGGCAGGCCTAGTGGGCCCCTGGCAGGACTCCGACTTTCACCCCAGTGGAGGGGGAGCCATTTTGAGCACAGAAGTCTCAGGATCTGATTGAGGTTTCCAAGGGCACTTGGGACACTCTGGTTAACAGACTGTAGGGGGGCAGGGGCGGGAGCTGGGAGGCCAGTGAGGGGCTGCCCGGAAATGCACGGTGAGATGAGGGTGGGTGAGGCTGAGGTGGTCAGGCTGCAAGGGGTGTATTTGTGATCTGTTTTGAAGGTATACACGTGCACACGCACACACACGTCAGCTGTAAAGGGACCAGCTATACCAGACCCTTCGCTCTCTCCCGCGTGGTCCCCGGGTGACCCAGCCGCACATGGAGCAGAGGGTGGCCGGGCCGGCCGATGGCAAGCCCAGGCAGGGCGACGAGGGCAGCCCGGAGTGGACTTCCTGCGTCCCTGCTGCCCCGGAGGTCCTTTGCCACTGTGAGAGACAGCTTAACCCTCAGCTCCTGTCTAACCTCCTCATTATGCAAGTGGGAAACCGAGGCACAGAGCAGCAAAGGGACTTGTCATAGTCACTCAGGGGGTCAGAACCAGGCCAGCCTCCTGGCTCCCTGTCCAGTGTTCTCTCTCTCTCGTGCCATGAGCCCACAGCCTGCCACTCAGGGCTGGGGTGACAGAGGGTCGGGGATGGGTCAGGCCCGCCCACCCTTTTCTTGAGAAGGGGGTTGATGGTGAGGGGCTAGAAAGGAGCACAGCTTTGTCCACCAACTTCCTCCTCACTGCACTCCACCCTCTGGTCGGTTCCACCCCAGCAAGAATCTGGATGGACCCCCTAATGACCCAGATCTGACAAAGAACAAGGTCTATGTCTTGCTGGTATAGGAAACGACAAAGGAGGTGACCTGGGCCTTCGGCCTCTAAACCAGAGGCTTAATGAAGGCATTCAGCCAGGAGGAAGAGGATCAGCATTAACATCCTCATCACTGTCACCACCAACAACAACGTCACCAATACAACCAAGACCATCAACACTATTACCACCACCACCATCACCACCACCATCACCACCACCATCACCACCATCACCAATACAACCAACACCATCACCACCAACAATACCATCAACAATACAATCAACACCATCACCAATAACAACAGTATCATCACCACCAAGACCAACACCACCATCACCACCATCACCAATACAACCAACACCATCACCACCAACAATACTATCAACAATACCATCAACACCATCACCAATAACAACACTATCATCACCATCACCACCAAGACCAACACCACCATCACCACCATCACCAATACAACCAACACCATCACCACCAACAATACCATCAACAATAAAATCAACACCATCACCAATAACAACACTATCATCACCATCACCACCAACACCACCATCACCACCATCACCAATACAACCAACACCATCATCACTAACAATACCATCAACAATACAATCAACACCATCACCAATAACAACACTATCATTACCACCACAGCCAACACCATCATCATCACCATTAGCACCACCATCACCAACATAACACCAACACCATCATCACCATCAGCACCACCAACACCACCAACGTCAACACCAACACCATCATCACCATCACCATCACCACCACCACCACCATCATCACCAATAGCACCACCACCAACACCAACACCATCATCACCATCACAATCAGCATCACCAACGACAATATCCATCACCGCCAATAGCACCACCACCAACACAAACACTGCCACCACTGTCATCACTGCCACGGCACCTTCACCCCCAGCAGAAACACTGTCATGATAATCATCATCGCGAGCATCTCCACCAACACCGTCATCTTCATCATCATCACCATCACTACTCTCCACACTCCACCACCCTTTCCACCATCATCGCTGAGCCCATCTGGGTTGGGAGCAAAGGGGTCCCCCTGCAGCTGACACTGAACCCAGAAGCCTAGCTGGAGAGAGCAGGCGCGGGCTGGGTCTCGGCCTCCGGGGAGGGCCCAGTGGCTGGTCGGCGGGGAAGCAGGGCTGGGAGGACTGGACGGCCCTGAGCTGGGCCTGGAGATTAGCAGCGGTAGACGGGACCCCGTCCAGGGAGGCCTCGGGCTGGCTAGGAGACAGAGGGACTAGGGAGTCTCAGGGGCGAGACAGCAGGCTGACAGTTGTCCAGACGGAATGCTGAGGAAGAGAACAGCCCCTGCAGGAGTCTGCTCCTGAGGCGAAGGCCAGGAGAGAGCGGGTTCTCAGAGCCAGGGCCCAGGGGCAGGCGGCCCACGCCAGGTGAACGAGTACAGACACTGCACCATCACGGCCTCCCCCTCTATCACGGCCGTGACCACCAGCACCGTGACAACCAGCCTCCTGACGCCCTCACCGGGGCTAGCGACACCCTCACGTCCCCGCAGGTACCCCGCCATGCTCCCACCGCTCCTGAAGCAGACTGCCGTCCATCAGGGCCCCCCACTTCTTCCCTTCACAGCAGCACTCCCGGGTGTGTTTGAGGGGTGCCACTGCAGGCTGGGTCCTGTAGCAGCCTCCGAGACGGAGATTAACGGGCGGGTTTCCTGGGGAGTGCCCTGGGGGTCAACACCTGTGGAAGGAAGGGAACAATGTGGGGCTGGGCGGAGGGAAAAGCTGGGCCGCGACGCCATCTCAACCGGGGCCTCGGCTGACCCCGCGAGGCCCCCTGAGGATTGGCTGGCTCTTCGCAGTCGTCCTGCATTGTGCCTGAGACACAATATGGACATTCCCGCAGCGTCCAGTCATGGACGCTGCCCCACTGGAAGGGGGCATATCCTGGGCAAGGCTCCCTCCTCCCGCCAAGAGCCATTTCTAGAGCAGCTGAGGACTACCAGCCAACAGCCCTCCCAGCAGCTGGGGAAGAAGTCCTTCAGTCAAAGGGGGATCCGGGTGATGCATTACAGTGTCCACAACGGATGCCTGCTAAATACTACATTCCCACCTTCCCTTGTAGCTAGTGTAGCCAGATGGCTAAATTCTGGCCAATGACATGCGAGAGGAAATTATATCTGTCACTTCCAGGTTGTGTCTGAAAAGGAATGGGCATGTACTCCCCTTTCCACTCTCTTTTCCCTGGCTGGGATGCAGATGTGACGTTGGGAGCTGGAGCAGCCACCTTGGGTCCAGAGTTAGATGCTACATGTAGAGAACGGGTGGGTAGAGTTGCCCACCAGCTCTCGACTGCACACCTCCAGCTGTTACACAGCAGAGAAATAACTTCTGCCACATTTGAGCATCTTGGGGGTCTCTTTGTTATAGCCTACTCTCCTTTACCCTAACTGAACAGCCCCCACCTACATCACCATCCTGCCAACAGTATGACCACTGTGTCCACCATCACCAAGTTCAACCCCAGGTTCAATCCTGGCTTTGCCACCCACTTGCTCTAAGCCCTTGGACAATTCACTATACCTTTCTGAGCCTCAATTTCCTCTTCAGAAAATATGTGGTTTATAATATATAATTTTGTATACATTGCAAGGTTGTCATAAGGATTGCACAAAATGGTGTATGTCTGACAGGAACAAAATCAACACACAAGCTTGGCCCTCTTTCACACCTCCCCACCCTGCTGTCTGAATCCACAGCCATCTCCTGCATGGTGGCCGTTGTTGTTGGGACTGCTGTCATGTGACGTGTCATCACGCCCTCATGACGAAGGCCACTATAGTGTTGTTCCCCCCATGATTACAAGTGTCACTTCCGTTTTTACTTTAGAGTCTGACAGACCTGGCTCCCAGTCCCAACTCCATCCGTGACTAGACGACCACCCCAGACTCCTCTGAGGCTCAGTTCTCTCGTCTGTGAAGTGGGGTGATGACAACACCTGAGCGGGTGGCCATGATGTGTGTAAAACGCTAAACACGGCACCTGGCTCACAGGAAACACTCACAAATGACACCCATTGTCACTGCTGTGGTTGCTAAAACACCTTCGGTTTACCGCCACGAGATCCTCCCTGGACCTGGAGACACGCACACTCCTGGGGGCTCGTGACTTGTGTTCACCAGTGCTAGGCGGGAGCCCCCGGGGCTGGGAGAAGGGACTGAGGCCAGTGCAGTCCAGAACCCTCGGGTCGGCCAACGTGCCCCGTCCCAGGAGCCCACGGTTTCCAGGCCACAGGGAAAGGAGCCACAGAGGGCACAGGCGATCAGAGGTCCCCCCGAAAGGCAGGTCTTCACTGTCTCTGGTTGGGACAGGCGACCCATGATTCCAAGCAAAGTTAAGGGGGTGATCCTCCATAAGGCCCCCACTATCGCTGATGGCTCAGATCCGAGACCAGGTGTGGGGTCTAACCAGCCAATCAATCCTCCCCAGGGCTGAACGCCCTCTTGGGTGCTGGGAAGGCCTCCCTGGCAAGACTGTCCTCCTCTGGCACCTGAAATTCCGCAGTTAGTTGCGTGCCAAGCCCAAAGCCTTCCTCTCGGGGGGGAAACTGACCTTCACCTTTTGTGAATTATTCTGTGAGGTCTTTTCCCTATAGCAGGAGGGACCAGACAGACTGAGCAAGAGCCCCGGGAAGGGAGGGGAGGGACATTAATGACAGAGTTTGAAAAACTCACCATTTTGCCACAATTCAAAGCAAACTGCCCACAAAACATCTGGATAATCAACCCCCACGTCCCCTTGGCCTGTGGTAATCACAGGCATGACGGTGGTCGATCCCGTCATCATCCACACGTTCACTGTCCTTCCCTGTGAGAGGGTGCACTTTCCTGCCCCATCATGAGGGGCGGGTCACATGATTTGCTCTGGCCAATGAAATGGGAGTGCAAGTGACATGTGCCACCCAAGAAGTGACATGTGGCACCCCAAGCAGAAGCTCTAAGAGATTTTGCCATTGCTCTGCTCCTTTGCTGAATCCCAGAAAGAAGACACACGGAGAAGGGTTGCAGCCAGCCCACAGCCGCCTTGCACCATGAGAAAGAAATACATCTTTGCTTCTGTAAACCATCCATATTCAGGGGATGTTTGTCACGTAGCACAACCTATCGAACGCTGACTGATACAACAGCTGGCGTTTATACAGCATTTACTCTGGGCCCGGCACAGTTCTGAGGACTTGACACGTTTTATTTCATGTAACCCTTGTAACCCTCACAGCAATCTGGGAAGATGGCTCCTGAATAACCCTGCCTTACAGGTGAGGTTAGTAAATCTCTGCCGGGTTAAGTATCACGTCCGAGGCAGTAACTGGCAAAGCAGGGATCTGAACCGAATCTGTGCACCCTGAGTGAGGCAGGATGGTTTTCCCCATTTTACAGTTGGGGAAGCTAAGGCTCTGAGAGGTAAAGCCACCTGCCCAAAGTCACACAGCTGGAGCCAGTCCCTTCATGTCACGTGACCCACAGCAGGTCCTCCAGGAAATGAGAACAGAGGTCTCTCCGCTTCGAGCCCGATGGCTTTCCCTGTGTCCATCTCTGCAGGACCCGCCAGCTCTCGGACGTCCCCAGCCATGGCCGGCATCAGGAAACCACCCTCTGAGGGCTCTTCTCTCCTCCTAAACGTTCAAGCTTGTTTCAGGAGCCCATGCGCCCCTCCCCGGCGCAGAGGGCAGAGGGAGGGCCGCATCTGCCAGGGCGCTTCAAAGCCTTTTGACACTTGTTAATATCCCCCCACTTCCGTGCACGAGGGCCTGGTTCCCATTAGCACCCCGGGCCCCGCGGTGGTCGGACGCAGGGCTTGGGCTCTGTCCAAAAGTGTCAGACTCTGCTGGGGCTCCTCTGACTACTTATCTAACGTGGAACATCGAAGGGTTTGATCTGCCAATTAGGCTCACCCGGAGCTGCTAACTGGAAGCAGATGGGGCCACGCGTCATCGTACGGAAAACCCTGCACTTCCCTCTTCCCTGCAGAAGGGGAAGGCGGCAGGCCTGAGGGCCTCCTCGGGGGCCTCGGGTGGGAGATCTGAGACCCAGGGAGAGTCGGCCTCATCTCCTCTTCCCAGGGAGTTGGAGGAAACAGGTGCTCCTGCTGTGGAGTGAGCCAGGATGGGAATCACCTAGTGGTCCCAAATTCCAGGAAAGTCTATGAGCTCCTGCCGGTCCCCTCCATCTGGTGCTCCCGGGCCCACCCTGGGCAACGTTTATAAAGCTGACCCAGGCCACACAGGGGCCAGTGGGTGGTGTGAATGACCTCAGGGGTTCCTTCTGACTCCCAGGTGGTCCAAACCCACCCACCCGACAGCTTTCCCAGCCAGCCACCACCCAAATCAGGATCCCTCTCCTCACTCCAGGGCGGGTCTGTCACCAAGGAGCGTTGATGCTGCCCGGTCTCCACAGCCACCACTGGTCCAGGCCACTGTGCACACTCACCTGGACCTGGTGGCCGACCCTGAAGGGGTCTCCCTGCGTCCTCTCTCAGACCCACACTGCCCGTATCCTCTCTTCAAAAACCCTCCAAGTTAGTCTCTTAGGACAAAGTCCGAATTCCTTACAATAATCGTAGCTAACACTTGCCAGGCTTCCTGCTAACGGCTTCACCTGCGGCATCTCACGGCCCATGGCAGCCCTGCGGGACAGTACCGTGGCCATCACCTCATCTCACAGAAGAGAAAACTGCAAGACAGAGGGTGAGTCCACTCACCCAGAGTCACACGGCTGGACAATCTCCCTCTTGCTCTCCCTCTCTCTGTCTCTCTTCCTTTCTCTTCTCCTCTCTTCCTCTCAGTCTCTCTCTTTCTCTTCCCTCCCTCCAGAGCATCTCTGAACTTCAGCTCCCTCTTCAGCAGGATAAGGATGTTTTGAGTTGCAAGTGGCAGAAGATTCAACTGGAACTATCGTCAGCAATAATGGACATTAAGGGACTCAGGAAACGGCAGATTTCAGAGGCAGCGCTGCCTGCAGGCAAGATCCATCAGCTCAAAAAGTTCCGAGGACCCAGGTTTTCCATCCTTCCCCTTTGCCTTCTGCAAAGTCCAGCTTCCTCCAAGGCTGGCTTGCCTGTGGGCCCACGGAGCTGCCTTCACCTCCTGCACCCCTGGCCTTGCTGGTCCCTAGAGAAGGAATCTTTGTCCCAGCGAGAGTCCTGAGAGTCCCTCTGATTGGGCCAACCCAGGTCATGTGCCCACCCCTGAGCCAATCACTGCAGCCAAGGGAAGGGCGTGTGTGGATTGGCTTGGCCCAGGTCGCCTACTCCACCGCGTGGAGCCAGGACACGGAGTCAGCTTCCCTGGAGCCCACGGATCTCCCTTGGGAGGGCAGGGCTGCCGGGTAGGGTGGGAGGGAAGGGGATGCTGGGAGGCATCAGTGTGTGGCCGCCGAGGGTCACTGGTCCCCATCGGGCAGGGTCATTGTGGGGATTAGAGATCACGTGTGTGAAGCACTGGGCACATAGTAGGTGCTCCTTGAAAGGCAATTCTTCTCTTAGTTGTGACATATAAAAGACCATCAAGAGAAAGAGGAAAGAGATTCAGTTTGTGGTCCCACAGGATAAAACTAGTGTCTATAAATGGAGCTCACAGCTAGTTGGGTTTTTATCTAATCTAAGAATTTTCTAGCTAGCATTGTCCTCAATGAGTCTCCCATCACTGGAGGGGAACAAGAAAGGATTAAGATCTCAGCTCAGGGTGCTATAGATGGAGGTGTGGGATCCCAGGATTCTCTCCCTAAGGGCAGTCCATGAGGCAGAACCAGGGAAATGAGGTCATTATCTCTCAAAAAAAAAAAAAGATTTAAAGCAGGGCGTCAGAAGCATGCAAGAAAAGAGAATTAAGAGCTTAAAACTCCCTGAGCCTGACAATCTGGTCCCGAGGGTGTGGGGACGGGACACAGGCGCATCCAGGAACAGACCGTGCAGAGCTGCCCCCCGGAAGCTCAGGGCCAGCGGGGGCTCAGCCGAGGCTCCAGGCTCCCCTGGGAAGCACGTGGAGGGGACAGAGATGGGATGTTCACACGGACAGTCCATCCTTGGGGTCTTTCCCCCGCATTCTCCAACCCACCAAGCCAGGACTGTGGGAAGAGGACCGAGCCAGAGGCGGCTGGTCACAGAGGAGGTGGAGGGCCGGGAACAGCACCTCTGGCGACCCAGGAGAGGGGCAAGCCAGCCTGTGCACGGACGCTGGCAGTGGCCACCAGGGAAGACTAGGGTCAGGTCCCCCACGTGTAGCCCCAGCTACCCTTCCAAGCTTGCTTCTTACAATCCGGCCACCCTCAGCCACGTGCTCCTGCCCGAGCTACCCTGGGCCTCCATGTACCCCACCTCTGCTCCCCCTAGTCCCCCACCCCTCCCCCCACACTCCAACTTCCTGCCTTCCAAACGCTTCTCTGTCCTTTCCCAGGGCCGGCTTCCCCCAGATTCTCCCCCAGTCACTGCATCCGCCAGCCCTCTCCCTACAGTCTGAAGCCCCTGGCACGCCACAGCGCCTGGGCGGGGACATTGAGTCCCCCACGGTGACTGCGGTTCCCTGCACCAGCTTTCCAGGCCGGCCCGTCTGGGTCTTACTCCACAGATGGGGGCCGTCCCTGCCACTATGGAGAAGTGGTCCAAACACATGAAGGCCATTTCCCCAAATCCCAGATGATTCGAGCCAAGAATCCCGCCACCCACCACTTGAAGCACGAAAGAGGTGAGTTCAGGACAAGGAGGAGATAGTCCTGCCCTCCCAGCTGCAAATAAGCTATGGAAGTTGCCCCTGCAGGGTCGGTGCCCGCCAAATGATAAATCACCCCCAGGGGAGTTCTGAGACGGCCACGCCGTCACTGCAGTAACGGGTTCTCCAAGGCGCCCATCTCCCCGCCTGAGGGTGGTGAGGCTCCGCCACCAGCTCTCCCACCCGCAAGCTGGGTGCACCTGAGCTGGTCACTCAACCTCTCTGAGCAGCAGTTTGGAGGCCTCAGCACTGAGGTTCTGGCTCCCTGGTGAGCTGTGAGAGGCCAGGTCTGACCCCTGGACGGGGGAGTCAGAGCCCCTCCTGCCGCCGGAGCCCACCGTTGGAGGGGGGAGGGTTGGTACGGGCACAGCCATGCCCAGCAGCCCAGCTGCTCTGAGGCACTGCAATGCCAAGGCAACAGCGCCATCTGGTTCTGGAGCACGCATGAGGCCCGAGGACCCCCAAGACAACACCCAGAATTTGCTGGGGTGAGGCTCATTTCCAACAGAGACGAGCACCGTGGACTAGAGCATATACCGTGGTCGTTTGAGTGTAAAAAGGAAACACAACCTTACTTTGTCCCTGATGGCTCCAAGGACATGTGGATCTGCAATGGCCGGCATTTATTGAGTACCTACTGTATGCACAGTTATTGAGTACCTACTGTATGCACTTTATGCACATTATCTCTGACCCTTAAACGTCCCTGTGAAGCAGCTTTGGTTTCCATTTTAGAGAAGGGAGGTGTAGGCTCACAGACAGCAAATAATTGGCCCGAGGTCCACAGCTCGGAAGAGGCAACACTGGGATCCAAACAGAGGTCTCTCTGATCCCACACATTCTTTCTCAGGGGACCTCTGGAAACAAGAAGGAAACCCATTCGTTTCACCCAAGAGAGGTTTATTCACTAGCATTTATGAAGAGCCCACTGTGCTCAGCCATTACTCAGAGATAACAGAGAAGCCGGGGTCCGAGTTCTGGGAGAATCTGGGAGATGAGACACAGACACATGCGGAGCTAGTGAATGATGCTGGGGCAGCATTTTCTGAGCTCACATCCTCCCGAACCAACCCCAGCCCAGCCCAGCCCACAGTATGGCTTCCCTTCCCCGCAGCGGGAGCAAAGGGAATGAGCCGGAACCTGCAGATACCCGCTGTGACCACCAGATGGCAGCTGCAGGCTGCTAAATTGGAGAACAATTGGTCACCTTGGGTGGTTTTTCTAGAATGGGGTGGCAGTGCCCGGCAAGCTAAACAGCTCCAGGGAAAGGAACAGAGTGTGACTGTTTTTAGGCATGCATCACTAGGTGGGTAAAAATGGCCAGGACGCAGAGAACCTTGGAGGGATGCCAAATTAGAGACCACAGTGGGGTGGTAATAGTCAGGGCTGGCTCCCCCATCCACCCGGAGTTGAACAAGCAAGCCCTCTGGTCTCCGTGTCCCAACGCCAAGGCCCTCCGTCCGGACGGGCGGTGCTAATCCCTCCCCATGGTGTAGTCCTGAATCACGCTGTTAAAGTAGGCTGGTGTGTTGCGCTCCGGGTAGAAGAGGATCATGTAACACTTGGGTCCGAAGTAGCCCAGGCTGATGCCCAGGAGGTTGAGCACGGTGACCGAGAGATCCATGATGGTGACCAGCACCCCGTCGTAGACGGACATGAAGGTGCAGAGGGAGATGGAGGAGGTGAAGTAGAAGGTCGTGCAGAGGGTGATGAACTTGGCCTCGTTGTAGTTGGTGGGCAGCTCCTTGCCCACGTAGGCAAAGCTGAAGCCCATCACGGAGAGGAGCAGGTCCAGGCTGGTGTTGAGCAGCAGCCCCTTGCGGTAATTGGGGTTGCAGGAGAGGATCATGATCTGGGGGTCATCGAGGTCGGCGCGGGTGGTGGGGCTGGTGGTCACGACCAGCACGTTGCCTGCCACGATGACCACCTTGAGCGCCGTGACAAACGCCACAAAGACGTAGGCCCCGTGGTAGCGGACCCAGTAGCCGTAGGCGCGCGGGAGGCGGCTGGCCATCTTGAAGATGCAGACGATCTGGAAGGAGCGCACCGTGAAGCAGGAGATGCAGATGGTGAAGCAGACAGTGAAGAGGGCCTGGCGGCAGAAGCACGAGAAGACCGTGGGCTGCCCGACGTACATGGGGACCATCAGGTATGCCACCAGCAGCGGCGTCAGTATCAGGAAGCACATGGGGCCCCCAGCCGAGCGAACCACGGGCGTCTGGAAGTGCCTCCAGAAGATGACCAAGATGGCCAGGGTGCCGAGCAAGCCCAGGGCGGCCAGCATGACCATAACGATGGTGGGTGCCTCGTTCCACTGGAGGAAGACCAGCTGCCGCTTGAAGCAGGAGGTGTCGTTCCTGTGGGACCACCCGTAACTGGGGCAGGGCTGGCAGTCAAACTCATCTGCAAGAGCACACAGCAACTCCCGTCAGCCAAACCCACCTTCCCAGCACCTGCATCCTCCAGGCCTGCACTGGGCCAGTCCCCAGGGGCGGAGAGAGAGAGAAAGGCAACCCCCACCGTCATAGCCAACGCTCACCGCATCCCTTACACCCACCGGCTCATCAACTCCTCACAGCAGCCCCATTTCACAGACGAGGAAACCAAGGCTCAGCAAGGTAACGTCACAAAGGCAGTAAGTCACAGGGGCAGGACTTGAATCGCGGTCTCCTTGACCCGGAGCCTAACAGCTATAATTCCTTCCTTCCAAGACCCCGCCCTCTGATGGGAGAGACACTCAACCATTTCTTCAAAGACTTCGTTCAACAAATATTTTTTTGAGCACCATCACTGTGATAGACACCTGAGACGAGAGGCCACAGAGATGGATAACACCCAGCCCCTGCCTCCAGGCTATGGACCAGTTGGGGGAGGAAGGCAGGGAAATCATTCGACAAACTTCTGTTGAGCACCCATCGGTGCCCTGCGCTCTGCTGGGCACAGAGTAAGTGCTTTGATTGGTAGATGTCTTCATCCACTTAGTCTGCTAATCAGCGAAGTCATGAGAAACAAATTTGAGCCCCAACTCTGAACTGTGCTAAACACTAATGTGGACAGAGAGACACGTCCCCACCTTCCTGGAAGTCATGTTCTGTAGGGAGACATGCTAATTCTTCTAACAGAGGAAGTCACTCAGTAAATGTTCACTGAGTAAACATTATATGCTCTGAACTACGCTAGGCACTTGGGAGGCGAGAGAAATAGATCAGATACCATCCCTGCCTTCCAGAAGCGTTCCTCCCATTGGGAGAGCCATTCACTCATTCTTCGTCTGGTGGACATTCCCTGGCCTAACACCCCTGGGCCTCGGGCTGTGTGTGTGGAGTGGGGATCAGTCACATCCCTGCCTGGTGGAGGTTTGTGCCCTCTCCCACCCTCCCCGAGCCAGCCCTGCACTGGGGATTTTGCTCCACACCAGGGGCTGGGGAGATACGAGAGGACCCGGACATGGTCCCTGGCCTTTGGACACTTGTGTCCCCTGGAGGAGACCCCGGAGACCCTGACAAAGAGGAAGGGTCCTGGAGATCCCCAGGGCAGGGCAGAGGCAGGGCAGGGCAGGGCAGGGCAGGGGTGCGGGCCTGGGAGTCATACCTGCAGTTTGGTTGAGGAAGGTGCCAGGGAGACAGTCGAGACACTCGAAGCAGCACGGGTGGATGCCCACAAACCTCTTTCTCTGCCCAGGCTGGCAGTTCTTGGAACACATGGACACGGGGATCTGGAGGGAGGAGGGCAAAAGACTCTGAGTCCTCTTTCCCCACACTCCAGGGCCTCCCTACTCTCCCCAACAAGCAGGATGCTCGGGGAGAGAAGCCTGGGCCCTGTCTGCAAGGGAGAGGGCTATTGGGACTGCCATTAGAACTGGGGCCCCCGTAGTGTTCCCTGCCCAAGACCCAATCCACTTCCTTCAGGGAACAGCACCCAACCGTTGAGATGGAGACTTTCTGAGGTCCTGAGTGGATAGGGTGTGATCCCGGGGCTGCCGGCAGCCATCTTGTCTCCCAGGGGAGAACATGCCCAGTGAAGGCTCTGAGAGTTGGAGAGAGTGAGACCCTGGATCCATCCTTGCCTGAAGCCTCATGGTCTACCCCTAGAGTTTTCAGTGACGTGAGGCAATAAATTAACTTCTTGCTTACATCGTCTTCTGTCCACTTGCAACCAAGATTCCTGATTAACACAGGCTTTATAGGAGCGGGAGTTTTCAGGTGAACAAGAGCAGGTAGGCAGTGACCACGTCTATGGTTTTTACTGCTCTATTTCTAGAACCTAGAAAAGAACCCAGCACAGAGGAGGCCTCCAATGATTGTTTAGGAAATGAATGAATGAATTATAAGTAAAGGAAACAGAGCAATGGGGTAGAGGAGTGGAGGGCGTGGCATGTGTGGGAAGAGGGCGTGTCTGGGCCTGGCTGGAGTCAGGAAGCACCAGGAGAGGTGGGAGAGCCGCATTCTGAAGGCTCGTCTGTGGCACGCTGAAAATGTAGGGGCAGTGGATGCGACCACGGTTCTTGAGTGGGGGGGTGGCCTGATTATATTCAGGTTGTGTAAAAATCATTCCGATGACCAATTAGGAGGGTGTTGCCAGAATACACGTGAGAAGAGCCAAAGGCCCAGACAAGGGGACATCCTGTGGACCACTCGACCCCAGAGCCCCTCTGTCTTGGCTCTCAGAGGGCCCCTGCCCCATGCTCCGCCCCTGTCGTCCCTCTTGTGCATGGCTGTCAGGTGACATTTCCAGGTGTCCTGTTCTTCTCCCTGAAACTTCTTCATGGAAGAACCTCAGAGACTCTCCAACAGCCAAAATTAAGTCTGACCCCCTGCCAACCTTTCCAGGGCCCCCGGGGTCTCCTCTGCCTCCCGTGGACCACACACATGCTAACAAACACACAACACACACACACCTCATCCAGACCCTCGCACCCCACTCCCTTGCCGTGTATCCTCTCCCCCTTCCAAAGTCATCTCTTCACCATCCCCTAAGTAATCAAATGAATCCTACCTCTTACTTGTGGAACCTCAACCCGCTAGTCACCCATCCACTCATTCACAAAGGTGTTGAGCACACACAGATGCCGGGCACTGGGAATACAGCAGTGACCCAAATGAGGCAAAGTCTCTGTTCTTGTGAAACGAGTATTTTCATAGACAAGAGAGACAACACACATATAAATATGTGATATGACCGATGGCGATAAATACCATGAAGGAAAATAAAGCCATGCAAGGGGGATGGAAAATGATGGGGGAGCTGATTGCAATCTCAAACAGGGTGGGTGACATTGAAGCAGAGACCTAAAGTCTGCGAGGGAGCAAGTGGTGAAGAAGTCTATTCAGGCAGAGGGAACAACACGTGCAGAGGTCCCACGGTGGTGAGACTTGGCGTAGTTGAGGAGCACGAAGGCCACTGTTGCTCGAGCAGAACGAGCAAGGGGGAGAGTGGCTGACCAGTTCAAAGACTTTTGCTTCTACTCTGAGTGAAATGAGCGACTACCGGTGGATTCAGAGCAGAGGAGTGACGGGATCTGACTTCTTTTTAACAGGATCGCCCTGTTTCCCGTGTTGAGTGTAGGCTGTGAGGGGCGAGGGCAGAAGCCAGAGACCAGGTAGGACATCACTGCGATAGCCCGGGTGAGAAATGATGGTGGTTCTGACCAGAGAGGCAGCAGTGGAAGAGCGAGAAGTGGTCACCTTCTGGAGGTATTTTGGAGGTAGACTGGACAAGGTTTACTGCTACATTGGATGAGAAAGGAGTCAAGAATAACTCCAGTGTTTTTGGTCTGAACAAAGGAAAGATGACATTGCCTTTTGCTGAGATGGGAAGACCTCGGGGGAGCAGGTTCGAGTAGCCAGGTGAATGCCTGAATTGAAGTTGAGGGGAGAAGTCCAATCTGAAGATATAAAATTGAGAGTTGCAAGCATATGGATGATATTTCAAGCCCTGTAGACAAAGAAGAGAAAACGTCCAAAGGCTGAACTCTGGTAACTTCCAGGGTTTAAAGGTCAAGGAGATAAGAAGGAATCAGAAAAGGACACCCAGAAGGAACAGTCATGGATGTAGGGGGACCAAGAGAGAGAATGCTCAGAATACAGGTAAAGATATCATTTACAAAGACAGGAAGTGATCAGCTGCGTCAAATGCCATTCACAGCTTGACTGTGACGATGACCATTGGAAGGGCAACAGGCAGACGTCAGTGACCTTGACAAAGGCAATTTCTGAAAACTGGTGTGAATGAAAACCTCATTAGAGTGGGTTCAAGAGAGACTGGGGGACTTCTGGTTTCCAGTCTGGCACGTAAGGAGCTTGGAGGTCATCACTTCTATCCTCACAACAATGAAAGGCCGAACAAACTGAAAATCAACAGCTCTTCTTAGATCCATCAGCATGTTGGGGTCCCAGGGCAGACTGCAGACCCCAAAACTGGAGAGACAGGCAAACACAAAGAATCACCAGGAGCAGAAACTGCCTCTGGAGGCAGCAACTGGCAGGAACACTGAAAGAGTAAATGAATAATTGCTGGAGACTGAGCTCCAACTAGCTCGAGGGAGAGACTTCTAGGGGCACAGCCTTAACCTCCAGGAGCCTCACCAGGTTTTCAGGGTGAATATTAAAGAAAAATCCCTCATGCTTCCAGTGGGGAAGGGGAAAAAGTAAACCTTTTGAAATACACCAGAGAATTCTGTTCTCCATAACAAAAGCCTGCCCTCAGGGGAAACTATTTTACCAGAGCCTAAATGACGTAGGGGAAGGGAAGTACCCAACTCCAGCCCCCTCCAGCCCTCCTGTCTCACCTAAGGTGGGGGAGCAGAGAAGCACTTGTGAAGGACACAGCCTAGGGGCACAGGCTCACTGAAAGAGACCTAGTCATAGGATTATTCTAGAATGCTTCTCCTCCTCTCACACTTTGCCACCACATCATTCAGGCTCCATATAATGACAGGGGACTACAAATGAAAGAACTGCAAGGTTCAGATTCTATTTAAGAAGGAGTCTATAGGGAAACACAAAGGCAGCAGTGGGGGGAGGACAAGAAAGAAGGACACTAGAGGCAACTTTAGCCTCTGACACCACAGCTAGAACAAAAAGTAAACATAGCACCTCATACTAAAGGTTTATCTACCTCAGTTTCTTTTAACTAATGTATCACATCTGGCTTTCAACAAAAAATTACAAGGCATGCTAAAAGACGGGGAAAAAAAAAACAGTCTGAAGAGACAAAACAAGTATCCGAACGAGACTCAGATATTAGAGATTTCAGAACTATCAGACCAGGAATTTAAAATAACTATGATTAGTATGCTAAGGGCTCTAATTGAAAAAGTGGGCAGCAGGCAAAAACAGATGGGCAATGTAAGCAGAGAAATGAAAACTCTAAGAAAGAATCAAAAGGAAATGCAAGAAATGTTTTAAAAACCCATGGTAACAGAAACAAAGAATGCCTTGGATGGACTCATCAGTAGACTGGACACAGCCAGTGAAAGAATCAGTGAGCTTGAAGATATGTCAATAGAAACATCCCAAACTGAAAAGCAAAGAGAAAAAGAGTGGAAAAAAACTCCAGAGTATCCAAGAACTATAGGGCAATTACAAGAAGTGTAACATACGTATAATGGGAATACTTGTTCTTTTCTCTGTCTACAAGGCTTGAAATATCATTCACATGCCCTTTCTTCAAAGGAGAAGAAATAGAGAAAAGAATAGAAGAAATAGTTGAAGAAACATGGCTGAGACTTTTTAAAAATTAATGACAGACACCAAACCACAGATTTAGGAAACTCAAAGAACTCTAAACAGGATAAATACCCAAAACACCTACACTTAGGTATGTCATATTCAAATTGCAAAACACAAAACAAAACAAAGACAATGATAAAGTCTTAAAGGAAGCCAGAGAGGGAAAATACCAACAAAAATGGTAACTAGAGAAAAAGAAGAAAATTTTATTATGATAAAAGTGTCAATCCATCAAGAAGATATAATAATTATAAACATATATGCACCTAACAAGACAGCCCCAAAATAATTGGTGCAAAAACCATCAGAATTGAAGGGAGAAATAGACAATTCATCACATAACATTTCACAATAATAGTTGGAGATTTCAATACCCGACTCTCAATAATGGATAGAACAACCAAACAGAAAATAAGTAAGAAAATAGAGGACTTGAACAACACAAGAAACCAACTAGATCTAACAGATATATGCAGAACACTATCTAACAGCAAGACGATATACACTTCTTCTCAAGTGGGAGATGGAAAATGGGACATTTTCCAGGACAGACCATATGTTAGATCACAAATTATGTCTCAATAGGTTTTAAAAAACTAGATGTCACACAAAGTATCTTCTCTGACCACAATGGGATGAAGTTAGAAATCAATAACAGAAGGAAAACTTTGTGGAATTTGTGGAAATTAAACAAAGCTCTTAAACAACCAACAGATCAAAGAAGACATCACAAGGGAAATTAGAAAATACTTACAGATGAATGAAAATGGAAACAGAACATTACAAAACATGGGATACGATGAAACAGTGCTAACAGGGGAAATTTGTACCTATAAATGCTTACATTAAAAAACAAGATAGATCTCAAATCAACAACCTAACTTTACAACTTAAGGAACTAGACAAAGAACAAACAAAACCCAAGGCTAGCAGAAGGAAAGAAGTAATGAAGATTAAAGCAGAGATAAATGAAATAGAGAATAGAAAAATAATAGAGAAAATCACTGAAACCAAAAGTTGGTCATTTAAAAAGATCAACAAAATTGACAAACCTTTGGCTAGGCTGACTGAGAAAAAAAGAGAGAAGACTCAAATTACTAAAATCAGAAATGAAAGTGGGGACATTACTACTGATTCTACAGAAATAAAAAGGATTATAAAAGAGTACTATGAGCAATCTTTTACCAACAAATTGGATAACCTTGATGAAATGGACAAATTCCTAGAAACACAAAACCTACCAAGACTAAATCACAAAGAAATAGAATATCTGAATATACATATAACTAGTAAGGAGATTGAATCAGTAATCAAAAATTTCCCAACAAAGAAAAGCCTTGGGCTTGATGGCTTCACCAGTGAATTCTACCAAATATTTAGAGAAGAATTAACACCAATCCTTCTCAAACTTTTCCCCAAAAAAATGAAGAGGAGGGAACACTCCCTAACTCATTCTGTGAGGGCAGCATCAATCTTATACCAAAGCCAGACAAAGACACTGCAAGAAAAAGTATAGTTCAATATCCTTTATGAACATCAATGTTAAATTCCTCAACAAAATACTAGGACACCAAATTCAGCAGCATAGTAAAAGGATTAAACACCATGACCAAGTGGGATATATTCCTGGAATGCAAGGATGGTTCAACGTATGAAAATTGATCAATGTAATACACCACATTAAGAAAGTGAAGTGGAAAATCCACATGATCATCTCAACTGATGCAGAAAAGCCATTGACAAAATTCAATACACTTTCATGATAAAAAATAAAAGCACTCAACAAACTAGGAGTAGAAGGAGACTACCTCAACATAGTAAAAGCCATATATGAGAAACTCACAGCCAACATCATGCTTAATGGAGAAAGATAAAGCTTTTCTCTAAGGTCAGGAACAAGGCAGGGATGCCCGCGTTCATGACTTCTATTCAACAGAGTACTGGAAGTCCTAGCCAGAGCAATAAGGCAAGAAAAAGAAATAAAAGGCATCCAAATGAGAAAGGAAGAAGAAAAATTACCTGTTCACAGATGATATGATCTTATGTGTAGAAAATCCTAAAGATTCCACACACAAAAAAAGGTTAGAATCATTAAATGAATTCAGCAAAGTAGCAGAATAGAAAGTCAACACATGGGGCTGGCCCCATGGCTTAGCGGTTAAGTGCGCACACTCCACTACTGGAAGCCTGGGTTCAGATCCGGGCATGCACCGATGCACTGCTTGTCCAGCCATGCTAAGGCCGCGTCCCACATACAGCAACTAGAAGGATGTGCAACTATGACATACAACTATCTACTGGGGCTTTGGGGAGAAAAAGGAAACAAAAGGAGGAGGATTGGCAACAGATGTTAGCTCAGGGCCGGTCTTCCTCAGCAAAAAGAGGAGGATTGGCATGGATGTTAGCTCAGGGCTGATCTTCCTCACAAAAAAAAAGAAAAAAAAAGTCAACACATAAAAATCAGTTGCATTTCTATGCACTAACAATGAACAATCAAAAAAGGAAATTAAGAAAATAATTCCATTTAAGATAGTATCAGAAAGAATAAAACACTTAGGAATTAACTTAACCAAGGAGGGAAAGACTTGCCCAATGAGAACTACAAAACATTTCTGAAAAATATTAAAGAAAGACATCCCATGTTCATGAATTGGAAGACTTAATATTGTTATAATGTCAATACCATCCAAAGCAATCTACAGATTTAATGCAATCTCTATAAAAATCCCAATGACTTTTTCTGCAGAAATAGAAAACCCATCTTAAAATTCATATAGAATCTCAATAGACTCTGAATACCCAAAACCATCCTGAAAAAGAACAAAGCTGGAGGACTCACATTTCCTGATTCGAAACCTACTACAAAGCTACAGTAATTGAAACAGTGTGGTACTAGCATAAAGACAGACATATAGACCAATGGAATAGAATAGAGATTCTAGAAATAAACACTCACATGGTCAAATAATTTTTGACAAAGGATCCAAGGTCATTCAATGAGGAAAAGACGGTTTTTACAAACAGTGCTGGGAAAACTAGATATCTACATCCAAAGAAATGAAGTTGGACCCGTACCTAACACCACATAAAAAGATCAACTCAAAATGGATCCATTGCCTAAATTAAAGACCTAAAACCATAAAAACTCTTAGAAAAAAACACAGGCCAAAATTTCATGACATTGGATTTGGCAATGATTTATTGAATATGACATCAAAAGCACAGGCAACAAAAGAAAAACTAAACAAAATAGACTTAATGAATATTTAAAAATTTTGTGCATCAAAAGACACTATCAAGAGAGTAAAAAGGCAACCCACCAAATGAGAGAAAATATTTGCAAATCTGATAAGGGACTAACATCTGGAATATATAGAGAACTCCTAAAACTCAACAACAAAAGCACAAACAACCCGATTCAAAAATGGGCAAAGGACTTGAATAGACATTTCTCCCAAGAAAATATACAAATGGTTGATAAGCACATGAAAAGATGCTCAACATCAGTAGTCATTAGGGAAATGCAAATCAAAACTACAGTGAGATACCACCTCACACCCATTAGGATGGCTACTATCAAAAATCCAGAAAATAAAAAGTGGTGGCGAAAACGTGGAGGAACTGGAAACTTTATGCAACTGCTGGGAGTGTAAAATGGTACAGCCACTGTGGAAAACAGTGTAACAGTTCCGCAAAAAATTAAAAACAGAATGAACATATGATTCAGCAGTTTCACTTCTGCGTATATGCTCAAAAAGGAATTGAAAGCAGGATCTCGAAGAGATATCTGTACACTCATGTTCATAGCTATTACTCACAATAGCTAAAACATGGAAGCAATCCAAGATGGATAAATGGATAAACAAAATGTGGTATATACGTACAATAGAATACTATTCGGTCTTTAAAAAAGAAGGAAATTCTGACACATGCTACAATATGGATGAACTTTGATGACATTATGCTCAGTGAAATAAGTCAGCCACAAAAAGACAAATATCATATGATTCCACTTACATGAGGTACTTAGAGTAGCCAAAATCGTAGAGACACAAAGTACAATGGTGGTTGCCAGGGGCTGGGTGGAGGCAGGAATGGGGAGTTATTGTTTAACGAGTATAGAATTTCAATTTTGCAAGATGAAAAGAGTTCTGGAGATGGCTGGTGGTGATGGTTGCACAACAATGTGAATGTATTTAATACTACTGAACTGTACGCTTAAAATGGTTAAGACAGTAAATTTTACGTTATGTGTATTTTACCACAATTTTAAAAACTGGAAAAAATGGCTAAGATGGTAAATTTTATGTGTTGTTTTAATTTAAAATAAAAATTTAAAAAACATGCCAAAACTTATGGGGCAGCAGTACTTAGAGGGAAATGTGTACTGTAAATGCCAATATTAAAAAAGATCTCAAACCACTAACACGCATTGTCTTATTGCAGAGTTCGGTTTACTCTTCTACCCTCTATCACAATGTTGTCCACGTGGAACTTCGTCATTCTGACAGTCTGCAGAACATCAAGCTAGTCCACTACATTAATGACATCATGCCAACTGGGTCTGGTGAATAAGAAGTGGCAAGTACTCTTTATGCCCAACTAAGACATGAATGCTAGAGGGTAGAAGAGAAACCCTACAAAGATTCAAGGGGCCTGCCACATTAAGGATGTTTTTAGGGGTCCAGTGGTCTGGGGAATGCCAGGACATCCTCTCTAAGGTAGAGGACAAGTCATTGCATCTTATACTTCCTTCCATTAAGGATGTATGGCAGTTGGTGAAATTTTGGAGATACTGCTCCAACCGACTTTTATCAGGCGACTCAGATGGCTTCCAGCTTCAAGGCAGAGGGTAGCAGGCCCAGAGAAAGTCCCTGAAGAAGGCCCTGGCTGCAGAGCAAGCTATGCTGTCCCTCGGGCCGTATGGCCAAGCAGAGCTCATGATGTTAGAGTGACCTGTGGTGGATAAGGATGGGCAGGCCCAACAGGAGAGTTGCAACAAGGCAACTACAACGTGCCTTCTACAACAAAGTACTATTCACTGTTTGGAAATTAGCTCGTGGTGTCCTGCTGGGCCTTCATGGGAATGGAGCACGTGGCCTCAGGACATCAAGTGACTATCAGATTCACGGAGTCCTATGGTTGGGCAGAAAGAGTGGCAAGTCGTCACACAATGGAGATGGTGCATGTGGGATCAGGCCAAAGCAGGTCCAGAGGGTACAAGTACATTTCTTAAGTCAATGGTTGTGATTCCGACAACATCTACCTCTGTTGTGACAATTCCTCTCCCTCAAATCACACCTAAGGCCTCACAGAGGGATTCTCTGTGGCCAATTGATAGAGAAGGAGAACGTTCAGGAATGATTCACATAAGTCAGCTTGGTAGATTAATGTGAGCTGAAAATGAACTACTGTCATAGGAAGCTCCTCTCGGGGGTTATTCCGAAGGACAGTAAGGAGGGAAGATGCTCCCAGTTTGTAGAAACGCAAGCAGGGAACTCGCTTGTCCACTCTGCATGGATGGAGAAACGTCCTGAAGCACGGATATTCTTGGGCTCCTACGCAATGAGGAATGGCTTGGTGGGTTGTTCAGGGGCCTGGGAAGAGCAAGATTGGAAGAATGGAGACAAGATAGTTTGGTGGGAAAGGTATACGCGTGGATCAGTGGGAGTGAGCACAAAGCACGAAGATTTGTTTCTTGTGTTAATGCCCATCAGAGAACGCGGAGAGAGGAATCGAAGATCAGAGAGAAAAGATGAGTCGTCCGATAGAGGTCAGCTGGCCTCTGTCCTCAGCCACTCAAGGCTGGCACAATGGGCCGTGAGCAGAGCGGCCACGGGGTCAGGGATGGAGGCCGTGGGCACGGACCCAACAGCTTGGGCTTCCTTTCACCATGGTCGACCTAGCTATTGCCACTGCGGAAGGCCTACCTGCCAGTCACAGATACCACGCTGAGCCTGCGATTTGGTACCATTCTGTAAGAAGACCAGCCAGCCAGCTGCTGGCAGATGTGTCACATCAGATCCTTTCTTCCCTGGAGGGAGCGTTGACTCATCCTTGTAAGAATTTGCCCTCCCTGACCTGGGGATCCCTGACAAGGGACCCATTTTATGGTGAAGGGTGTGTGACATGGACACATGACCACAGGATCCACTGATCCCAATATACACCACATCATCCAGAAGTATCCAGCCTAATAAAATGATGGGATGGCACACTAGAGGTTCAGCCAAGGAACCAGCTTGGGGGTGACACCCTGAGGGTGGGGCACTGCCCTTTAGGACGAGGTATAAGCATCAAGTGAAAGGGTGGCACATAGCGCTGTGGTCCCAGCAGCTAGAATAAGTGGGTCCAGCACCCCCAGGGTGAAAGGATTGGCCCCACTCAGCAGTATTCTCAGGGGCTGGTAGAATCGGTGCTTCTTGTCCCCACAACCTTAGACCCTGCTAGAATAGAGGTTCTGGTCTCCAAAGGAGGACTACGTCCACCAGCAGACACGTAGGGTCTACGGTGACCACCTGGTCATTTAGGGGGCGTCATGCCAGCGAACGAGAAGGCCAAGAAAGGAGGAGGTCATTGACTCTGATGAACACGAGGGGCTGGGGCTGCTGCCCCACAAGGCAGGTAGGAAGGGGTAGGTCTGGAACCCAGGGCTTCACCAAGGCGGCCCTTGGTGCTTCTAGCCCAGTGATTACTGCTACTGGACAGCTGTCACAACCACAGGCCAGCAAAGACAAGGCAACTAAGGGCTCAGACACCTTGGGGGTCAATGTCACTCCACCAGCCCCGTGCCCTAGAGCAGCCAAATGGCCAAGGGTGAGGGGACCCAGCATAGACGGTGGACGGGAGAGATGACGAGTATCGGTTCCACCTTGGGCCCAGCTGCAGCAGCAGGGCCTGTGGCTGGGTCCCCTCAACTACCCTCAGGTAGAGCCGGGGCTGGCTGCTGCCCTAGAAACTCCGATCACCAGGCGCCATGAAGGACACAGACGCAATGGGTGAACGAGGAGTGGACGTCTCTGGGCCTCCCTCATATTTTCTTGGCCCAGCTTTTATTCCGGCCATGGCTGCACCACCGATCTCAGGCAGACGTCACCCATCAGCAGCTCCCGTCAGCTACGCTGCAGGTCTCTTGCTCTCTGCCCCGGGGCTGCATTGTGAGATGCCCGTGGGAAGCTGCTGGGCTGTCCTACAGGTGTGACCCGGAAGTGCAAAGGAGTTAACACCCCATGGAGTGACCCTTGACCACTGCCGTGGGAGCCGGTATGGGGCCAATGGATCAACGCCATCCTCTTCCCGCCCCTGGTGGACTATTCCAAAGTGGCTCCTCAGAAGGTCCTGGCAAGACTGAGCCCTATTGCTCACAGCAGTGTCCAGCTTAGAACATTCCCTTGCACTGACTTTCCCTCTTCCCTGTTGAACTCTCCCTGGTCTCTCACTCCTGTTCCCCCGGATCATGTCCTGGAATAAACTATCTGCACATAAACCCTTGTCTCAGGCTCTGCTTTCTGGGGGAAACCCAGGCTAAGACACTGTTATTTGTCGAAGTGTGTCCCCTCAAAATTCAAATATTGAAATCCTAACTCCCAGGACCTAAAAAGGTGACCTTATTTGGAAACAGGATCATCGCAGATTAGTTAAGATGAGGTCATACTGGAGTAGAGTGGACCTGACTCCTAGGTGACTGATGTCTTTATGAAAGGGAGAGATTTGGAGACAGACACCCCCACAGGCAGAACGCAGGGTGGAAATGAAGGCAGGGAGCCGGTGGTGCTTCTCCAAGCCGAGGAGAGCCAAGGATGGCAGGCACTCCCCCAGAAGCCGGGAGAGAGGCCTGGAGTGGTTTCTCCTTCACAGCCCTCAAGACGCTTCTGTTCCTTAAGCCTCCCGGTTTGTGGTACTTGGTGATGGCAGCTCTAGCAAACTAATAAAGAACCAACCCAACTTACTCCATAAAATCCCCCAAGATTCTCAGGAACTAGCAGCACGGAGTACCTCTGGAACTGGGGATGGGGGTGCGGGATGAAGCCTCTTTGAGAAGCTTTTGGATCCCCTCCCCCACCACACAAGGCTGGGTCTCTACCCCTCTGCGCACCGGTGGCACTCTGACAGCTGATTCTCTAAAGAGGGTAAAACGAAGGAGCTTTAGACTAACAGATGTGAGACACGGTTGAAGGCAAAGCTACCGTACCACAAACATGAATATTAATTGATAAGATGTACCTGAATGCTGTATATGGAGACACGGAAAAGCTGTGTGGCCTTAGGCAGGTCATGCAACCACTCTGTGCCTTGAGTTTTCTAACCCCTAAAACAGGGAGACTAGTGGCATCAATCTCCTAGGGGTGACATGAGAACTGAATCCTTAGCACACATGTGTCCAGCAAACGTCTCCTTTGCAGGGGCCCCTGAGCCCCTCCATCCTGAAGAGCCAGAAAGCGCTGAACATCCAGAGTTCTCCGTCAGTGGAGGGAGGACAGGACCCCGGGCCACACGCCCACAAATAGAGACGCCACCAGCCAGCGGTAATGAATCTTGGGTCCCTTGCCGCCCCAGCACAGCCCCGACGCCCAGCCCTAGGCCCCGTCCCCCCCAGCCCCTCCGGAGCTGACCGTGTTGCCGGGGGTGTGCCAGGAGATGTGGCGGGTGTCCCTCAGCTGCCGCAGCACGGGATCGTAGAAGGCAACGCTCTGGAAAGGGCTCTGGCTCCGGTCCCACTGCCACTGGATGATCTCCAGGCTCACGGGCAGGTCCCCCTGCTTGTCGAAGAAGATTTGGTGGCCCAGGAGGGTGAAGTTGACCTTCCGGATCTCCTCAAGTAGCTGGAGGGGCCAGAGGAAGTGAAGCTGACACCCAGGGCCAGGTCAGACCTGGGAGAAATTCCACCACCCCACCAGCCTCGGTTTCCACTTCTGTAAAATGGGGCAGTAGGACTGAAAACGCAGCAGTTCAGAGACAGCGGCAGGGAGCTCCGAACCCGGAGTCAGACACGTCTGAGTTGAGGCGCCAGCTCTGCTTCCCGCTGTGAGGCCTTGGGCCTGTCACTCAACCTCTCTGAATCCCAGTTTCCTCTTCTGCAAAGTGGGAGCAATGAAACACTATCTTTTGGGCTTTGAAGCAATAAATGAGTTTATCCACATCAGGGGCTTAGCACAGTGCCTGAAAAATAGTAAGTCCTCACCTCAGTCCTTTTCCTGGAAGTTACCTCGGCCATCCCTCTGGGACCCAACACCTGTGGTCCAGAGTCGACTGCGTCTCCCACCTGCAAGGGTTAGCTGGGCTCTTTCCTGTCCCGGGTCCCTTCTGCATCCCTACACTGTAGAGTCAGCTGTCTTTCCAGTCTCTCCCACCCTCCCCCATCTCTCTCAGTATGTAGAAGCTGGTACATACTAGAACATGCTTTGGATATGGCATCCTTTGGCCTGAATTCCAATGCCAGCTGTATTCTCAGTTTGCTGTGTGACTTTGGGCATCACTGAACCTCTCTGGGCTGATCCCAAAAGGGCTTCCAGCTTTGATATCCCATTAATCTGGCTTCTAGATTTCTCTCCATAAATGGGAGAGTCTATTGGGCTATATCTTGGGGGCCAGAGCTCACCTCACCTTGGGGACTGACAGACAGATAGCCAAGGGAGTTGGGCCCTAGCCTTCTCCCTGCCCTGCCCGGGGAGTGAGGTCCTGGCTCTGGAAACCTCTTTGGAATTTGCACAGGCTGCTGTGCCTGAGGGCAATGGTCCTGGGAGACGAGAGGAGGGAGGCTCCTGCCAAGTGGTCGGCCTGAGGATGGGGATCAGGAGGGCAGAGCCCCTGGGGAGCCAGATGCTGTTGTCCGTGTCACACCCCTACAGTGACCTGGCCAAGCTGGGCTGAGAGCAACCTGGGACTCCAGGGATCCAAAAGACGGGCTCAGAAAACATTGTCCCCGGAATTCTCCGGAGGGGGCAGTGGCCGGGACTATTATTGGCAGGGGCCTGGGCATCTCGGGACCCCCTATGGGGTATGAGCCTTGATTCCCTTCCTCACCCCCCAGCAGTGGCTCTGCCCCCAGCCCCACCGTCTCTCCTAAGGCCAGACATGGGCATCAGAAAGGAATGTGGAGGATACTTGGCTTCCCCTCCGCCCCAGGCAACGGGCACACACTATTGTTAGTCCCTCAATAACTCAGCAGGGTATCATGAGTCCTTCTATTTAACAGATGAGAAAACCGAGGCTCAGAGATGTTAAATAAGTTGGCCACGGTTGCACAGCTCTTGGTGGCAGAGCTGGGATTCCAACCCAGGTCTGCCTGATGCCAAAGCTCTGCTCAGTTCATCACCACCTGCCTCCCAACAGATGGGCTGTAACTGCAATGCTGAGGGGTGGGCAGAGGCGGAGAGAAGGGTGAGGCGCCAGTGAGGGTGGCAACAGGTGGAAATGAACCAGCCTGTGTTCCTGGCTGGCTAGATGGTCCCTGTTAGGGTCCCATTCCACCGACCTGTAAAATAAAGGGATTGGACCAGAAGATTCTGAGAGGACTCACAACTCTGACCCTCAACAACCTGCTGAACTTTCGCTTGAACAGCCAAAGCCCCCACACGTGTGCCAGCCAGCATTGACCCAGCCTCCTCCTGATCGGATCCCCTGCCGTCACCTCCCAGCACATCCTCCCGGCCTCCATCTCCAAGCCTCCTCGTCTCCCCCGAGGCCTCTCCTAGGGGTGCCCTCCTCTCCAGACCCACCGCCCCTGCCCTATTTCATCACCACCCTCTGGCCACTCCTGAGCTGGGTGACCGTCACCTCTTAGAACCTCCATTTCACCTGTATGTGGGAGAGAAACAGTAAAGTAACAGCGTCTGCTCACAGGGTGTTTGGGGCTAAGTGATAATTCATGTAGAGGAGGCCAGCTCTGTGCTGGGCACATACTACCTGCTCAGTCATTCACCCATCGTTCAATAAACATTCACTGAGGGTCAACTCTGAGCCGGACCCACTGACAGCAGCAGGGACACAGCATTGAACAGGATTGACGGGTCCCTGCTCCCACAGGCTTACATTTGAGGGGTAGGGTAGGAAAGAGACAACAAGCAAGGACGCAGATAAATAAACACCATAATAACACCTTGAGATCAGTGTTACGACAAAAATAAACAAGGTGGCGTGGCATGACCCAGCGTGGGCGGGGGGGTGGTGTAAGGACGCCACAGATGGTTTTGCAGCTCGTGGGTCTGTACAAGTGGGTCCAGTTAGGGCGATGGGGAGGGAAGGCTGGAGCCCAGCTCGCCCAGCTCATCAGGCCATGCACCCGCTGTGGGGCCGTGCTCACCCGGAGCAAAGGGCATCGTAATCTGATTCATCTGCGCAAAATGGCATCGTTTCCTGGTTCACACACCACACTGTTAATGCCAGTGGAGACCCTGTGTAAAGCCAACATAGGATGACCCGGGCTCTCTGCTTCCGGCCTCTACCCCCGCTCCACCCCAACCCTAAACTGGCTTGTTAGATTGTCTCAGAAACGTCACCTTGGTGCTCAGCTTGACCTCTCTGCAGGCTCCTGCTGCGGCCAGGACAAAGCCCCAACTCCTCCTCCAGCACTATGCCCTCCAAGGCCACCCGCAGCTCCCCTCGCCCCCTACGCTTCGGCCACGCTGGCCCGACCACTTGTCCAGGCCACCACTCTCCCACTCTCCTCCTGGAATGTCCAGTGCCTGCCCTCCCCTACTTAAACCCTGCCTTCCCCGGCTCCCGCCCACCCAGTGCTGCCCCTGCCGCCCCTCCACTCATGGCTGCAATTCTGACTTCCTGCTCTGCTTTTGAAAGACGAACTCTTAGAGTTACAGGCTAGGCTCTGAGAATACGGGGTGGAGAGGTCCCTACAAACAAATAGAATAAGGGAGGGGACTTTTAAAGAGCCAAGTTGCTCTGTTGAGGAAGTGAGCAGGTATTTGGGGATGGGGGACCCACAAAAGGGAGGAAGGGGACCATTAAGATGGGACGTGGACAGGGGTTGGGGGGGAGGCTGAGCAACAGGGTGGGCAGCTGGCCCCAAACTGTGAAAAAGCCAGTGAAGTGCTTACGCCCAGAGAGCAAGGTAGAAAGTGTACATCTCTGATGTAAAGCCCCTCTGCTCCTCCAGACCCTCAGTAAAACCTTCTACACCCTGAAGGCTTCATAGTAGGGTGCGTGCATGCGTGTGTGTGTGTGTGTGTGTGTGTGTAAATCAGGAAAACACAGATTTAAATCCCAGGTCTGAGTCAAGGAGATGCAGACCTGGGACAAGGAGAAGATCCACACCCCCGAAGCAGGGCCTCGGAGAGCTGATGGGAATACACAAGCCCGCCCCCAGGCCTCAGCCCTGGAGAGACGGCCAGGGGACCCGGCACTCCCACCGCCTGCGAGCCTTCCCATGAGGGACTTTCACCTGAATCTCCAACGACAGACTATTTTGGATGGGGATAATTAAATTAATACTAAAAAAGGCATTTTGCTGTGGCACCATGAGGGACTTCTGGTCCCAGTGTCCGGAGGCGGGCATGTCCTGTGGCCCCCCAACCTGCTTCTCCAGAACCCACCAAGGGAGGGGGAGGCTAGAGCAGAGCAGGGGGCGCCCTGTGGTCTCCATGGCAACCACGGACTCTGCCTGCTCCGCGGGCCCTAGCTTCCTGCGGCCGGGCCTCACCCGCCAGGGGTAGACCACCTCCTTGTGGCACGCGGTCTGGTTGCAGCCCAGGAGGCTGTGCAGCGCGTGGGCCACGGCGTAGACGGCCGAGTACACGCTGTAGGACGTGCGGTCGCCCGAGAGCGTGAGGATGGTGTTGTAGGACATGGTGGCGTCCAGGCAGGTGTCGCACTCCTGGTTGCAGGTGGCCCCCTTGCTGGTCCTGTTGGGCGCGGGCTGCCTGGCCTGGGAGCGGCGCAGGCGGAACTCGTTGAAGCCCGGGATGGGCACGGTCTGGGTAGCAATGCCCAGGAAGGTGCCCGTGTGGCGCAGCTCGGCGAGGTTGTGCAGGACCGGGTCAAGGGCCCAGGACTCGGAGGCGATCCACACGGCGCCCGTGAGGTTCTGGTGCAGCACCTCGAGGAAGAAGTTGTGCAGGGCCAGGTCTGGCGAGAAGATGACCACGACGCGCGCCGTGCTCTGTTTCAGTTTCTGCACGATGACCGCCAGGCGCTGGCGCTCGTCCGGCGTCACGGTCTGGTTGGGCTGTGGCGTGGGCAGCACCTCCTGGAAGGCGATGCAGATGTCGTGGTGGGCCAGGTGCTTCCTGAACAGCTGGCTGTTGTCATGGCCGTAGTCGTCGCCGCTCACCAGCAAGACGACCCAGTTCCAGCGGAAGCGCAGCATGAGCTGTGCTATGGCCTCCATGTGGTGATCGGCCCCCAGCACCGTGCGCAGCACCGCCGGGAAGTGCAGCTTGTCGCGCAGGTCGTCACTGATGGCGCTGTAGGTGATCTGCCGGAGGGGAGGGGCCGCTGGCATTAGCGAGGGCGCCACCGGCCACATCATCCTGGTGGCATTTAGGGAGCGCACAGTGCCAGCCACACCCGGGGCTAGGTGGTTTACACCATCCTCATCTTGGTCATCAGTGCAGTGACATTTTATGAGAACCTACCGTGTGCCGGGCCCTGGATAGGTGCTTTATATCAGCGTCATCATGACTATCGTTGTAGGAACGTTCATCGAGCACCTACTGTGTACCACCCCCTGGACTAGGTGATCATCAGCCTTGGGCTGGGCTACACCATCATCGTGATGGTCATCAGCATAGTAGCATTTAGTGAGAACCCACGACAGGCCAGGCCCGGGCTTGGTGCTTGGCATCAGCATCAGCCTCATGCTCATCATCTAGCAACACTTACTGAACACCTACTGTATGCCAAGCCCCGGGCTAGGTGATTTATATCATTATCATTCCTATCATCTAATAACACTTACTGAGCACCTACTGTGCGTCTGCCAGCATAGTGCTCTCCTCCTCGTCATCACCATTGTCCCATCATCAGATTAGTCCCATCTCCTCCCTCAGCATCCAGGACTTCACCCTCTTGGTTTTCTTTCCACCTCGCTGGTTGCTCCATCTCCTTTGCTGGTTCCTTCTCTTCTCTACGACTCTCAACATTGGAGGACCCCAGGGCTCAGCCCAGTCCTGGTTTCTTCTCCATCTGCTCTCTCTCCCTGGTGATCTTATCCAAACTCTTGGTTTTAAATACTTTGTATGCTGACAACTCCCAATAGCCCCAGCCTGGACCTCTCCCCTAAACTTCAAACTGCTATTTGCAACTGCCTACCTGACATCTCAAACTTGACATTTCCAGAACTGAACTCCTGTCTCCTCTGAACCTGTTCCATCCACAACGTCCCCATCTCAGTTGATGGTGGATCCATCCTTCCAGTTCCTCAGGCCAAAACTGTGGAGTCCTCGTCGGCTCTTCTCTCTCACACATGCCACATCCAATCCATCAGAGAATCCCAATGGGTCGACCTCCAGAACATGTCCACCCAGTGCCGGCCACCTCCCCACTCCCTCCTGGTCCAGCCACTGCCATCCCTGGTTTGGGTTACCACAATGTCCTCCACCCTTCCCCTACAATCTACACTTAACGTGGCAGCCAGGGTGTCCCTGCTCACACATACATCAGTCACGTGACTCCTCTGCTCAAAACCTGCCAACAGCTCCCAATGTCACTCAGGACAAGCCAGAGGCCTTCAGTGGCCCCTACGGGGCCCCATCCTCCGCCCAGCCCTTACCCCCCTGACTTCATCTCCCCCTGCTCTCCCTCTGCTCCACTTCTGAACACACCAGGCACCTCCTGCCCTCTGTGTCTGCTGACCCCTCTCCCTGGAATGCTCTTCTCCTAGATGCCCGCATAGCGCCCTCGCTCCTTCACCTCAAGTCTCTGTCCAGCTGTCAGTGAGACCCACTGACCGCCCTGCTTAAAACTGCAATCTCCCTCTACCCACCCCCACCGCCTGACCCCTGACATGCAGGATCTCCCTTACCTGCTCGACCCCTTCCATCCATGGCACTTCTCACCTACTAACCCACTCTATCATTTATGTATTCACAATTATTGTCTGTCTCTCCTCGAGAGAAGCTCTATGAGGGCCGTGATGTCCGCTGGTTTGTTCCCAGCTGTATCTCAGTGCCTACAACAGCCCCCGGCACAGCAGATGTTCAATAAACATTTGTTAAATGAAGGAAAGAATGAGGCCAGTCCTGGACTAGATGCTTCACATGAGAATATTAACATTTATTGAGCACCTACTGTGTGTCAGACCCAGTGCCAGCTGCTCTTTAATGAACAGATATTTTATGCCGGTTCTGGACTAGGTACTTTCAGCACGATGATGATAATAGTGCTAATAAGGGTAGTAACACTAACGGCACTTTTTTGAGGACCTACTATGCGGCTGACCATGTGCTAGGCAACTGTACGGGATAATAGTGAGCACTCTCTGAGTTCCCGTTCTTGTGCAAGATGCCTTACGTAACAACATTCCTGACTACCTACCTAGAAACTCTTCCATAGGTTGACTGCTTAATCTTCAGGCAGTCCTGGGATGGAACTCTTACCATCCCATTTTACAGGTGGGGAAACTGAGGCTCAGAAGAGTTAAGAGATTTGCTCAAGGTCTCGCGATGGCCAAGACGCAGAGCGGAGAGGCACACCCAGGTCTGTGTGCCTCCAAAGCCTGAGGTCTTAACCGGTAGTCCAGGCTGCCTTTCACGGATGGGGGTTGATGGCCTGACCTTGCTTCTGCTCCCACCTCCGCCACGCCCCGTGACTGGCGGGGGAAGTGAGCCCTCTGGACAATCACTCCTCGGCCCCTCCGCAGCCCCTTCTCCCGGGACCCGGGGGCTCACCTGTGGAAGGAGAAAGAGGGAGAGGAGATGGGCCACAGTCATGGCGGCCTCGGAGCTGTCAGGGCCGATGACGGCCACCACACGGGGCACGTAGTGGCTGTAGTCGTCCTCGATGGGCAGTAAGTAGTCCTCCCCCGCCAGGTAGTAGAGCACAGGGTGCACGTTGTTGGAGACGTAGCAGGTGTCCACCATCTCGTAACCCAGCAGCACGCCCGGCAGCAGGGTGCTGTGGTTGTTGATCTCCTCCACCGCAAAGCGCATGGCCTGCATGAGGTTGTAGCCCAGCACCTTCATCTCATACCTGGAGGGGCCAGATGGGGGTATGAGGGAGGAGACGAGGGAAGGGGCTGGGAAAGTCAACTTGTCCCTCCTGCCTGTCATAGGAAAGCCAAGGCGTTGCCTAAGAACAAGCCACTCCAGAAGATTCTGGAATTTTTATCACATCATTGTTACCATGTCACATCTCTAGGATCACCATTGTCCCTAAAACCACCTCTGACACTGTGATCTCTGTGTCAGAGATCACATCAATCGCTACCACTTCCATCCCCATACCTATGACCTCTGTCATCACTCTACCAATGGCCATAAATGTGACCACGATTACCCACTATAACCTCCATCATCATTATCACCACTATCACCTTCATCACCTACTATTCCTGTTACCAATATCATCACTACTGCCATCACTGTCACCACATGTCTGTGAACACCATCACAATACCACCATGACCACCATCACCCTCATCATCACCATCGCTACCATCACCACCACCATGACCACCGCCATCACCATCGTCACCATCACTACCATCACCACCACCATCACCATCATCACCATACTCTTCACCATTTTCATTATCACCAGTATTACTACTGTCAACATTATCAACATCGCCACCATCACCGTCATCACCTCCATCACCATCCTCACCACCATCACTTCACTGGACTCCCCACCATTATCACAAGCATCAGAATATCCAACATCATGCCTAGTACCACCACCGGCACCATCACCCTCACAGTTCTCAAGCCAGCATATAATCTCCCCCAACATCATACAACTTGTGTGTTTCTTATAGTCAGCCCTTCAGCATCTTTGGCACTCTCCTTCCTTTCTGCCTCTCTCCCAGAATGCCTTCGCCCTCTTTGCACGAGGTCACTACTTTATAATCCCAGTGTCCCATGCTTGCATGAAGATGGCCCACCCAATCTCTGAGGGATGCTGCCATCCCAAGGGGCTCATGGGGGAGAGGGGGCAAAGGAAATCCCTTCCAGCCCTGAAAGCACT
This sequence comes from Ceratotherium simum simum, assembly GCF_057802395.1. NCBI lineage: Eukaryota > Metazoa > Chordata > Mammalia > Perissodactyla > Rhinocerotidae > Ceratotherium > Ceratotherium simum. The sequence goes on along the minus strand of NC_141921.1, from coordinate 36,830,326 downwards.
CCCACCCACCCAACCACAGTCCTGGGAAAATGCACCCTTCCCCTCCTGCCTGAGAACCTGCTACAGAAAAACCACATTCTGCCTCTCAAAGTCTAGTCCCTAGTCCCTAGACTAGGTCTTGACATGGACTCACTGGGAGTCCCCCAGTTGCCAAAGTGTTGATAGTCTCTAACACCACTCTAGGCTCAAACATCCTATAACTCTTTATTAAGAGATGTGACATTGTGACAATCAGGTCTCAGCATTTCAGAATACAATTGCCAATGGTCTCCGTAACACGGACTGTGTGGGATCTCCCTGGGGGCCAGTCCTCTCCCATCCAGGACTGGGGGTTGGTGATGAACGAGGAGGAGCATTCTGAGCCCTGGGCCTGGGTCCTGGCCTGGTCCCCCATGGGCCACAGGGGAAGCCCGGGCTTCCCACTCCCCGGCCCCGCCGCCATTCCAGCTTCACGCTAGAGACTCACTCCTTGCACTTGGGCACCTGCAGGTAGTTGAGGTGGACGATGCCCTTCACGTTGGCGTGGAGGCTGAAGAGGCCCCCCAGGAGGTAATCCCCAGCCAGGTAGAAGTCCGAGTTCTCAGTCGGCTCAGCCAGAACCTGTAGCAGGAAGAACAGGGAGCAGACCGCCCTGGCCTGGGGTCCCATGGCTGGAAAGCGGGGGTCCCAGGAGATGGCTCTGCCTCACTGGAGAGCTGGCGGCTCGACACCAGGGCATTTGCACAGACATTTACATAGGGGCGGTCCTGCCACTGTCTGTGGGGCGGGGAAAGCCACTGGGACAGGCGGAGAGGTTTGAGGGCTCTGAGGAAGGGGAGGAGGCTGCAATTAGGACGATCCTTGCTTAGGGCACAGTGGGCCCTGGGTGGTCCGGGAGAACTCCTTTTGGAGATAGAGGGTGTCCTGCTAACCCGGCCACACCCCAGTCTTCTGCCACTTGGTTTGGGACAGGCCTATCCCCCTGACATTTCAAATATTTGGGAGTAAAGGACATAGGTGTTCACATCAGGAGACAGTAGGGTGGTAAACGGACCCGGAGCTTCGGGGCCCGGCCAAGTCGGGCCTGGCACTTGGTAATGTATACATGGCACCCGACCCATAGCAGGTGTGCCAAAGGCAGTAGCCATTGTCGGTAAGAACCAGGCATCACGCTGGGCGCTTGTCATTCGCCATCACTGAATGCTCACAGTAACTGGGACTACTCCTGACCCCAGGGAACTGAGGCACAGAGAGGTTGAGAAACCTGCCCTAGGTTGCACAGCCAGCAGAGCTGGGATTCAAACCACATCACCAGACTCTAGGGACCAGCTCTTAATCGCCGTATTACATCACGAGGTTACTGCTTTTGATAAAAATAGCAGAGCAGCAGCCAGGAGAACGGGAGGTAGGAGTGGGGGCGGGGATCTCGCTCCCTCCAAAGGCTGCTGTCTCTCTGCCCGGCAACCATCAGCCAGCTCTGCGGAGGGAGCTCCTCAGGGTGCCCCGCCTGGGACTCGCCACCAAGGGGCAGGGGTGTCGGCAGAAAGGAAAGTTGAAAGTGCCTAAGGTCAAAGGTGACTACCCCCCAAGGAGGGGGATGGAGGGAGGCTGCTCCGGCAAATTAGGGATTCATTGGGATCAGAGACCCTCCTCCACGTTATCATGCTGTTCTGGTCCTTTCCAGCCCTAACCGTGTGTGGCGTAGCGGGAGCCTTAGGGGACTTGTCACAAAATGCACAGCTCAGATGGCTTGTCACAGGCCTGCCAACTGCTCTGAGTCCCAGGGCTGTGCGGGAGGAGGCTCCAACGCACAAAAAGGTGACTGAAAACCCCACGCTCTCCCTCTGCCCCACCCCAGCCAAGCCCTGCTCCTCCTTCCAGGCCCGGTCTGAGACTCGCCTCTTGCCAGAAACCATCCCTGACCCCAATTCACAGGAACCCCTGCTCTGAGCTGCAATGACCCTCCTGTCTGTATTGTCACTGGGGACCCCCAACAACCTTACATTGCTGGCTGGTTCCCGCTGATGTGGGCTTCTACACCCGAGGAACTTCGAGACAGCATGACTGGCTGACCTGGTTGGACGTCAGCTCTGTGTGCTGTGTGAGCACAGGCAGGTGGCTTAACCTCTCTGAGCCTCTATTTCCTCCCCCACTGAAATAGGGATCATAGTTCCAGCCTCAGGGGATCCATGTGGGGATTAAATAAAATGGCACGTGTGGACTCTGGGGTGCAGAGCAGACCCTGAGAAAGCTGAATTTACCAAAGTGCGAGATTGTCCCTTCTTGAAATGAAATGAACTGCCACGGGGGCAGCACGGGCTCTGTGCCTGGCTAAAAGAGCCCAAAGCTTCTCGAAGTTACCCTGAAGATGCTGGATGTCTTTAGCAGCTCCGGAGGGGGCACCCCGCCCTCGCCCCTGACCTCTCCTGGGGTGGAGTTGTCCCACAGACACAAACGGTGAAGCAACAGGGAGAGGTCTCCCACTGCTGCAGACAGACACAGGATTGGCTGTGTGATCTTGGCCCGTCCCTGCCCCTCTCTGGGCCTATGTAAACCAGTGAAGGGGAGGGGCAGACCCAACCCATAAAACAAAAGGAAAAGCCCTGCACGAGGTGTCTGGAGGTGCGGGTTCTGGGCTTGGCTCTCCCCTCCCCGTGCCTCAGTTTCCTTGTCTGCACAATGGGGAGGCCCTCTCTGGACTGCCCTGATCCACCCTCTGTGTCGGCCAGTCAGAAACCCCGGCACTAATTCACCCTCTGCCCTACGGGTTCTCTCCAGACCCCTCCGCTTTCGCCACACCCCAAGCTCAGACCCTCCTCTCCTCCTTTCTAGACCTTTCTGTCCACCTCACGTTGACGGTTTAAACCCCCCAAGCACAGCTCTGCGTCTGCCGCTCCTCTGCTCTGACACCTCCTGGGGCTCCCCATGGCCGCAGGGTCACGGCTGAGCTCCCAGTCCTGGCACTCGAGGCCTCCCCAGCCTGGCCCACTCACCCTCCTCCCTGTCTCTGCCCTCGCAGCCCGCTCCCTCCTCCATCACGCGCCCCAAGCCACGGCCACACCAGCCTCCCTGGAACGGGGTCCCTGGGGCCCTTCCCAGGATGGCATTCTGGAAGACTCCGAGACCACAGTCAGCTGCCCTCCGGACACTCAGGGAGCCGTGAGGGTACGAACAACATGGCCTTTTCCGGGGCACGTTATACGCCAGGCACTTTATGTGCCTGAATTCCCACAAGCACCCTGCAAAGCAGCCGTTTTTAAGACGAGGAAACCGAGGCTGAGAGGTTAAGCGACATGCCAGAAGTCACAGCCCACAGGTGGTGTAGCAGGAACGCAGCCCGGGGGCTGCACGCCCTGGGTTGCTCTGCCTGCAGGGGCTGTGGCCGCCACTGCCGGGGGAGGATGGGTTCCAGGGCACGAAGACTGCCCGTGTGGGTTCTGAAGAGGGGCAACAACGAGGCCGGTCGCTGGGAGCCCCGGGATGCTTTGGGGACGCCCAGCAAAGGCCGCGTCTTCAGCAAAGCTGCAGGGTTGGGGTGGAGAGAAGAAGGGCATCTAAATTAACCGGAGCGCCCGGGGTGCGGCCCCTCCTCCAGGGTGGGCTACCGGGGTGGAGAGCAAGAGTGGCTGGGACAGCCAGTAACCCCGTGGGCACCGGCCGAGCCCACTGTGTGGCCGGGCTGGGTGTGGGACAAGCGACAAGCTGGTGACACATGAGGGCTGCGGCTCGCAGTCTGGAGACAGAATCAGGGCCTTGGTGAGGGCAGGAGGTGCTGGGCGATGCCGGGGCGCCAGGGCCTCCCTCGTGTGGTGTATCAGGGCAGAGCTGAGAGGGCTGCAGAGGTCCATGGACCACCCACTGTGCAGATGGGGAAACTGAGGCCTAGAGAGGGCAGTCGCCAAAGGGCCGGAGAGGCAGGTTGCTTTCCTCTCGACTCCAGTCAAGTCAAAAGTGCGTCAGGACGGCTCTGCGATGCCCTACGCCGCGCAGGCCCCTGAGACAGGGTGAGGAGGGGGAAGGCGCTGGCCAGCCAGGAGCTCCTTGGGGGGGCGGGGTCTGTGCCACGGAGCACGGGGCGAGGATGCTGAAAATGAGCACAACTTATTTCTATTGTTCACACGTTCTGAGGGCTCACGACGAGCCCGGCACTTTGCGGACCACTCTCCATGCTCCATCTCCCCATTTTATTCTCACTACCTTTTGAGGTGCTATTATTCCCCATTTTGCAGATGAAGAGACTGAAGTTCAGAGTGGAACAGGAACTTATTCAAAGCCACATAGCGAGTATGTGGATTGGAGGAATCTGAGACCCTAACAGAAGTGGTGGCAACCAAGGGGCTCCAATGAGGAAGGAATAACAGGGTCCCCCGGACAGGGAGAGCTTCTTAGTGTGGGCTGTCAGTATGGACGGACAATCTTTCTGAAGACCAAAAATCTGAAGAAGGAGCACTGGATGGAGAGTCACAAGTCCTGGGTTCTGGTCCAGCTCTGCTCCAACCTGCAGGCTACTCCTGGACAAGTCACCTCAATTCTCTGGGCCTCAGTTTCCCCACCTGTCAAATGGACTCAGTACTCCTTAACATTTCAGGGACGAGGATCCTTTTGAGATTCTGGACACTGATGCGCACCCAGCGCAGGCAGCCGTGCACCCAAATCCAGGGGTTGCAGGCTCCGCCCCCGAGGCTCATCCGCAGACCCTGGGCTGTGGTCTCCACGGTCCCCTCTGGCCTTGACGTCACCTAACAGGGGCGAGTGGATGTGGCTGGGGTGCTGGCCGCCCTGGGGACAAGTGCCCGGGACACCACGTCACTGCAATTCTCCTTCGGGGCTGCACACACAGCACACGCCCCAGACCGACACAACCGTCACCTCAGGGCCCAGCCCAGGGCCCCGTGTTCACACCAGTGTGGCCACCGGTTGCCAAGGCGACAGAGAGCCATGACAGGCTTATGCAAAGTACGCGGGGGGGCAAGCGTGGAAACGGGGGCCCGGGAGAAGCTGCCCATTTGCCTGGCATCTGCGTCCCCGTGCTCACGGAAGGGAACGGGCCGCATTTGCTTTGGGCTGGAGGGGGCCACCCGGGACGCCCTTCCTCCGCCTGCCGTGGTGGTGGGAGGGGGCTGGAGCACGGGGGGGCCCCCAAGGGGGCCTGACCCCAGGGCCTGGGGGCTGCACCAGGCCTCTCCCCCACCCCGCCCTCCAATCTGTCTCTGTCTCTGTCCCCATGAGCACATCCCTCCATTCGCTTCTCTGTCCCCCTCGCCGTTTCCCCCGTCTCTTTCCTACCTGTCCCGCCTCCTCCGGGACACGCTGGCAGCTGGAAACACACTAGCCCCAGTCTGGCTTGGGGGGCGTGGGGGGGACAGGCAGGGCCTCCTCAAGGAGGGTCTGGGTGATGGCCCTCTGAGCCGCCCTGGAGGAGGTCACTGGCAAGGCCTCAGAGCCGGTTCCCAGAGGGCCCAGCCTCATCAGTCACCCCTACGAGAGAAGGGCAGGAGTCAAAAGTGGAGCGGGTGGGGTGGCCCCTGGAGGCTGGGGATCTAGGGGTCAGCTAAGGCCTGAGGGAGGAACTCTGGTCGGGATACCCTCCTGAGCCTCACCAAACTTTGCTGGGTGACCTCAGCCTGTGTCTCAACCAGAAAAAGATCTGGAGGTTCCAAATGACCACAAGCTCAATAAGGGCCAAAAGGGTGAGAGTCACTAAAGACGGAGGGAAGGGAAGCAAAGTTTGTGGAGCCTCTACAATGATTTCGAGCATGATTGCTTCTACTCACCACAGCTCTGTGAAGGATTTTTATCCCTACTGTACAGACAACAAAACCAAGGCTCAGGAGGCTAAGTGGCTTGCCCAAGGTCATTGGGATTTGAACCCAGTTTCGTTTCCCTCCAAAGCTCATACTCCTTCCATTGAATTAGTGTAAGCCGTCTTAAATTTAAGGTTATATCAAGAGGAGCAGACTGTCCAGAACAAGGGAGGTGACAGTCCTGCCATATGACATGGTGATCAGACTTCACACAGGTGGATGATTTTAACAGCTATGGCTCACGTTGACTGACCCCTTCCTGGCCTCCAGCACTAAGTTCATTTTCCTGTTTTAGCTCATTCAATCCTCATCGCAACTTTAAGGGATGAGTACTATTATCACTACATTCCCATTTTACACAAGAGGAGACCGAGGCTGAGAGAGGTGATGGGACTCAGCCAAGGTCACACAGCCGGGTGCCCAGCTCAAGATGACTCTAGACTGCTCTCCTTGGCACCACCAGAGGATGTGACAAAGTGGACAAAGAACCAGGAACCCTGTCCCAGAGGGAGCAGGTGAAGGACTGGGGATGTTCCGCGTGGGGAGGGAGAGGCTCAGGGAGCTCTCGACGGGAGCATGACAGGCTGGGATGAGGAGGAGGGCGGTCCTGTTCCGTGGGGCCCCAGAGGGCCCAGCCAGCAGGCTGCCTCCTCTCAGCGTCCTCATCTATGAAATGGCCACAGCCGCCCTCCATGAGGAGGATTAAATGAGATTACACATCACGCACCTGCCCAGTAAATGATGGCCAATATTATACTACGGTGTTGATGGCTTCCTTCCTGGCATGGAGCTGGTACAGGCCCCTCGATTTTTGCCCCAGTAAAAGGCTGGGTCTATGACTGTACATCTTCATCTTCCTGAGACTCAGATCCGACCGACCCGGGTTCCCATCCTGGCTCTGCCGCTTACTGGCTCTATGACCTCTTCCAGGCCCTTTGCTCCCTGAGCCTCACTCCCCTGCCAGTGATGCCTGCCCTGATGCACGGCACGGAGCGGGTGCCCAACAGAACATCAGCTCCCTGGCTCACCCCGGCCTCTGTGCCAAATGCTGCAGGGACTGAGGGTACCTGCCTGGGCACAGGGGCCTGGAGGAGGGCACGACAGGGCTCCGGGACGGAATTCTGATGGACCGAGGGCGCCTGAGAGTCGAGTGCACCCGCGCCACACCCGGGGCGGCTGCCACAACCCATGTGAGGGGACAAGGCTGGCTGCTTGAGTTTCGAGCCCCGGCGGCAGCTGTGATGGCTGCACGGCTCCCACCCAGAAGGTGCTGGATGCCTGCGAGGCACAGGGCGGGCGGCTGGCAGGGCCATCAGGAACAAGCTCTGCTTGTGCCCCTGCCCCTCCCTCAGCCTCCGTTTCCCCCTCTGTGAAATGGGGCCAAAATAACACCGCCTCCCTCACGGGCTGGTGTGGCCCAGAACGAGCAGGAGCACAGGCCATGCACAGGCGCCCGGTGAAGCTGGCTTTGCCCCCCTCCCGGGCATGGGTGTCCCGGTGAAGCTGTGGCGGGAGCGGTTGAAATATGTTCTCCCTCGAGCATCTCACTCTGCGCAGGGCGCGGGACCTGGCGCTTTGTTCCTAAACCTGCCATTTGACCCGCAGCTCCCTGGGAAAGGTCACGTCTGAGTGTGGGGAGCCAAGGCCCAGGCAAGAGGGGTCGAGGCGGGACTGGAGCCCAGGGCTGTGCTCCAGGGCGGCGCGGCGGTGCTGATGGCAGGCAGAGGTGGGGACGGAAACCCAGGCGGTCGTCTCCTCCTGATGCACTAGTTACTTCGTTTGCCGGTGCCTCAGTCTCCTCATCTGTGAAATGGGAGTAACAGACTGTACCTTCGGAGTTGCGGTGAGGCTCCGAGGACGTGACAGCTAAAGCATTTAGCACAATGCCCGGCCCACGGCCTGCGTTCAACTCAGGCTGCCCCCTACTACTTACCAGGCTGCCCCTAGACAGAGAACATACGGGAATTGTGAGGATGAACGCGGGGGTGGGTGAATTGATGAAAATGAAGACGTGACTCCGCAAGGAGGGTGGGTCTGCACCGTGCCTCTTCCTCCAGCCCCCGGGAGCTCCGGGCCAGCACGGGCGGCCCCTCATTTCCTTAGAGCGCACGCCCCACCGGCAGCCGCGGAACGGCGGCGGCAGGGACGTCCGGCCTCAGGCAAATGGTTCACGCTCTGAGGCCAGACCGGGGCCGGGCCCCCAGCCACCGCAGGGAAATGAAGAGGCTCCGCGGGCCACCGCGGACATGGGGACTTGCTGTGGTGACCATGCAAAGAGGCCTGCACTGGGCCCTCGGGAGCCACCAGCCCGTCGGGGGACGAGGGCAGAAGGAACAGAGTGAGAACAGCTTTCGGCCACCCCCTGCCCTGGCTGACATGGAGGCCAAGGCGCCCCGTTGGGGGAAGGCAGGGTACAATGACGTGGAGGGGGGCAGCTGGGAGATGGGAACCCGATGGAGCAGGTGGCAAGGGGCACGGGCTGTGGACACCCGCAGACCCAGGTTCCAACCCCGGCCCTCCTGCTAACCAGCCGTGCGACCTCGAGCTACACCTGACCTCCACCAGTCCCTCCATAGAAGGCAGGTAACTGTTACCTGGGAAGGTCAACGTCAAGGTCATGAGACTGGGTAGGTAAGGCACTGCCTCGTAACGAGCCAACCCTGCTACTGTCCCCGTGACCTGGAGCAAGTCACTCCACTCATTCAAAAACATCAACTGGCCTGCGTACCCCCGACTATAAGATGCAGACCCTCTCCTCCCCCGGCTCCTCTCCCCTCCCCTCAGCGAGCTCCAGCCCGGGGTCTCCGGGTGCGGCCCTTTGTCCGTGAGTCCAGCCCCTCTCTGGCACAAAGGAGTGGCAGCCCCTGGGTGAGCCAGGTGGGGGCGCTGCCGAGGAGGAAGGGCTCCATGCCCCTCCCCACAGCTGAGACCCTCCACCCAGCAGCTCTGATGGGCCTCAGAGGGGAGGTGTCCATGTGATTTCGGAACAGCTCCTTTGACATGATCTTGGGGTGGAGACAGGCTGGGATGGACACCCCCCAGCTGGCCCACGTGGGCTTGGACCCACGGATTCTGGGCTCCAGCTACCGGGCCACGGCTGCCCCCTCCGCCTCATCTCCCGGCCGGCTGAGCGGGTCTTTCCCGGGCGGTTCAGCACCAAGTGTGGACTTCCGGGTGGAAGACAGAGAATGGGTTTTGGTTTATGTCCCAGACACACCACACCCTGGGCCAGTCCCTTCAGCTCGCTGCATCCGTTTCCTCGTCTGCAAAGTGGGAGCATGGCGGAACATACTTCACAAGCTGTTGGAGGTGAGAAAACGTATGCAAGGTCCCTGCATGTACATTAGTCAGGGTTCTTCAGAGAAACAGAACCACGAGGACGCACAGAGACAGAGCGATGCAGTCTAAGGCCTGGCTCACATGAGGATGCAGGCTTGGTAAACCCAAAATCTGCAGGGTAGGCCAGCAGGCCGGAGACCCAGGGAAGAGCTGCATTTGAGTCCAAAGCCCGTCTGCTGGCAGAATTCCTTCTTGCTCAGGGGAGGTCAATCTTTGTTATGTTAAGGCCTTCGACCTATTGGATGAGGCCGGCCCACCCACACTACGGAGCGCGTGATCTGCAAGTCCACTGATTTAAATGTTAATCTTGTCCAAAAAACACCTTCACGGGAACATCCAGAATAATGTTTAACTAAATATCTGGGCACTGTGGCCCAGCCAAGCTGACACATAAAATTACCCATCTCAGCACTTAACAGTGGTTGTTACAACAATGGGTAAACGGTAACATTTCTGCATCATTAACTATGTATCTGGCACTGTACTAAGCACTTATATGAATTAACTCATTTAATTCTCACGACAACCTCTGTGTATGTGTGTGTGTATTATTATCCCCCTCTTACAGATGAAGAGACAGGTCAGAGAGGTCGTGTAACTTTCTGAGGATCACCCAGCCCCAGCCTGTCTGACCCCAGAGTTCCCGCCACCTCCAGCTCGGATTCCCAAACATCAGTGCCAGCCCCTCCCTCCACCACACTGAGGGCACTGCGCTCCTGACACGGACGACACACTGGCAACACCATCGGACTGAGGAGCTGTTGGCCGGTCCCCGTCACCCCCAACAGAAAGACCACTGATTCGATTAAGTAACAGGCATTTTATTGGGTGGCATCAGGGTGAATCCCACTGCCACCTCACAGTGTCGAACCAGCAGAACCAGGCACAAGTCCAGCCCCCACCGACTGCCCCGGCCCCGCATGGGAAACAGTGCAGAACGTGGGGGGAAGCAGAACCCTGACCGTGGGCCACAAGCGACATAGTGGCACTGGGGGAAAGGCCACACTGGCCCTGGGGGGGCCCCCAAGTCAGCCGTGATTGAGGAGAGCCCAGTACCTTCAGGGCCCCCTAAATGTCATCCCTTATGGCTCCCTGGCCACCCAGAACCCAACCAGGAGGTATTTGCCAGTGTCCACCAATTGGCTGCGTCCAAGAACAGACCACAGGGGCCAGTCCACACAGAGCCACTAACACGCCAAGGAGAGAAGATTCTACAGGCAATCCTCGGCCCAGGCTGGACGGGGACCCAAGGCTAGGTCTCGGGGGGCTGGGAGAAGGTGGGAGCAACGTCTACCTGGGCCTGCTCTAGCACACCTGGGGGAACCAAGCTCCTGCAGGAGGAACCCAGGCCGACACAGGCCCTGAGCGTGGCTAGGGGCGGGGCCACAGAGCCAGGGGAGGCTGGAGCAGCGTGAGGGCCACCCAAGGTCCTCCAGACTCACAGCCCAAACGGGAAGGACCACCACATCCCCCCCTCGGCAAGTAACTTCCAGTAGCACCCGAGCCCCAGCACAGGGAGACGGCAGGGATCCCGTGGGCCCCGGGCGAACACAGGCCCCTGGAGAAAGGCACATGGGTGTCTAAGGCGGATGGTCGGCACAGGCCCCTGCGGGCTCTGCGGGTCTGGGCAAAGTGCCAGCGAGGACGGTGGGCAGCCCAGACCAAGGAGGGCGAGGCCAGCTGATGCCCTGCGCCCTGCAGCCGCGACTTGCCAGCCCTGCAGGCCACCTGGTCACACCTAGGCCTGGAGACCTGGAGGAGCCAGGGCCAAGGCCAGGAGGCCCCTCTGCGGGTGGGGAGGTTTGCTGAGGGGCCCAGAGCTGCCTCCTGGTCCCCAAGAGATGCTGGGAGCTGCTCCACCGCCATGTCCCAGGTCCCTAAGCCCCTGGGCCACCGTGTAAAGAGAAAAGGACAGAGAACCAGCCGGGACCAAGGTCACACCCACCAGATGGAATTTCTAGGGCGGCTGATGGGATGAGAGGTAGCCGCCCTGTTCCTCCCGGCGTGATCTCACACCAGAGCCGGCACCTGACCCCGAGGGGCGGGACAGGCCGGGATACGGGCCAGTGAGGGCAGGGGGACAGACCCTGGCCCTGACAGGGGGCTGTCCACGGGGAGCGGGGTGGGGGGCTGGGAGGGGCCAGCGCACTAAGTCAGTAGTCTGGACGGACAGACAGGAGGACGGCGGAGGCGCCGCACGGGGCTCACTGCATGTACGAGTAGCGCCAATCTCCCAGCGGTTTGTGGGTTTCCTTGATGACCTGGGGCGACGTCCAGCGCAGGATGTAGTGGGGGCCCCCCGGCTTGTCATTGGTGCCTGCAGAAAAGACAGCTCTGTTTTTTTCTGAAAAGATGCAATAGCTCTGGGCAGAAGGGAAAAGGGAAGGGGAGCTGATGGAATAAATGGGGCACAAGCCCACACAGCAAACAGCTAAACTACGACCAAACGTGTTCACGCGGCCGAGGTTCCCGGGCAGCACACGGCCGGGCCGGACGAGGCAGGAACCACGAGCAGGCAGGACACCCATGCTCCCGGGTCCATGTGCCCCCCTGCAAGGGTGTCCGGGAGGCAGGGATGCACTGCGGAGAGAGCACTGGACTGGGAGTCCGTTGATCTGGGTTCCGGCCCTGGCTCTGCCTCTAGGCTGCTGGGACCTTTAGCAAGTCACTGTCCCTCTCTGAGCCTCAGTTTCCCCATCTGTAAACAGGAGGGAGTTGGACTGAAGTGAGCCGGAGCATGGTGGTAAAAGGCACGGGTGCTGGCACAAAGCCAGCTCCACCACCTCCTAGCCATGGGCCCTGGAGCGAGTCACTTCACCTCTGGGCCTCGGTTTCCCCCTCTGTCAAATGGGAACAACAATAATAGTACCCCAGCTCACAAGGTTGTTGACAGGACCCTGAGTTACTGCAGCGCCTGGGCCACAGTGCTCAGTCAGTGGTGCTGTTCCTATCACTCTCAACACCCTTGTGACAAAGGATCCAGGGCCTCCTGCCAGGAACTCGGCTCCCCCCTGGGAAGGGCCACCCACTCACCAGAGGCTCGGGCCCCCCCGAAGGGCTGCTGGCCCACCACCGAGCCGGTGGACTTGTCGTTGATGTAGAAGTTGCCAGCAGCGTTTCTCAGCATCCGCGTGGCCTCCTGGACAACGTCCCTGCAGGCGGGCAGCGGTAAGAGGGCAGCCGGCTCACCCCGCCCTCCAGCCCCAGTCCCACCTCCAACCCCCTGCCCCGGCCCATGCCGGCTGTCCAGGTGGAGGACTAGGCCAGGCCTGGGACATGGGCCAGCCGCTAGCTGTGCACCCCCGCGCAGGTTGCTTAGAGTCTCTGAGCCTCCTCCTCTGGAAGGGGGTTAGCGCCCCTCCCTCGCAGGGCTGCTGCAAGGACTGAACAGGACGGAGGGTCAGGCTGCACACATTTGAGGGAGTGGCCCACCCCGGTCCATTTTCCCGGCCCCCGAGGGCTGGGGGAAGCCCCAGAGCCCCACCCTCCCCCCAGGTTCCAATCCCACCTCCGCTGTCTCAGAGGCAGACGTGGGGCAGCAGCCAGTGAGTGGGGGAGGAAAAGGCCAAGCCCAGGTGTAGCATGAGACCCGCGCTCGAATCCTGCCTCTGCGAGCCGAGCAGTGTGCGCTGCCCCCGGGGCCTCTGTCACCCACTCTGCAGCATAGGCCCCTCAGATCCGGGGAGCTGGTGAAAAGCACGGATTCCGGGGCCCCGGCCCGAGACATCCAGGCTCAATAATGGGGCCCAGGAATCTGCATTTTAACAAGGAGCCCGGCTGCCTCTGCAGCCCTGTGCTCGGGAGCCTTCCTGCCTGCGGGTCAGGGCTGAGGGGCAGGGAGCGGAGAGAAAGCGAGGGGCGGCACGATGACTAGGATCCACATCCCGGAGGGCAGTCTCCGCGGTGGGGACAGACACCAGGACCAGAGCCGAGGGGCTGCGCCACTCACTTATCCCGGGCGAACACCGCCCCCGTGAGGCCGTAGCTGGTGCTGCTGTCCACCAGCCGCAGCGTCTCCTTGTACTCGTCGTCCGGGTAGACGTACACGGCCAGCACAGGCCCGAAGATCTCCTGGGAGAGAAGCCCCAGGCTCAGCCCCAGCCTGGACCAGCGTCCTGAGGCCTCCCGGTCTCCCTGCCGTGGCCTCTGCCTCTGCCCGTCCCCAGGCCTCAGTCCACACCGCAGCCCCTGCACGGCGCTGCCTCCTGCTCAGTTCCCTCCAAGGACAGCAACGTGCCCAGCTCCTGCCCTGCCCACCCCAGCCCACCACCCCGGCAAAAGAGCCCTGGACACTTGCTGGCCCTCCCTGCCAGCCAAACCCACACCCGAGCAGCCAGGACCCTTGGCAATGGGAGACTTCTGGCAGCAGCTGGCACAGGAACTGCCCAGCAGTGTCACAGTCCCCTCTGCCACCAAGGGGCTGGGGGAAGACCCCCACCCCTGCACTGCCAGCCTGGACAAGTGCCTTGACCTCTCGGAGCCTCCGTCTCCCATCTGTAAAATGGGAATTCCCACTCATCTCAGCAAGTGCCCAGCTGCGGCCAGCCCCAGTGAGGGATGTCAGGATGGCCGCGGGGCTGTGGGCAGTGGAAGTGCCCTGACACCAGCCAGGGTCAGCGGCATCAGGACAGAGCACTGGATGTGGGGTCAGGAGACCCGAGCTTGAGGACCGGCTCTGCTCCCACTAGGGTGAGACGTTCCCTCTTGAGGGCCTCACTCTTCCCATCTGTGGAATGGGGCAACGCAGTGAGAAAAAACGCCGTGCAAGGGCCCCACGCGTGCACTGTGCTCGGGCGAGACTGTCCCCTCGACGCCCAGGCTGCCCGCCCCGCTACCTCCTTCATGATGGGTTCTTCAGGGTGCTTGCTCTCCACGATGCAGGGCTCCACGAAGTAGCCCACGGAGTCGTCACACTTGCCCCCGGCCAGGATGGTGAGGTTGGGCGAGGAGCGGGCATGCTCCAGCCACTTCTTGATGCGGCCGAAGGACTGCGGTGGGCGGGGAGGACAGGCGTCAGGGACCGGCGGGGAGGACCAGCAGCCCCCAACACACGCACCCTGAAACACCCGTCCCTGAAGAGCCCGAATTCTGAAACGGGGGAGGGGGGAGGGCCAAGGCAGTCTGGCTGAGCCACGGCAGAGACAAGGGCGGACGTGCACGCTCGTGTGTGTGTGTGTGTGTGTGTGTGGCAGAATGACAGGTATACTTACGTACAAGCATAACACACACATAAATGAACACATGGGCATATGCACGGCCACGTGTCTTTATGTTTAAGCACGTAGGGATATGTGGTTATGCTTATGCATATAGACCTACACGTGTGCCTATATACACGTATCAATGTGTACACGATTGTGCGTGCACACCCGTGGGTGAATGCGTTTGTGTAGGGAGATGTGTGTGTGTTCATGTGGGAAACCTGCACGCACGCCCACACAGAGATCTACGTGATAGTGTTCACTGATGTGTACGCACATGTGCACGTATATGTAGGTGCGTGCACACAGATATGTGTGCCTTCTTGTACGTGTGCATATGAACACAGACCCTTGAAGGAGCTTGTTGAGCCTGGTTGCAGGGGGTGTGGGAGGCGAGTTCTTCTCTGGTTGAGGATGCTTCTGCCGTTTTCAAAGCTGGCGTGGGAGGGTACGCGTGGCTATCGAGCTGCCTTGCTGGAAGCAGTGGGGCCGGGTCACCCCGGGTCAGGGCCCCCCGTATCTCTTCCTCCCCCTCCCACCCGGTCCAGGCCTCGGCCCCCCAGGAACACCCCGCTTCCTGCCCGTACCTTGGCATCAATCACTGCAGAGAAGAAGGTCCCAAAATCCTCTGCAGGCTGGAGGCAAGGGAGACGCCAGGAGAGACCGAGTCACCGCAGGCCCGAGACAAAGGCAGCCCCTCCCCACTCACCCCAGCCCCCCACCCGCTCGGGAGCCTCCAATCCCATCAGCCACCCGCTGCGTGGCGGCGGGGAGCAGGGCGCCACTCACGTCGCCCACTTTGATCCTGCCGTGCTCCTCCAGCAGGCGCCCTCTGATCTGCGGCCACAGCGAGCGAGGCACGTAGAGGCGGGAGCAGGCCGAGCACTTCTGGCCTCCGTACTCGAAGGCCGAGCGCAGGGTCCCGCTCACCACGCTGTCCACGTCGGCCGAGCAGTGCACGAAGTGGAAGTTCTTCCCGCCACACTCTACAAGGGCCAGGGTGGGGGATGACTAGGGCAGCAGAGCCGGTGCCCCCGCCGGCCCAGGGACCCCGCACACCGCCTACACCCGTCCACAGGGCCCTGCGACCAGCCCCCGTACTGGGCAGACGAGAACAGGAGAAGGCAGAGTTAGGGATGGACAACGTCCCAGAAACCCATGAGCCGGGCCTCTCCTCCCCCCACACGGATGGAAAAACGGAGGCCCGGGCTGGGGTGAAGGGCGTCAGAGCTCTTCAGGACCAACACCCCCACTACACAGACGAGAAAACTGAGACTGGGGGCGGGGGTGCCGCCCAACCTAAGGACAGAGGAAGGACCAGCACCCAAGGCTCCCGAGAGCCAGTCCATTCCCAGAAGTGGGCGCAGCTCTCTTAGAGCCTCCCCCACTGAAGTCTCTCAACCTCCCAGCATTATTCCCATTTCAAAGACACGAAAACTGAGGCACAGAGGGATTGAGTCACAGGCCTGAGGTGGGAAGCAGTAGAGTAAGTGGTGGTCTCTCTCCCTCGGGGAGGCGGGGGAAGGAGACAGAGCAGAAAACCACGGGCAGCTGCCCGAAGGGGCTCGCTGTTCCCCGTCTCGTAAAAGCTGGATTGGAGGGCCCTGAGGGCTGGGAGCTGGAGATGCTGCAGCTGGTCCTGAGGAGGGCTCACCTTCCCTGACACCCCACCAAAGCTCCCCCCAGCACAGGAGAGGGGTCCAGTTTTCACGCCCTGGAGCAAGAACACGGAAGCACCAGCCCCAGCTCTGCCATCACCGTGCTGTGTGGCCCCGGATGGCCGTCCCTCCCTCGAGGTCTTGGCATTTTCCCAAAGTGTGTTCCACAAAACACTTGGCCCCTGGGGCCTCTGCAAAAATGAGGCTCTGTGGCCTCAAGAGTTTGGGAAACACACATCAGATCTTGCTCTTGAACATGCACAATGCATGTTAGAGCAGTAAAGGCTCTGACAAGTCCTGCAGGCAAGAAAGTCATTTTACTTTAACACAGCATGTGCCTAATTTCCTTGACCATGAAACTGCTTCTTTGTGGGACAATTATTA
This sequence comes from Ceratotherium simum simum, assembly GCF_057802395.1. Taxonomy (NCBI): domain Eukaryota; kingdom Metazoa; phylum Chordata; class Mammalia; order Perissodactyla; family Rhinocerotidae; genus Ceratotherium; species Ceratotherium simum. The sequence continues at coordinate 36,813,961 of NC_141921.1, read as the reverse complement.
ATATTTCAACAAGATCTAGCCCTGCCGACTCCTCAGCCCCATCTCCTGTCACCCCCTCCCTCTCCCGAGGTCTCAGCATTGCCCCAGCTACACTGGCCTTGCTTCCTCAAATGCAAGCTCATTCCCACCTCATGGCAGCTGGCAGCTCCCCGAGCCTAGACCAGGGCTGTGCCACACGGCAGCTGCCAGCCACACGTGGCTATTTAAATTCAAATTCATTAAAATTCAATAAAACAGAAAACTCACTTCCTCAGTCACACCAGCCACATTTCAACTGCCTGATGGCCACACACAGCCAGTGGCTACCATACGGGACACGCAGACACAGAACATCATCATCACAGAAAGTTCTCTTGGACGGTGCTGGTGCTGGGACGGTTCGTCCCCCAGGTCCCTGTGAGGCTGGCTTCTTCTCGTCATTCAGGTCTCAGCTCAAATGTCCCCTCTTTGAAGAGGGCTTGCCTGACTACCGAGGTCACCACCACTCCCAGCCCTCGGGGGCCCTGCCCGTCGCCTCTCTTTCTTCCTTTAATCCCTCACAGCCTGGTGGCAACCTGACACGCGTTTACCGTCTGCCTCCTGCTACGGGAGCAGTGGGTGACGGCCGGGTCTGCGTCTCCTCATCTCTGCCTCCCCAGTGTCCACAAAGTGCCCGCGTGGACACTTAGTAACGTATTTGCTGAAGGACTGATGAATGAACGAAAAAATGCACCTGCTGAGGCACACGCGCTCTGCACGAGCCGGGGCCTGCCAGGGCAGAGGCTCCCCTCAGGGCCCCCCGGTTCTCAGCTCCTGCGGGGCCACCCCCCACCCCCGGAGGCTGCCTCGCCCCCACTCCTCCTCTTTCAGCACAGCCATGGGAGGGGTCCCTGGGGCCAGGGGAGGGGTGCAGAGGGGCCCTCACCTCCGGCCAGGCGTGGGAAGGTGCGGAACCGGTCCAGGTTCTGGGCCACCTGCTTCCACAGGTGTCTGAAGGTGCTAAAACCAGGACAAGACACGGATGAGGGGCCGCGCTCGGGTTCCTGAGAAGCTAAGGGTCTCGGGTGGGGCAGCCCCTACCAGACGACGGGCCGAAGAGCCCAGGGAGGAGTGTCAGGGTCGCGGCCCAGCAGGAGGCGGGCAGGGGTCACGGCAGCGTGGTGGGGAGCCAAGTAGGTGGTGGCACCTGGAAATGGGCTGCATTCCAGGCCTACAAGGAGGGAGCAAGGGGAGGCGTGGTGGCAAGATGGTGCAGAGAAGGCCACGGGGTGCTGGGTTCAAGTCCTGACTCAGACACGGCTGTGTGATCTTACGCTCATTACTTAACCTCTCTGAGCCTCAAATTCTGCACCTCCTCTGGCAACAAGAGAGAACAATGCCACCCGGCAGGGCTGTCCTGATTCACCCGAATGAGAGTCAGTGCTGGGCACACTGCAGTGCCTGACGGGGACAGACGCTGCCGTGGTCTGTCAAGGGCACCCCAGCCCAGCGCCCAGGCTCCAGAGGCCAAACCAACGAGGGTCCCGGGAGAGGGCGCCCGGCCCCTGCCTCCTCCCCGGGCTCTGAGTGTGACCAACCTCAGCACCTCAAAACAATAAAAATGCTAATCACCGGGAGCTGGCGACACAGCAGCTAATGCTAATTTATGACTTTCCCACCTTTGAGCCCGCTGCTCACCAGAGCACGGCAACAGGGGCCGGCCCGCCCCGCCCGCTAATAGGCAGAGACCGTGGGGCCCGCAGCCAGCAGAGTGGGCCTTCTGGAAAATGGCCCTCCTCAGCAATTCTAACGCTGCCACCGCCACCCGGAAAACCTTGGCGGGGAGTGGCAGGGGGAGCCTGAGGCCAGCAGAGGGGAGAAGCCATTGTAGGTGTCCCCGAGGACACCTGGAAGGTCTCCAAGAGCAAACCCTGACATCTGTATCTAGACGACCCCTGGGCAGCTCAGCCTCAGAGTGACCAGCACATGATTCACCTTCTTCGGCCGACCCCCCACCTGACCCTGCTCCTTGCTCACTGCAATCGGCCCCCTTCTCTCCATTGGCACCGTCTCCACCCAGGTTCAGGCCCCCGTCGCCCCTCCCCAGACGTGGTCAGCCTCCTCACCGGCCTCCTGCTTCCCGCCACTAGCGCCTCATGCGCAGAGCGGCCAGAGCGACCATGTGCCAGAGGCTGCGAACGCAGGGGCCTGGAGGGGCCGGCAGGGATGGAACGAGGCCATCCAGGCATGCAGAGACCCGGGCTGGTGGGACAGTCGGGGACCGGGGAGCACCCACCCGCCTCCGGCCAGTGGCACCACATGGAAATGCGGGCAGCGACCACGGGGTCCAGGTCGTCAAGAGAAGCCAACGTTTGGATTTTCACATGAAACTGTCCCAGTGTATAAGGCTGGTCCATCTCTCTTAGGGGTCAAAGAAAACAGAGCCACACGGCAGGTCCGCCCGGAGAGCCACCATTTGCAACCTGTGCTTGAGACAGAACTCTGATTAAGCCACTCCCCCTGTGTAAAACCTGCCGTGGCTCCCATCACCTCTGGAATAAAGTCCAGACACCTCTGCAGGCTCACAGGGCCTTACAGTCACCGGACTAAATCCCCTGAGAGGTGGGACCTTGTCTCCTGCACGCCATCACCGCTGAGCAGGGGCTCGATAAACACCTGCTGGGTGAGTGAACAAACGAGCGACCATGATCAAACTGTGTCCTGCCCCTCAAACGCCACTTCAGCCACACGGGCCACCTCCACCTCCCCTCCCAGACCACGAGAACTTTAGCCTTCAGGCTTCTGCACATGCTCTGCCCTCTCCTAGAACATTCTCCCCAACCCCCCTTTGGCCAACTCCTGTTTGATGCCACCTCCTCCAAGAAGCCTTCCTGATCTCCTCCTGCAATTCACTCCAGGCTCCCTTGTACCCTTTCCAGTAACAGATGAGGTGTCAAAATCAGTGTCGCCAAACACCTGTAGCAGCTCCCAGCCTGTGAAGCTCTTCCCTGTTCATTACCTAGTTTGACCCTCACAATTACTCTGCAGGGTAGGGACTATGACTCCCGCTGTACAGGTGAAGAAACTGAGGCTCAGAGAGGTGAAGTGGCTTGCCCACAGCCACACAGCGAGTAAGTGGGTATAGTCAGTGCCTGACTTCTGGGTTCACAGCGCCAGCTCTGGGACAGAGGTGACGAGGCAGTTGCTGGGTGAATGTCCCCACGCCACCCAGCCCCACCCCACCCTAGGGACTCACGGCACGCTGCCTGTGAAGTTGATGCCGCACAGGTGCTCTGAGCTGGTGACGGTGTCCCCAAATGTGGGCCCATCAGCTGGCACAAACTGGATGATGTTGGGGGGCAGGCCAGCCTCCCGGAGGACGCGGTAGACGGCATAGCTGGCCAGCATGGCAGTGTCACTGGGCTTCCACAGGACCACGTTGCCCTGCCCGGGGGGCGTGGTGATGACCCACGAGGCTGGGGCCACCTGCCCCGACTCCCACCTCACCCCGAAGCATGGCCATCCCTCGCCTGGAACCACCCTCTTCTGTGCAGGCCAGGATGTCCCCTACCCAACGCCACTCCTCCAGGTGTCGGGCACTTGCTCTAAAACCCCTTGCCAACAAGACCACACCCTGCCCGTCTGCTCCCACACTCTGGCCAGGGCTCCCTTCCTCCAGCAGCCCGCGCAGACTGGTCCTGCCAGCACCCTCGGGCAGGTCTGTTCTGGGTGTTTCCGAGTCGCTGGGCGCTCACTGGGTGTGGCCGGGCAAGTGCTCGCAGGGCTATTTCTGCACGTGTCCCGGCTGAGGGCACGTGGGCACCTCCATGTGTGCCACGCCTGCCTGTGCAAGATGCACGAGGATGGCCCCATGCATGAGCGTCCTCAAGGTCACCCAGCCGCCCTGGGGCGGAGGGTCCAGACCCCCGACAACTCTCAGCCCCTCTCCTGCTCCTCCGTGAGCCACCGGGCCCTCTGGGGGCAGGGCTGCGGCTCCCCCACCAGACTGGGGTGACTTTAAAACTAAACCCGAATCCTTATCTGTCCCAGCACTTACGAGCTGTGCGGCCCTGACAAATAAGCCCCATGCTGCCCCCGCCTCCTGTGCTTCCCCCACCACCAGGGCCGAGACCCGAGGGGCGCGGGCGGGGCCTCTTGTCTGTTGAGACGGGAATGGTGACACTCCCGCCATCCCCGCCCGCTGCCCGCGTCTCACCATCAAGGCCGGCGCCCCCGCCAGGTTGCCGCCGATCGCGGTGAAGTTGAAGGGAGAGATGGCTGCCACGAAGCCCTGGGGGACGGGAAGGGGGAGGGGGGCGGTGAGGCCGAGCTCAGGCCCCCGGCAGCCCCGCCGCCGCCCCGCCGCCTGCGGGTACCTCCAGCCCGCGGTACACCACACGGTTGGTGCTGGGCGGCACGCTCATTGGCTGCTCCCCCTCTAGCTCCATGGCAAACTTGGCATTGAATCGGAAGAAGTCGATGAGCTCGGCCGCGGCATCGATCTCGGCCTGGATCACCGTCTTACCCTGCGAGGCGGGAAGGCCGGGGTCAGTGGGGGTGGCCGTGCCTCCTGTTAGCCCTCTCCCGACACTGGGCCCTGCGCCTTCGGTGACATCGTGTGCAGGGTGCTGGCGGCTCCTTCCCCGGGACGACTACGTGCCCTTTCTGGGGCGTCTGGGCCGAGAACCAGGAGGCCTGGCAGCTGTAAACATCTCGTCAGCCTGCCCGTTCCTCCCGACGGCAACGTGAGCCGTGGGGAAGGACTCCGGGCAGCAAGAATAGGGCTTTCTCGGCTCGCGGCGGCCCCTCTTGGCACATGGGGTCACTGGCAGCTCGCCCTGTTTGGGATGCAGAGCAGGGGAGGCTGGGCTGAGATGCACTGCCCCCTGCTCTGTGCGGCCGCCGTGCTTCCTACAAGCTCCTGAGTCTTCAGTAAAATAGAGACACCTTCATCTGGTCTTGTTTTTTTTTTTGGTTGGTTTTTTTGGTGAGGAGTATTGTCCCTGAGCTAACGTCTGTCGCCATCTTCCTCTATTTTGTAAATGGGAGGCCGCCACAGCATGGCTTGATGAGCCGTGTGTAGGTCTGTCTGCACGCAGGATCCAAACCCGCAAACCCCGGGCGGCCGAAGCCGAGTGTGCAAACTTAACCACTACACCACCAGGCTGGTCTCATCACCTTCATCTGGTCTTGGAGCCTGTGTGTCTTCTGCCCAGGTGTGGCTCACTCGGGACACTCTGGAGCCCGACACCCACCCCAGGGGCTGCTGAGAGAACCAGGAGACACCTGGCAGGGCGGGGAGCTGTTGTACCACCTCCAGGCAGCAGAAGGGGCTCTCGGCGCGGAACCCCCAGGAAGAGCTCCCGGAGGGACCCAACCCCAAGGCTTACTCCTGGGGACGGTGAAATTAACCCTATCTCCCTCTGCTCCTCCCCAGCTCTGTGCTGCCAGTGCCAATCACTGGCTCAACATGCACTCACTCCTATGATTCCAGGAAGACACGGTGCAAGGCCCAGAAAGACAGAGAACATTAACACGTGATTACTGTCCCCAAAAAGCTCATAAAGGGGGACAAACCCATAGGAAGTCATAACATCCCAACGTGATCTGAGCTGTAACTGACGAACGAACCGCATGCTATGGGAGCACAGAGGCGGGACTGATGCTTTGAGACTGAGAAGGTTCTGGAAGCCTCATAGTGGAGGTGATATCTGGACTGGACCTTGATGGGTAGGAGTTCACGGGGCAGAGAAAAGAGAGCGAGCATTCCAGGCAGGAGACACCAGGCACAGGCAGGGAGACGAACACCTGCGGTGTCCAGGAGTCTTGCTAACGGCAATGTCAAGGCAGGATAGCCTGGTGGGAAGGGCAGAGCAGCTGGCGAGCTGGACAGAGGCTGGAACGAAGGGCCCTGGGTGCTGGGCTCAGGACTTGGGACGTGACTCAGTGACAGAGAGATCTTGTTGGTCTGCAAACCTGCAGTGACCAGCTGAGGTGTAAGAAAGACTGCTCTGAGGACTGAGGGTCTGACCGAGCCTGGAGGACTGCACAGGGCAACCATCAGTCCAGGCAAACACAACAGGCCTGCCCCAGGACGGGGACAGAGATGGAGGGGAGGGGACATTTCCATGGTAGGACACGCAGGCTTTTCACAGTCCACTTCGTCCACCATTTCTGTTTGTCTGTCCCTCTCCTAGGCCTCGTCCCTCGAGGGCATCTCTGGGTCTCCAGCACACAGAGCAGGGCTTGGCACCCGGAAGCCGTTCAGCCGATGTCTGCTGAATCGGATGGGGTAGGACTCCCCCCACCCCGACCCCAACTGTGCCCAAGGGCACCTCACCTGTCCCACCATGGTCTTGGCAAGGACCTCTGCCCTGCGTGGCCCGCTCAGCATGTCTGCCGCCTTCAGGAAGACCTGGGCCCGGTCTGTGACAGGCTTCAGGTCCCACTCTTTCCTGGCGGCCAAGGCGGCCTGGATGGCCTTGTCGAGCAGGGCCTAATGAAGAGGAAGAGGTCAGGGGCTTCCTCCTGCGGCAGGAGGGGTCCCAGGGGAGTGAGCGAGGGAGGAAGATCTGGAAGAGCCCTGGCTCCCTTGGCCCCAGCCCCCTCTCCCCACAGCTGCAGACACCGCGGTCCCATTGCCAGCTGGGCCACCCCAGGCTCGGAGCCCGTCCTGCTCGTCTGGAGACGTCTGAGGGACCCGCCAGGTAGGGCAGCAGGCCAGGGACTTGGCACTAGGTCCCACAGCTGTTAAACCTGCTCCACTGTCTCCTGTGGGCTCATCACAGCCTCAACTTATTCCTGGGACCTGGGGCCCCTGACCCCACCAACCAGAGCCTCCAGCCCTCGAGGGGGCTGGCCTTGCCCTTGCCAGGCCAGAACCACAGCCCAAGACACATACCTGCCGCTGGCATCCCAGATGCCAAGTGCCCTCACTGCCACATGATGCCAGCTCCCAGACCCCCGGCCACAAGTCACCCCATCCCCTCTGAATGGCCTTCTGTGATGCCAATTCTCTGCCTGCCCTTCCATCCATGATGTCTCCAATTTCCCTGACTCAACCTTCCAGAACCTACCCCCACTTCCCAAAGCAAGATCTGCCTCACCAAAATGTGCATGTCCGGGGATGTCCAGCCCTGGCCCAGGCAGTTCCCACTGGCTCAAGTTAACCCTTGCATGCCTGGCCTGCCAAAGAGACTCTCCCAGGGCCAGCCACCCCCCAGCCCCCACCCCCCACGGCCACAGAGGGAAGCAGCGACACATCCACCTCCACATCAGCAGCTCGCAGGCCAGACAGGGGCAGTGCCCCAACCCCAAAGTCACAGGGACTCACCTTGTCTGCATAGCAGAACTTAGCCACCTGGTGTCGGTGGTTAAAGGGCTGAAAGAGAGAGAAGGCTGAGGTCACTGCGGGAACTCACCGAGGACAGCGAGCATGGGGCCGGGCTCAAAGCTCGCTTGCCAGGCACGAGTCCTCGGCACGCTCGCTCTCTCCCTCCATTCCCCACAAAGCCTTCACCCGCCGCCCCGGCCCACACCACCTCCCTCTCGAGAGTTAAGGAGCACCTGCTCTTCAATGAGTAAGACACGGTTCCTGTTCCAGAAGGTTCACAGTCCAGAAGGACATGGACTGCGCAATCTTTTTTCAGGGAAGGCATGGACTTGGTGGTCAGGCAGACACAGGTTCAAATCCCAATCTGCCACCTCCTAGCTGTGGGGCCTTATGTTCACCGACTTCCCAAGTCATTCCGCCTGGGAAATGGGGACTTCCTGCCTCACAGCACGGAGAAGAGGACCAGATGGGGTCACAGGCGCAAATCCTTCCAAACCAGGTCTGGCATGAGGCCACGGCTCAGTGATGGGCACTGTGACCATGGGAGGCCCAAAACAACGCACTGGTGTGAAACGCTCAGGATTTCTGCCATGCCCCTAAGTCCCTAGGAAACAGAGCAATTGCCTCTTGAGCCCCTTGCATGAGGCCCCGATATACTCATCCAAAAGGGAAGATCCTCGAGAACATTTACAAACAGAACCCGGCAGTGCTGGAGACTAGCGTGAGCAATACAGCGGGAAAAAGTTCGCTTCTTTTCCCTGTCTCAGTTGCATGAGCCAACTTTCATACACTTGACAACCACATGTGGCCGGTGGCTGCCACAACGGACAGCAGAACATCACGATCATCATCGCAAACAGAAAGCTCTATTGGGCAGCGCTGGTCTAGGTTTGCGTAGAAAGTGGTCCTTTCCCCTTCGCTTTAACCCTGGCACAGTCACCTGTATCCTGTCCACACCTGAGACCAGCCTGTGGCACTGAGGGGCCAGGAAGGACCTGGGACCCGGGCGCTTCAATTGAGCATGTCCCAGTGGACTGTGGATACCCCAAGTTAGCAATGTGTCCCCGCAACACAGCTCCTGCCCTCACCCCTGCACCGCCCCCAAATGCCTGGGTCCCAACCACTACCACGGGGCCAGGTCACGGAGGCAACACGGAAAATGGAAAGAAGTGCCCGCCCAGGGGGTTATCAAAATCCCAGCTGCCTGGAAAATCCCCAGGGGCCGCAGCGGCCTCGGAGGCCTCGGGGGGCTGCAGGCGAGGGCAGGCTCCAGGCAGGTACAGAGACGAGAGCCGGTGAGCGAGGCCGTGGGAGCTGCTCTGGGCTAGCACCTGGCACACACCTGGTCAGACCTGAGGAGGGCCTGAAGCATGCTGACCCCAGGCCTGCTCCAATGGCTCCAGGTGTCAGGCCATCTGGTTGCTGATCCAGCAGCAGGGGCTCTGGGACGCCTCTGTGGGCAACTCCTGCCCCAGGCCGTCCTGGGAACCCTTAGAGTGGGGGCCCTGGGTCCTCTCCCTCACCCCTGCACACGCCTGCTCAGGGTTCTATCTGGACAGAGCCAGAGGTGCTCACCCGTCTGCAAAGGGGCCAACCCTTTATGCTCCCCTAAATGAGAGACCTAAGACTTTCCTGGTCTACCCTAAGCCTACGCCAGTTCCTGCCTCCCTGAACTCGGAGCAGGTGGGTTTCTCAGGCCAAGGTCATCACAGGTCACAGCAAGATGACCTTGCCACACTGTATGCAAATTAATCCTCTTCAGAAACAGGGTGAATGAATTCATTTACATCAAAATCAAAGGGATACAGACTGGAAAACCTGGACATCTCATCCATCTTCCAGGTCTAACTGTGACACCCCAGGCAGGTCATTTAACATCTCTGACCTTGTCCCCTGATCTGCACAATGGGCAGCTAACTTCCTGCTCCTCCCGCCTCCAAGAGGAGTGGCAGGGACTGAAGGAGGAGCTCGTGCGATGGGACAGGGCCTCTGAGACTATCTGCAGAAGGAGCAGGGCTCCTGCAGGAGGACTTCTCGGAGGAGGTGACACCTGGCCCGGCCCCGGGTGCTTACCTTAGATGAAAGCTCACTGTCAGCTAGACCAGTGGTTCCCAAATACAGACAAGGACTTGGGTAACTCCCCTTTCTTTGGAAGGATTAGCTTTGATTCTGACGTCCAGTCCTCTCTTCCTACTCTCCAGGTGGTCAATGGGAGAACTTTTCTAGAGAGCTGGCGAAGCTGGCAGTAGTCCTTGTTTTTAACTTCCTCCTGGCAGCCCCCCCCAGATTGCTGTCGGAACTTTTATCTCAGTGCATGGAATTCAAAATCCAGGAGGGGACTATAAACCCCTCTGGAGGCAGAGACCCTACGTTATATGTGTGGCCCAAGAGACACACCCCAGATTCAGGGAGAGGCCGAGCCCTGCCCACCCACTGGACTTACCGACAGCTGGTACCTCACATCCGAGGTCCACACTTCCTCATCCCCCACCACACATGGGATGGCTTCTGTCCGACCCTTCAGGTCCTTCAAGGCCTGGGGAGAGGACAAGAGGGCAGATGGGCACCTCCTTCTCCTCTCCACCCACCTAAAACCCCAATCCAGAGTCTGCAAATGCAGATGCCCAGGCAGCAACAGAAATGAGTGGGGGGGCCGGCCCGGTGGTGTCGTGGTTAAGTGCATGCGCTCCGCTTCGGCGGCCTGGGACTCATGGGTTCGGATCCCGGGCGCAGACCTACACACCACTCATCAAGCCATGCTGTGGTGGCGCCCCATATAAAAAAATAGAGGAAGATGGGCACAGACGGTAGCTCAAGGACAATCTTCCTCACCAGAAAAAAAAAAGAAATGAGAAGGGGGCAAGCAGGTCTGGGTGAGAGAGCATGTGTTCCCCTGGGAACAGCAGGACTCAGCCTCCATCCATCGTCATTGTCTGTCCTGCCAGGTCTTCTCATTACAAACAGATTTAAAAAAAACCTGCATCTGAAATTTATGTGAAATCTCATGATTTTTAAAATACTGGCAATTAAGGGGAGAATGTTTTCAAGCATAAAACATCTGTGGGCTTATGACCCCTGACCTGGACTCAGGCCCCAAGGTGGTCCAGGTTGCCACCCTGCTGCCCCCAGCCTCTCCCATGCTCCACGTCTCCTTCCAGGGCTGAGGTGGGGCAGGAGGGGGTGACGGCCGTAGGCACGGAGCAGCATCGCCAGGGCAGCTGAAGGCATCTCCGCCCCATGCCCTCCACCCACTGCGTGTCCCCAACCCTCCCATTACCCTTTGCAGTGCATCTCGTTCAGGGCTGCCCCGTGTGAACGCCAAGACGGGCTCATTGGCCACCGTCAGGGAGGAGGTTTGTTTCCACCGCAGTCTGGGGTGCAAGAGTGGAGAACAGAGCAGATCAGCAGCCGCCACTGCCAGCGCCAGTGCCAGCCCCAGCCCCTCGATCTCCGACGGTGGGGTCCTGGGTTGGCCCAGAAGCTACTACAGAACTGGGGGGTGAGAGCTGGCCCAAGTTCAAGTCCCAGTCCTGCCACTGTGTGTTCTTGGGCATGTGACCTGCCTCCTCTGAGCCTGTTCCCACATCTAGAAAGTGAGATCATCGTACAAAGTCACGCGGTTGTTTGAAGTTTAAATTCATAGATGCAAAACCATTTCCAAGTGTTCCGCACACAGAGAGGGTTTATTCTCGCGCTCTTTCCCCACAATGCAGACGTTATCCCAAACAGAGCCACGTGACTTCTGTCTCGAACCTGAAAAGGCAGCACACTCCAGAGCTGAGTCTCTCGGAATGTGAACCCGCTGAAGTTCCCTCGGCACGCAGAGCTGAGCTCTGGGTGGGCGAGAACGTCCAGGCTTGGACCGTGAACTTGGAGGAGGGCCCTGAGCTCAGTCCAGAGACAGGGAGGACTGGTCTGCAGGTTCAGGGGCTGATTCCTGGCACTGAGTTTCAAGAACTCCTTGTTCTGGGGGCCTATTCAGTCTTGAACTTCACAACCTCATTGACTAGTGACCTCCAGTGACCACATTCCCTAATGTGTCTGGGGGTCACAGGTGGGAGGACGGGTGGGTAAGAGCTGGGACTTTAGGGTCAGTCATCCCCAGTCCCTGTGGGGCTTCCCCTCCAGGCCTGCTTCCTCATCTGTAAATGAGGACAATCACGATGACAAAGGCCACCTAACGCACACAGGGCACATTAGACTTGATAACGCCTCCCATCCATCGTGGCATCCAATGGCTCTCACCCGCGGCCCCATTATAGAAATAGGGAAATTTAGGTCCTTAAAGGAAAAAGATTAGTTTAAGATCAAGATCAGGAGAAACCTGGATTTGAGTCCAGAAAAAGCCAGATGGATCTCCCCCAGTGTCAACAGCCTGCAGAGACCAGAGGGAACACACCTGCGGTGGACAAGTCGGGTTACTGGTCACTGCGGGAGGGAGCGCGCACATCTGGGGGACGTAGGGCCTCGCGAGAAGAGGGTGCTAGAAAGAACCTGTTATAGGATTTGGGTGCCGGCTGGGTGATTTGGGGAGGGCTTAAGGAGGCCGGGGTTTGCTCTCGACTGGATGCTGTCAGAACACGGGGGCGTGTTCCCCATGTTCAAAGCAGCAGTTCCTCATTTAGCAAGAGAGGGGGGTGTCTGGTACTCTGGGGGTGGCACGGTGGCCTCTGTGCTTAGACAAAATTATGACGGGGGTTGTGGCGCCTCATCCCATTCTCAGGCCTCGTCTGAGGCTGGCGTTCTCTAAGGCTGTTGATGCCCAACAGGAGAACAAAACGGCCCAGCTACGAGCGTCAGGGGCACTTTTTTTCCCTTCTCACTGGGAAGGGGTCTGGAGGCTCAACAACGCATTCTGGGAGGCCTGGAGGAAGGACACGAAACCAGGGCCGTGAGGGCAGGTCCTTCATTCTTTCTACAAGGTTACTGGGCACCTGCCACGTCTCTGATGCTGTTCTAGACCCTGGGGATACCGCAGTGACCGGGAAAGGAAGGCCTCTGGCTGCACGCAGCTGACCTCCAGTGGGGGGCACGGGCAAGAAACAAACACGATGACAGAGGGGACGCAACAATGAGTGAGTAAGGGGAAAGGAGGGGCTACTTCAGCCAGGGTGGTCAGGGAGGGCCTCTCTGAGGAGGTGACCTTTGCAGGAGACCAGCAGGAGGTCTGAGAAGAGCTGGGAGGACATTCCAGGCAGAGGGAGGGGCAGGTAGGAAGAGCAGAAAGGGGCCTGTGCAGCTGAGGAGGAGGGAGACAGGGGCAGGCCGGTGGCCCACAATCCCCACGGGCAAAAGGAGTGACCTTCTTCCTCCTGTCCCCCCGCCCCAGGCTGCACCTACACACCCAAGGAAGCCAGTTACATTCCTCGGGCCCCACCCCTCCCCAAACTGAAGGAAGACACGTGGGGCTGGCTCAGCGTTCCACGAGCAGGTAACCTGGGGCAAGTCATTGGTTTGGAGCTGGATTCCTCCTAGAGGATGGCAAACGGTGACCCCATCTCATGGGGTTATGATGGAGATCTGAAGAGATGACAATGCAGAGCTACAGACTGGCTCAATAAATTAAAATCCACACGGCAGGCTTTCACCTCCTGTGGTGGGGAAGAACAGAAAGGCAGGAAAAATACCAGCAGCCACAAGCCTGAACAGGAAAGGGGAGGGTGGCATCTATTCCCAGGCCATCTGGAAGGTTCCAGCAGCCTCTCTCTGGGCCTCAGGAGCAGCACACCACCAATCAGCAGATCAGACGGCACCATGTCCTCCTTAAGCCAGGAGAGCGCGGTTGGGAACAAGCGCTGGGCTGGGAGCCAGGAAGGCGGCGGCTCCAACCCTGCTCTGAACCCCCATTCCCGGGGAGGCGAGAAGCACAGGCTCTAGGAGCAGACGTACCCAGGACCACAAACCACACCTGCTCCATCTGAGACCTCAGCACATCATCACAACCTCTGAGAGCCTCTGCTCTGTCGCCTGAAAAATGGGAGTAACACCCTGTTGCCTGAAGGGTCATCATGAGGATTAAAAGCACTTGCCTTTCCTCACCCCTCCCCCTCTGAGGTCTTTCTAAGAAAATTGCAAAGGTCTTCCAGAATGTTTACTCCACCAGGCCAGGTTTTCAAAGGCAAACTGGTTCCCAGACACCCCCAAGGTGTCAAAAATGCTGCTGGAATAAACGTAGCACCGTAGTCCACCCAGGGCAAAAGCTTACAATGTAGTAGCTACAAGCTCTCCTCTCTGTGTTCCCTCCCTGACAGTGTCAGGAACAGAAATCCTGCAGGTCTCCCTCCGCAGGGAGAGGCCCTCAGGGCAGAGGCCCACTGTGACCTCAGGATCATATGTGCCCATGGCCATCTCTATGCCTAGAAAGTCTCCAGGGCCTGGAGAGACTAATTCAAAGATCAGCCAGAGTCAATAAAGCCAAAAATAATCCAGGGACTCTCTCAATGTGTTTTTGGCTCATGGGCCATTCGGGATTACCATGAGCACCCTTCCACTGGCTCAAGGGAAGGTGGAGATCACTCTCTCACAGGACTTGGGGCCTCTAGGAGGATCTGCGCGGCCCTGCTAGGCAGGACTGCATTCCTATTCATTCATGCGGTCAGCACATGTTTATTGCACAGCACAGAGATGCAGACATAACTCAGATGAAGTCAAGAGGGCTCACTCCCTTATTCATCACCCATTTCCTGAGCGCCCACCAGGTGCCCAGCTCTGGGAGGCAGAGATGCGTCCCATCGACCTTTCCTAGGGCGGCGCTCAGCCCTCCCACTCCAGGAAGGAGGCACGGGGCAGTGTCAACTTGACCCCGCTTCCCCCAACAACCCGGGGTGCCCCTCTGCTCACCCGGGGACCTCACAGCCTGGGCACGAGACCTCAGCTGCCCCTCCCCTCCCTCTGCAGGCACCAGATCTGAGCTGCAAAGGCCACAACACCAAGACATCACGTCAGGGCTGGATGGAGCTGTGGGCCCGCCAGTGCAACCTCAGAAATCTAGAGGAGAAGCAGAGGGCCTCCACCCTGGTCCAAGGCACTGTCAGCTCTTGCCTGGACGTGGCAACAGCCACTCCTGCCCCAGTGTCCCCAAGCTACTCTCCAAACCACAGCCAAAGTTAAAGCTTTAACAGGAAAATCTGATCACACACAGGCACACAGAGAGGACAAGCGCTCAGCTCAGCACTACTCAGTGGCTTCTCGTTTCTTCTACAATAAAAATTCAGAATGCTGACCGAGGCCTCCAGACTCATCTCCCATCACCCCCCACCCCCTCCCACCGCGTTTGCTGCAGTCCAGCCCCTTGGTCTTTTCCGTGGTCCTCTCTGCGTGGATGCTCTTCACCTGGCTGGCCTCGCACAGCCTGGACAGGCCCGTTGGCTCATCTCTCAGCCCGCACTTTCCTCGCAGCAGCCCTGACTGTCTGGGCTCCGGCCAGGCCGTAAGCTCCACCTGGCCGGCTCCTGTCCCCTGTGCTGGTGAACACACTGTTCCGGACACACCGCGCAGCCCAGGGTAAGCACTTGAGAAATACCTCTAAAACAACGCACAAGCTGTGTCAGAGGGACACCAGGCCCCCAGAACTGGGCGCAGGTCCCTTGGGCTGGCCAGTGGCTGGAGTCATCGGTGGCCACGGCCAAGGAGAGGAGTAGACAGGAAATTATCCTTGCTTCATGGGCCTTCCAGGCTTTCCCAGCTGTTATCAGGGGCCCGATAAGGCTAATTCCCCTTATCGCTGAGATAAGCGCCGGCAGAGGAGGCCAGCAGAGAGAAAGTGCGGGGCCCAGGGCCAGCCCAGAGGGAGGGGCATCAAGCTGTTTCCACCTCAGCGCCACCGAGGGACTTTGATTAAGCACTTATAACACGCCTGGCACTCCGCTAAGTGATTATCTCACTGAATCCCCAGGACAAATGCACAAGGGAGGCACCATTATTAACCCCATTTTACGGGTGAGGAAACTGAGGTTCAGAGGTCACGGTACTCTCGGCTCATGGCCTCAGCTCGGTCAGTGACAGAGCAGGATTTGAACCCTGGTCTTCCTCACTGAGGAGGCACACACTACTGCAGAAGCACCTGGAACATTGCAGAGACCCACAGTCAGCTGGAGCCGAAGGGACAGGTTCATCCTCCTCACCGTCCAGCTGGCACCTCCTCAATCCCCAGCTGAGGGAAGAGGCCACCCCAGGATGGGCAGCGGCTTGCCCACTGACACTGCCAGCTCAGCCAGGGCCTTCCACTCCACGACGTGGTCTCTGCCAGGGAAGGTCTGGGGGCTAAGGAGCCCCCAAGAAGGGCACGTGTCTGCCCCAGCCCCTGGGGTGAGCAGGCTCAACTCCAACAGAAGGGGTTTTGCACCGGGGGAATTAGAATAAAGGGAAGGGACTGAGGACATCTGAGTTCCACACCTGCCACCATCCTTGTGCTGCTGGGACCCTCTTGCCTTGATATCCCAATCAAGGACGGTCGTTCAGTGGGTCGTTCAGCCCACCAGTGGGGGAGGGGACCAAAATAAGGATGGAAGCAACACTTATCAAGTTTTTTAGGTGCCAGACACTCTTCAAAATGGTTTTTGCGTATGAATTCATTTAATCACCAAGAGAATTCTTGCAGGTGGCTATCATCATCTTTATTTTCTACATGGGAACATGAGGCAGCACAGAGAGGTTAAGTAACCTGCCCAGGGCCACAGAGCTGCTAAGAGGTGGAGCCAGGATCCACCACAGGCTGTCCTCTGGGCCATTCCAACAGCCACCAATCACAGTAGCCACCTACTATGTGCCAAGCCAGGTGCCCGGCACCAGAGGCAGGTGCTCCAAGGTGTGCCAGAGCCGATGTTGCCTGAGTGGGCATTTTAACAACCTTAGAAGCAAGTATCAGGATCGTTCTAGGTTCTAGTTATTCCTTTACTCAATTATTTACCAAGCACACACTGGGTACCCAGGAAGCCACTGTCACATCATCTGTAATCCTTGTGCTACGTGGCTGTTCATCAGATTATCCCCATTTTCCAGACAGGACACTGAAGGGCCAGAGGAGAGCTGCCTGTCCGAGGCCACAAAGCGCTGGAGGAGTGTGGGCTCACCAAGTGGCCAGGGGATGACATTCCAGACCAGGGGCACTGCCCGGCCACTGCCTGGAGGGCTGAGAGAGCACAGTGTGTCCAGGGAATGACAGGCCGTGCCAGCCCCCTGCCCCGCACAACCTCTGCCCATCCAGGGGGCAGGTGGCTGAGACAAGCATTGGGGGGTTGTGAAATTTTGACAATTAAACAGGCAGGTGGGCTGAGAGGATTCCTGCAGGGGACGGGACAGTGCCCAACTCCAGCCCACAAGCCCCCTGCCGCTGGGGGACGCAGCTGGAGTCATCTCTGGACCCCCAGCACCCGGCAGGGTCTGGTACCAGAGTAAGGAAGGGACAAAACTAACCTTCATTGTACGCAGACGATGTGCCTGGGCTAGTTCTTTTATTTATTGAATTTATATATAAATATAAATATGTATCTTGGCTCTTTCCAAAGAGAATTTGCAGAGACACAACCGAGGACACAGATGATAAAGTTCAATGAAACAGAGAAAAGGGCAAGAAGTCAGGGTCAAAGGAGATGGAGGCCTGGTATTTACGAGCTTAAGGCCGAGGGCAAGTTTTCCTTAATTCCCCCAGGGCCTCAGTTGTTTAAACTGTGAAATGGGAACAATAACACCTGCATCAGAGGTTGCTGAGGAGCTAGGTAAAATAACCCGCATCAAAGGTAAGTGGCAGCCATTGTCATTAGTGACCATCCCTAAAGGCCATAAAGGCCATTGTGGCGACTGTCTCAAGACTGGACGTGATCAAGATCTGCTGACGAGGACGACCTCAAAGATCATTCCTTCATTCACCAATTGTTTGCCGAGCGCTTACCAGGTGCCAGACACAGTTCTAGGCCCTGGGGCCAGAGAGTAAGGTAGACAAGTCCATGAGGTGAGAGAAGCAAGCTACAAAAAAGTATTTGCACATGAGACCGTTTTTGTATTGTTGTTTTAAGCATATATATGTTCGTGGAAATTTAAAAGGATATTAATCAAAACGATGGCAATGGTTACCTCTGCCTGGTGAGATTCCAGGTGATTTTTGCATTCTTTTTTGCTTTACTTGCACTTTTTACAATGGACACATATTAATTAAATTAAAAGAAAATGCACAATCAAGAGTATTTGTAAAAACTGGTTGAGCTTCCTGCCACTCCAGGCAAAAAGGGAAACACTACAGAACCTCACCCATACCAGTTCCTGGAGATGGTTTTTCTCGGCACTAGAGTTTTACGTATAGGACACTGAGAGATATCACCAAAAATGTCCTAAAATTGTTTCTCCATAAATGCAGGCATGCCACAGGTGTGTCCTAAATATCTGTCAAATAAATGAACAAGTGACCAGACACCAAAGCTCTTCATCTAGAGCCGCGGCTCTCAACTGGGATTTTGCCCCCCGGGTGACATCTGGCAATGTCTGGAGACACTTTTTTGTTGTCACGACTTGCGGGTGCTACGGTATCTAGGGGGTCGAGGTCAAGAATGCTGCTAAGCACACTACAGCGCACAGGACAGCCCCACAACCGAGAATCATCTGACTCAAGTGTCAGTAGTGCTGAACTGAGAAACCCTGTCTGGGGCATTGGGCCAGCCACTGTTATGAGACGAGGTGATCTGAGCCTGCAGATCTGGTTGCAAAATGCTTTCTCTCCGGTTGCAAAACGTTCTTCTCCACTCAAGAGGCTTTGTAATTAAAAAGAGCAAGAATCTGGAGTCAGACCAACGGCGATTTTAGTCCCACATTTGCCTACACGGGCAGATAAGTTTCCCATCCGTAAAATGGGGCTAATACAGGGCTTATCAGCACGGTGCCAGGCCTATGGTCCTTGACTGCTTGATAAATATTATTATTATGGGCTTTTGGGGGGGGATATGGATTGCTTTCTACCAGACATTAGAGGGTTTTTTATGTCTAAGCCTTTGTTCCCCATTAAACTGAAAACTTCAAAGGACTCATCCACATGTGAATCCCCCGGGGACCCTTCCCTCCAGGGTTTAGCATGGCATAGGCACACGGTAGGTACTCAGCTAACACATGAATCTATGGGACTTCCATCCAGGGTCTGAGAGGGCTGGTCTCAGACTGCAGGGAGAGGCCTGAAAATGGGACGACTCTGAGGGTGTGGCAAGTATGGCCCCCCACCTCAGTTTGGAAGAGGAGCCCTTCTCTCCATGTCCTCTTCCTGTGCCCTTCTCCATCCCACCCCCACTCACAGAGGACACACAGCAGTGATGAAACTCACCTGGGCCGATGGCTGAAGGCCACCCCTGTGCATCCCTTGGGACACTGATTAACTCAGAAAGAAGCTGAGCTCAGTAGGGGAGGCATAGCTGGTGACAGTCCTAGGGGTCAGGTAAACAAAACTCAAATTGCGGGCGGGGGCTGCCCAGCTCTGAAAGGGAGGCCAACAGAAACACGGGTCCATAAGGGGCAGCCTCAGCAGACCATGAGTCCCTGGGGGGCAGAGTCTGTGTCCTACCCCACCCCCACCCCCCCACGGTGGAGCCCAGAGCAGTAAAGAGCTCCGAAAACATTTGTCATTGAGCAGACAAGGGTCCAGGAAGCCTACTCTACAATGTAGGGGGTTGCAAATCTGGGTTTGCAGGGCAGCTCCACCCTGAAACTAAACCTCCGTTTCTTCATCTGTAATTTGGAATAATACTACCTGCCACACAGGAGAAGTTGAAATACAAGTGACAACGATGATCATGATGAATAATAACTGGGCCCTGCCTATGTGCCAGGCTCTGTTCACTGCACTTTACATGTACTAACTCGTTTAATCATCACAATAAGGCACATACCAAGTGCCTAGCACAGCATTTGGCCCATATTCCAGCTACCAGAAGGAGTCCCTTTTCTGCCCAACACTTAACTTGAAACAAGGGGAAGAGGAAAAGAGAGGTAGAAATCCGCTTAGAGAGAGGAGAGGCAAGACTCAGGGAACCCCAGAGGTGGGTCCTGATGTGAGACCGAGGGTGGGGAGGTGAGAAGTGGGCTGTGCTAAAAATAGAGGTGCTCCTGGGAGGAAGCCGCCGCACTCAGGCGGTGGGCAGATTTCGAAGATCCAGTATTAGGAGGAAGACGAGTGATGGGGAAGGTACTTTCCGAGCGTGGGAGCCAGGAGGGCACCGAGGAACCCCACTCGGCCGCAAGATTCGGGAAGGGGGTCCCCCTCCCTGAAGGAAGGCGACCACCGAGGGAGACAAGGGGATCGCAGTGGGAGGAGGGCCTGGGTGGGGGGCGGGAGCACTAGAGGAAGCGACCCCGGGGGAGGGGAGCCCCAGGGGAACCCGGCGGGGGTCCGGCAGGGAGGGAGTCCGGCCGGGGGGCCCCGGCGCCTCCCGGGCCAGCAGGCGCCTCCCGGGGCCTCCCCAGGCCCGGCGCTCACTCACCCGGCCCCCCTCCAGGGGCGGGCCAGCAGGGCGCGGCGCAGCGCGGGCGGCAGCATCTCGGGCTCGCGGCGCGGCTGTGCGCCGGGGCGTCAGCCCGGGCGCCGCGGGGAGGGGCGGCCCCGCCCGGAGCGCACCACCTCGGCGGGCGGGGGGACCGGGTCTGCCGGCCTGTCCTCCGAGTCGGGGTCAACCGAAAGTTGCCTTCTGTTACTAAAATAATTCTCTTTTGGAGGGCATGATAGAGGCCCCTACGTGACCTAGGACAAGGCGACCCAAAAGGGAAGCCGTGAAATATACACGTTTCCCCCTCCTCTCTTTATGGTATGACCCTGCAGGTCTCGAGAGGGCCGCGGGAGAGAGGGCGTGAGCCCCATCGACCAATCAGAGCGACAGATGGAAGCTCCCAGGCCAATCAGAGGGGCGGTCATGTTGCAGCCTTCTTAGGCGGGGAGAGGGGCTGAACGAGCCAATGAGAGAGCGGGGCTGGGTCACGTGTGAGGCGGGGCGGCAGGACCGCAGGGCCGCGGGTCAGGTGTCGCTGGCGCGCGGCGTCGCGGCGCGACCACTTAGGCTGTCCTTGCCGTGTGGCTACCAGGCTCCTCGACCCCGCAGGGCCACACCGCGGCCAGTCCCCTGCCTCCAGCTTGGAGTCCCTGCCGCCAGCCCCCTGGCGGTGACCCAGACTCCCCCCCCCCCCCACCGGCCTGGCGCGGGGCCACCCAGCTGCCCGGGGCCTGGCGCTTAGATAAATCGGCCTGCTTCCTTGCAGTTTACGGTCAATAAAAGATAAAACGCGAGCCGGTCTTTGCTTAACTTTTCTTTCAAAGCCTCTGGCCGCGGAACCAGTTGGTCCTGCGCTTTATCTCCCCTCCCCCCATCAAAATTTCAGTTTTCTCTTGCAGAAGTTTGGTGAAGGCTTGAACGTTATTTGAAGCCTTCGTATTCTGAAGCCTTCGTGATGACACGGTCTTAGGGACCCATTCTATTCCTAAGGAACTGTTATAGCTTTTCTAACACTCTCGTCTAATTATCTGTTTATATTTCCTCCAGCAGCGTGAACCGAAAATCTGCTTAGGAGCCAAAGTTCTGATGCTGATTGTGGTTCCTCCCTAGGACATTGGCAAAATACGTAACTTCCCTGGGCCTCAGTTTCCCTGTCTATCAAGTGGGGGTAATAATCCCCACATTAGAATGCCCTGGTTATCTCATGCTACTCCCTTCCTCCAGATCATCCCTTTAAGACACTTTGGGGAATTGAAACAGAGCGGGGAGCGGCGAAAGGAAACCACATTAAGAGCACGTCTTAGGGTAGAAAATAAATTGGAATTGGTGGGGGTTGTTTCCCTTCATCCTTGAAGAAAACCCTAGTCGGTGGGCCATTCACATAGGGCAATGTCTCCCTGAACTTGGCCATTAACAAGAACATTGGACAGTGTCAAATCCAGAGCCCCAGGAGGTGGCCTCTCATGGGCACTGGGAGGAGGTTTAAGAAATGGGGGCTTGGGGCCCGGCCTGGTGGTGTAGTGGTTAAGTATGCACGCTCCACTGCCGTGGCCCGGGGTTTGCAGGTTCGGATCTTGGGCGCCCACTGACACCACCGCTTGTCAAGCCATGCTGTGGCAGCGTCCCATATAAAGTAGAGGAAGATGGGCATGGATGTTAGCCCAGGCCCAATCTTCCTCACAAAAAAGAAAGCAAGAAATGGGGGCTCTGTGATTAACAGGACCTTAATTCCAAACCAGGCTACAACAATTACTCAGCCTTAATCTCTCTGGCTCTCTCTTCCCCTTCTGTAAAATGTGTACAACTGTCAGAGGCAAATGTAACCAGTGATGTGAAATTCCCCTATTGTGTCACTAGTTGGCTACTTTGTTTTAGTGTTTATGTGGCCCTCAGTCCTCTTCCCCATCCCCCATCACCACTCTATTGTCAATTTAAAAAAAAACACCATCAATTCTAAGACATTTCACTTTATTTAAAAGAAGCCAATATACAGGATATAAAGGGCATGATATTTACAACAGTACAGTAAACAGGTTGGTTTCCGGTAGGATCAGTAGTCTTTCAATGAGTATAAACCCCCCCTTCCCCTTGATGCTAGACCCAGCTGGCAGACAAACAGCAACAGTGGGGTGGGATGGGACTGCAGGATACAAAGTCTCCCTGGATGAGGCTAAAAATCAGGTTGATGCTAAAATGTCCATGAATGGGTCTTGGGGGGTGGGGAGCAGTTTCCTTTGCCTCATTTCTTTTCGGGCTTGGCAAGGGGAATGGTGAGGGATTTGCCCAAGACTAACACACAGCCCATCCTGAGCCTAGAAAGCTTCCACCCATGGAAAGTTCCCTTCCAGAGAGAATTTGCCTTTACCCATACCCACCGGCCACCTGCAGACTCCCCACTCTAGGAGACAGCCCTTCTAGAACCCAAGCTCAGTGTCTCAAGGTGGATGACTCAGGTCTGGGGAAGCCCCCAGCACCCTAGTTCCTTAACCAGGACCCTGGAGGAGCACATCAAGGACTGTAGCCCAGGCCCGGGCCTGGAGCGGGCACAGCCAGGGCTGGGCTACGAGCAAGTCACAGCATTTCCTCTCCTCTTCCAAGTGCCTGACAACCTGGGACCCACTAGGGCCCAGGCCCCAAGGAGCCGTGTGCCCCCTGAACCTACAGCCCCATTGCTGCCCACGCTCTGCTGCTTCTCAATTCGCTCCCAAACACAGCTGACTTGGAAATGGATCTCGGGAGACCAGAGCTCAAGGAACTAATCAGAGCCCACCCTCTGAAAAGCAGGGCTTGTTGCCCACGGAGTACCCCTCCCCCTCCCAATTCTGAATTCCTCACTGCCCACCTACTCCCACAAGTACCCTCCCCACTAAGACTTCCAAGGACCAGAGAGCTGAGGGAGCAGGGAACAGAGAAATGGGGTGAGGTGGGACTTGCACTCTGCTGAAGCTGCTCACGGGTGTAGATGAGCAGGCGGTGAGGACCGGGAGATGGGGATGGGTACTGATTATATTAAATCCAGCAGCAACATGCATCTTGTCCACAGAAAAATGCTGGGCTACCACAACTGCCTACCCTAGATTAAAAAAACCTTTCCTTTCATAAAAATAGATGAGAGACTCTTGCTTTATAAATAGATTACATTTAGCTTAAGTTATACCTTATATTATCCCCTACCCCACACCCTCTCCCCCACCCCAAGCCAAAGTGGTTTGATTCTCCATAGGTCATCTGAAGGACACCCAGGGGCTAAGTCCATGATGGACTGGCCCTTCAGAGACCTCAAGACATATTGCTACAAGAAAACAAAATGTGTGTACCTGCCAATAATTTTTTTCCCTGTTCGGAGTCTCAGAAGAGTGTGTGTGTGTATTTGTGTGTGTGTGTATGCGTGCACATATTCCACAACCAGGGAGCCAAAAGGAAGCTACTCTCCCTGCCCCTCCCCAATCCTCTCTTTTTATAAACCCCCCCAAAATAGGAGAGTGAAAGAGGGCAGCACAGGAGAGCCCATCTGAGAACAATTCCAAAATACCAATGTCAATATGACACTGGGCTTAGAAATAGAAAACCAATATTAAGTATTTACAGCTTTACAAAGGACGGACCAGTTTGTCCCAACTGGACCTGGTGCTGCCCCAGCGAGCGTTGGGGTCTTTCTTGGCAAGCTGTGGGCTCTTGGCGGGGGACAAGCAGGGCCCACTGGCAACTAACTCAAAAAAAAAAAGTGGTGGGGAGGGAGGCAGCCAGGCCTTGGTCCAGGCCAAGACCCAGGACCCCACCCAGGAGGCTGGTCACCACACTCTCGCTGCCCCCCTGCATCCACCTGCCCCAAATCTTTGCTCCCCAGGGGAGAGCAGCTATTAAAAACCAGGAGGAATAACTTTCCAGCCAACGTATGTCTCTGGCTCCTGCCATTTCCATACTCCCTGGACAGATTCAGAGTACCCCAGTCCCCAAAGACAAACATCCTATGTATACAAGGGGGAAAGCACAAATAATACCACTGGCCACCAGTCGCCACGGCCACCTAGTTACCCCCAATACTTACACTGTTGCCTTACTGTCTTAACCCTAACGATACGTCTGCCACCCTCCCACCACCTTAAAAAACAACCCAAGGCTGGCTTCTAGTCTGCCCGCCTAACCACGCCATTCGATGCCTCCTGCAGGCCTGGACTGAGGAGGCCCTCGGGGGCGGCCATCTCCCCCATCTCAAAAACGGAAAATCTTTTCAGCAGCTGAGGTCCAAGCCCAACTGGCTCTGATAACCTTTGGTTAAAGTAAAACTAAAACTAAAACAACATAACAATAACGACAATAATAATCGAATATGTTTGAACCCTGTAACCTTTAGAACAAGGGTCAGCGAGGAGGAGGGGAAGGGCTGTCTCTCCTCTGAAACCATCGTCCCTCCACATACCACCAAGGGACTGCGGCCAATCAGAGACGCTGGGAATGGAAGCCTCTCAGCCAGACTGCCACTGGGAACCAGTAGGAGGTCCCCTCAACATAAAAAAAGAGGAAAAAATTCACAATAAAGGCCACCAAGTTCTGATAAATAAAAATGACACACGGTCACTAACACTCTCTCACTCTCTCCACATATATATTATATGAATGTTATGTACAATGGTTTTAAGACTGAAAAATAGGTAAGGGAATGGAAGAGAAAGAAGGCCCTTACCGGTGCCCTGGAGGAAGGACAGGGCCACATCCTACTCAAAGCTAGAGCCCTCCTCTGCCTGCAGACAGAAGCAGCAGGTGGGAAGGTCTGGTCCTCGGGCACATTTTGCTCCTTTGACCTCCAGGGGGAGCTCCTGGGCCAACGAAAACAAAAATCAGCACTAAAGCCCACGGTAGTGGGTACAAAAAGAAATTTAAAAAAAAAAAGCAAAGCCTGCTCAGCTGGCTCCAAGCTGAGACTTGGCGGGTGGCCTCGACACAGCGCCCTTCAACTCGGGCCCACTCCAGTCCTGGGGAGATACTGGCTCAGATTAACTCCCCAACTGGTCAGTCAACCAAGTGAAGTATGGAAAGAGGCTTGCATGTGCCTGTGAGCAGAACAAGGATGGTTCTCACTCCCGCTCCACTCCTGCCACCTCTGATCCACCAGCAGCCCTTGCTGCCTCCTTTCCTTTCCCTTTCCAGTGTCTACCAATGGCCAAACAGCAGGCGACTGGGAGACAGTGGAGAACCAAGATGGCGGCAGGCGGTACTGACCCGGCTCCACCGTGGAGAGGTGGATACCAGGCCTGGCCTCTTCAGACTTTCTCACAGAGAAATTAGAGATCTGCAACCCTTTATCGTTGGCTGGAAAGGGACAGAAAAACATCAAGTCATCAGGGCAATAAAAGACCCCCCCAACCCACAGAAGTCCCAAGAAAGCAAGCAGTCAGGTGACCGAGGGCCTTGCAGGAGCCAGGCCCCGCGACCGACCTTGACTGCACCCCCTCCGAGTCAGTGCTCACCCTCGGAGGCTGCGAGAGAGATTGCCTTAGCTTTGGCCTCCCTCCCAGGAAAACCAGGGGTCTGGGAGAGGGCCTACCTTCCACAATGATATAAGGCAAGCTGCTGTTTTCTGTTGGTTTTGTTTTTTGCATAGTAGTTTAAACACAGTGAGGCTCCACCTTCCCCCACAGTGCCTTGTCCCTCCGCTTTGCCACTCGATCCAAAAAGAAAATAAAAATTTGTCTTCCCTCCCTCCTTCCATCTTTTCTCTCTTTCGGTAAGTGAAGAACACCTGGGAGGTCCCCGTCCAGGCCTGGGAAGGTTGCAGAAGCAAACAGCTCCTTCCTGGGGGTAGGCAGATCACTCCAAGCGCAGCTTGGTCAGCGCTGGCCAGCAAAAGGAGGGGAGGGCATAGCTCACAGCCAATCAGAGGAGCAGGTGGGAGGGTAGAAAATCTGCGTTATACCATGCCCGGGGGCCCCGCCCTCACCTAGAGTTTTGTATAAAAACACCTGCAAGGAATAATTCTTTGGAGCTCAAAGTGGCTCAGCTTAAGGGAAAAGGCACAGTTAACACTGCATCGTCCGGACAGAAGTCTGCATTTGTAATGTGGAGAACAATAGAAATTGACAGCACCATTCCTTGGGTGGGTGGATGGAGAAGGGGCACTGGTTGGTGGTGGGGTGGAAGGAAGGAAGGAAGGAAGCAGCGGTCCCTCAGGGCCTCCAGACAAGGGAGGGCAGAGGAAGTCTGTATGGTGAGGACTGGAGCCCCACTCCGAGGAGCCTTCCTGGCCCCACGGGGAGAAAGGGGCAGAGGCCCCATCACCAAGACCACCAGGCACGGGGGCCTCGGTCATCAGCTGACCATGGGCTCCACGTCCGCCTCCCGCTCAAAGTCGTCCTGGATCTCGTCTGTACTTCCTGAGTCACTGCTGGCCACAGAGCTGGGGGACGGTGAATTCCTGGAAGGCACGAGAGAATGGGGGGCGGTCAGAGGGTAGCCTGCGGACCCCTGAAGGGATTCAAGGAGCGAGACAGGCCGAGCAGCCACTCCTGTAAAATCTAACCTCAGGGGATCCTGCCCTGACACCTCGCCCTTGCTCTGCTTTCCTTAGAATCTTCTAAGCTCACGCGTTGAAAGTAGCCCTCAAGACCTCTTGGGACCCCCTGCACTAGCCTCTTATAGTTCTGGGTGCTAAGAGCTCCTCGGGAGCAGGGACCATGGATCAAGCTTGGTTCTGACCCTCCAACCACCAAACACAGGTCTGGGCACATAGAGATGCTCAGTAAACCCCAATTAACTCAGAGCTCAAAGGGAGGCCACACTGGATAGCAGTTAATAGCACTGGCTTCGAATTCTGGGTCTATCACTGATGAGCTGGGGGACCTTGGGCCAGCTGTTTAACCTTCCTAAGTGTCCACTCCTCCATCTGAACAATGGAGATAACAACAGTGGGTTCTGGAGGATTCAGTGAGTTAAATGGATGTCATGCTAAGCCTAGGGCCACACACACAGCTTCCCACGGAGCTTCTGCCTCTTTTATGGCCTGAACCATGGCCTGCAGGAATACATTCATAATAAGAGAAACAAAATTACAATTAACATACACTTGTGTTTTATGCCAAGCATTTCACATGTATCATCTCATTTTATTATTAGCATGTCTGTCTCCCCAATGAGGCTGCATGTTCCTTGAAGGCAGGGGCTCTATCTTTGTTTTGGGGTCCCCCAGCAAAGAAAGGGGCCTGATGCATGTCAGTCTCCTGGGACAGACCCACTTAGCCCTGGGTTGGAAGTTGGGAAAGGAAGGGAAACGGCTTCCTATGGACAAATGCGAGCCCCATCAGCAACGGTGGAGAGGAGGGCCCTGCCCACTCCCTCCAGCTGCCGATTCAGCAGAAAGTGGGGTGTAAGCCCGTTGAAGACAGGGGCTGTGACTGTTCTGTTCATCACTGTATCCCCATAGCCTTGCACAGAGCAGGCCTTTGACAAGTAACTGTTGAATCACTGGGGGCACAGTTGCTGTGGGAGTTATGTGAAATTAATATGTAAGGCATCTAGCATATAGTAGGTGGCTAATATCCATTGGATGCTTGGATGGACGGATGGATGGATGGGCAGATGAATGGATGGATGCCCGGAAGGGTTAGGTGGATGGGCTGGGCAGATGAAACAGGCCAGGCTGTAAGTTTCAGCCCCACGAATTCCCCCCAAGAACCCAACCAACCACTGAGTCCCCAGGGAGGACAAGACGGGGTACCTGTCTGCGGAGCCTTTGATAAGACGGCGGCAGGTCTCCATCTGCACGTCCAGGCCACGCTTCATGCTGCACATCTCCATGTACTCATGCAAGTGCCGGTTCATGTCGCTCTTGGCTGTGGCCAGCTCCAGCTGAGAGGAACCAACACGGGTAAGAGTCAGGCCAAGTCACCCTTGTAGCAGAACCTCAGCAACCTCCCTCCTCGCGACCTCGGCGGTGGCAGCATCAAGGCCACCCCTGGCCCCCACACCCTCAGGGCCCTGCCTCGTGGACATCAATCCTCTCTCTGCTCTCTGCGTAGTGGTCCATGGCCTCTAGAACTGCTTCTGCTGAAAGGGGACTGGTTGCTTAGCAACCACAGGGCCAGCCTTCCCTGATGGGCCCCCACCTGGTTCTGCCAACTCCACCCTGCCCGGCATCTCCTTTCTACGGACTTGGTTAGAAAAGTCCTCGAGGGCCGGCCCCGTGGCTTAGCGGCTAAATGCGCGCGCTCCGCTGCTGGCGGCCCGGGTTCGGATCCCGGGCGCGCACCGACGCACCGCTTCTCCGGCCATGCTGAGGCCGCGACCCACATACAGCAACTAGAAGGATGTGCAACTATGACACACAACTATCTACTGGGGCTTTGGGTGGAAAAATAAATAAATAAAATCTTTAAAAAAAAAAAAAAAAAGAAAAGTCCTCGAGTCTCTTTCACGTTTCTGACCTTCTCCTCTACCAAATGATACACCCCCCCAGGGAAGGAGCCTGCTTCTCTCTCCCAAGCGTGACCAGAGCAATGACTCTCAGGAATAGACGTGGCCAAGTCCACAGGCTCTGGAGCAGAGAGAACTGGGCTCGAAGGCCGCTTCCTGGCTGAGGCCTTGGGCAGGTCACTTGGTCTCTTTTAACCTCATCCTCCTCTGTGAAACGGGATACACAGTGCCTACTGCACCAGGTGGAGGCTCCGAGGGACCTCTGGGCACACACACAGCATGTGGATACCAGGGAGGGTGGACTTCAAAGGGCTTACTAGTGCCCAGCATCACTCAAATGATGTCACTCAAATGTCAGCTCTCTTTATTTTGGGATCACCATCTACGCTGAGGAACAAAAAAAAATTCTCTGGGGCAGACAGGGATCATCACCCCCATTTTACAGATTAGGAAACTGAAGCCCTAAGAGGGGTATGGCTTGCCCAGCGCCAGGCAAGGAATCGGTAGGCCTCCTGACTCCTGATCCTGGGCCTGCCCCCCTCTACTCGCCCCTGCACACATGGGCACTTGACCACCGGGGGTCTCAACCCTGTGGCCTCAGTGGAGCTTCCCCGGGGGCTCCACAGCCCGCACCCTCACCTCGATCTGGCCTATGGTTTCCTGGTACTCCCTGTCTCTCGTCTTGAAGAAGGATTCGGTCTCGTGGATCAAGTTGCCCAGGTTTTCCTCTTGCTGGGGAAAGAGAACAAAGGGGACGATTGAGCTGGTGGTGGAGGCTGCAGGGAAAGAACGGGGACAAGGGATAACTGAAGGGAGGGCCCCGGTCCCCGCCTCCCGGCCTTTGGGAAGCCAGGCCCGGCCCACCTCGCCCTGCAGGTCGATGGATGGGTTGCAGTTGGTGAAGTCCTCCCAGAGCAGCAGTGTGTCCTCATTCTCCTCCCACGTCAGGCTGTCACAGTCGTCGTCAAAGTCAAAGGTCTCCCGCCTGGGGGGACACGAGAGGGCGTGACTGAACAGAGGCCAGGCTCCAGGGGTCCGGATGGGGGAGAGAGGGGGGCACCACCCACGGGTATGCTCCTACAAGGCGGCCCTCTAAAAAGACAGGGGTAGTGGCCAAAGTGGACATGTGCCTTACCCCTGGGGTTAACCCTTTTAAAATGCAGAAGGTATTCACATATTATTCATACAATTTAAAATGTATATTTTTTAAGATGCTTGGCTTGAATTAATGGAGACTAAAGATATTTGCCTCCCAAGTCAATCTAATAACTTTTTCCATTCATTTAACAGTGCATTTCCTGAGCCCCTACTTTGAGCCTGGCACTTTATATAATCTCTGCAACTCGGCAAGGTTGATACTATTATACCCATTTTACAGATGAGGAAATTGCAGCTCAGAAGGAATAACTCACTTGTCCAAAGTCACGCGACTAGCCTGTAACAGAAACTGGGGCTGACAGGCAGATCTTCCTGTTTCCTACAGCCCTTTCCTCCCCATCAAAACCTCGCTGGGCACCAAATGTGCTGGGCAAGGACCGGCCGCTCAGCATGTATTAAAATGCAATCCATTCCACCCTCACAACAATCCTTTGAGGCAAGCCTGATTATTATTCCCATTTTCCAGGTGAGGAAACCGAGGCTCAGAGGGACTAGGTGGACTCCTAGACCAACACATGCTGGAAATCAGGTTTGAATTCAAAGCCTGAGTGACTTTAGGGCTTCTTTCTTCACTAGAACTAGAAGTAGGGTGATGGAGCAGACAGGTTTGCCTGGGATTAACGGGTTTCTGGAGATGTACTCATTACCCCAACCGGAGGGGATCTTAAAAATCATTCGGCCTAACACGCCCATTATTCAGATGGAAGCCTATGCCTGCAGGAGTGAAATCACTTGACCGGGGGACTTAGCCGCAGAGGAGGATGTGCGCCCCAAGTCTCCAGATTCCCGTGGCAGGGCCCCCCACTGCCTGCACTGCCTCCCTCGGCTCCTTCCTGGGTCCTCCAGGGCACCACTCCCAAACTCCCTACAAGGGACCAGGCTGGGGGCCACTGGGCAGGGCCCAAGAAGAAAGAATTTCTGGTAAAAAGCTACCAAGAGGGCCCCCTGGAGCCAGGGTCCCCGCCAAAAAGCAGTTCCTGCCGGAGCCTGTAGGTGGCTCCGGGGTCCAGGGACCAGAGGCGCCAGGGCTGGAGAGGGAGGCGCCGCGCCTGGCTAGCTTCAGAGGAGCCCCTGGGGTTGACTGTCACTGCATTACATACTCGACTGCTGACTTCACTTCCTTCCCAGCGGCTGGGATCTGAAGGATATCCCAGCTGAAGATAGGGGAGCCAGACAGGACGGGAAGATGGACAAGACAAAGGGGTCAGAAGAGGCATCCCCACTCCCCATAGATCTGGAGGGCGGGGCTGAGGAGGAGGGCTGGCCACTGTGCAGAGAAAGTAGCAAATTCCTCCCCTGCTCCTTGGTCTGAAGCCCAAGGAACCGATTTTGATTAAAACAAGACAACCCTGACACGAGTGCCTCATTTAGAGACTTCAGTGGAACCGGCCTGGGCATCTCTGCTTGGGTCTCAGCCAGTAGCTGGCGGGAGATATCAGTGGGAGGGGCCGGGGCCCCACTCAGGGTGGGGTCGGCATGGCCTAGATTAGAACTGCAAGGGTGGGGGAGTGATCAGAGGATGTTTTTTTAACTTAGACAACTTTACGACCAGATAAATCTGATTGGACACTAAATCACCCAGTTCAGACCTGTCAGCACTCAGGCACCATTTCCGCAGCACAGGAATGCTCTTTCCTACACACAGGAGCACTGCCAGTGGAGCCCCCGACTCGGCTCTCAGGACTGTCCCTTTCCGCTCACTCCATTCATGGGCAGCCTAACAATTCCCTAGGGACTTTATGAAAACGGGGACAATGACTTCTTCAGAGAAGACCTTTCATTCGACCAAATGAACCCAGCCTGTGTCTGTGGGGTGTACATCCTGCCTTAGGCTCAGAAATGCCCAGAGCAACATTCAGAAAACCCAGAGCCGACCAGGGTTCTCTTCCAAAGGCCCTCTCGTCAGCAAGAGATGAGAATATGAGATGTGGGGGTATGTCAAAAGATGGATCAAGAATCTAGGAGTCTCCTCGTCACCCTCAAACAGCAAACCCACAAAACACAGCCCCATCTCCGTTCTGTTTCAAGGGAATGGCAAGTACAGGGAAGTGGCGGGCAAACCCATCCCTGCCCAGTTCCAACTCCTGTCTTCCTTAGAGTCGCCTTTCTCAGGGGCAAAGGGACCGGGGCAGGGATGGTCCCAGAGAGAGCAGAGGAGGGACATCTCTTCCAAGCACGAACACAGCTGGTTGGGACAAAGCACTGGACCCAGAGTCGAGGGCCAGCTCTGTCCCCATTTCTCATGCGCCCCTCTCTGAGCCTCAGTTTCCCCATCTGTACGGGAAGGGGCTGGGCGGAGTGGTCTTCGGACTCTGTAAAAGCCCACCCCAGAGCTTTGCAGGAGCTTTGTCAGGAGAGGCTCTGGGCCCTGGCTTTTGAAGGAGCAGATGTCAGAGTGATCTGCTAACAGCAGCGTGCTCTCTGGAGGGGTTCTGGGAGGTTTTGTGATGGCTCATCGGAGGCAGGAGCTCACCCCTAGCCCTGCTGTCGGAAACTCAGGACTCCAGGGGGCACATCAGGCCAGAAAGCTGGCTCAGCCTGGAGACTCTGATGCAGGGGGATGGGTGAGTCAGGGGGGAATGGGTATGGGGAGGAATGGGATCCTGGGGGAAAACTGAGTTCTCAGAGCCCAGGTGCCCAACTGTGAGGGACTCCAGAGAGAGCGGGCAAGAGTGGGCCAGGGAGAAAGGTGGACCCCAGAGGCCCAGTCTCAGCCCTGCCCTTTGACCCCAGGCCCTTAGTTAAGTCATCCAAAGCACCTCTCCCCTCTTTCCCCACTCCACTTTAGGGTACAACACGGATTAGAGTTAAAGATAGATCAGGATTGGAAATATGGCACTGGACAGGCCAAGGCCACCACACATCCCTGCCCCAGGCACCTAGACCCAGAGAGGTTCTGGTAAACCAGTGCTCCGCAGGGGCAGGGAGAGGAACCCCGATCGGTAGCATTTGCCAATTTCCCACCATGGCAAACTTTAAGCTACCAATGTGCCATCACTGAAGCTAGAGTGGGCAGACATGCACACTACCAGCTTTCACGAGCCAGTCCAAGCCGGCCCCAGCCCACCACTGACGGTATCCAGCCCCAGACTCTGTCACTAACCCAGGCAGCATCTCACCGTGAGAGAACACAGGCAGACAGGCCGGGCTGTGAATCCCAGCTCTGCACCTATTAGCAGAATGGTCTTGGCCAAGTGGCTTCCCCTCTCTGAGTCTCAGTGTCCTCATCTACAAAAGGGGAGCGATAACTCCACCTCCTAGGCTTGTCTGGGGTCACTGAGTCACACTTGTAAAGCACCTCGCAGATGGAGGATGCTCAGTGAACGTTGGGAGCCCTCCCTCGGCCAGTGTGGTGGGTCCCGGTGTGGGTCAGCTCTAAGCCCTCCCACCACAAAGAAACGAGTGAGAGTGGGTCTGAGGCTTGATCAAGACTCGCACACAAATCCAACGTCCACCACCATTTGGCCCTCTCTGAAAATGTGAAACTCCCCAAATCATACATGTTGAAAATGAATGCAAATTCTTTCAGAACACTATGCTGGCTATACAAAACACACCAGTGGGCTACTTTCAGCCTAGGCCCCCAGTCTGCCACCCCCGCCCAGCAGTCTGCAGAAGTGGAGAGGACCCCCCCCCGCACTGGGGCAGGGCGATACTCACAGCTGATTAAACATGCGTTTCATCTCGTCCGTGATGTTCATGGAGCCGACCTCGTCATCCGAGAACCGGTTCCCCTCCCCGTCCTGCTCGGAGATGTCATCGTCCGAAGCGACCTTACGCTCTTTCTTTTTGGGGACCACCTGACCCGGAAAGGAAGAGATCAAGGTAACTGGCAGGCTCTGCTGGGATGGAGGGTGCGGTGGGCTGGGAAGGGAGCTGGCTTCCCGCAGGATGGATGGAGCGTGGCTGGGGCCAGCCACAGCCGGGAGAGATGCACAGGTCCTCTAAGAAGCAGGCAGCGTTAGCAGGAAGCGTGAGGGGGTGACATGCAGGATGGAGGACACAGACGGCCTGGACCCTTCCCTGCCCTGGTGGTTGGGCTGGCCCAGCTCGCCCCTTCACCAGAGAAACAGCCCCATGAATTCGGGAGAGCAGTGGGCCAGGCCGGGGCGCAGAGTCACCTGGGAGGTCTCAGAGCCAGCCAGAGACATGGAGAGGCCCAGACGGCCCCATGCTCCCCACAGCCCTCCCGCTCCCACGCAAAGGCAGAGGGGTGGGCAGCTCCAGGTTCACCAAGCTTCCTCCACTCCCAGCAGACAAGACTCGAGCGAACCCAAGAGGGCTGAAACGGCGTCCCCCACTTCCCAGGGGAGGGGCAGCGAGAAGGCACAGAGGTGGACAAAGGGCCCCGGGGAAGCCCAGACCTCACCAGCTATACACAAACTCACACACTTAAAGCGACAACACACTGGACTGCCCTGGGCTCAAGCAAAAGCCAAACCACAATCCAAAACTCAAGAAGCAGCCTTTGGAGAATGACGCGCACCCTTCCGGCAGCTGGACTAGCCCCCCAGCACTCCCCGGAGGACAGCCTGCCGGTGCTAACTTCTCGCCTTCTCTGGGGACACACACCCTTGCTCATTTGGGGGGGGGGGGTGCCGACAGACTCTTCAGGGGGAATGGAAAACAGTCAAAGGCCAACAGCTCCTCTTCTGAATTCTGAGGCTCATCTGCCAGGGCACAGCCCACCTCACCCAGGGTTCCCCAGCCTGGCCCTGGCTCCCCGAATGTGGCGATGGCCCCCAGAGGAAGAGCACAGAATTGGGGCAGTGGACCCTGCGTGAACCAGTGGATGGAGCCCTGGAGGGTCAGGAGACCTGAGTTCCAGTCTCGGCTCTGCCCTTTCCTTCCTTGAAGCCGTCACGCCACCCCCGCCCAAGTGAGTGGCCTCCTGAGCCACAGGATGAAGGGTCAGCATGGGTGATGGTGAGCCCACCAGTCTACGAGTCCCTGATTCTGTTTTCCTGGGGAGGCCAGAGGGGTGGGTAAACGCTGCCTCTGGGGGAGGGGGAGTGAGCGGGGTGTCAGGGAAACAGGGGTTGGCCAGGCAGGGGGGGGAGGGCGGCCGCCCTGAGAGGGGGCAGTGGCAGGTGGGCGTGGCGGCTGCTGAGCGGAGTGGCCCTATTCACCTGGAAGATCTTGGACACGTCTTCCGAGTTCCGCTGCTGTGCGACATCGCACAGCTTGGCCGTGATATCGATTCGGCGACAGATGTCCATGTCCACCTTCATGGCCTTTTCTTGGATCTTTGTGTCCAGGTCTGTCATGGGCTGCAGGGAGGACAGCAGGGGTTACGTGAGCGAGGGACGGAGCAAGCACGGGGGCGGAGCAGTCGCCCCCAGGCTCCTGCTGCACAGAGAGGCGGGAGGCCCCCAGGTGCGGGGTGGGAGGCCCCGGAGGCCGAGGGGGGCCTTGAGCTTTTCCTGGGCGTGAAGGACTGGGTCAGGGCAGGGGTGGAGGGGACGTGGGAACTGCAGGTTTGGTGCCACGTGGACAACGTGAGACCGTTTGCCAGTCTCCCTAAGGGCTGGAAGGCACCCTCTCAGCAGACGCAGTGTCAGTGTTTACTTTGTTAGAGCAAAAAAAAAAAGAAAACAACTCCCTCTGTTGAAAGACGTCCCTTCTTTCCACCCCCGTGCCCCATCTGTCCCCACACAGAGGGGCCTGCCAAGGCGGCGCTCTCTCTCCAGGATTCCTCCCATGGCTGACAGCGGGAGGCCGCCTAGGGCAAGCGGGACCCCTTGGACCCCAGTGAGGGGAAGCCAGGGGGCCTGCACCTGAAGCCCCCAAGGCTTCTTCCAGACACGCCAGCCTCACGACCCTCAGGACCAGAAGCCAGGCCAGGCTGAGTCACCCGCATTTGGGCTCCTTCTCCTTTCTGGCAGCCCTTCCTACATACTGCCCACTGCGTGAGGGGGGCAGGACTCCCGGGTCCCCAACGGGAAGGAGGCCTTCGCTGCCAACAGCTCCCCCCGCCACGGTTACTCAGAGGGGCTCCGATCGTCAAAAGGACACACACACTGGCCTCTCCCGACTTTACAAGCAACCCTGCTGAAGACTGCTGGCCTGAGGGGCTCTCAGGCTGGCACAGACCAGACCTGGGGGTCTCCCTCAACCTGTGCCCAGACACCGAGGCCCACGGCCACCACCCTCCCTCATCACGGCGAGCCGGGCAGGAGTCGGAGCAAACACGCACATAGACCATCAGAGGAGCCCCGGGAGGGCGGGAGGGGTTAAGCGGCAGATTAATGCATCTCTACTCAGACCAAGGGAAGCGGACGTGGGGGAGGGCGCCTGGTCTCTGATGCATCCGTCACCTTCACGTCAAACGCAGCCAGCCAGGACTCTAACTAGAAGCTGAGCTCCGGAGCCTCGGAGTGAATGAAGCATTTTGCATGATGGTGGAGGGGGGGGGTCGTGACGCCTGGGGGCAGTGGCCATGGTACTTACGTCACTCATGAGCCCCTTAAACACCACCAGCTCAGCCTTGAGCCGCTCGATCTTCTCGTTCATCTCCTCCTGGATGGCCTCTGCCTCCTGTGCCGCCTACGGGGGACGGAGATGGGGAGGGTTTAGGGACGCTGGCCACCCTGAGGGGTAAGAGGGACTGGACACCTGGGTCCAGAGCCCTGGACACCTGACGTGTAACCAGGCCAGGTGCCTGAGTGCCAGGGAGGGGCGCCAAGGACGTCATCCCAGCCCGGCCTCCCACCCAGCCCTGCTCACTGCAGAGCACCACTCAGCGTAAAACCCTTCTCAAAAGGAATATTTACGCATGGAAAAATCCATGGCAGATATTAAGAGAAAAAGAGCAGATTCATGTCACAAGGGAGGGATCCAATAGGTTAAAATACTATGTCAATTCATGTGAAATCGCCAATAGCTGACCAACTCTGATCTCAAAAATGGCAGTCACATGTGTCAACCCAACCAAATGTACACATCCAGAGTATGTGTGTGTTTGCACAGAAAAGACCAGAAGGTCCCACACTGATTTATCAACAGTGGAGGGCCAGAGCTGGAAGTAAGTTTTGTTCAAGTATTTGACCATGAGCATGTTATATGTATAAAGGAGAAAGCACGTTCGTTATAAAAGGGGGACGTTCATCCTCTTCCTCCTATACGTTGACATTATTTTAATGTTTCTAACTTTCTGAGAAGATCAGCACTTTAAATTCCAGAAAGCAATTTTTTAAAATGTTTGGAAGAACTTTCCAGGCCTTCTCATGGAGTCTCTGTTCTTGTGCCCATTTGACTAGAGGAAAACAGAGGCTGAGAAGGTGGAGTTTGCTGCCCGGGGCACACGGCAGGTGGGTGAGGTGCGGGGCCCAGAGCTCCCGGGAACAGCAAGGGAACGTCCTCATGGCCGCCACAGAGAGCCCGCTGGGGCTGGGGGCCACCCCCAGTGAGGCCCACCGCCCTCTCCAAGGCATCTAGCCCCCAGTCAGGTCCTGCAAGCCGGGACTCGGACCCAGGCTTCCCAACTCCTGTACCCGAGCTTTTCTGTAACACTGTGCTGGTCCCCTGCTAGCTCCACAGCAAGAGAAGTGGAGGAGGCCCCTTGGCTCCATCGAGGAGGCACTGAGGCATCAGGAGGTAACAGAGTAGGGTCTGGGCTGGGAACTGCCCCCCCAGCTTTGCCCCATGGACTGTGCCCACTGGCCAGATGGCTCTCTGGTGAGCCTCTCCCGGTCGGGACTCAGGGCTCTTACCTCCTGCAGCGTGTCCACCATGGTCTGCAGGTTCATGCGCTTGGCAAGCTCCTCCTCCCACCTGCAAGACCAAGAAGGACAGGTGGTCAGAGCGTGACCTCCCCACGCCAATGTAGCCCGCAGACACAAAGCCAGCACCCACCCTCAGCCTGTCCCAGTGGACCCATCCCTGCCTGCCCTCCTGGAGCTCCCGGTCTGGGGGGTCGGGGGAGGACCCACCAGGTTGACGAGTAACCATAACACCAGGTGGTGGTGACGAGTGCCACACACGAGGCAGGAGCACAGCACCAGGAGGAGACGAAGACGGGAGGGACTGCCACCCCCGATTCACACAAACTGTAAAGTGCTGTGTAAATGCTGCTGCTCCTGATGTTGCTACAAGCCACAGTATGGAAGCTGGCA
Organism: Ceratotherium simum simum; assembly: GCF_057802395.1. Taxonomy (NCBI): domain Eukaryota; kingdom Metazoa; phylum Chordata; class Mammalia; order Perissodactyla; family Rhinocerotidae; genus Ceratotherium; species Ceratotherium simum. Next base: position 36,776,534 of record NC_141921.1, on the reverse strand, counting down.
CTCGGGAGCCAGGCTGCAGCCAGCACCACACTCTTGTTTCTTTGCACCCGAAAGAAACAAACTTCCCTTGCCCTAACCATTGCAATCCTGCCACCTACCCTAACCAACAAAGAGGAAACCTACAGATGAGGAAACCGAGGCTCAGAGAAGTTAAACATCTTGCCCAAAGACACACAGCTAGTTAGTAGGGGGTGCTGAACTTCAAACCCGGGTCTGCTCTATTACGTTAAAACAAAAAATAATAAACACAGCTCTGACTCATTTAGCGCTTATTCTGTGCCAGGCCCTGTTCCAGGGTGTTCCATGTATTACCTCGTTCGTGCGCATGCTGGTTGAAACTGGACAGGACAGGACAGACGCAGAAGGCACACCGGGCTCACAGCGCGCCCCCAGCACGCACTGGAGGCAGGAGGGGATGGTGATAATTATGGTGCCATAACAACACCAGCTCACCGTAACAGGGTGCCGACCTCGTACCAAGCAGCGTGCTACACGCCGTAATTCAACCCTCCTAACAACCATCTTATCCCCAGGTAACAGGTGAAGAAAGCAAGGCAGAGAGTCAGAGGTCATGGTGAGGACAGGTGGGGCCAGGACTCAGACCCAGGCTGGAGGCTCAAACTGAGAGCTCGTAACCTGCCAGGCTCCCCGCAGACCCAGGACCCATCAGGGCCCCACCCGGGATCCCTCTCTCTCCCCTCCCTCCATCCTGGGACAGAACTCCTCTCTTTCTTCACCCCACGGCCGCCTCCCTACATGGCCTCGGAGCAGGCAGGTCTGGAAGCCTTTTAGGATGTTGTCAGGGCCAACTAAAAATAGGCCAGAGGGGAGGAATGGATGAAGACTGGGTTACGTCACCGGCTTTTGGAAAGAAGAGAAAACGGATACTGTTTGCACACACAGAGGAAAATTCCTCCTCTCCCCCAAACAAGACGAGACGGGCCTGGCCAGGGCTCCTGGCGGACACACACGCTCCCGTCTCCCCAGTTCCCCGTGGTCTTTACCAGCCCCCAGCACGGGCGGCCAGGCCTAGATCTACCGTGGGCTGCAAGGTCTAGAACCTAACGGGCAGTGGGGTGGGGGCTCCTGCCAGGAATGAAAGACACAGAGGAAGCTAAGGGGGGCCAGCCAGAGAACCTAAGGGTCTAATGCAGGGGGGACCACCTGACTGAACACCCTCATTGTACAAACAGGGAAACTGAGGCCCAGAGTGCGCGAGGAATTTGCCCAAGGTCACCCAGTATGTCAGGGGCAAGGCCAGGAGACCAGCCCCGTGCCTAACGTGGGGGACAGGAACGCCGCGTGGGTTGAAGTTCACAGGCGTCCTCACCCCAGCCCAGCAGCACGGGGCATCTGGGGAGGCCAAGGCCCAGAACACAGCCCCGAGCTGAATCATCTCTCCTGGCCAGGCTGCTCTGAGGGGGGCTGGGGACTCCATTCCAAAGCCGCTGAGCAGAGCAGAGGCCAGGGAGGGCCCAGGGGTGGCACTGGCTGCAGCCTGGCTTCTGGGGCCGCCTCGCTACTGCGTCTTGCAGCAACAGCAGCAGCAGCAGAGCAGGGGGCAGCGAGGGGTGAAGACGCAGCGCCCAGGGGCATCTCACCCACACACACCCATTTCCCAGACGGACTTTTGGGAACAAGGCCCAGCCCCCCCTCACGTTTCCTTAAGCAACCTTTCCACAAGGAAGGTGGGGCAGGGTCAACAGACCCAATGTACAGATGGGAAACTTGAGACCCAGAGATGAAAAGCAACTTGTCCCAAGTCAACCCAGAGCGAGAACACAAGCCATGTCTTTGGCTCTCTAGACACGTCAGCAGCCACTGATTGGCGAGCACGGTCTGGGTCCCACACACCAGGGTCCATGCCTTGTACTCATATCTCATCAGCCTTCCTGTGAATTATTAACCCTCTTGGGTAAAGACTTTTCCTCCAAACCCATTTTGCAGATGAGAAAGCTGAGGTTCAGAGAGGTGAGGTCACTTGTCTAAGGTCACACAGCCAGTAAGCAGGGATGGGACTCAAGCCCAGCCCATGCTCTAGAGCAGCAAGTCTCACACGTGATATGCACAGGAATCCCCAGGGATCTTGTTCACATGCAGACCCAGATCCGGCAGGTCTGGGGTGGGGTGGACACGCTGCATTTCCAATGAGCTCCCCTGCAGACGACACTTTGAGCGGCCCACACCTCGCTAGTTGTTTCTAAACTGCACCCCAGCACATGAGCTTGCACAAATGATTTCACGAGCCTTTTATTTCCAAAGCGGGGCTGGGTGGGCAGCCGGCGTGCCTGCTCCCAGGAGATGGAGGACAGACCCCCGCATGTCGACGGCAGCTGGCGTGACAGACTGAATCCGCTGCCCGCACTGACATCCCTCCCCACCACGGCGGGAAACCTGGCCGATGTTGACAATGCAGAAGAGCTTTGCCCTTCAGCTGCTCGGGCTGACTGGGGTGAGGGGACGACGGGGGATGTGCTGCTTAAGGCGCCCAGACGCCCACATTCACTGCAACGCAGCCTGGGGAGGGAGTACGCAGCTGAACCGAAAACGGGTCAACCATGTTGTGGGCTCTGAAATAGCAGCACCTGCTTCCCAGGCACACCCCCCCTCCACCCCGATGAAGAAGCTGCCATCCAAAACTGTCACCCAACATCACACAGCTAGGAGGGGGGTTGTTCCTATTTGACAGGGGAAAACTGAGACTCAGAGAATCTCCAAAAGAGGAGGCTGGAAGGGACCAGAGTTCACTCGTCCAAACCTCTGAGTGTACAGATAAGGAAACAGGACCCGGGTCGTGCAGGAGTGAATGGCAGAGGGACCCCCACTCCCCCGGCCCAGGCCAGAACTCATGAGGAGAGTGGAGGGACATGACTCTGAACCCCAGCATCTGCCTCCCTCTCTCAGAGCCTGGGTCCCTCTGCCTGTAAATGAGACAAGGGTGGGCCCAACACACCCAGGGGCACTCAAGAAAAACCATTCTATTCCCACTCTCTCTCACCGATATGGGACTGGCCCCCAGCCACCGATGGTTCCTGGCCCCCAGCCACCGATGGTTCCGGCTGGGCTGGATCTCAGGGCATGTCTCCTGGCCCCAGCCCACTGCCCCCGCAACTCAGTCACTCCCATCCCTCTGGTGACCAATGCTCATATCTCCCACTGCCTCGAGCCTTGAACTGAGTGTGACATCAGGATCCAAGGAGGAAGGGGCCGACACACAGCCCCGGAGGCCCCTGGAGTCCCACGGGGCGTGATCCACAGCATGGCGGCAGGGACAGGCTGCTGGGCGAGGACAAAGGCAGTCCTGGAGGGCCCCTGTGCCAATGCCAAGGACACGCAGGGGCTCAGAGCGTGGAGTCTACGAATAGTGAACCTGGACGAGTGTGTGGGCAGCACGGCGAAGCCCTCCAGCACCCATCTCAGGGAGTCTCAGGCACCCTGTGCCCCGGCCTGTCCAGGCGTGGAGGAGACATGGGTAAGATGCCTGTTCTGGTGGGAAAAGAGGCACAGGGAGGGGTGCCATCATACAAGTCATCGGAGGAACCAGGTCTAAAGCTGGGGGTCCAGCCCTTCCACTAGTGCAGAGAACTGGTTATGGTTACCATCACTAGTCTCGCTGCACACTCCCTGCCCCTAAAACCCACCCACACTTGGTAAGGTGTCAGATAGCTGTTGCATGGATTTGTTGAATGAATGATGAATGAATGAATGAACCCAAGCTGCAATCACTCCTCAGCCCTCCTGCTCGCCCTTCCCCAGCCAGGGCTCTTCTGCCTGGAACATCCTCGTCTGCACCGCCCCGGCCTGGGGGTTCCCGGGAGCCGACTTCCCAGCCCTGGCTCCCCCTCAGCTCCATCCACTGGCTCCAGAGCCTCTCCAGGGGGAGGCCAGGCCAGGAGAGGGACAGCCAGGGCAGGGAGAGAGCAGTGAGGAGGAGAAACCCTCCCTCTCCCACTTCCCACAGCACCACACACCTTCCCACCCCCCGCCCCGGCCGGCCGGCTGGCCGGCCAGGAGGGGAGGCAGAGATGTCAGGACAATGGGGGCAGGGAGAGGAAATGACTCCACAAAACGACACTGCAGCCGAGATCCCGGGCCTCAGCCACCATCTTAGCAGAAGGAGCACACATGTGAGGCCAGCGGCCAGGAGGGGGAGGGGGCAGCACCCGCCCCAGCCAGATGTGGTCTCCCCACATTCCTAAGGGGCCACCGCTGCCACCACGTGACAGACGAGAAGTCACGGCAGGCCCCTGGGGGGAGGGGATGGGCAGCTTCCACGACAGCCCCCACCCCCAGGCAACACTCAGGGCCAGCACCTCCCCCTCCCCCATCAGCTCTCATGACACAGACCCACAGGAAAGGGGCCTACGATGCCTGGCTGCCGAGGGGCGGGAAGCCAAGTGAAGTCACAGGCAGAGGGACTGACTCACAGATTTTTCACTTCCTGTGCCATCAGAGAAAGAGGCTCTGGGGCTCCGGCTCAGAGGAAAGTGGGTATGGCCCCAGCAAAACCATTAAGGCTCCAGGGACAGCCCTGGGGCTTCTGGGGAGAAAGTCCTGGAGACTCCTGAGCAGCGAGAGACTGGGCCCCTGCCACTTCCCAGCTGTGTGACCTTGGGCAAGTCAATGACCCTCTCTGGGCCTCAGTTTCCTCATCTGTGAAACGAGAAGCACACAATCCCATCTGAGGGTGGTTGTGAGGACTACATGAGGTGGGCGATGTGGATGAAAACACCCAGTCCCACCCCTGGCACACAGCAGACAATTAATGAGATGGCTCAGTCTGAACCACAGAGGCTGTGGCTGGCTTGGCGGCCAGACCTCAGAGAGCTGGGAGGGGGCCAGAGGAATGGTCCACACCTTTTCAGGGAAGGCGAGTGGCCGGCACACCTAGGCCGACTCACTCAGGTGAGGCTGGGCAGGAGCTGTCAGTGGAAAACCTCATTCTGGGCCAAGCGTGGGCCGGCCTCTGGCAGACGGAGGATGGGTGGAGAGCAATTTCCCCCCAGGCCACGGGGAGCTCACCCCACTGCAGCATAGCAGGTGCAGGCTGCCTGGGGGTGGCTGGGGTGCACTGGAGCCATTGTGCCCGCCGGTGCCCCTGGGCTCTGCGCTGTCCCCCACTTCTGTGTGAGCCCACCCACAGACGCACGGAGGCACCTCTCCACTCCCCGCGTGGCCAGCGCCTGGCCCCGGGCCTCGCTGCACAGCTGGGGCCGAGCCGGTGCCCAGTGGTACGTTCTTCTCTAGACTAACACCCCAGCTGGAGGACGAGGCTGCCGGCCCAGACTCAGACCAGGGGGACCCTTTCTGCAAATGCGGTTTCGCAGAAGCCGACGGGGAACAGGTCAGAGGGGGCGCTCCGGTGGGGTCCGGGGTACCCGTGAAGATCCGGAGCCCCCCACCTGCTGTGCTTCTGCTGAGCCTCCCTAGAGAGCTTAAAAATCACCACTGAGTCAACTTCCTCGTTCCACACCACCCCCGTCTGACACCACGAACAATTCACGTTTGTGACAGAAAAAAATAGAGACGCAAAAAGGGCGGGGGCGGGTGGAATACATAATAAGAACCTGCCCCTCCGAGGAGCTCCTCCTCCCAGGCAGCCACACACGGAAACATGCAGTCTCTCCACCTCCCAACTTCCTTCTCCCCTTTGGCTCACAGTGAGCATCTTTTCTCTCCAGTAAATGGAGGGCTGGGTCCCCCAGCTTGCGAGCAGGGAGACCCCCCATGCCCCTGAGCCCCACTCTCACGGGTACCTCCAGGTACCGCCTCATCTGCGCTCACCATCCTCCTCCCTGGGGACTCTGATGCTCCCATCTGCACTGAGCCCCCGATCCCGGGAAGGGACGCCTCGCAGACATGCCCATCAGAGGCCCAGCTGCCCAGCTGTACTCGCAGAAGGAAACACAAATTAAATGCCAACTGATTGTCTCCACGGAGGAGGTATTAATTTAATGTGAACACTTAACCAGGGCAGCCAATTCCATTACGGGCGGACAGTAATGGCCTGGGCAGGCCGGAGCACAGGCTCCAAGATGGTATTGGGCCGGGTTTGAGGAACCACCATACCAAACGTGAGCCTCCACCCAGCATGCTTCCCCCACGACCTGAAACAGCAGCCCCCTCCAGAGATCCCAGTGGGTGAGGTCTGTGCAAGCCTGCTCAGGGGGCATGGGGTGTCTAATGTCCATAGGGAAGCATCCTGCAGAGGAAAGGGTTCTGGGCTAGGAGGCAGGAGACCCTGGTTCAAGTCCCGGCTCTGTCACTAATTCACTGCATGACCTCAGCAGGTCCCTTCTCTGCCTGGGCCTCAGTCTCCCCATCTATAACACGATCTCCAAGAGTCCCTCTGGATGTGACATTTGCAGTGCTGTCTGCAGACTCTGCATGTGGCCCTTCCTGGGAGCCCAGAAGAGGTGACAGCCTCAGGGAAGTCAACTCACCGCGAGTTATTCTGGGTAACAGTGTCGGTTCTCCGGCCCCTGCCCTCAGCACCGGTAACCGACCACAAAGCTATCTGATAAACCGCAAAGTCTCAAAGCCAGCTGGGACATCAGTCTTTGAGTTCAAACCAATGTGCGTAGAGAAGAGAAGGGCAGGGGCTCTGGAGCCAGAGGGTCCTAGGATCAAACCCCAGCTACACATCTTGCAGCTCTGTGACCCGGAGCAAGCCACCGACCCTCTCTGAGCCTCGCTACAACCACCCACCTCACAGGGTTTTTTGCAAACATTCAATGGACTCATGTATGACAGGTGCCTAGGACAGGGCCTGGCACCCCCTGAGCATGCAGGCAGGGCCAGCATCCTCACCCTCATGACCTCCCAGTGACAGACGGTCAGAAAAGTCTGGAGAGACTGAGAGAGTGGTCTCAGACCACATTGCAAGTGACAGGGCAAGACCTGAACCCAGGACTGGCTGACCCCAGAGCCACTATGCTGCCATAACAGTCATGTTGATGATGATAATGATAATGAGCTAAACGCCACCGTGACCTGGCTGGGTGGCCAGGGGCACACGGGGGTGGGGGTGGCAGAGGAAAGAAGCCAGACACTAACACCACCGATTCCACTGCCAGCAAAACCCAGCAAATGTCCTGTTCTGCCCTCCGTGCCCTCAGACACGCCCTCAGATTGAACGGGCACACGCTCAGCCCTCTGGGGTCTGTCCTGACAAGAGTCACCATGACAGCAGGGGAGACCAAGGCAGGAGAGGACCCGCCAGCCAGAGCCCAGATAGTCTCAAGGTGCCACCCCCAGAGGCACCTTTAGGAGCATCCTCCTGGGACCAGAGAAGCCCCTGACCACCTGCCCCATGCCAATCCAAGGTTTTGGCCATTTATATGAGCCACCTGTTCCAATTACCCGGTGTCCATATTCGCCAGATTCCCAGCACCATTCCCACTTTGGTGTCATTTACTGAAAACACATTTGAGACCTGGCAGCTCTGTGGATGCTCATAATCCAGAGCTGGATGCTGGGCATGGCCCTGCTCCCAATGCCTCTGCCTAGAAACCACACCAAGTGGGCACTGCCCACTGGGCCCCAAACCAGGCTACTCTGAGAAGGAAAGCAACTCAATGAGCATCTCACGGTGAGGAGGGATCTGCAGCCCAAATTGCAGGCCACCGTGAGGTTTCTGGGGTACCACTTCCAATCTCTTCCAGGCTTGCGACACCTTCATCACCTCCTCCAGGAAGCCCTACAGGATTTCCCCAGGATGAGTCACCGCCCATCCCGGTGTTTCCAGTCCCGGCACATGCAGTCCTCACAGCATGTGGGGTGCTGTAAATCTTCACTTCTCTGCCTGTCTTATCAGACTTTACTCTCCCAGGAGAAAGGGAGGACTTGCATTTACCATAAAATGCTTATTACGTGCTAGTCTAGTCACTTTACACCCACCATAGCTCCGTGAGCCAGGTGTCAGCACTCCCACTTTACGGATGAGGAAACGGATGCTCAGGAGAAATTACTTGCTCCAGGTCACGCCCAGGTCCCTCTGACTCCCAAGCCTGAGCAGCCTCTCGGTGGTAAGAGGGTCTCATCAGCTCCATAAACCCCACTCCCTTCCACGCCCCCCAGCACACTGCTCAGAAAACCCCCCAAATGACCACACCAGGGTCAGAGGCACAGATGTGTGCCCAGGGGCCACAGTCACCGACTTGGAAAAGAGCCACTTGGCTGGGGATTTGTTCTGACCGTTTACTCACTTCTCAGGGCCCTAGAACCACACGGGAAAGGCCTGCCATTCCTCCTCCACTGGGCAAGACGGATCGGCCCACAGCCCTGCCCCCGACCACCCCTCCAACTGGCTGCAGCTAGCACCTGATGAGCAAAACAGGCACCAGCTTCGGAGCTGGACCGAACTGAGTCCAAATCCCAACATTACTGGCCACATGCTTCTGGGCAAATGATGCCCTGCCCCTGAGCCTCCCCATCTGCTCATCCACAAAATGGGGATCATAAAGACCCCTCCCCGGGGCTGCCAGTGTGTGAACGAGATGACTCTGAATAAACGGAGGCTCTCCTGCCTGCCCTGCCCTCCCTGTCGCTACCTAGCTCTGAGGTCTGAGACAGCACCCTTGTCTCTCCGGGTCTCAGTTTCTTCTTCTGTAAAAAGGGCTCAGTTCTCTCGGTCCCCCTGCTCTATGGAAAGCACGGTGGGCGGACGGCGACAGACTGTCATGAGGCCCCCAGGCGCTGACTGCAGAGGTCCCACACTTTCCCCACCAGACGGGGATGCTGGCCGGGGCAGACGTGTGCCTCTGAGCGAAGCACTGACCCTCCCGTGCTCCAGGTTCTCCATCTAAGGGGCGGGGCTGATGGAAGCACCTCCCTCGTGGGGCTGGCGTATTAAATGAGTCCATACGCCGTAAGTACTTAGCACAGAGCCCCACTCACTAGAAGGATGCTAATGATTAGCCACGGAACGTGGGCTTCACGTTGTCTTTCTCGCCATGGAGAATGGGCAGCTCAGCCTGGGGTGGCAGCTCCACTGGGGGACTGGCCAGGGTCCCGGGCACCAGCAGGATACCTGGGTGCCAGACCAAATGCCCTGCTATCAACCGGCAACACACGGGGCCGTCAAACAGACACACGGGAGGACGTCTCATCTCTCTCGTGTCCAGTCCAGTGCCATGTCCCAGTGTGGCACAAGACCTGGCACTGAGGACACCCCAGCGAGGGGGTGTTAGGTGTTTCTGGGACTCCAAGCCCAGGACCCTCCGAGCGTCCTCGGCAGCCCGGCTCCGTCTGGCTGTTGGCTTCAATTCCGTCTTCCTTCCCCCACGACATTCAACAAACATTCCCCAGTGCCCACTCGGGAGCCAAGGGCCGGAGCAAGGAAGTGGATTAGGAGCGTTCTCCTCCCCCGAGGCATCCCGGCCTCAGGTCCTCAATCCCTGCAACTCAGCAGGGCGGGAAGATCCAGGCACTGGCTGCCTTGTGCCCTGGAGCGGGCATGGCAGGGGGTGCTCATCCTGGGCTCCTGGGGCCGAGCAGCATCCTTGCTCTGCCCATCAGTACCCGGGGGCAGGAGGGAGGGAGGCAAGGATCCACCACCACACTGAAAACAGTGGTTGTCTCCAGAGAGGGAACAGTGTGGCTGGGGGACAGGGATGGGAGAGAGACTTGTCACTCTGTCCCCTTCTGTATCTTCTTTTTCAATCATGGTAAAATACTCATCATATAAAATGTACCACCTTAGCCATTTCTAAGTGTACAGTTCAGTGGCGTTAAGTAAACTCACGTTATGCAACCATCACTACCATCCATCTCTAGAACTCTTCATCTTGAAACTGAAACTCTGCTCCCATTAAACAAGAACTCCCCATTCCCCCGCCCCCAGCCCCTGACAACCACCATCCTACTTTCTGTCTCTAGGAATGTGACTACTCCAGGTGCCTCATGTAAGTGGAATCATACAGTATTTGTCCTTTTGTGACTGGCTTATTAGCAGAATGCCCTCAAGGTTCATCCACGTTACAGCATGTGTCTGAATTCCTCTCTTTCCGTATCTTTTTAATTTTGAATGATGTAATGTATCACCTAGTCAAAAAGTGAAATCCCTGTAAATTTTAAAAAGACAAAAATACCTGCTCATTGTCCCCTTGTTCTAATTGCATGAGTATTTTACAATGATTACACAATAAAATGGAAAAAAATCAGGGAAACCAAACCAAAAAAAATTTACAACCCACCCAGTGCCCCCCCCAGAGAGAGTCACTGTGAATATTAGCTGCACATCCTTCCCAATTCTTGCTTTTGAGATTTTTTTTTTCTTACGAGATTTTTTTTTAAGTGAAAATGGGATCAGACCATATGAGGTTTTCAAGTGTGCTTTTTCTATTTCACGACACACGGCAAGCATCCTTCCAAGCGGGTGATACAGAGCTGGCTGGGGCACCAATGATCTAACGGGTCCTGCACTGTTATTCCCAAGTGCCAGCAATCTAAACACTGCCAAGAGCTTCTCGGTGCACACGTATTTGCACACCGTCCAGCTACCTCCGCAGAGTGGGTTGCTGGGTCGAGGGTGCAGGCCTGGAAAAGGCTTCTGTGTCCCTCCAAAGCACTGTGTGTGACAAGGCTGCACTCTCGGGGGCTCGGCAGCTGCTGGAACCCAGACAGCTGCCCAGGGAGCCACGGAAAAGCAGGGGCCCCGGGTCCTCACCCCAGCTCCTGCAGCAACACTGTTTTGTGCCTCAGTTTCCCCATCAGTCAAAAGGCTGCCTCTCCCTCGGGTGGAAGAAGACCCCACCATAAGTGCCCTTCCTCCCCTCACTGGGGTGGCACTCTGCCTTCCCCAAGGAGCAAGGGCTGAGAGATCAGGCACATCGGAGAAAGGGGCCCACAACTCTCTTCTGAAAGGAGAGATGTTCCCACCTGGTAGGTGAGGAGCCCTGAGCAAGCGGCCAGATGCTAGGGTAGGGCAAGACAAAACAGCATCCCCGCGGCACCCCTAGCCCCAGGCGTGCCCAGCTGCATCACAGTCGAGGCCTGTGCCTGTGCCGTAGACTCTGCCTGGAGGCTCTGCTCTACACACCCTCTCTGTCATCTCTCTCTCCTGCTCATCTTATGCCGACATCAGGACCCAGCTTATAGACCCCCTCCTCCAGGAAGCCTTCCCTGACTACTTGGTCAAGGTCAAGGGCCCCTCTTCTGGCTCCGAAGGCCCCGGTCACTTGCTACTGAGGTTACCTGTTCCCCTGGTGGTCTCCCTACTTAGCCCAGCTCGTGCAAGATCAGGCCCATCTCTGGCTCCCAGCTGCCACTCCAGAGCCCAGCACGGAGCCTGGCACACAGTAGGCACCACGTAAATATTTCCTGGAGAAAGGGCCCATCGAGTGTCACCACTAGGGCCTTCCTCAGGAGATCTCATCTGGAGCACAGCACTGGCTCACTGTGTCGCCTTGGACATGCCCTCCTGCCTGCCCTCCCCACCAGCCTCAGTTTCCCCAGACAACCTCCACAGTCCCCTCAGCTCTGCTGCTCTCCTCCAGTGATCCTCTTCTCTCCTCTCAGCACCTGGGCCTGCCTCACACGGGGTGGACGGCAGGAAGGTCGGCGCTCCCAGCTCTCCTTCCCCAGGACTTGGCGTTTCCGCCCAGGTCTGACCGAGCCCCAGAGACGCTGCACCCCACCCCACCCCACCCCAGCCGGCCTTCAGCGCCTCTCGGCCTCGGGGCTCCAGCTCCGGCCCAGGTCCAGAAGCCAGCAGGGGGTCTGGGCACCCAGGCCAAGAAGCAGGAGGCCCGGGGGGGTCTGTGCCCAGGAGGCTGGGGGGCTCCACCCAGGGATATGTTTACAGCTCTGAGGAAATCAGCTACTCCCAAGGCTATTCTGGAAACCTAATGTGCACTTTGGGTCTCTCGGTTGTTTATTCCTGGTGACTGTGCCGCCCACAGGTAAATGCAGGGCGCTGTGGGTCTGCAGCTCGATGCGTCTCCCCATCAAAGCCACATCACTCCCTGGGGCACGCCTGTTCACCGCCAGCAACCCTGGGGCCAGCTGCTCTGGTTTCCAAGTCTCCCTCATCATCCGCAGCCTGGACAAATAAGGGGTCGGAGCCACAGAGAGCCCACCGGGCAGGAGCTGGCACCCACCCCGTCCTGGATTCCAACCAAGGCTCTGCAGCCTCGAGCAAGTCCCCTCTCGAGGCCTCAGTCTCCTCATCTGTGTAATGAGTCCCCTCTCGAGGCCTCAGTCTCCTCATCTGTGAAATGAGTCCCCTCTCGAGGCCTCAGTCTCTTCATCTCCCCACCTGGATCCAATAAGGATGGGCAAGCACAAATAGGCTCCAGGTGTGAAAAAGAACTCACAGAACACAGGATCCCAGGATGTCAGACGGGGGCGCTCAGAAGCCCAGGCATACGGAAGTGAGAAGCCGGATGCTCAGAGAGGTGAGGTGACATGCCCAAGGTCACACAGCCAGACAGCGGCAGAGCAGGGACTGAACCCCAGAGCCCGTGTGCTTCCTGCCCTGCTGCGGTGAGAGGAGGAGGACGTTCCCGAGCCATCGTCAGGAGGAAGGCGGGAAGAGGGACAAGGACCCAGGCAGCCAATTACGTGTGGGCTTGTGCAACTGGAGACGGGTCGCGGCGGCTGCCTGCACGTGCAGCGTCCTAATTGTCCTAACCGGCCGGGAGGGCTCAGGCACGGCCGGGACGGGTAACAGACCGCGATCCCAGCGCCAGGAGAGGGGTCAGCGACTAAACACAGCTCCAGGGTACCAACTCACGACTCAACACCCACCTCCCGTTGTCACACGGGCCCTGACACTCAACTCGATGCGGACCGGTGGGGAGGGCCCGGGGTGTCCCCAGCGCACACGCACACACAGAGCATCCTTGGGGCTGGGGTACCCCTCTCAGCGGACAGAGAAGTCAGTGCCCTCTGGGAAGACGGGAGGGGGAATGAAATGGACAGACACCCAGGGATCCTTCTGTGACAGTCAAGCACCTTAATGGAGCCTCTGGTTTCCTCGCCCCCATTCTGCCAATGGGGAAACCGAGGCTCACAGAGGTGAGGCGACTTGTCCAGGGTCACATAATCAAAACAGCTGACATGAAGTGTTAGTATGCGATAGGCTCTATTACCTCATTTAATCCTCACACCTGCCTTATGAGGTAGCTACTATTATTATGCCCGTTTTACAGATGAGGAAACTGAGGCCCAGGGAAGTGAAACAAGTTGTGCAAGGTCACAGAGCTCAGAGGTGGCAGAGCCAGGACTTGAATCCAGGCCCCAGAGCCCAGGCTCATAAGCAGCAGACTCACCTGCCTCTGTTCTCCTTAGGGAGCACCCCGTGCTGGGTTAGAACACCCGCCTCTCCCATCCCACAGCCTGGACTCCTTACTCTGTGCCAGGTGGCCTCATAATGGGAGCGGGAAGGTCAGGGAGCGTGTACCTCAGTCTTCTGAGGGTCAGAATGGACCCCAAGTTGCATCACCTCCAAACCCCATAAACAAAGTGCTGAGGCCCCCACCTGGGCTGCCAGGTTGGGCCCGGCTTGGCCCGACCACGTGGCCCCTGAAGTGAGGTGCCCATTGGCCTGGCCCAGCCCCCCAGGGCCCTCAGATGGGCAGGGAGTCCTTCAGACACCAGGGGTCCTCCAGAGGGAGCCCCCAAGCAGTGGCCAGGTCCTGCCAGGTGCCCAGCCCCAGGGCGGGGGGTGGCGCAGAGGGTCACCCACCCAGGCGTGCCGAAAGGCCAGCCCAGCTTCTCTTCCAGCTCAAATCCAACCGGGGCCTCTCTTCCCCTCTTCCCCTCTTCCCCTCTTTTCAGCCACACAGTCCCTGGCCTGGACTCAGCAAGAGGCCAAAAAGGAGATGGTCCCAGAGAGAGGGACGAGAGGGAGTGGCCTGGGGCAAGGGGTGAGGCCGTTGGCACTGCTCTCCTGCCCCCTGTCCCCAAACACTTGGACGTCAGACAGGCAGACTCAGCCACTCCCCAGCTGGTGACCTGGCAAAAGTGACTTTACCTCTCTGAGCCTCAGTTTCCTCATCTATCAAATGGGGTAACAACAGTACCCACCTCACTGGGTTGCGAGGATCGCACAAGACTGTGGACACCAAGCATTTGATATTTTGTGCATCTTAGCGAGCAGGCCCCACTTCCAGCAGCTGAGGGGGCTGGCCCGGGATCCAGGGGCCTGGGCTTGGCTGAGATGTGCCATTCTTCCCCTCAGAGGCTTCCTCCTCTGGGTTCCCTCTCCCTCCCGCTGGGACAGGGGTGCTGTCTGGTACCCAGAGTCTCCAAGTGCCCAGCATGTAGTAGGCCCTCAACCAGTATTTACTGGATGAATGAGCTCGTGAGCTGGAGCCATGGGGCGAGCAGCGAGCAGGGCCTGGGTGCGAGTCCCACTCTCCCTGCACTGACCCGCTGTGTGACCCTGGGCCGGTCCCTGCACCTCTCTGGACCCATGTGCATAAGGAAGCTCTGAGCGCCCCCGGGAGCTCAGGCTCTCCCTCCTCCTGCCTCTGGGAGACGGAAGCCAGCCACCCCCAGGGCAGCCTGCCCAGTGGAGGGCCTTTTCCCAACCTGCCTGGCCTCCTGGGGACAGATGGCCGGGTCCGTGCCCACCCAGCAGGCCCACGAGGGCAGCGGGCGGCTTCCTCCTGGTGACTTTGCCTCAGGATGGATGGAACACGGTGCGGTGTCTGTCAAGCCAGATGGCCTGGTTGGCCTGAGCGGTCAGGACACCAGCTGGGAGTCCAGCCCTGGCAAGTAGAGCTGCTTAACCCCTTCCCGCCCAGCCCCGGGAGTTAGTGTCCCTGGGGCGACTTAATCACTGTCGTCCACTCGGGCCTCCTGTCCTCCACCCTTGGGGGCGAGGGGGAGTCAGGGAGGCGGTAGGGCGGGAGGGGACCACGGCACGGGTAGGAGGGTAACAGGTGCCCCAGCCCTGGTCTGAGGGCAGGCCTGGCCCGCCAGGAATCCGCCAACCCAGAGGGAGAGCAGGCGTGGGCACTGGTTCCGGCCGCGGCGTCCTGTGGAGCCACGTGGAGCCGGCCGCTCTGCTCCCAGGACACACGTCTGGGGCAGGGACCGCCAGGCCAGTAGGTCACCAGCCGCTGCCACCTTGATCAGGCTGGACGCAGCCCTGCCCCGTGAAGGAGGAGACCCAACTCCACCAGGCTGGCTGAATGGCCGTAGACACGTTGTTCAACCTCTCTGGGCCTCAGTTTCCCCTTCAAGGAAGGTGAGGCTGGGGTGATCCCTGGGCTCCAGGGCCTCTTCCGGCTCAGAAGGCTCCATGACTCCAGGAGAAGGAATGTGCCTCCCTCCCAAGAACTTGTAGGATCCTAAAGGGACTGGCCAGATCCTTTCTATACCAAGAGCGTGCCCCAACGGGTGTGCATGAGTCAAGAGCAACTTCCAGCGGGAAGAAGGTAAGCTTTGGGGGCTTAGAGGGGGCGTGGAGCTGTCCTGAGAACTTGGGAAGGGTCCTCACCAGACAGTGGATGCCCACTCACTTCCTACTCTATGGAAGGCTGAGCAGGGGGAAGCGCTGCATGTGGGACTACGGCTAGAGTCCAGGAAGCACTTCCCAACGGAACGCAGGTCTAGGGGAAGGGTCTGGAAGGCCTTTCCAAGGCAGTGAGATCTTTAAGTAGGATTTGGAATGGTCCAAGCCTCAAGACAAGGGAGGAACAGATGACCTCTGGAGACCTCTTGGGGACAGCAAGCCGGTGTCCACAAGGAACAGTAAAGCAGAGCCTCAGAGTCTGTACTCGGGTGCCCGGCCAACCAGACGTTCTGAAAGGACAAGGGTGTCGCCTCAGGGCAGAGCACCGCCGAGCTCGGCCCCAGCCCGGGGCCTGCACACTGGTCCAGCCAGCATCTCTGGATGTCTCTCAGGACAGAGGCTGCAGAGGACTCCAGAAAAGCCAACAACATGTCAAAAGAGCCGAGGAGGAAAGGGCTGAGCGAGAGGGCAGCCAGCCAGGAGTCGAGCCGTCTGTCAGCACGGCAAAGAGGCGAGAACAGGGGGCTGGGGTCCACAGACCTGGCTGTGAGCCTAGCTCCGCCACCAACTTGCTGTGTAACCATGGGCAAATCACTGCCCCTCTCTGAAAAAAGTGTGTGTTGGGGGAGAAACTAAACAATCTCTAAGGACT